>NC_134580.1:101448924-102648924 GCF_037038515.1 Microtus pennsylvanicus | reverse complement strand
AGAGGAGCTGAGGAACCCCACTTCCACAAGCAGGCTCATTGGAACTCAGGGAGGGTTCAGGCCCGAAGCTCTCCCCATGTTCCTTTGTCTTCTTGGCTCTCTCTCTGCTTTAATCTTAGGTTTGATGTTCTCCAGGTTGCAGGGACTCCTGTCAAATGTCACCGCTGTGCCCTGGCTTACTCAAGCCTGCAGGTTTGTTTTTACTTTTGTTTTGTTTTTGTTTAAAGGTACTGATTTGTTAGCTTCTGCCCTAGAGACTCTTGGGATGAGTTTTCTTTCCCTAGAAATCTCACCGCTTTTCGAGTGCTCCACCACAGCCCTGCAAACAGTAAACATACATCTTAATTACCTCATCACTATGATCCTTTCCTGTATGACATCCCATTTTTCTTCATCCAATTAATGTTATTAGAGAAAATATGAACATTGTAGGAAAATATTTTAAAATCCGTGTAATTACATTTTACATGTGTAAACACACATCTTTCTTATGTTGTATATAGTCTTAGAATATGGTTTTAGTTTGCTGTTTTACTAAAATTAAATTTACTAAACTAAAAATTTAACACATGACTATTTTTTCATAAAAATATTCTTCCATCATCAAATAATTCCTTGATTAATAAAGATTTGTGCTGTGAAAGTTATCATGCAGCTAAAAGACTGATAATACTTAATATCTTATTAATTCTAGAGCAAATTTCTAGATTTCCTGGGTGTGTGCATGAATGTGTGTGTGTGTTTATATGGGTGTGCAAGTATGTGTGAGTATATGAGTGTGTGCATGTAAATATGGATGAGTAGTGTATATGAATATGTATGGGTTTATGAGTGTGAGTTTTGTATGGGTATGGGTTTGGGTCTATACTATGTATGGATGTATGTGGGTGTATGAGTGTCTGTGGATATATGAGTGTGTATGTGTATGAGTATGTGTGTATTATGTACATGAGTGTGTGTGTGTGTGTATGTGTGTGTGCACATGTGTATGTATGTGTGAAAGTGAGGATAGGGGATAACAAGTTGATAATTATATATAATACTAACAGTTGGACCCTTTGCTGTTGCTCCCATTATGACGGGACTACATATACTTTCATTAATGGTTACTGCACACTTTCAGAAAGCTGACAGGTCCTCCATCATCAGTGTATCATCTTCCATATATAGAAACATATACTCTGAACAAATCTAATTGAACTTTATGAATTGCCATTTGATGTATTCATTAACTAACTCAGTGACCAAATTGAAACAAGTTAAGGAAGCAAAATTTTACTTAGGTTTATAATTTCAGAGGGTTTAGTTTGTTGTCAGTTGGCTCTAAGTGAGAGAAGGAGGGAGAAGGAGAGAGAGAGAGAGAGAGAGAGAGAGAGAGAGAGAGAGAGAGAGAGCAGAGGGCAAGCATGTACGTGCATGTGTGTGTGTGACATGTGGGGAGCAGTATGCATATGGGTGTATGTAGCCTTTCCTGACTTCACAGGAGAGGTTTTCCATGTCAGGACATGCTAAGTTTATGCCAATTACAAGAGGACCCTACAGTCACTTGAATGCATTTTGCCCAAAAATGAAGCTATGAGACTCAACTACACTCGTGTCAAGGCTGGGGAATACTGTTACTTATCACATAATAGCATTCAAGAGGAAAATGGTAATAAAAATAAATTATTATGCTAGAAATAAAGCATCTAGGAATGAAGTAGGATTTCTTTGGAAGAGTGTAACACTCTATCTCTGTACATTTGTGTCAGGGTTTTACATAAAGCCTCAGTTCATAACTCATTGCCACCAAGGTTCACACAGCTCTGCAAATTTTTAGCACAGTAACAATAGGATTATAAAGAAGCATTTATTCCTTTTTTTGGAGTGGGGGCTGGTTAAAAATAAATACACTGTGGGAATTCCATGGTGATAGTAGGGGCTGTTACAGCTTTGGTAGAGAGCAGGGTAATACTAAAGATTCTCCCAGGAAGGATCGGTCCTAACAGGAAGACACTCCAGTGTTGTCATCCAGCTCACGTGATCTCTTTATGCGTTGTGAGGCATAAAGGATCAGCTTCCTGTAGGGTGGCTAGATCTGGGTGTTTGAGGACTAGGTGATTAATTAGATGTGATTACGAAGACTTTAGTCAGGTTTAGGCCTTGGCTGCCCTGGAGACATGGCTTGGTTCCAGGGGAAGAAAACATTGGAAGATTAAATGTAGAAGAACCTTTGTATCAAGCTAACTAATTCATTGGAAGTCAAGAAATTCAGCCTAGGCTGGCCTAGAACTTGTGATGTAGCTGAGGAGGATGACCCTCACACTCGATCCTCCTGCCTCTACCTCTTAAATGCTGGAATTACAGGGATACCCAGCACAACCAGTTAGGATTTTGTTTTTAAAGTTTGTTGTTTGTTTGTTTTGTGGTAAGTTCTCACTATGAAAGTTTAGCTGGTCTGGAACTCACTATATAGATCAGCCTGGCCCTGAACTCATAGATACACTGCTTCTGCCTCCTGAATGCTGGGACTAAAGTCATGTACCAGCACGCCTCCTTTTATTTGATGCTGGGGATGGAACCCAGGGCTTCATATATGCTAGGCAAGCATTCTACCAATTGAATCCCATTTCCAGGCAAGAAGTATTTCTTCAGGATTCTTCTTCAAATCTCAGTTATTTTTCTTCTATTGAAGGCTACCAAAACTTCAATTTCTTTAAAGAAGCCACTATGAGATAACATATGGACATGTAAAATATGGAGCCTCACTGGACTTGGCAGAATAGTTTATGCAGTGTCTGGTAGCTGTGGCAAGGGGCAGTGGGGTCGGCACAGCACCAGGGCAGTGAGATAGACTGCTGCTCCTGAGAGCCTTGGGGAACGTTATGCTAGTGTTTTGAAGGTTGACTCTGAGTCCATGACGTCACCTGGGAATTTCCAGAAGGAACTGGAAGGGAAGCAGCTCTGGAGCTTGGGGCCCTGCATGAGCAAGGGATGGTTAAGCTGTTTGTCTTTTCGGCTGCTTTACTTAAAAAAAATGTCTGAGACTGAGTAGAACACAAACTTATTTTCTCAAGATCAAGGCACCAGTGTTTGGCCCTTTAGCTACAAAAGCAGAAAGGCAGCTCCTGCTGACTTCCACAGGCCTGCCTCACAGACCTCTTCCAAGCACAAGGGAGCAGCCTGTGTCTTGGTCATCACTCATTCCCATCTCCTAAGACGATGCTACAGGAATGGCTCTTCCCCCGGGGCTAGTCCTGTTTTCAGGATAAGGAAGAAACGGGGTGACTCTGGGTTAATTGGACTACAGGTATTTAGATTTAGACCATCCTAGAATTTGCATATCACATATAGTTGCTGCTTAGTGCAGAAAGACTTACATTTTAAATAAATTTTAGAAGCAGGCAGTAAAGTTCAAAGAACTCCTTTGGTGTCAATTAAGATCTGCAAAAGTTCTTTCAAATGTCTAAGGGGGATGCTCCACAGAGAGGCAGCTTAAGCTAACCAAGCTGGAAGGAGCTGGGGAAATGCCTCTAAAGAGGTTCTGTTTTCTCTCTTTTAACTGGTGAATTCGTGAATCAAATTTTTACTCTGTGCCTAGCTATGAATACACAGGAGCATGATGGCAACGGTCACTGGTGAACTCCGTCTTTTGCTTGTTTGTCTTGTCTTTTAAATATGTGCATGTGTCTGTGTATGTGTGTGTGTGCACGCGTGTGTGTGTGGTGTATGCGTATCCGTACAGGGAGGTACTCATTCCTGCATGCATGCAGATATGCAGACGCTAGAGGAGTAAGTACCTGGATGGCTTCCTTTATTGCCTTTTGCCTTTGCTCCTTGAGGCAGGGTTTTTCACTGAATCTGAAGCCCACTCTTCCAGGTAGGATGACTGACCAATGAGAGAGACCTTCCCACCTCTTCTCTGACCCATTATGGGGGTTATAAATGTACTTGGCCAAGCTTGGCTGTTGTGTGCTTTTGCACAGCAAGAACTCTTACCCATGGAGTCATCTTCCCAGCCTCAAGGTGTTTGGTTTAGTAGTGCTGAAGCGTGACGTACACGCATGCTATATGCTCATGGTGTATGCTCATGGTGTAGGCTCAGAGTATAGGGTCTTTGTATATGCCTGCTTCCCTTCTTATTAACCTTCTTATTTTATTTTTCAAAACATTTCACTTTTTTTTGAAGCTACAGGGGGATGGACTATGAAGGCAGGGTTAGACATATGAGTGTGGTCACACACCTTGTGGCTATCAGCAATCTATGTGTTACATAATTCTATCTGGCATGATTTGGGAAGCTAGGCCTAACAGTCAATGAAAATTCAGAGTATTATTTTAATAACAGTGCAATGAAGGTTGATGTGAGCTTGAAGAATATACGAAGAACAGAAAAAATTCTTAACTATATGCCCATTTAAAAAAGTATAAACACAAATAAAATACATGTTTACAGACAAGCAAAAGCATAGGTTCCCTTAGTAAGAGAAGAGTAAATGTATTCTCCGATGACTTTCATATGAAGCGTGTCTTTCCCTTAGAGGAGATTCTTAGAGAGTCCAATGGAACTCAAGGGGAAGGCTCAGACTGTGTGCACAGTTCATTCGCTTGTAGCAGAAACACAAGGGTGCTGAGATACCAGAAAGAGGGACATGGGCACTAAGTCTTCTTGAATGTACCCACAGAGAGACTTTGTATTAAGGGACTTTAATGATTTGTAAGTAATACCCACTCATTGGAAATAATAACATGTATGTTCATGCCCAAACATGAGAGGTTTGTTTGATGCTTGTGAGTTCTTGACAACCTGCTGTTTTGAAATAAATTATGAAAGAAATAAAAGAGAAGACTAAAACACATGCCACCCCACTCTCTTTTTTGGTAATAGTCAGTGACATTGCAACCTGAATGGAGATCTCCTGAATCTGGTATTGAGGATTGTTTACCCTGTTCATCAGAGGAGGGACCAAGGAAATTCATTTGATCACCTTGGTCTGCATATGAACATTTCTCTCTGCCGGGAAAACAACCCCCAGCTCAGGAATGAGTCCCAATCTTCTCTAAAGGGTTACCTATTATCTAGGAAAGACAATGGCTAATGACCAAGCATGAGGAAGCCAGTTCATGAATCAGTAACTTGTGGACTACAGACTAAGTCATCTGAGTAAGACTACTGCAAAGGTCCTTTAAGGAAATGGCAGTGAATCCAAGTCTTCTCCCACTTGGCACACAAACGAGCCTTCCCGGCTTGGTTTACATGCAAACCAGAGAAGTTCTAAATAGTCTTGAGGGTAGAGAATATCTTACATTCTTTGAGGCCAAATTATAATTGTGCAAGGAGCCCTGAAAGAGAATACAATGGAGAAACAAAACAAAAACCAGAGAAACATCAGCCAGAGAAATGTTTGGCAGAAACCCTGCATGTGCTTGGCATCACCCTAGACCTCTGCCTGTCTGTGGAACATTCAAACACTAATGCCCTCCGTCCAGTTCTTCATGGACCCTGAGCAGGTCAAAGAGCGTGTTGTCAACGTGCGCCTCTCTCTATGCCCTACATCAGCAAGAAAGCTGCTCGTAAGTACAGCGTCGTTTGTCTGCAAAACACCCTGAATGGAATTGACATCCTACTAATCATGTCTTCTTCAGTGAAAATATTTTCCTGAGAACCTAAGTACTATTTCTCTAACGAAGAGGCACTCCATTCCAAACAAACTACATGTTTGTTTGTTTGAAATAAAAGATAAGTAGATGTTTACTTATAACTATAAAGGAATGCTGTGGGATAGTCCTCTTGTATGCTGTAAAGATTTCTCACTGGAATTGGTTTAATACAATGTTGATTGGCCAGTAGCCAGGCAGGAACTATAGGTGGGTCAACCAAGCTAAGGATGATGGGAAAGAGAAGGGCAGAGTCAGGAGTCACCAGCTAGCTGCTGAGGAAGCAGAACCTGTAAAATTGAGGTAATATGCCATAACCATGTGGCAAAGCATAGATAGAAATATGGGCTAACTTAAGGATAAGAGCTAGCTAGCAAGAAGCCTGAGCTATTGGCCAAGCATTTATAAGTAATATCAAGCCTCCAAGTCAATTATTTTGGAAGCGGCTACCAACCTCAAAGTGGGGTGAGCAGGTAGGTAGACACTCAAGTGCTGTGCCATCCCAGTCCTTGCTGCTGCTAGCTTGACTTCTCGCCTTGTCACACACAATCACTTAAGAGGCCTCAGTTTACCTAAGGTGAAGAGAGTAGGAAGTGTCTAAAATTGCTCATTTGTTGCATGACCTGTGGCCTGCCCATATGGTCAGTTCTGAAGTACCATGCTGTAGACATCATTATGGGTATCTGGTGACTGAGTGTGTGTGTGGGGGGGGGGGTTAGGTACCATTTAACACCCAATAGGATCCATTTGTCCTCAGAGGAAACACTCCAGGAATCCCAGAGGAATGTGACATTTAAAATTGCACCTACTCTTTGTGCTATGTTTTTTCTATACGTATAAACTTTTGACCAAACTTACTTGATAAATTAGGCACTGTAAGAGACCAACAATAATATTTTAGATCTTAGATATTTCATTATGCAATTGCTTTGGTTTCCTTATAAAACTGAGAATATTTCCCCTCCCCTTTTTCTTTCTTAAAAGAAGCACTTCACAGGTTCTTCTGTTGTCCAGGAATTCCCAGCAGCCCCGACTCTTGTGCTTGGGGCTATTCTGAAGAAGGCAAGCACCACAGTAAATCAACTGCTGATCTAAAAGCCAAGCAGGCTGCTGACTGATTAACATGATTAACTGATTAACATGTGCACAAGGCGGATACAATGGGCTGGACATCCACTGGACAAAGGAGCGATTCACATCCTGGTTGATTCTGAGCAAGCCAGCAGAAGGGGTCATCATGCTACTTAGAACAGGGCAGTATACTGCTAGGACTGACTCATTCCTGGAATTTTTCTATCCCGTAATTTTAGACCTTGATTGACTGTTGAAATATGGGATTACAGAAAATAGGACACGACAGGGATGTATATGCCTTTTCTCTCTATAAATGAACTTTTCTCAGTGTCTTGACTTCAAGGGTAGCACAAGATATTTAGTGAGATCTTTCATCTCCCTTCCTACCCCTTCTCCCCCTCCCCCACATCCCCGCCTATGTGCATGTACACATATTTGCCCATGGAGTAAACAAACCAAAAAACAAACAAACAAACCAAAGACCAGAGGATGGCACTGGGGACATTGGGGTGTCTTTCCTCAATCCTTTCCCTGTCCTTATTTATTTATTTATTTATTTATTTGAGTCAGGACCTCTTACTGAAACTGAAACTTACTGGTTAACTAGATGTGTTGGCCAATGAGACTCTAACATCTGCCCATCTCTGTCCCTCAGTACAGTACGCAGCAATGCACACAGCTTTACAAGGGGATTGGGAGTGTGAACTCATGTCCTCATGCGTAGATAGCATTTTACTGACTGAGCCACCTCCCCTTTGAAAGTATCAAGAACACCACATTTTAAAAGTATGGCCCAACTTTGTGCTTTATTAGAATCGTGTCTCAGCGCCAGAAGGCACAGTAGACATCATCACTTTGTCTTGAACATTGGGTCCTGGCAAAACTTGGCTGAATGCCAGAGGTCAGGCCTGTGGCTCATCACCAGGGATGCCTTGAGAAGCTGGAGTGGGGCACAGCTAAGTCTGAGAATTCCAGGGAAGGACTCTGAGCGAGCTTTCCTTTCCACAGCTCACACACTCAAGAGTCACTGCAAGGGGACAGCAATGAAACTGGATAGCGTGCTATCATCTAACCGAAAATTCACATTTCTTATTGTTTATAAAGCTTATTCGGGAGGACGCCCGATTTCCTTGAAACATCTGAAAACACAGGAAGAAAATTCTTGGTGTATGTGTATCCAGCTTGCAAGGCTTCTATTCCTCTTACATCATGCCAGGCTTAGGCTTTGTGACCAATACAATCTAGCAGAAATGATGGCACCTATGCCATAAAAGGGACTATGGCATCATGGAGTAAGAAGGGAGACATCTGGACTTTGTTCCAGGATGTGACAAAGATGCTTGAAAGTTCTCGGGAGTTTCTGGCTTCTCAGGGCAGCCACCTTTAGAAAATGACGTCTCCTGACACGTGGATAGCCTCAATTTTAATTCTCCTTTCCTTCACTTGGATCATCATCTTCTCAACCCGTAGAGGGCATCCTGTCCTCTTCTCCCAGGTACCCCCTGTGGTTATAGTTTGTTGTTTCTCTAAGCTGACTGGGTCCTGAGCATTTGCCACATAAATGAAATTTCCTCCAGAATAACGAGATAAGTTTTAGCTGGCTCCAGATAATGCCATGATGAGGATTAGCTGCCAACAAGCCAACACTGGCCAAGAGCGTGGGACTTTTAGCCCTACTTTAACGTTCAGGAGGGTGAGCAGTTGCAGGGTGAATTACTAACTGTTGATTGCTGATCTATTAAGTCATACCGATGTAAGAAATATCTGTGAAACAAAACTTGGGCAATAGGGCTCATGGGATTGTAGGCAGATGCACACCAGGAAAATACAGGCAGGCTTCTTCCTCAATTTTCTGTCCACCTCCCATCTCATCCATGTGTTCCTCATAGCAAATAAAGCGTTTCCCCACGTTCTTTAATTTTAATAAATCGCTGAAAAGGCAAGCCAGCTGAGGGGAGGGGTTTGGGACTATCGGGAGCCAGTGCCTCAGGAGCAGTTGGCTTCTGAAGGGGACTAGTCCTAGAGGTGTGACTGCTCACCCTGGGGTTTATGCTGACTTGGGGAGTTGGTGTAGGAGTTGAGGTGATCTCTTTGACAGCTGGTTGGTGTCAGAGAACTGACTGCTTGAACACAAAACCTACTGGGTTGCTCGTTTGTCTTCTCTCTTCTCTTTCACGCAGATTGCCTACTGTGGGGAAGGTGAATGCCACGTTCTGAAGACACTTGAGTAGCCTATGAGGAATTGAGCTGCTGTTAACAGCCTTCGTGGTGTGGGACTGTGGAGAGTCTTCTGCCCAGTTCCATCAGGCACCAGGTTCCCAAGGACACTTGATTTGCTCCCTGAGGCTGCGGAGCACTGCAACTCTACTGCTGACCTTCAGAAACAATGTATTTCTGTCCTGTTTATTTACTTACTCAATGTTAGGGTAACATTATGTAGTAGTAAAATATCTATCCTTCACTGAAGATCAAACACAGGGCCTTGGCAATGCTAGGCAAATATTCAAGCTGTTCCTACAGCCAGTATTATCTTACAGCATGTTAAAGGCCTTACCATCAGATCTACCTAGTTCTTTCTAAAATTAAATTTTTAGAAAAGAAGTGAAGGCCACACCCTCTGAACTGGAGATAAACCAAACACATTGTAAAGTGTACGTTGCATATTAACAGAATTCCAAATATTCAATAGTGCATTCAGTCTCATCCTGTGCCAAGTGCCAGTGTTCCCTTGGCAATCATCTTCCTTTCTTTTAACTGGAGGTATTACCCTATCTCTGCTTAGTTCTTTAATGGAGGAGAAGGCAGGTTCCCACTTCTGCCTCTAAGAAGAAGCTGCAGACTTTTGAGGCTCTATTTTTGCATAGGATTATCTGACCGGATAGATTCCAGACTCCTTCTAGGAATTAATTCTGCAGCAGCAACTGAAATTAAACCTCCTGCACATGAAGTTGATAACTACAGAGGTGTGGGCAATGCCCCCTCCCTCTTTAAAGCAAAAATAGCTTGCTCTCTGATCCTAATCCTGTTAGATAGATAAGAAACTCAATCTTCGTTTTCATCGAGGTTTCTCTCTTTCCTCTTTAATGTATCTTTCACTGAGTTTCTTCTTCCCCCTCCAACTTCCAGGGTCGGGGTTATAGTCTTAGATGTTACCACAGTATCAGGACACACATCATGTTTTTGGGAAAGCTGGGCTAAGGATGGAATTAATTGGTAGAGTACTTGTCTAGTCAAGAGAGGGCTGGAGAATTGGTTCCATGGTTAATAGTACCACTGTTCTTGCGGGGGCTGGGAGATGGATTTCTAGCACCCTCGTCAGGTGACTCACAACCACCTGTCACTCCATCGCCAGGTGATTCAACACCCTCTTCTGGCCTCTTTGGGCATCCACAGGCACACACACACACACACACACACACACACACACACACACACACACAGAGAGAGAGAGAGAGAGAGAGAGAGAGAGAGAGAGAGAGAGAGAGAGATAATAAAAACAAGTCTTTCTTTAAAAAAGTTAGAAGAAACAGAAAAGATAAAAGCAACTTAGCTATGATGACTAACTTCAATTGTCAACTCGATGAGACTGAGACAAAGCCAGGAGTCATTTAAAGCACAATTCAGTGCAAAAACTACAGGGTTTCTTGGGAGGACTGTCTAAGAGGCTGAGAGCTCAGGATGAATAATGTGGGAAAAGGAGAATATCTCTCTCTCTCTCTTCTCTCTCTCTCTCTCTCTCTCTCTCTCTCTCTCTCTCTCTCTCTCTCTCTCTCTCTCTCTCCTGGGCACCTTGATGTGAGCTGCCATGCTCTGATGATCTAAAACCCTGACACTGAAATGACCCTTTCTTTTTCTTAAGTTGTCTCTCTCTCTCGGGTATTTTCAACAACAACAGAGGATCAAATAAACACAGCGGAGCAGCCTTCAGGAACCCCAGGCACTCTTCAGAAACACTCAGAGAAGCAGAACTTACAATGCAGAGAATGAAAAGCACGTTAAGAAACATCACCGAGGCTGCAAGGAGAGTCAGCAGAAGGGGAGACCAGAGGGAGGGTGCTCAACAGCACACAGGCCCACTGTTTAGACCCGAGAAGTTGACCATTAAGTGCAAAACTTAAAAGTCTGCAATTATTGATCTCTTCTCACTCATCTACTTTCTCAGTATTATCTATTTTCATGAGCAACAGTATCAAACCATGAAAATTTTTAGACACCACACTCACATCCTTATCTCAAATCCTAGAGTTAGTCAGAAGGCCAGTGCTGCTTCCGGTTCCCCAGAGCCACTTGCCCTGTTGAATTGGATTGACGGTGACCACTGTAATCGCGTTCGATGAGACTGTGTGCCATGTGTCTGGGCTTCCTACATCAGTGTGAGCTGCCCTTGTGGGATACACACAGAAGCAGCCTCTAGTTACTGAGGGGACTTCATAGCTTCCTAGTCCTGTTGGCTGCTGCCAAAGACTTTAAAATATCTATAGGAAGCCAAGGAGTTAGTCCTTGGAAGGCAGTCATGTGACTACCTAGCAGCCCTGTTTAGGAAAATGGCTGCATTCTAGGCCCCAATTATTATTTTAATAAAAACCTTTTTTTTTTTAAAAAAAAAAAGTATTCACTGAAGTTTAGCAATAGGAAGCCTACCATTTTCTTCCTGTTTCATTGCTATTTATTGCTAGAAACTCTGACTGCCTCTAAGAGACTTTTTACTATTTATCTGTATCTTTGATTAGGCCTTGCTGTGCAGCCCAGACTAAGGCCTAGCTTCCAGGTTCTGGGATCTATGCAAAAGATGGGGTGGAAACAGAGATGATGAAAGATTTTAAAGAAACAATATTTTCTAGACAGACAGAGCTGATGTACATGTGAACTCAGAGAGGCTGTGACAGCATGCACATGGCCTATACAAGCTCAAGCCAGACAGAGTCCCAGCATGAAGAAGGGGATGGGGGAACAGAGTCCCACCCCCACCTGAGAAGCCATTCACAAACAATACCTGCTAGGAATGAAAAATCAGTTTTCTCCAGTGGAGTGACGCTGGGTGTATCCATCCCACTCTAGGGCTGGCCGGCCATGGCCAAAAGTAGCTGGCCAGCTCAAGTTTGACACTTCAAATTTTTGTTGTTGGTGTTGCTATTGTGTGTGTATGTGACTTTTTTCATTCTTCCTTTTTAAAATTTTGTTTTTAAAGGGAGAGAAGGATGGGTAGGAAGGGCTTGAGAGGAGTTGGGGGATGGGGAAGGCTATGAGAAAATATACTGCATGACATTTCAAAGAATACAAAAGTGGTTAAAATAAAAAAAAATGACATGAGTCTAAGCAGGTGCTACCATACCTAGCATAAAAGATACCTTTAAATAGCACCAGTATCTAGTAAAGCTTAACTTCCTCTTTTTCCTCCCTGTGATCTGAAAACTTAACAGTTTCTAAAAGTAACATGGTGAATAATAGAAGATGTTAAAAATACTAGTCTCTATGTGTAGACGGAGCCATAATTAATACCTAGGAAGCCAGATGCTCTACGGCAAAGATGCCTCAATTTTCCAATTAACACATGGAGAGCTTTAACTACTTCAATTGGAAGCCCAGCCTCCACATAAGACAAGGCGGCCAAATGTACCGCAAGCACACGTAGCTTCAGAGAAATGCCGAGTCCTGGAAACACACCCCATCTTATTAGCTTCAGCACCGATCTCATTATGAACAGAGTTGCTTACACTTCTTCCTTCTGACGAGCATTCAACAGAACTTGGATGTGTGCCCTTTTGAAAAAACAGATTACTGCCTTCACAAACCAGATGGTGCACATCCTCTACACCCCGTCCTCTAACGGAATCAAAAGGGGTTCCTATTGTGTGCTATAATATAATTAGTACATCCGCAAGAGCATGTTCTTATGGAGACTCTGGGAGTTAAACAACTTGGCTAACGCGGTCCCGCAGAGTGGGACAGGAGGCCACATGCCGCTGAGGAGTCAGGCTATGTGGAGGGGCTTCTGCTTCTTTAATTCTTCCAAAATAGGCTTCAGTGGAGGTGTGGGGCCCTGCCTCATGGGCTCACAAAGAAGAAGTCTTCTGTCTTTGACTATCAGAGACAAAAAGTCTGCTGTCTCATAAAGGAGCTAATCAAGCAAGAAAACCTCCCTCGTCCTCCCTTCCTGACTTCTTTCCTCTGCCCCTTTCTCTCTCTTCTGGCCTGATCCAGCCAGATTATATGTGTAGGATATTCTAATCACCATCATCAACAGCAGAACCGACACCCACTTGTGACTACCATTTGAGTATCACACTCACCACAGAAAGAAACATGCATCCAAAGACAACTACATCATTCTGCAGTTAGCCAACAAATCGGAGAATAGTATACTGTCTCCTACCTTGGAGATTATTCTGTCTTGGCAAAACCTAAAAGGAGAAAAGACAAATGCATTAGTGTTTTTGTTGCTTCTGACCTTTGAAACCACAGAACTGAATTAAACAAATAGTTTCTCCAATAGTTTAGCAAAATGACTTATTCTACTTAATTTAACCGTTGGTTAGGGATACGTTTGGGGTAAGGGGGAGCCATGCACCAAGAGACTAAGCAAATCTCATTGCATCCAGGCTCTGGAGATGTGGAACAGCATTTTGAGGCAAAACAAAAACCTTTGACAACTTGGAGGTTGCCTGCCAACTGTGTCTTTGACATCCTGTCATTCCTCACAGGTCAGAGAGAACAATTCCTTTGTGGTAAGACCCTGTTCATGAAATGTGGCATCTCCTTCTCTATAAAGTTGTCTAGGTTAGCAGTCAGGCTAGGTTGGTCACATGACAGCAGAACGAACTCAGACGGGTCATGATCTGTGTGACCTGCACCATTCTGTTGGCCTAAGTCTGAAAAAGCAGAAAGAAGAGTTTTTGAATAGTTGGGTGCCAAAGCTCGATGCTCAGTTCAGCCGAACATCATGTTCTCTCCCCAGTTTGCTTTTTGGAAGCTTTTCTTTTACATCCTAAATATGTGTTTGTTTCAACTTGGGCTGGGAAGATTTAATTAAAAACAATTCCATCACAGCCGCAGGAGCCTGTGCTTGCTCGACTCCCCAATGCTGCACGAATCTCGGACACCTTTCCCTTCCTAAAATCTAAGATGGTTTCTCTCTCTCTCTCTCTCTTTGGTATTGTGCCAATTAGAAAAGATGTGTGTTGAGCAAACAGCTAAGAAATCCATCAAAAGGTAAGGGTTCTTTTTATTTGAGTGCTCTTTCCTAATGGATTGATTAGCTCACCTAGAACAGGGTTAGCCTCGGGCAGAAACAGCTTTGTAGACCTTAGTGGACTGGATTTAAAAAACAAAAAAGTAGAAAATCAACATTAAGAATTCAATGGACTTCAAAAACAGAGGAAAACACAGTCTGAAAGTATGTTAAAATCCTTTCATTTATTTCCAATCAAATGGCCTCGTAATAAATTATAGTGCTGTCCTGTTAAGACTCTGCCTTAGCTGGAAATGTGCTCAGGCTATGATCTCTAAATTCAGTTTACACTGAAATTTTCCAAACTTCATACCCCATTTAATTTAAAAGTCTTTATGTCAAATATGTCGCCTTATGGACGGCTCCTCTTCCTGTGCCCCTCTGCTCTGCCAACATCACACACATCGGCTTTGAGACTACTTTCAAAAAGAAATTTGTCTAAGTAGAAAATTTGCCTTTCAGAAAAGACAAGGGGCAGAAGAAAGCATCCGTTAATCCCCTGCCTCTGGCTGGAATCAAGGGGAAAAACCTTCTTGAAGGCCAACAGTGTCAGCTGTTGCTACACTAACCTTGTCTCTCACCCACTTTGCTATTCGGTGTTTGGTATCTACAAGTACTCTGCTCCTGGCACAAAGGGGAAGGTTTTAGAGAGAGTAATGTTTCAATTTCAATGTGTGTGAACATCGACTGGGGTCCTTGTGAACATGCAGATTCCTGGGCCAGTCCAGCTGCACTAAACCAGGCAGGGGCATTTCCAGTGTGTTCTACGGAACCGGAATCTGGAGACCACAAGTTGAGAAGCCCTAACTGCTGCGTGTGAATTGTTATAGCACGGAAGCTTAGTGTCAAGCGTTGGGTAGGAAGGGTTTGAAGTGGATATTCCAGGTGAGTGCACTGGAGCACACCTGTAACCCCAAAGCATGGGAGGCTGAGAAAGCAGGGTTACTAATCTGAAGCCAGTGTGACTACATAGCAAGTTATGGGCCATCTTGGGCTATATGATGAGATCCTGTCTCAGGAGGTAAGTACATGCTACTTTCCCACGGAAGAGAATATACTCAGTAAATGTACTTGAAGGAAGTGGTATTCAGTAAACACAGTCCCTTTACTACTTACAGATCCCTGCTCCCTCTTTGTGATTTCCAGATATCTGACCTACCGTAAGCACTATTGTGCTTAATCTACATATATACAAATTACCGAAAGCCTAGATGATGGAGCCTAATTAATGCGGTGTCCATTCATATTTTAATTCTATGTAATCCATAGAACTCTTGAAATTCATGGCTTAGGAACAAGCATCCTACTCTTTTTGAAGACTCGTTCGATTAAAGAGGTAAAAAATGGGACGGGGAAATCTAAACGATTAATGAAAAAGTTTAGCCATAAGCTTGAATAAATCCCAGGTGTCTGCCGACACCTTCTCCCTTCTGGTTTAGATGGAAATATCCACAAAGAGCTATGAAGTAAATACAATTAATCATAATCAATCATGCACTGTCGGAATTTGCCTAGAACCAAAATTGTGAAGTGGACACATGGCACCCTTCTGCTGGCTCTAATTCTCCACCAGTTCACAAACTATTGTGTTGCTTGGTTCAGCACAAGCCTTCCAACCTCCAGTTTACAAGTGATACTGTTAGAAAAAAATCATCGAAATGTCCAAATACATGCCGCCAATCCTGGCATTAGGAAACATTCTTTTCCAGCACACATACAGTTTGCACAAAAGATAATGAGCACATCATTACTCTCTATGTATCAGTCTCAAGGGCTCTCTTTCTTCGTTTGCAAATGCTAACTTTGGACTTACTAAGTATTTACTAGGAGATCGTGATTAAGCTAAAATTAGGGGCTGTCTACTGATGCCAACTTTTAATGGAAGGCATACATAAAAACATATGAAAAATTACCGTGTTCGTGCCACCATTATTTCACTGAAATGGAAAGATTTCATGCTAAGACACAGGAAGGAACTAAATCAAACGCGGCACTGTCCCTGTGTGTTCTGTTGTGTGGCCACAGTTACTCGGTCACTGTGTTAATTACTGCTCCGTGGCTGCAACCAGGTGTGGCAGGCAACCTAAGGGAGCAAGGGCTTGAGGTCTCATTGCACTGTGGTGAGAGGAGTTAGGTCCCTTAGGCAGTGAGGGCAAGAGCCTGTCATGTAGAACACATCACCTTTCCCCTGAATGGATGAACGACCCAACTGGGCCAGGGGAGCCTGTGTAGGACCTGTAGGCTGCTCACTGGCTCCACCCGAGTGGTGCTCACAAAGGACCAATCCTACTAAAGATGACGTCAGTCGCCATCCTGCTTCCACCCTGAGATAAATGAGAGCCCCTGGGCAGGGTGCAGCAGAGGTTTTCTCCTGCTCTTGGCAGTTCCTTTCCATGGTTCCCTAATAAATACATTTGCTCCGCACACCGACTGCCTGCATTTGCTTATTCTTCAATGCACAAGATATTTAGTGAGATCCTTCATCTCCCTTCCTACCTCTCCTCCCCTGTCCTGCCCTGCTCTTAGGTGCACGTGGACACAAGGAAGTGAACAGGGAAGTCACTGACTCAGCGTGGGGGTGGTGAATTTGGTGGCTGTTGTTTATCCAGAGGCCTAGCCAGGAGAGGAGGGAACATTCTTAAACAACCAAGATCTGTGGTGGGGAGGAATGGCAGCCAGGCTCACACACATTTTGCTGGGCAGTAAACAGAGTGGGGGCAGTTAGCAAAGGCAGACCAGGGCAAGGTATAGCACCGTCCCCAAGGATGTGCTCCAGCAACTCCCTTCTTCCATAGAGACCATGCAGTTCTAGCACCTCTCTACAGTCTATCCATCCATTCCGGATGAGCTCAGAGGCCTCCAGATCTCACGGTCTTTAGAGAAGTTCTTAAAGCCCACTGAGAGACCTGCTTTCCTAATCTAGCCATTCCCCAGTCCAATCAAACTGGCAAGTTACCCATCTCAGGCCCTGAGCAACACTCTTATCTGCATTAATCTTTGGGACACCGCTGTAGCTTTCTTCCACGTTCTCCTTTCTCTGGAGATATGTACCAGAGTGGACGTGGTCTTCCGCAGGGAAGCCTCACCACCCAGCTTCCCCAGACCATCTATTTCTCCCCTCTTCATCTGTTAGCACCTGGCAACCGCTGTTCTCAGGTGTTCCTCAGCTGCTTTCAACCCGACGTCCGCTGGATCCCAGTCACACTGAACAGTTCCCAGAAGCACAGGTCTCCAGGCCATCACCTGGCTGGTGGTGCCTGTATCCCTTACATACAAGCCCACACATGACCTCGGGTATATTTCTTTCTGTCTCCTTTTCAGCTGATAAACACCTGTTCATTCTTTAAAGCCTCATGTCACACCACTTCTGTGGGGCTGTGCTCAATTTCTGCAGACACAGTTATTTCCTATTTGTGCTTCAGTATAGTTCTTCCTGCCCATTCCAGAATCCTCATCAAACTGTATTAGCGTGACCTGTGTTTAAACCTGCCTGTCCCCTCTTAGACAAGGTGTGTGTGTGTGTGGGGGGTTGTCTTGGAAGCAAGCCTTCTTACTTATGTAATAAATATCAAATATCTACCTCGTGCTGTGGGATTTTATATTGTGAAATGCTGGATGGCGAATAATGTGAATATTTGATGGGTACCCGATAAATTCCATGTCAGGGCAACAGTGAACAAGTACCTCCTGCATCCTCTCCAGGATGCCCCGGTTGTTATGGGCCACCTATTGGCTGTGCAGCTACGGAGAGGAGCAGGTACTCAGTTGCTACCGTAATGGGACTGCTAATTTCAGAAAGGGAGAATTATTTTCAGATTGAGAACTAGGCTTTATGAACAAATGAGAACACTGGAGTGGGGGACATGGGGACCAAGGAAAAGCTATAGCTCGTGCTCTCAAAGCAAGGAATGCATTCATATCTAGTAAAACTGGGCAAAACAAGTCCTACACTAGCGTGTGCTTTAAAGACAAATGAATGGCATCCTCCAGAGTTTGTAAGCCTCAGTGACACCCAGGCTGCTAAGCGGGCGATGGGAATTATGTTGTCGCTGTTGATGAATGAAGTTCCCTCAGACATAGTCAACAGCGGTGCTGTTTCACCCTGAGCTTTTCGCCTCTTTTTTTTTTCCTTAAAGAAGAGAGACCATGATATTTACAGCTTTTCTTCTGGTTATTAAAAAAATATTAAATTCTTCCTAGACAATTGTCCAAATCTAAGAACGTAAGCTAAAATTCCTCATTTTAGAAAATTTCATGCCATTCTCTATTTGGATTGAGGGAACAGCTCTTCTCTTGACTGGTCGTTGAACAAAGAGTAATGAAAACTTTCGGAAATTCAGACAGAATTAAAGTCAGGACAGTTCTCAGAGGCGAGGGAACTTCCGGGGCTCGGGAAGGAGCGGATGGGGAATGGCCATTGCTTTAGTCCTCATCAGTACCAGCTTTGCCCATTCCCTCAGGGAAAAAAAAAACATTCTGGGGCTTTGCGTTCTTTATGATGCTTCCCACTAATCAGAAGAAAAACAATGTGATTGCCAATGCTGTTTTCCATAATGACACACACACACACAGTTATGAGAAAATTATTTTTGAAAGAATGTGTTATGGACACAGCTTCAATTGGTTTAACAGTCACCGAGCTACTGTGCAATGGAAACAAAAATTATACAATCTTTTTATAATTTTTGTGAAGGGCCCTTCTAGATGCAAATTTTTATTTATGTAATTTTCCCAGGCTATAATTTGACATAGACTCTGTCTCCTAACCAAGGGTTTGTTGTAAACACTATTTAGTTTGTAATTACGATATAGTTAAATGTCTAATCACAGAGATTCACTCCGTGATCATTGACAAAAATGGCCACACTTAACACAGAAGAAATTAACACCGAGGAAAATGGGGCTGCCTCTAACCCGTGCCTGGCCAATCAAACAGAGCAAAACGATCGGACCACAGCTACAATGACGGGTGACGGACAATTAATCTGTGCTGTCTGAATCAGAGAAAACATGAGCCTTAGACCTGTTTTCTTGCTCCAAGTTGAGTTGGATGCCATGAACGGGAATGTGGAAGGACCAACGGTGAAAAAAAAAGAGGCATTCCTGAGATATTTGGAAGCACCAGGAGAAGCTATCTTCCACATTTGCCTTTCTGTCAAGCTCCTCTCTGTGGAATATTATTTTTCTTTGCAGGTACTCATTTTTAATGTATTCTTAGAAAACATTGGATATTCCTTCTACCCTGCACAGATTCTATTACCTTAATTTCAGAAATGATAGCCAGTTTGGTGATTGCTGGACAGCAGGCCCCAGCTGTATAATGTCAGCCAGAATGCCTCTGACAGCTAAAAGTAATGGTTTGCCCTGAATTCCACTCCCATCACCTTTCCCGCGGGTCACCATTCAGTACCTCCAGATGCTGGGGTCTTGAGGGTTTGCTGCTGTAGTCAGCTCTCTTTGTTGCTGCCCACATGGCTCTGCCCATGCACTACCACCCTCAGCCAAAAGCCTCACCTGGCACCCTCTTACTGGTGCCATCAGATAATCTGCGAGCCAGAGACAGGAGATGTTGATCCCTGTAACATGGCTCAACTTCTGTGTCCACCTGTGCAGGCCACACTCCAGCCACACATTTGTGGCATCTCTACCCATCTTTATTCTTTTCTCTTCTGACATTTTCCGCTACCTAGATTCTTTGCCCCATCTTGGTAGCTTTTAATTGTTCCCTTTTTTTCTATAATTTTAGGATACATAAAAGGAAATCTGGTTCTATTTAGTTTTCACAAATATGGTGATAAGCCAGTCCAACATACTGACCTAAATGCTTGGCTGGGTCCAGATGTTCTTGCTACCCTGGAGCAGACACCTGTTTTTTGAAGGGGCTCTCCTGCACCCACAGTCCCATGCAGTCTCTTGTAATGATATATTGGGAATATGGACATTTGGGTCTCTTTAGCATTCATGCTGAGACTCTATCCCCAGTGTGCCAGAGCAGTAGTATTGAGACTAGGCCATAGGAAATGATAGCGCCATGAGGTCCTCAGACACGTGAATGTGGTTTGTGTCTTTGTACAAGGATTTGAGGGCATCTGTCAAACCTTTAGACTTTTCTCCCCCTTCTACTACATAGGGTTGTGGTAAGAATATGCCGTCTCTGAAGCAAAAGCAAGGCTCTAAGTCAGCGGTTCTCAACCTTCCTAGTGCTGTGACCCTTTAATACAGTTCCTCATGTGGTGGTGACCCCCAACTATGAAATTATTTTGTTGCTACTTCATAACTGTTATTTTGCTACTGTTAGGAATCAAAATGCAAATATCTTATACGCAGGATATCTGATATGCAACTCCTGTGAAAAGGTCATTTGACTCTCCCAGGGATTGTGTCCCGAAGGTTGAGAACCACTGCTCTAACCGGACATCTTCATCTTAGAATCTGCTGTCTCTGGTGCTCCAGGAAAGATATTTCTATCATTTATGAATTAGCTAATTTAAAGTTCTTTGTTACAACACCAGGAACAGAACCAGACAGATCTAGCTCTCCAGATCTGACTGCAGCTGCCTGAGAGAGCCTGCAATGCACTACTTAGGGCTGCTGTACAAAATGCTCCACCCGGGCTGGGTTATAAAAGCAGAAATTTATTCTCTCGCAATTCCAGCGGCAAAACTCAAGGTGTTTGCAAGGCCATGCTCCCTCCGGGCCTGTGGGTAGAGCCTTCACTGTCCTTCTCAGTGGGAACCCTGGGTCTTGGCATTCACAGGTTGTTACAGCACCCCTGTTTCCACACCTGTCTTCTCCCCATGCACCACCTCCCCCATACAATTATATTTTATTAACATCCACCCTATACCAGTATGACCTCGTCTTATCTGACAATATCTGCAGAAATTCTACGTCTGAATACAGCTGAATTATGAGGTATTTGGAGTTCAGACTTGGTAGTTTTACTGCTGAGGGTTGAACACAGTGCCTTGAATCAAGCAAGCTCTGTAGCGTAATTCAGCCCCCATGAGACCCCAACCTAGAACCGCCCAGGTGAACTAAATCAAGACCCAAATCTATGCGACCTAATAATTAGTAGTGTTTAAGTCACCGTTGGGGAATTGGTAGCCCCATAGTAATAAATAAACAAAATGCTTATCTTGGCTTGGGTCTTCACTACTGCTGCATTCTGGCTTCTACAAATAAAGCCTAGACACTTTTATTTTCATGCAAGATTACTTGGGCCTTCTTGGTATTTTCCCTCGTTTGTTTCTGTCTTTTGTTTATAAAGACAAGGTCTTGTTATATAGTCCTGTCTTATCAGAAACTTAGTAGATAGACCAGAATGGCCTCAGACTTGGGTCCATCGTCCTGCCTCTGTCTCGCAAGTGTTAGGGTTATAGGCCAATGCCATCATTCTTAGACGAGCTTGATATTTAATCCAGCAGACATGGTCTCTGTTTGAGAAGGTGCCTCAGGCTGCATGTCCGTTTTTGTCTCCCCCCCCCCCCCCCCCCTGGTGTACATTGTAATGACGAAAGGAGAAACTCATCAAATGTATGCAATATAAAGAAAATGGCAAGGGGCATGAGCAGGTCAAATACTGAAGATTTTATTGAAGGTGTGAAGAAGGTATTATATAAGAAGATAACACTAAAACTCAACAAAGAAACTGCGAAGAAGCCAATTGATAGTGCTTGGTCTGCCTTCTGGACAGAGCCCAGGCAGGGCACACATCAAGGGGGCAGGGCTTGGGGAGGATCAGAAGGTCCTTTAGTGTCAGCAGCTGCTCCTTTTTCTCCCCAGTGCCCGTGGAAAAGCACCTCGTGGGGAGATCTGCTCTTGCCTGTGTTGTCTACAGCCCCAGGGCAGAAGCCGTGGAGCATCCGCCACGCACATACATCACACACGTGCATGTTACTGTCACCACAATCCCGGCCCACCTTGTGGAAGAGTGGTCTCCACTGTTCAACAGCACCCTTGGGAAGCTAGTCCACTCAGCACTCTGGTGCGTCTTGCCTGTCCTGTCCACCCATGACTTATACTCATGGTGAGAGAAACTGCTGAGCCACAGCACCATTAATTAGTGTCTCAGTCTCAGCGCTGTGGCAGTTAAAGCCAAGAGCTTCTTTATTGAGGGGCCATGACCTGTGCACTGGAGGGTGTTAACAATATCCTTAGCCTCTACCTATTAGACGCTTCCTTAGTTATAACACCCGAAAGTGCCTCTAGACATTGTTAGATGTCCCCAGGTGAGATGTGCGTGTGTGCATGTGTGCATGTGTGTGTGCGCGTGTGTGTTGTGTGTGTACACATGTGTAGGGATGTCCACACATGCGGTGGCCAGAGGACAACCTCAGGTGTTATTCCTCCTCAGGACTCATCCATCTTGTCTTTCAGACAGGCTCTTTCACCGGTTAGGCAAGCTTGGCTGGTCAGCAAGACCCAGGGATCTGTCTGTCTTCACCTCCTACGCACTGGGATTATCAGCCAGTGCCACCGTGCCTGACTTTTTTATTCAGGCACTGGGAATGGCATCTCCCCAGCTCCTGATGCTTTGAATTCTTGACTGGCTGCTACTCTCTTTGGCTATTAATATTTGTAGGTCACACAACTCCATTCTCTCTAGGAAATATTAGTCATGTCTAAGACTTAGTACTATCTAAACTCTGATTTCCACACTCCAAATTATTTCAGAAGTTTTTCTTCTATCTTTAGACAGAGTTACACAGTTACCAATTAAGAAGCTACACTCTAGGCTTGTCTGCAGTCTGATCTTATGGAAGTATTCTTTCAATTGAGGTTCCCGCCTCTCACATGACTGTAGCTTAGGTACATTGCCGTAAAACTAGCTGGTACAATCCCTCACTTGTGAGGTGGAAAGAGACACTGGGAACTGGGAAGGACTTGGACTCCTGGCACATCTGTTGGTAAAAGTAGGGAAGAGGACGTCACAGACAGTGGGAGGACAGGCTTTGTGGGGTTGATTGGGAAGTGAGAATGCTGTGAAGGGTCCTCTGAGCAGACCCACTCCCACTACAGAGACCCAGAGTGAATGGGATGGGGGCAGTTGCTCTTTACCAGGGTCAGGTTCTTACAGCTGGGGATGCGTACATGCAACCTCCAACTGCTCTTTTCAGAGCATGTCCTTAGCAAACCAATATCACCAGCCTAACTGGAATCTAGTCACTTGGACACGCTCATCTGCCAAGTGACAGGAGATTCCAGTGTTTTGTAATTTATAAAGAGAGAACGTTGCTTTTTTTCTGTTTTTGTTTTGTTATTGTTTCTGAGACAAGGTCTCATTATAGCCCTGGATAGCCTGGAACTAATTATTTAAACCAGGTTTGACTATAACTCAAAGAGATTTATCTGCCTCTGCTTCCTGAATGCAGGGATTAAAATTAGGTACCATTAAGTATGGCAGTACCTCATTTTTCAAAAGCAATGTTTATTGTGCCAGCAGTAGTCTGTAAAATTTGCCGCCACTTGATTTTGGTTTTGTAAATAAAGTTTTATTGGAACATAGTCAAAGTCACATTGTCAAGGATACTTTTACTTTACAAGGTCTAGAGCAGAATAGTCCTGACAGACTAGATGATCACAACAGCTAAAATATTTATTAGCTTTGCCTTCAGAAAAGGTTTTTAACCCCATACCTCAGAGCCCAGAATACAAACTTCTTTCCTCAGAACTTCTTCATGCTGCAGGCTTGCATACCTAGACAGAATGCAAACTGAAGACTTGGCTTCTATGCAATGTATGCTCAGGTTTGGATTTTCTTGCACTTTTAATGAATGATACTGTTTAGAGAGGTTGGAACTTTTGTCAGTGGGACTCATTTGGTGCTTCTGTCAGGCAGGGACAAAAGACAGAGTGAGAGCCATAGAGGTAGGCTATTTGGTTGAGAAAAGTGGAGGTGTGATTTACTCTAGGCTATGTAGTCATATCTGAAGATTTGGTGTTAGGGGTCACCAATGAGAGAGAACTTATGATATTTGCCTTTCTGGGTCTAGGTTACCTTACTCAATATGATGCAAAATGAAACCACTGTCAGGATGGGACACTTGGGAGGCAATAGGGAAAGGAATAGCACCTGATTTAGTGATCTGATGAGGGAAATGGGAAAGGGGGCAGGGCTCAATAGAGATGGGAGAAGGGGGTAAAGACAGAAGAAAGGGAGGAGTGTAAAATAACAAGGATGTCTAAAAAAGCCAAAAGTACTCTTAACTACTTACCTGAAAAAGAGAGACAACTAACTCACGTGATTCGGTGTGTAAATATACATACATAGTTTTGTTGAACTTTTCTCACTGTACTAACAAGGCTTCCTCCAGGAGTTAAAGACCACCTATTGCTGGAGACACCATATACTTCAGAAGCAGAGCCCAGAGTCCCTGAGCTAGAATGACCTGAATGCCCCTCCCTGAGGACTCGCTGTCATGGTACCAAAAGGAGGGAGGCAACCAATAGTCTTACCCAACCATGTTGCTTATGAACCACAATGATGACCAGCATGGCAGGGCAACTCTATGGGTACATTAGGGGCACAAACACTTTTGTGGTAATCAACAGTGCTCTAAGTGGGTGCAAGACCTGCTCAACAAGAGGGAAGTTGTGCCTACTACTAGAGACCTAGCCAACTACGCAGGAATAGTGGAGTCATGGATGTTGGAGGAGAACCTACAACCACCACTTCACTAAACCAGCATCATCCCTACTACACTCTAAATATTTGTCCTTAGACCCACAGGAAAGTGCCGTCCTCATCCCTCATCAAGGAAACTTCTCTTTGCAGTAGACAGAGACCATTACAGAAACCTACAGCCGATCAAAATGCAGAGTTGTGGAGCCCAGTTCCAATGGGTACAACTACGAAATACTTCACACTTAGGCCTCAGGATACATTCCAAAGAGGAGATGGAGAAATTGAAAAGCCAGGGGAATGGGGAATTTGCTGTGAGATTGTGTCTCTTAGAAATGTCAGAAACTCCAACCGTAACGTCTCACCAACATGACAGCCCAAATGTAAGCTGAACAAAGACCACAAGAGTAGAAATATCAAAATGCATAGGGGAAAGCCCAAGAGGCCTCAACCCTACACAAAGAACTACACGCAACTAAAGGATGCTGAGAGAGGGAGAAACAGTCTTCCTTGGAGATGAGCACATCAACTGGCTATCCACACCACAATGATCAGACCTGAAAACAAACATGCAGGTAACATTCCACAGACTGAGCAGGTTATATTTAGGACTCTGTATGTATATACATATATGCATCATGTAATAACAATGAAAAAGAGGCCCTGGATTTGAAAGAGGGGTATATGAGAAGGTCTGGAGTCAGGAAAGAGAAGGGAACATAGCATTGAAATTATATCACATTATCAAATCAAATAAAATATATAAAAGAAGTGGCAGAGAGGTGATGGAGCTGCATTGAAAGGCCAACAGATAGCAGAGCCCAGAGAGCCTGCCTCCTGGTCTTCCCCATCACATCCTCTTTCTTATTTTATTTTTAGCTCCTTTCTGTTCCCCGAGTCTCAGAAAGCCAGCCTCAGAAAGCCCCTTCCTCCTAGAGATGTACACACCACCCGGAAGTACCGAAGCCTCCATCCCCTTTCTACTCAAACCAAGACCCCACTGACCCCACGTTACTACAGATTCTAGCCCGCCCTGCTGGCAGCCTGCCTGGCTACTGGAAACACCCTGGGGAGAAGAGAATGAATGCAAACAAACAGATATTGGGGCAAGGGAGAAGAAAGAAAGCAAGAAAAAAAGGTCAAATTTCATTCTGAAAGTCTCATCCAGCATAGAAATACGTTTCTAGCTTCAAAATCACAGCAAAACAGTTTTCCCTAGGGTTCCACAGTCAAAGCGCTGGGGCCTTGCAAAAGCATCTGCTCTGTAGGGATAGCGTTTTGTTTTCGGAGAAAGTTCACTCAATTATTTGGAGTACTGTTACTCCACACCAGCTGCGGGCATCCCAAAGCTCGGTTCCCATAACTCAGTTTTCGAAATAGCTTCAGCTTGAAAGTGGTTCCATCATCCCGAAGTAAAATCTTGTGGACGCATTTGGGTAATATGGCCACCTTTTACATATTCGCATCTATCTATGCCTTCACATCAGACAAAGCCCTTTGCTAGGGATGACCATATTTCATCTTCCCAGCTGATCTGGGAGGTAGGTCAAAGGTCACTTCTTCCTGGAAAGATCAGCAAGTTAAGGCTCAAGCAGGTTAACCTCCTTGTCTGCCCAGAGCCCCCTGGGATATAAATAAGCAAGGGACCGAGGCTCTGCTCTCTAAACCGCTGGGATTCCGCTTGTATCCTTGCTGTGTCTGGTAAATTAATGTACAGATTCTTGTCCTGTAAGAGGAGTCTCTGAGTTCCTATGCCTGCCAGGCCTGCTTGCGGGAGAAGTAAAGGAAGCATCGCAAAATATTTAAAGATAACGAATGGCATAGAAACCTTTGAAAAAGGCGCTTATGCTATTTTTGTAATTAAGGAATATTAAACGTCACCGTCAACTATGATTTTAGGAAGGATTGCTCATGTTAAACCCCGAGAAACCGAATACTGATAGTATTCGTGGAGGGAGGACTGCAGGACTCGGGGAGCCACTAGTGGTTTTGGTTTGGAATAGATAGAATCCTGACCCAAGTCATCGCCTCTCCTTTAAAAGCCCCATCAATCGGAAGGGCTCCTTTCAAAGCCTCTAAGTGCCCGGCAGTTAGAGCAACGCTGAGGCAGAGCCCCAGCGAATGTTCTTATTTTCCAAGTTGAAATTCTTCTCTTATAAAGTCATTTGCTTCATGCAGTTGCTTCTGGGATTAAATAGGTGGATAGACATATTTTTTAAAAGAAACTTGTTTATTTATTATCTATATGTATAATATATATGTATACATATATAATATATGGGTTTCTTGTCTGCCTGTATGTCTGTATGTCTGTGTACCACATGCATTCCCTGTACCCACAGAGGTCAGAAAAGGGTGTTGGATTCCCTGGGATTGAAATTACAGTCAGTTATGAGCAGCTATGTGGGTGCTGGGAATTAAACCTTCTTGATGAGCAACAAACGATCTTTACCAACTGAGCCATCTCTCCAGCCCGGATTAAAATGAAAAGTCTTAGCACAGGGCATAGCACATTGTTATTGGAGGAATTTTATCATACTTATCAATAGTATTATTGGCATATTACATATTTTTGACCTCTCCCTGGCCTCAAGCTGAGCTCTCTCTGGAGTTGGGTGTGTGAAGAAGCCTGATACAGGTGAGATGGCTTTTCCTTCATTTCTCGCAGGGAAGTATTTTTTTGTCCCTATTAAGCCTACCCAAGCCTCAGGTAATGTTATCTTTCCCAGAAGAAGACAGGCTCCCACGTAGGGGCTGTCAGAGACAATTTGGGGGATGTGAACAACTTAAATGAATCAGCCCTGACAAACCTGATTTACAGATTAAAATACTGTTGTGATATTTACCAAAAGTATATATAGCAAGTGAAGACACCTCCGACAGGCAGACATTGATTGCCTGTGTTAATCAGCTGCTGCAAATTAGCTTCAACCAGAAGCAAAATGCTTGGGAAAAGATAAACCTGGCCATAAATAATTCCAATTTTGATGCATTTTGAAATCAAGGGAGAATGGTGTTCAGGTTTGCTGCAAGGTGACACCTCCGCTGTGTTCCATGAGGTCACATCGGGTTTCATCCGAGTGTTGGGAGAAGATCGAACTTGACATAAACAGATGACGAAGAATAAAGGCAATTGCATCAGGTGCTGGTGCATTAGGCGAGGCGGAGGGAGAGGAGAGGGAGGCCAATGTCTGCATAATTCTACTTAATCTCTCATGCTTTTAGCGCTATGTCCATAGTCCCTTCATCAATATCCCCAAATCTCTGGGCAGAATCAAAAATCTGTAGCCTTAAAAGAGACCTGGAGAAGTGCTCTTTCTAGAAATCCCGGAGCGAGGTGACTGCTTAAGAAGACATGTTCTGCCTTTCAAAACTTATTTGTTGAATGAATAAATGAATGAAAAATTCTCTTTCCCTTCCATTCCCAGAAGGCTGCTTTGCCCTCGGGGTATGAAAAGGGTTGTGAGTCTGGAAAGGCCCTAGGGGCCTTATCCAGTCACTCATTCATTATTTATACGCTGCCTACTTCTAAAAAAGATTTGAGGCAGCTTACAACAAAAGATACCAGCACTAAAGAGCCTTCTCCTCAGCCATTCCTTGCAGGGTTTCATTATCTGTTCCATGACCATCAAACATGAGTATTAAATGGTGATTTGCATGGGATGCTATGCCAGGGGATGAATAAATCAGGCAGAACCAGGCTCTGACCTCCATAAATTTCCATCTGTTCAGTTTGCATTCATTCAAGTCTTTTGACAAATATTTATTTGCACATTCCATGCAAGGCTCTCAGGAAGTGTGTGGAGGTAGCAAAAATGAGTTGCCTGCAAACCGCGCCTTATCCTCAAGAAGTTTACAGGTTAGCACAGGGGAGCAGAGGACAGCACACACAATAGTACTGGGATGTGGATTAGGAATGCATATTAATCCGTGATGTCAGGTGGAGAGGATCCATGCAGTGAACCTGTTGCGTCGAACAGACAATAGGAAACAAGAGCAATTGCATTTGTTCTTTGTGTGGCCTAAAGAGAAATCAGCTAAAGCAGATGTTGTATAACAAAACTTCTTTTGGGGAGATACAACACACAAGTCTACTCACTCCAGATAGGGAACCCACACTAGACCAAAGTATGGATGCTCTGAAGTCCACGTTGGTGAACTGATGAATTTTATTGGGTTTACTTACAAGAAGATAAGTGAGGGCTTACTTACAAGGGCAGAAATGTCTCACAAACAACTGCATCATCAAAGGCCACCCCAGCATGGATGAGAACCTGGAGCACACTGCATAGCCTGCAGACAGCTTACAGTCTGGAGAGCATCCTTTCCAGTTGCCTCTGTTAGTCTTTCCAGGTGCCTCAGTTGCTCTTCTAGGCAGTTCGGCTGTTTCTTCTTCTTCCAGGCAGATGGTCTAAGAGTATTCTTTGCAAGTTGACTCAGCTCACCTGAGTAAAATGCTCAGTTTTTATTGCTTGCTCTGGCAGGGAAGGGCCTAGTGAATCTCGTCAGTTTCAGGAACTTCCTGGAACTATTCACCTTCCTGCTTAAGGAGCTTCCCAGCATGATGGAATGTACCTACAGCAGCCACAATGTAGACAATGGCAGATCAGGCTGCAGGTGAGGCTGTAAGGAGAAGCCTGCTTCCTCATTCTCCTGCATCACTACTTTGCCTCTTCCTTCCATTTGCACCTGGTTACCCTGGGCACTGATGCTGGTCCAGCTGCCTAGCTTTGTGTTACGCTGAAGACCAGGACATACAGACTTGCTCTTGTGCTGATGTTGAAGGGGTGAGTGGGAGTGGGTGGTGGGAGGACTGGAAGGAAACACTTTTACATTGGTCTCAACTGCACCATTGCTCAGCACACCCCAGGACTCTCCTCCCTCTTCATGAACTTAAGAGAAGCTACTGAGTTTCGCCGAAGACATCAGGACCCAGCGTTAGGGAACGGGTGGTAGAGGAGCCTTGACTAAAGGGTTGAACACACAGCAGCTACCTGCCCCAGACCCACACAGCACCGAGCACTCCTCACATCGCCGGAGAGGCAGCTGCCCCTTCTGCTTAGCGGAGATGAGGATTCCAAATAGGCTGCTTTTTGTAAGGGGTTTACCCGGTGGCATTTAGTCCATTGTCAGTTTAAATTTATTCTTCCGTCTTCCTACTGGCTTTGATAAAAAACAAGTGTCAATCTATCTACAAAGAGAAATCCCACTACAGTTTTCAGTGGTTCTTCGCTAGGCCTGGTAATCCACTGTCAAAAAATCTCTCGCGCCTTGTGTCTCATGTCAGTTAGCATGGAAGCCCAGAGCCAGGCTGACGCTCATTGACTCCATCATTAGACTGCGCAGAGCCCTACTCAGGGGCTGCCGGTTGCTCTAAGCATGGCTGGCTACTTTATAAACTTGCCAGCAGCCGTGATGGCTTACTCGGCACTCGGTGCGCTCTCCCTTCCTTTCGCCTGTGGGATGAAACACTACACCAGACACAGGCCAGCTAAACCCGACAGGCCCGCCGCCATCATGCTGGAGGAAGCAATGCATGGATCGAAGATTTGTTTGGCAACAACCAACGAAACAATGTTCCCAACAGTACCCTCTTCCCCAGGGTCCAGATGAAAGGTTCCTCTGGGGACTGCTGCCTTCTATATATACCCCCATCGATAGAGACCAGCTGGATTTCCACATGTGAAATGAGAACTCTTCAAACCACAGATGTGAGAAGAACTGAAAAAAAAAATTCCTCTGGTAGCTTCTCTTCACATGTCACACAAAATCCCAATTACTCTCAATGTCTATTTCTGTCTTTATGCACAACCATCATTGATGTTTAGCTATGGTGCCCACTTCTCTAGTCCCTGTTCTCACCAATCTCTTTCCCACTTGGACCCTCCCTCTCTCTTAGAATGCTCTGGGCACAGATTTCTACATGTCCCTCTCCAGAATCAATTCAGTTCATGTGGACTTTCTCAGATATAGTTCAGGGGCCGCTCAACACAAAGGAGAAATGTCCTGTTTCACTCAGGAATTCTCAACCACATTCCATGGTTTAACTTCTCAAAATAAAATATATTTAAATATATTTATATTATAAATAGACATAATATACATTTAAATATATATATAATTTTGGGTATTGGTAAGTATTTGAGACATAAAATATACAAATTATATAATATTATAACATATATTTATATGTTATATATAATGTATATATACACATATATGTATATACATATGTGTGTGTATCTTTTGCTTGAATGTGATTAATGCATTTTCCTTTTTCTCCACGTCAGACATATGTATTCCTAAACATCACTGTGTGGCTTGAGAATGGTACAGTGTAATGACAGGACAAGACTAAAGGGGATTTGATCCCCACCTTGGTCTCTCCCTCTGCTTGTCTTGGGAAATACTAGCCACAGATGTGGGCAGGGCCTTGGAACCCCAGAGCCCCACAGAGGCCAGCATTTTAAGAACTCATCCCATTAGATGGGAGCGGGCTGGTCTGTGTGGGCTGCTGTCCCCCCTCTCCACATAATTATGTCTCGGCCCTAAAATGTAATCGCTCTACGAAGTCAGATAACGGAATTAGAAATGGCTTTGAAAGGTCATCCCGGACAGGTGGATTATGCCACATTCCTACAGGGTCTGAAAACTGTTTAAATTTGGGGGAAATTTCCTCGCAGTGCTAAGTGAAAGGTCAAATTAGAAAGCCCCCAAAGAGCTAAGGACCATCCCTCCCCTAAAATTCCTTGGATTTAAATTTTCCTCTTAGGAGAGTGCCTGAGACTGCAAGGGTCGTGGTTGGACCGCTTCAGCTCATCAAGCGAAGTAGAGGATATTTCATTACGATTCTTTATGTCCGCAGTAACTGCGTGTCTCAGAGATGAGTGGAGTGGCAAAGTAATTGCATAGTGAGCAGCGTGTATTTACGACTATTTATGCTTCCTAGATTGGAGTACAGGGTAATTATTTTTGGTCTTATTAAGTGCAAATTACCAAGTCATCTTCAGGAACATGCAATTACTACGGGGTGGAGTCACATGCCACTTCCTGAGCAAACTGAAGATTTGACTGAACACAAGCAATATGATGTATGTGGTTTTATGCGCACACCACGGGTCCTGTCTTCTGCACTTTGGATATGCAACAGAGGCCATTTTTTTTCTCATCCCTGGTCATTTTCTTATTTGACTACATCAGCTGTCAAAGGCTGGTGCTACTTAAGATTTCATATTTAGGGATCCCCCAACCTAACCCAAACTTGCCAAGGTGAAGTCTTGCTCTCTGTGTCTGAATGAGTGTATTCATATCACAGCCCCGTGACCGTGTCGTCCTCAGTATAGTTTTGAAAGAAGAGCGTGAGTTCCTAGACAGTATAGCATGTTTTTGTCTGTGACTGTGCAGTCTGCTATGCTTTCTAGACTGCACTTTGAGCAGCAGCCTTACCCCCCCCACCCCCTCCTGTGAAAGCGGGAGCACTGTAAAGACACTGAAGTATACATATGATCTGCTGACTACTCCCTAGGAATTTTCTGTAATATACATGCTATCAGCATTCACCTTTTCTATGTACTTCAAACTTTAGCGAACATATGCATACACACAGAGACTCACGGGCACATACCTGAAGGGACGGCAATAGGAGGCAAAGCAGAGGCTAAGCAGTTATCTAACTCACGCCGAGAGCACTGGTGAGCCTTTTCAGTAGCTATTCCCCAAGCATACACACAGGCAGCACAGTTTGACTGGTCTATATTCACTATTTAGAAAGCCTGGTTGGTGCCAGACTCGTTCCCTTAATTGGGATAGCTTGGTGAGATGGTCAGTGCTTTAGGATTTGAAGCCAGAGGACCTAGGAAGTCAGGGCAATGTTCTGTGGCCCACTTTCTTCATCCGTAAGTCAGGAATACCAGGAAAGCCTCTCTCTGAGGGCTATTTGGAGGAGGAAATAATATCACACACGCAGATTGCTGTTAGCACCGCGACTGTGTATAAAAGTCTCCACAAACGCAGCTATTATTGATATATTAAATACCAGATACCACATTTATATTTTTGGCGCTTGCATTTTCTTCTCTATACTCCCGCTGAAAAACAAAATCAATGGGATGATTTTTGTAGATTTCTTCCCTCTCATATTTAAAAAAAAAATCCACCTAGGGAACAATAGAGCATGCTTGCCCTTCCCAAGGCAGAGAAAAGGTTAACTTCTGACTTCAAGCAAAGCCAGCTGGAGAGGCAGGCTGTCTGCTCATGACAAGGCAGGGGAAGAAAAGCTAATTTTAGCCATCACTCCAAAGTGGCTGTCCAGTTCCTATACACTCCTCCAGGTCCAATCACTTCCTCCCTGGACTGTGAGGCCTGAGACTCTTTGCCCAGGGAGCCTTCCATCCCTGGACAGAGTGAAAATAATTCTGAAGTAACCTTTGAATTAAAGATGCTTGTGCCTTAGCTTCAACATATCCTACCCTTCCCCCACTGCCAAATACCAGCCTTCCATTTCTTGCCAATTGCCTCTTCCTTTTTTCTTGAAAACACTCACGCAGCCCTGTGACTCTCCTGCCATCTTTTTCTGAAAGGGACTTTTTAGACCTGTGAAATGTGGCTGTAGAAAACGGCGAGAAAGCCCAGACACACGTCAACTTGGTCTTGTCGTAAGCGGGAACAAGGAAAGCAAAGATTAATGATGATTGCTAGGATGAACCCATAAGCGTGTGTAACTTTTCTCACCCTTACCGCTGAAGCCAAACTATCAGGGGGGAAGGCATGGAAATTATGCAAGCAAATGATTTTACGAGCCTGGGTTTTCTGCTATAAAGATCATGAAACAGAACATACATTTGTAAAATGCAAATATTTTTGCTTACTAATATTTATAATTAAAGCACAAATTCTTACTCAAACAAAACCCCTAGCTTGGGGAATAGAAGCATAAACAGAAATGCAATTAATACTTTTGCCGACAGCAGGTTTCTTCTGTAGGTGAGAGAAAGAAAGCCTCCATGTGTGCACAAACACCAAAATATATTCGTGCAGGTACAGCAACCCACATGCATAGAAAACATTCAGGCAGCGAGAACTCAAGAACAAAGGGAAACAGCTAACTGCTCAGGCCTGAGGACCACATGAGCCTTCTTTGGTTCTGGATAGATAAGCGATGGAGAAAAGGCTTAGGGGACATGGTCTGGATGTGAGGCCTTAAAGGGATTAGCCAAGCCAGAGGAAACTCTGCCTGAAAGGATTCAATAGTGCCTAGCCCGGGTCCAAGGAGTATCGGAATAAAAGCAGTCTTAAAATTACAGGGCTGTACGAGGCCTCAATAATCTCCCAACTCAATCCTAGATTTACCAGCAGAATAAACATTGCAGTGACTGACTGCTTGCCAGGGACCCTGGTGACTCCGAGCTGATGAGCTGCTTCTCCTGGGCTAGGCTCCGGGGAGGGCAGTGCTTGCCTGGGCATGGGCTGGATGTCAGAGAGCCATGTTTGAGGATGAATCATCACTGGTGGGAAACTATTGGGGTTAACCATCCTTCTTCCTTTGCTTCCTGGTCATAGACATGATCAGCAAGGTTCTGAAGGGACACCCGGGGCTAGGCAGGCCTCTAGTCCTGCATTAGCCTCAGCCCAGGAATGTGTCTCACCTCTGTCCTGGCATGTGACAGGCAGATGTGCTGAGGCCAGGTGTCTGTTTTTTCTTAATTCAGCTAAAGGCTGATATCCGTATTTGTAAAAGGTAAATTCTAGATTGTTTACATTATCAGAGCGGATTTTGGTGAGACAATAAGCATGGGCAAGGAAACAGTCCTGAAGAGAAAGTTTGGTAGATCCATTATGGTTACATGATAAAGCTATCAGGAGCTTGTAATGTAAAGACTACCACCGTGAAGCATTTATCATAGGGGAAAATGTCATGTAAATATTTCACACAAATACACATAGAATCTTCTCTATCACAGCTCCTTATCAAAGCACGCTGAGAAGCTGAGAAGAACTGGGAGTGCCCAGCAAGCTCTCCTTTGCGAACTCTGATTGCTGTGTGTCCCTCCTTCAGCCTCTCTACAGCTGAGATACCCTGTGACGCTTCACTGATTTTCTTACAATAACTTCTGGATGCTACCCCAAAGTGCATCCAGATAGAGCATCACTTCTCCTAGACTGCTTCCACTCAGGCTGCCCCCTCCGCTACCTTCTGTCTCTGGTCCCCAGCAACACCCCCCACTTAGTGCTTCATTGTTCAAGTCACTAAGAGAGCATTGGATATCATGTTGACCTGGCTTCCACCTTTCCCCTGCCTGGCAGCTTTGTATTATCTTTTGTTTCAGACAGACGGCATGGTGAAAAGAATCCATACCCACGCTGATCCTCATTGCCCATCCTCAAAAGCATTGTGCGTGGACAGATTACTACATAATTGATGTGATTAATTTGTTTCAGTGAGTGGAATGACAATTGTGTTTCCAGCAGCTCAGTGTTCTGAACACCAGGCCTGGGTTCACTCCCTAGGTAGGCATAGCCTTGCGAACACCAGTCCAAAGTTCTCTCCTTTTGTAAATATTGTAGCATCTTATTTTCCATGTCAGATTTTGAAAAAAGAAGCTCAATATTCTTATGATTTTACCACTTCAACCAGGTCCGGTAAGACAAAATAAATACCACTCCTTAACAGCATCAAGTTGCAGTCATGTAAAGAGGCTGGGACAGATAGAACTTAGGTCTATCCCACAGCCGTTTCATTGAACTATGCCGTGATTTTGAGTTGGGGAAAACATAGCCTCCATCTGAGTGGGAGAAAGGCTATGATAACCAATTTCAATTGATATGTCTTTGGGATTTTTGTTTCCGTGCTTCAAATAGCTTTTAATCACATGAGGGAGAAATGATTTATGACCTGAGATGCCGATGGGATGCATACACTGGACGTTCCAGTGGAGATTTCCTCTCTTTTCTGGAGGAGAGAGGTCCTGTGTGAATGGGGAGTCTCAACCTGCAGTCTCACTCTTTCCACAAAGAGTCACAGGTTCCTGTAAGTGTCAACAGCTACACAGAGCTGGCTGATCCCCAGCCGTCCGGCTAGATAAATACCATGACTCTTCCCATGTTTATATATAATAACCGTTTGGCGTCACAAAATAAATCATTGTGGAAACAAAATCCAAAACCAGTTGCAAGCACCCAGAACGTGAGTCCTGTGCCTAAGCGTCTAGAACTTCGAGAACCATGAAATGGCAACACTGAGGAAAATTAAAATTGAGTGAAGGAGAACCCAGTACAAACAGGCTTTATCACAGAAGTCTTGAGGGAGCTGTGCTGGGCCTGTGCAGTAAGAGTCGGTGGCAGCAGCGGTAATGGAAGCATGAGGAGAGGAGATGGAGAGAGTGACCTGGAATCACTCACACGCGACACTTAAAGGTTGAGGGTTGCAGTTTGGGGAATGCAAAACAAGCAAGAAAGCAAGCAACAATGCAACCCACAGTTTGCCAGGGAGACATTACTGAAGAAATGTAAAGTCTGATTACATCCGTAGTTGGTTGGTTCCCGAGGAGCAGCCGATGACCAGCAAGGATGTCTCCACCATTGCAATTTAACAAGCGTCAGTGTTCTACTGGCTGCGAGAGTAGCGGTGACACACACAGGCATCTCAGTGACCCGCAGATACCCGCAATGGGTGGCGGTGGAGACAGTGAACCAGACAGAGTGAGCACGTAAGATCCCGAAGGGAGACATGACAGAGCTGAGCGGCGTGAGGGTCATTTGTAAAGACAGCTAGCATTTGGTCCAGCAAGGAGTGTCACGTGTGTAACCCCCATGTTCTGAAGCTCGGGGCAATGCCACATTTCTTGATTAACTTTTGCCTGTCTCATAAAGCTTTGTTTTGCTATTTTAGCTTGCTTTCAAAATTTCAAATTGTATAATAAATATGTAGTGAGATGTCTTCAAAAAAGATTTATTTTCATCTTAATGGCTATTATATCATTTTCTATTAAGTATCTGCTCAGATGCCCTGGTTATTTTCCAGTTCTTGCTGTTATTCCCTGGTTGTTTCTGGGTTTTCGCACCCTGTGTCTTGAGCTGAGAACTCCTTTGATCACCGCCACTGACGCCTCCAGAGCTACTGAGCGAGAACACTGCTTATGTAACGCTCCCAGGGATTTCAAGCACAAGGCTTTACGTTTTTGGGAGTCAAGCAAAGCTGGTTTGTTTTTAAGATTTAATTCCGTAAGGACAGAGTCTGCCCTATGAGATGTGGCTTCTCTCACAAAACTGAGCAGTGTCCGATGGTAAAAGTACAGAAGACGTGAACTAAACCATGATTGACTGATTTACTTGGACTAATATTGTGTTTTAACATTAGTGATACTACTGTTTTTGCATGTTCTGATTCCCTAGAAAAGCCACAATACTTTTTTTTTGTTTGTATTTTTTTATATTTTGGAAAGCGCCCCCTGCCCCCATGTGTGTTGTGTGAAGTTGGGTTCTTAGGGTTGCATTAGACAAAGGCCTTTTATTGAAACCGGATCTCACCTAGCCAGCAAAACAGGGGGGAAAGCAGTAGGCACGTTTTTGTATGTATGCTAGGCCACAAATTTTAAAAATAATATAGTAGTGCACAAATTATTTTTGAGTAATAGCTTACAGAATTAGAAATTATCGATAAGCCTCATTGAAGAGACTTTTGGGCGTAAGGAGCAAGCCACTCTAACAATAACTGTGAAGTTACTCTTTGGAGATGGCACCTGGTGCTGCCATGGTTGAACTAACCCAATGTGCTTTGTATTCAAAACCAGAAAGTAGCTCATGACAAGTTCCTCCCCTGACAGAGCCTACAGTAACGCTGGCCTGACCGACAACAGTGTGAGATTTGACTTCTGATTAATTCTGCTTCTGTATACTTAGCTTAGCGTCAGAAAGGTGACCCATTCCAGCAAGGAAAGTGATGGGCTTTGTTTATCAAGGACTCTTTGCTAGAACACGACCTCATTTTGTTTCGTTAGTTCCAGGTAACGGTCAGGGAGTGGATGCGTCAAACATACACACATGTACGCGAATTTGTTTAACGTCTAACACCCATTCTGAGACTCCGTACTTTCTTAATTTAACCAACATTACCATTTCCCATTCCTTACCAAACAGTGCTGTATAAAACTTCAGTATTTGTGGTTGCTCTGATCATTACCAGTGAGGCTCATGGAAGTCTCAGTATGCAGAAACCACAGCGGCTGAGACAAACTGTACTCCAGTGGTTTTTTCAAGAATCCTTCTCCGCCACAAAACAACCAAACATCTCATGCTCGGCTCTCTCAGGTTCACACTGGACTGGCAATGGCCCTGGGGTGTTTTGAAGTCACTCCGTAATTGTAAATGGTTAATGAAATTCACTGAGGAATTTTGAGTCTTGCCCTTTGACTTAATGTACTGCTCGGAACTCAAGAATTCTCTAATCAGTGAGCAGAGCATCTGCAATTGGCACTCTTGAGGCCAATGGCCGTGGTGGCCACTTGAATCCATTCCAGGAACATTTGCCTCTGAAAATAACCTTTGTGTTATTTTCAAATGCTTTCTTCTAAAGCGGCCTCCAGGACTTTCCCACCCAGTCACAGAGTGAACACATCTATGCTGAGCTTAGCCCTGGCCTCAAGTGTACTTCCAGTCAGTGGGGTGAAGCGAGATTTCCCGCCAGAAACGCTCCCATGACCCTTGTCAGTTTGAAACAGTCAGAGCGAGCCTGCAAGATAAGATGGAGCCATAGCTTGCAGGCAAGAGAGCATGAGTGTAAGGGAGGGACCTCAGATCAATTCTGACGTTTTGTGCCATTCCAGACTGCACGCACACTAACGTTTATGTCAGTGTTGGATCAGCTTTGGAAAGTCGAACGCTTTCTAGCTCAACATGAATATTTGGCAATGCATGAAACTGTCTGTATCTTACTGATGCTCTTTCGATTGGCTGGACCCTTTCTCACAGTGTTGGGCCACACTATCACAATTTCCAGTTGGCTGAATCATTAGGTTGGGCCATGCTGTATGGTTTTGGCCGGAACTTAATCACTTGGGACAGCACATTTTGGGCACTGCTGTAAAAGACCTACTCCGTCTTTCTTCAAGGGTCACTGTCTTGGGCACTGAAGCCGCTGTGACTTTGGTCATGGAGGGAAGGTCACAGGGACCAGATGAGGCCGGGCCTGCAGACTGACCAGCAGAGTTAAGAGCAGAAACAAAACTACAACAGGAGCTCAGGTTTCATCTGCTGCAGGCCCGATGGTCAAAAAGTGAAGCAGCATTTCCTCTTACCAGGTGAAGATACAGTTAAAACAGTGGCAAGCCCACATGGACGTTCACCAAGCATGAAGCATGGCATTCTTAAATATTTATTTTCCAACAAAACGAAACACAACACAACACACCTCAAATCTATATAATTGTTCTGTTTGCAAGAAAATTATAGGATTTGCTGTAAACAGTATACTGTGAGGCTCGGCCCAGGCAGCATGAACTGGTGATGGGTTATAATTTCACTAGAAGCCTGAGCTACTTTTTCAAATGTCACTGGAATACCCCCTTAACTGTGTATATCACCTCCTGATCTGGGGGAGTCATGGCTCAGTGGGACCACCTGCTCTGTTAGGGTTAAGGCACACAGAGCCAGCGTGCGGGCCACCGAACACATAAATGTCCGTGTTTCTCATTTCTCCAAGCAAATAACACAACGGGGCTCAGATAGGGGCATAAGATTGGGATGAGGCCGCACAGAAGACTGAAGGTTTGAGGTTTAACAAAAGGAACGAAAAGAGTTTAAGAACCAAGGAGATTTCTTTGGTCAGCATTTTTAATGTCTTCATGGAGGGATCTACAGAAAGACAGTTCATTAAAGTCTGAATGCGTGCGTGCGTGTGTGTGTGTGTGTGTGTGTGACCAGTTTCTGTGCCCCTTTCTGACAGATGCAGTCAGTCCTGAGGGAGTGTCTCTCCGATGCTAGAATGGGAATGCCTTTAGGATCCTCAAAAATCAGGTACCTATGTTGGGCATCTAGCAGGTGCCTTGAACTGCTGTCTAGTCTCTTATGAGGACCATCTATGTCATTCCTTGTTAGACACAAGTGTGTGGTGTGGGGCTGTCATGAGCATCCTGGGCCAAGTGGCTCCCAACCCATGGAACTCAAATCTGCTCAAATGAACATTGCATCCACAATGACAGGGGCTCTGTAGGCTGGAGGGCTCTTGGGCAGTGTCCCTTAGAAAGCTCACGATATGAGCAAAAGACCACAGACCACAGAAGGATAGCCAGTGATGGCCGTTGCTGGATTTCTCACTAGCAAGGTGAGGCAGAGAAGCAGAAGCAGCATCAACTTGGCTTGGTTTTAAATAATAGTCGGACAGATTTCTCATATCTTTATGTGATGACTGAGTGGGCAGTTGCGGAAAGACAGACACCTTTCCTTTACAATACACCTCATCGGGCAGACCAAAGTGAAATTGTTACAGTCTGTAGCCCTCTTCACACAGAAAAGGGTTCTGAGCTTGGAAATGCTTCCTGTCCTTTCCCAAAGAGGGCCCAAGAGGCTTCACATAGGCCTTAGAGCCCATGAAGGTCCCCTGAATTCCACAGAGCAACGTTTTCAGACTGCTGGTCTGCTTAGCATTCATTAGTGCAGAATTGATGATAGCCATAAAATAGCATTAATAATGACACTACTATATCGTCTTATAGCACAAGAAAAGTTTTCATGCGTGCTTTCTCCTTTGGAATCTGCAGGTACTGAGTTGGGTGAAGCCAATACCCCATTTCCTCACGTGGAACCTCTTGCCTGCACACAGTTCCAGAAGCCAGAAGCATGGTGCCTTTAACTTTTATTTTGTTTTACTTTAGTTTGAGGAAACAAAATATCAAACAGCACAAAACATGCACAAACACTTACGTTCTCACCATATGAAATGGATGTATATGCTTGAAATTTAGCTATTAAGGAAATAAATATTCTTAGATAAGTATTTCTCCTATGGTTTCCTCCCAGGTCTGTCACAGTTTTCTCCTCCAGGTATGTCCTGCCTTTTGACCTTGTGACACAAACCACACACTCATGCTTATAAAAAATATCACAATACGAAAATGTTTTCTAGTATTTTAAATAAGTTTATGATTCTGTGTGGGGCTCCTCACAGCTATCCGTAACCACAGACAGCCTGATAAGCATGGCTCTGACACCATACAATTAATGTAATGTAGAATAGATCCTTATTCATATCTGAAACAGATAATTGTTCTGTAAGCTTATTTCGGAGTGATCTACCTCATGGCACACGTGCCCTGTCCCTCACCATTAAGTTGGTTCTATGACTCAAGAGTACCGCATCAGCTGACCTCCACTTTGCTTTTCTCTACCAGTGGGCATTTGGGTGTTTCTGACCACCCACATTTTAACCATAGGCACAGAGGTGAGCGAGGATATAGGTGAAATGCCTTCAAGGGACACCGAGTCTACATCAAGGTCAGCCTCATTAGCTGCAATATTCGAGCCACCAACTTCCATTTTACTGACAGTGTATGAATATTTTAGCATGTCTACGTTTATCCAAAAATTCCAGTTAAACAGCTTTTCTTTTTTGGGGGAGATTAAGTTATATCACCTATTCCAACAGATGTCCTCTGCTGCTACTGGAATTGAGCATTTTTCATGTTTATTTGTCCTATGGGTTTCCTCATCTATGGACCTAGTAAGTTCATTTCCTTCAGATTTATTGGGTTGGATTGTGTGTGTGTGTGTGTGTGTGTGTGTGCATGTTTACATGTGTATGGGCACATATACATGTATGTGCCTATTCACGTGGAGACTGGAGGTTGACACTGAGTGTCTTCCTTTACCACTCTTTATTTTGTTTACTGAGGGATTCTTCCTGAACCCAGACTCACTAATTCTCATTCTTCTAGGTAGCCAGCTAACCCAAGACTCTGTGACTCCACCTCCCTAGAGCAGAGATCCCAGGTGGCTGCCATCCATGCCCAGCCTTTACATGCATTGTATAGCAGGTCTTTCATCTACGGAGCCATCTTCCCAGACCCCAGTCATTTGCTATTTAACTCACTCATTTGTTCATTTATCTCTTCCTAATTTTTAACTGAGGACATACTCTCTGCGAGGTCCAACTCAAGGAGCCTGGTGAACCCCAGTCTTCATGGGCTTGCATTCTACTGGGGACCAAGCAAAGTAAGCCTGTGGAATAGTGCCAGAGAGCAAGGCCAGCTAGGAAGAAAGAGGAGTAAAATGAAAAATCAGAACCATGAGAAAGTGTGCACCTAGCATCGGGAAGTGGTAGTCAGAAAGGTGCTCTCAAAGGAAACACATCATAGCAAAAACCTATGTGAATGAATTCAGAGTAGACATCAAAAAGGACTGAGGTCTGAGAATCTTTAACAGATTCAACTACTCTTTTTAGTTGTCTACAGCATCATATAACACTATTGTCTTAAAGTTTGTTCTTATTTATGTAGTTTTAATTCATGGAGCTAAATCCTCTTGCTAGTGAATTTTTATTATATTGCTGTATCTTGCTGATGTGTGAAAGTCCGTGGATGAAAAGCAACTGAAGAGGGTAAGTTCAGGTTTATTTTCACTCTCAGTTCAGGGTATGGTCCACCATGAGGACTTCATGGCATCTGGAGCTCAACATGGCTGTCACATTGTATCCACAGGCAGGGAACAGAAAATGATTAGCACCCAGTTGGTTTATTGTTATACAGTCAGGTCCCAAGCCCATGGAATGGTATCCACATTCAGCAAGTCTTCCACCTCAGCTAATCACATCTAGACGGTCCATCCCAAGCACACTCAGGGCTAACCTAATCATTAGATCATCCCTCAGCAGAGTGTCTTCTTGTCTTCGGTGACTTTAAATCCTATCAAGTTGTCAATAAATATCAACCATCACAATCGCCTACCTGATGACACCTAACACAGGGGCGGTTTGAGTGGGGGTTTCTAGTGTAAATCCTCACATTCTTTTTTAGTTTAATCATGCTAACTGATTCAAAAATCAATGCAAAGTTCAAATAAAAATAAAAATATGTAGGGAATCATAACTAAAGTAGATGTCTATGCATAGACTACACTGTAAAGGGAATTCTCTGGACAACTTTTATGCCCTTTCTTTCAGCCGTTCATTCTGCCAAGCCACTCCACATATTGGTGGGAGAATCACTCCATACATTTCTTTCAGCTTCCAGCCATGACCTCACCATCAAGAGCACAGAAGCTGGGACTCTTCCCTTGTCTGAAAGATCAAAAGGGGAGGGGGGCATGAGCCCTCCCCTGTCAGCCACACCTTGCTTTCTTCCTTCAAAGCAGCTGGTCTCTACTGGGATAATCACACGACAGACATTCAACACAGTTCTCTCTAGGCAGAGCAGCTGTAATTCTCTATCATAGGGAACACCTAGCCTTGGCCACCTTTTATCTGTGTGAGAATCCAGAGCAGCCGAGCGTCGAGACACACTCACTCAGAGTTCCTGTTTGTAATAGGCTTCTCATCTCAAACGGACCCCCACTTACATAAAGCAAAACTACAAAAATAGTGCCCAAGAAATCCCCCGCATTGTCCTTCATGTTGGGAAACCCAGAGCCACCTTCTTGTTTTGACACATGTAGGAGCTTGGCTTGGGCTCTTAATTTTTAATACGTGTATTTTGTAGCACCATGACATAGAGTTGGTTCATGATTCAGTTCATGTGAACACATTCTGGACTTTCTACCTCTCCCCCCCACCTGCCCCAAACCTCTCAGTTCTCAGGGAGGTAAACTGTATTCAACCAAAGCAGCCCTCTTGTGAAGTACAGGGCTGGTCATGGCCCAAGCACAGGGATCCAGACTTTGAGAATATCCACAGACCTTTGAAGACTCAGAAACATACGGATTATAAAGCCGGAAGTGACCTCAAGAGATGACCTCATCCAGCCATCTGCCTTTGTCAGCTGTCAGACATTATCTCAATTTTGAGGATGAGGTAACTGGGCCTTTGTGAGGTGATGTGACCAACCCAAGGTCGTGTGCCAAGGAAGTGACCGTGGTGGCCTATAGCCAGGCAAAATTAACTGCTTCTTTCATGACATGATTAGTCTTCCTTTTGTGATATTAAAAAAAAGTTTACAATTTTAAAATTCAGCTGTAAACGAAGGGAAAGTAGTCCAGTGGTAGGGTTGAGAGCTAAGAGAGGCTCTCAAGAGAAAACAGAAGGACAAAGATGGCAAATTTTCAGACTTTGCACAAAATAAACTTTCAAAGACAATATTGTGCATTTTGATTGCCATTTTTCTGGAATTTTATAAAGATGAATATAATGTGGAAAAAGAAGAAAATAATATATTATATATTTACTATTTCACTTAATTCCCTTTCTAAGAAGCCTAACAAGTAGGATCAGCTTCACGATCATTTTCCCTAAATACCAAATTTTGTGTGGTTTAGATTTCAGAAAATTATAAAGTCTGTATCACAAATTAGAAAATAACACACATAATTCTGTGGTCAAAAAATCTGTGGGTTTTTTAAAATCCCAAATTAAGCATTTTTCTCATGAAAGGAATTAGATAAAGACTATAAAAAGTGCACATTGGTTCAAGCAAGAACTTTGCAGACATCCACGTTCAGAGCAGGTCAGGTTGTGACATCAAATGAGTTATTTAAAAAGATCCTGTTTTTGAGAGATTTCTGGAATTTGAAATTGCTGATAAAGGATTGGGAATCCAAATTAATATCCTTAATTCTTATCATATCAAGAATGAAGAAACAGGCTTAAAGTCTAACTAATTATCTAAGTTCCCACAGTCTAAGGCCAGCAAGAGAACTCACAGTGAAAGTCCCAGTCCCCACCCACTGCCCTTGTGGTTACCTCTGGGGACAGCTTTCTCTTCTTAAGAGATCAGAGCACACTGTGGGCCCGGTGATCCCCACTCTTCGACATATATACATGCAAATAGACTAAGCCCCCCAAGAATGGGTGCATTATAAGTTAGTATGAAGGAAATTGTTTGTGGGTATCATGGAGGTGGCGTCAGGTTGAACTGAAGTGATAATAAAGCAGTGGTGAGAAACCTCTCAAAGGAGGTATGTCAACTGAGATGTTGACCACAGATTTGTACTTGCCAAAAGGAAATGATTTTGCCTGTTAGCACCAGCCTTCGTGAGAGGGTGAAGGACAGTGTAAGGTGTTTCATTACTGTCTGCCACAGGACATCAGGCAGAGTCATTTTGGAGAAACCCGCTGGATGCTTGGACTTTCTGCGATAGGAAATAAGCTGTGTAATCTTGCAAGTGTTGGTCGGCGCCTGCATGGCAGCTATGGTCCTAGACGACACTGTGAACAAACACCTAAGTGAGGCTCTAGTGATGCCCTCAGGAGGAGCAGACAGAAGGAGAGGGAAAAGACACAAAGACGCGCAGAGAGTGCATAAAGGCAGAAGAAAACCGTAAATTAATTGTAGAGGGAAGCTAAAGTGTGATCATCTAACCGGAAAGTTCTGGAACGGCTTCGGAGATGATTTGTGAAGACAGGTGTGGACAGAAGTGAGTGAAAGCTGGCATTCCTTACAGCAGAGACATAGCCAACGAGGGCTAATATTTGGCATTTAGAATGATCTTGATTACAGGGCTGCAGAGGTGGCCCTCTGCATTAGGAGAGCAGGCTGTTCTTCTAAGGGGCCAGGTTTGATTTCCAGAACATACATAGTGTATCACAACTGTCTGTAACTCCTCTTCCAGAGGATCTGACAAACAGGTAGAAAAACCACCCATACAAACTAGATAAACAAATAAACAACAACAAAAAATAACAACTACCTTGTTTAGAAGAGCGATATAGCATGCCACAAATTATGTCCTGTATCTGAGTTGTGTTCTTTCTAAAACATTTTTCATAGATTCCAAGACCTCTTCTGCCACACTTGCCAATGACTTTAGTGCACTTACTTACGAGTTGGGCAGCTCACATTGCTTGATGAGATTTTGATCTAAATTTTGAGCTTCTAATCTTTGGCTATGAATAAAGCTGTAATAGTCTCAGTCAAGTCATTATTTGACATATGTTTTAATTTCTCTTGCAGATTAGAAACTTGAATAGTTTTATGAAAACTGAGTTTCAGAGAAATTAAATTATTGTTTGTAAAGTAGCTGTCTATACCCCAAGATTTACCGGTTATTATTTTAATCCAAATCACTGTGGTGTGTGTGTCTTAGTGACTCTTCTTTGTAGATCCCTGATCCCTGATAAAATACACATTCATATTTGCTTACTGGCCATGTGCACATCTTCTTAATTCAGTAAAGAACAGATGTGTCAATCATGTGTCTTTTCTGTGATAAAACACCATGACTAGCCAGGCAGTGGTGGTGGCGCACACCTTTAACCCCAGTTCTGGGGAAGCAGAGGCAGGCAAACTTCTGTGAGTTGAGGCCAGCTTGGTCTACAGAGTGAGTCCTAGGATACCCAAGGACTGTTAAACAGAGAAACCCTGTCTTGAAAAACCAATCAACCAACCAACCAACCAATTAACAAACCAACCAAACAAAAACCCCTAGAAAACCATCATGACAAAAACCAGCTTGCAGAGAAAAGGGTTTTTTTTTGTTTTGTTTTGTTTTGTTTTGTTTTGTTTACAGTCCCAGGTAATACAACAACACTAAGGAAAATCAGGGCAGGAACTCAAGCAATGCAGAGACCCAAGGAAAAGCTGATATAGAGTCCATGGAGGAGTTCTGATTACTGCTTTGTTCCTCATGATTTTATCAGTCTATTATATCTCCCAGGACCAAGAGCCCAGGGGTGAAAACATTCACAGTGGAGGGGCTCTTTCACTTCAATCATCAATCAAGAAAACACACCACAGTCTTACCCATAGGGCAATATGGGAGGACCATTTTCTCAATTGAAGCTTTTTCTTCCTAAATAACCCTGGCTTGTATCAAGTTAACACAAAACTAGCCTGCACAAGAGACAAATAAACTTTTAATATTTTCTGTAGTTCCTAGCTGAGCTTTCTGCTCTCCTTTAAAGGTATTTTTAAATACAGTTATTTAAATGTATTGTGTGTGTGCCTGTGTGTGTGTGTGCATGCATGTGTGTGTGTGCGTGTGTTTATTGTGGTTACCCTAGGCTACACAGGGAATAATGCTCCTCCCAGAAGCCATAGGTTCCCCAATAAGATGACCAGGGACAGGTATGGGACACCTTCCTTCCAGTGTTTGGTTGGAATGTGTCAGAGACCCTCAGTACAAGTAACAGCCATTGCTCTTGGTTATGCACCAGAACTTAATTTTCAAACCTTTTGCTGAATAGACTACCTAGTCTGTTCAGAAGACTCAAAGAAATCCAGCTAGACTGATTTGGAAGCTTCCTTGACTACCAGCTAGCTGTCATAGTCCTGTGCTATGCAGGCTGCTGGTGAACAGAAATCATGACTAGTCAGCTCAGGTGTGTGAGCTACAGTAATAACTGGTGGGGCAAGGTTTCCATGGGTGCTACAGTGGTGTGGATGTTATTCAGTAACCAACTGCTCTCTTATTGGATGCAAGGCCTACTCCCCAGGAGAAAATAATCTGGCTGCAAATCTTGCCAGGAACCAATGGTTGGGGAGTTCGCAGGTCCTGGGGATAAAGCTAGTGGTATTATTCTGCTGGAGCAAATAGTACCAAAGTGATCTCCAAGTTCCCGTGTCTCTACCAAGAGATTATTGCAGCTCTCAGACCTCGTCAGAGGTCTGCGGCATGGATGATGGCTAAGGCAGAGACTCAACAGAGTTCTTCATTTTATAGATCTGAAGAATCAATACTTTTATGATGTCATCTATCACCAAATTGATCTATGCATTCAGTGCAACTTCTCAGAGGTCATTAGGATAATTTTAAAAATAGAAATTGAAAAACTTATCCCAAAGTGTAATAGAATACTTAGCAAAACAAAGAGCAGAATTGGAGGACTGGCTCTTCCTAGTGCGAGGATGTCAAGAGCCATAGTAATTACGTTAGAATAGGCACAGAGATAGACAAGCAGGGAGCGAGAGTGGAGAGTCCAGAATGGACATATATATGAAAACTGGCTTGCAGAAAGACTGGGAAGGAAGTTCAGTAGTCTTTTCAATAGCCTGGAACAGCTAGGCAAACTTTTGTGTGTTTTTTTTTTTTAAATCAAATGAAAGGCACAATAAATCTGAAATATAGGGACAATAAAACACTTTGAAGAAAATCTTCGTTAGCTGTAGCCAATCAATGAGTTGTACAATCCACACTGAAAACAAAAGCCATAAAAGAAAAGAAAGTGATAAATGAGATTTGTTAAAAGTAAGTAATGTACATTTGTGGCTCAGTGTGTAAGAGCACTTCTTCAAGACTAAAGATCTGCTTTTGAATGCCAGAACCCATGTTTTTGGTTTCGTTTTTAATATCTGAGCATCCTGGCAATTGCCTATTACCTCAATACTAGGGGACAAAGATGAGTAGATACAAAAATATCTCTAACCAACAGAGCTAGACAAAACAGCTCAGTGAGATGACCTGCCTCAAGGCAAAAAGCTAGATAGCAATAGGTAAAAGGCCTTCAACATACTGCTCTGGCCTCTTATATGTGCACATGGGCACACACAGCAGCAAGTCATGTACGCTACACACTACAATATGACACACAGACACACACTATGAAAATAACAATACTTTCTGGGTGTGTGTTGCCTCACTCAGAGTAGTAGCATTTTCTAGCTCTGGCCATTTAACTGTAAATTTTTGTTTTCTTTAGAGATGAATAAAATTCCATTGTCCATAGATACCCGATTTTAGCTATCTGTTCATCAGTTCATAGACATCTAGGCTGAATTCTTGGACTGGCTGTTGAGAATGCAACAGTGGTGAATGTGAATGAGCATGGGCTCATTCTCTGGTTGAAGTGGAACCCTTTGAGTCCACACGAGAGGCTCATATGAGAAATTTATTTCCAGTTTGTTAAGGAACTGCCACACTAATGGCACACAGTGGCTGCACCAATCTGTACACCCACCAATGTATGAGGTGTATGAGGGTTCCTGTTGCCCACAACCTCGCCAGCATTTTCTCTCTTTGGTTTTCTTAATCTCAGCTAGTCTGGCTGGGGTAAGATGAAACCTCAAAGTGGTTTTAATTTGTGTTTTCCCAATGGCTAAACATACTGAACACCTTTAAAAGTATTTCTTATCTATTTGTACTTTTTCTGAGAACACTCTGTTCAAAGTACAGAGAATAAGTGTTAGTGGAACGCTCAGCTGCAGATGGAATACTGTGTCACCCCAACCCTAGGGCCAAGGGACCATTGAGGGTGAGGGAGCACAAAGATTTTTAACAGTCTGAGGTCATGGAGGACTAGAGTAAAAGAATGTCCTCTGGGCATGACAGGACACTGCACTCAAACTCACAGCATCTGTGGTTGCTGGTAGAACACCTCCCCAAGATCAAGCCAGTCAATGTTCCAAACGTGAAGTGGGAGGAACACAAGAGCCGTTGCTAAGTGACAAGCTATTGACAATCAATAGTTTCTGGAAGAGGGAGAATCTAAGGGTGTCTCCTGGTAGATTAACCATGTTCCAGGGGATGGCTCCATACCCGTGAATATATGGGGCAGCAAATGTTACATTTTGGGGAGTTATTCAGAGAGAGAGAGGGAGAGGGAGAGGGAGAGGGAGAGGGAGAGGGAGAGAGAGAGAGAGAGAGAGAGAGAGAGAGAGAGAGAGAGAGAGAGAGAGAACAAAAATGAAGTCGGGAGGGAGTAGTACGAGTGGAATAAAACTGAGTGAAGTTAGAAGGAAGAGAGGAGGTGGTGAACATGATTAAATACATTGCATGAAACTCTAAAAAAATCAATAAATTATAATTTTAATGAAAAAATTCTCTTTTTGGTCATATCTTTCCAATGTTTCCTTACAAATTATAGTTTTTATTTAATAAATTTTGTACTTATTTTTATTTAGTTTGCTTTTTAAAGCAGATTTAATTATGCAGTTCATACTTGCTTCAAAATCGTCATCATCCCACCTTAATCTCTGAGTCCCGGTGTTCCAGGCCCTCATTCCCAAGGGTTGATCCTCTGCACTGTATACATGACTGAGAGAGAGGTAGGGAGCAGGAGGATCAGAAGTTTGAGGACATCTTGAGTCACTTAGGACACTTTAGGCCATCCTGGGCTAAATGACAGCCTATGTAAAAAAAATAGTTATTTCCTTAATTTTTCTTTTTTTCCCCTATATTAACTTCCAGCTTTCCTGTAACAGCACGGCATACACTGGGTAACACCAACAACACAAACATGGTACCTCACAGTGCTAAAGTACACAATAGTAGAACTGAATTCTTGACAAGGGTAATTCCTTCTGAGGGGTGTGGGGAGAATCTGTTCATGCTTTTCTCCATGCTTCCCCTTGCCCAGAATTCCCTGTCCTATCTGCATCCTGTCACCTGTACTCTTCACGTGTCTTTCCATATGTTGGTCCTCACGGTCCAAGCCACGGCCCTTTCGTTTTCTTCCCTCCTATAGATCGCCCATGGTCCTATGCTTGATGTTCATCCATGATGTTTTGAGACTGTTCAGTTTTCTTCACACCTTGGCTCCACCTTCTCCAGACTGGGGCTCTCTGTGCATTTGTCCCCTCCATCATCACTTCCCCTTCTATCTTACATCTGCTCTTTATCTCTTTCTGTAAGGGCCTTAACTTCAGATACTGTGTTTTTAATTCTAGAAATTTTTGCTATTTAATGTCTATGAGTGACTCAAGGATTCTCTGTCCTTTGTTTCTTTTCAATATTTATCTATTTTATGTACATGAGTGCTCTGTCTTCATGCATATCAGAAGAGGGAACCAGATCCCATTACAGATGGTTGTGAGCTACCATGTGGTTGCTGGGAATTGAACTCAGGACCTCTGGAAGAGCAGCCAGTGCACTTAACTGCTGAACCATCTCTTCAGCCCCCTATTTGTTTACTTTTACTTTTAATTGATTTTAATTTGTATATATGGGTGTTTTGCCTGCATGTATGTTTATGCACCATGTGAATACATTGCCTGTGGAGTCTACAACAGGGTGTTTGATCCCCTGGCTCAGGAATTATAGACAGTTGTAAACATCCATATGAGGTCTGGGACGTGAACCCAGGTCCTCTGAAAGAGTAGCCAGTCCTCTTCATCATTGAGTAATGCCCATAGCCCCATCTAATTTACCTTTAAAATAGCATTGACTTTCTTTTCTGCTAAATCCAAAAATCTAGTGTGACAATCAGAAACCCTCCTTATGAACTATGTGTTCTCCTTTCACTATGGGCAGTCTCCTGCAGCTAGGTTTTGATATATTCGTACAAATGCCCTTTAGATAAGGCACAAGGGAAACTTTGAGCTCTGATTCATGCTTTAAATTGATATTTTGTTCTTGTTTTGTTTGCCTAGTAATTTAAATAAATTATATAGCTAAAGTATCTGTTCTCTGTAGGCTAAAGCTACCAGTGTCCCTACTCAGTGTTACTGACATTTTGTGCTTCCCAGGCAACTCCCTGAAATTGTATAAGTTAGAGTTCAGGAAAAGGTTAGTCAAAAGTTATTCTGAAATCCCTTAAGCCTATGAGGATTCCATTCTGCTAGGGGACCTTGGAGTAGACTTGGAAACATGTTCAAACATTAGTATATTTGCAGGTTGATTCTAGCTTTTGCTTCCTTCTGGACTGTCTCTGATTCTGAGTATGCAGGACTGTGAGAGAGTTCAGCTGACTAGGAATGTCTGGGTGCCTTGAATTTCCTGAGGCCTTTCCTATACATTGGAACTCCTTTCCAGTTAATCCTGTGCTCATGCAGAACACAAAGATCTCCTTATGCTTATGTCACCTCCCAGAACTGCCTACAATTTATTTTATCTATCTGTAATCTAATTCATGGCTTCTTTCAAACAGGACTTCAGCATTAGAAGAACAAGACCTCAGAGTTACTAGTCCTCTAGGCTGAATATATTAGCTGTCATTATTCTAATACATGCCATTCTCCAGCATGAGGGAAAGCTGCTGGGTCTCGTGAGGTAGCAGAGCAGGAAGGAGATAGGAGCAGCCACTTTAAAGGACTCGACCATCTACTCTTTCCTGATGTGATCCTTCTGACCCATTGCGTCTTAATTTTTTGATCGCAAGCACTGAGCAACTGTTTCTGAGAATTTTTCAGTCGTATAGCTTCTTCTGTGGAGGGAGACTGCTTATATCTCTGTTCTGCTTCGTTTGAAGCAAATGCCTTGCTTTGAACTCTTTCTAAACCTTATCTTTGATTTCCCTAGCACTGTGTATTGGTTGTATGGTATCCTTAAGACAATGATTTCCCCCCAGAAACTCTTGGTTCCAGCAGCTTGGCAGACAGCTAGATTAATTCTGGAGATGGCTCAGACAAACAAAATGGATAGAAACTTTCCATACCAAACTCTTAACTTAGTCACAGAAAACAACAAAATCTCTGGCAATCACTGGATGTCATAACTTCCTCTCGATAAGCCATTTGGTACTATAGATGTCTCAAGATCATTGATCTCTATAAAGTCTTCCTAATTACCCGCCCCACTCTGCTTTCTCCTCTTTTATTCTAGGCTTCTAACTTCTGTCATTACTTTTAGGGATTATATTGATTACGTTATGTTCATCTCCTAACTATTCTTTTGTACATTATTATGCCTTATGCCCACAGGGGATGATAATTATTGAAGGCAGAAACAAGTGCTATTTGCCATGTCCCATAGATTTTATTGCAATACATATATATGTATATATATATATCTTTAATACACACACACACATTGCACTATTTAGAGTTAGTAGGTTCATTTGGGTAGTTTCAAGCGAATGGTTACCCAATGGGTAACAGTACCCTATGCTTTTGGAAAAGCTGGTAACATCAAAAGATACTTTTTACTTTTCTCTTCACCCTATGAACTTTGTCCGATCCCCTCACTTCTCAAGTCTGTGCTGACAACTTTCTTCAGGGATCCTTTCCTCCTTCCCTCCTTGAACATCAGGGAATGATAGCCACCGCCTGTGTTATTTGCATTTTCTGTCCTGCACTACAAGTTTTTATGTACATTACTTTCTTACTTGATACGAATAGCATCTTTGGGCAGGGATTTATCCCTGAAATCCCATTCTCATGGGTTGAATATAATGCTACAATAATCTTGGTACTCATAGAAGGATTTAATGACTGCTTGAGCTCATTCTTGGCTTCCTACACTTGACTCAGTTCATAAAATGCAGTGATTGACATGGAGAGACTGCCGTATACATTCAGCAGTCAGCGCGGGAAGGAAACTCAGACTGTTGTTCTTTCTCATACCAGTTCCGGGACGTCCCTGAGTGAGGGGCAGAAGTGTTTGGATGCCAGCCCAGGGTGGCATCGTGATTTTGCCACCCCCTCCTTCAGTCATGCAGAGGGAAACTGGCTTCAAACACAGGTTCAGCATCTTAGAACTCCACATTTCCTTTAGCACTTTCCTTTATGTCGAGTGGTTTGCATTGGCATCCTTTCCTTACCAGCAGAACAGCTGACCTTGCATTCACTGGTGAGTAACAAATTAATGGGGGCTGCTCGAATGCAGAGTTACCAGGTCTAACAACCCAAGCTCTTTCTTTGATGAAAAGACGTTACCCGACTCCAGGGTATTGACAGGCCTTAACAAGGGAGTAAATTTAAAACCAACAAGCAAATGCAGACCTGATGTGATTTCCCTAACACAAACAGGAAACAAACGAACCCCATTCTCTGTGAAGTGTGTCGCTACTAAACTTTAATGATAGTATCAGTTCTGCTTGATGAGGGCAGTGGTGAGCCCTTGGTTCATCTATTATAGAGACTGCGATTCAAGCGGACTTCCCTGCAGCTGGCAGGTGGCCCAGCATTAGCCAATGAATGCAGGCCACATTCATGCTGTACTTAATGAGGGCAGCGCCCAAGACATCGACATCAAGCAAAGCCTTATATACGATTTTTCTTAGGACTTAATGGCAGAACTCTGTGTTCGGAAGCTTGTTGATGCTTCAGAGCATGTTGGGCTCAAATTTTTTTTTTTTTAAGGAAAAGAAAGAAAAAGGAAAATCAGAATGATGGTGTCTCCAATAAACAGCAGATTATTAAATCAACATTTTCATCTCAAGATTAACAAAGCAAAGCTAACCAAGGACCTGCTGCCAGGTGGACACTGGCAGAGATGGACTCGACTCATCTTTGTGTTGCGTAGAAAATTATAGAATTTCTCCTGGGTCTCTTAGCTTTCACCCATTCTCCCCTCCGAACTGTGCTGACTCCTCAAGTGTTAGGAGCACTGCAACTTCCACCTGTTGAGAACGCATTATGTGGTTGCCTTTCCAGATGCTCCTCATGCCTCATGTAATCACGACAGTCCTTTATAAGCTAAGCGTAGCCATATGCATTTTAGTGATGAGGTCCTGAAGACCGAATGTCTAAATAACACACCAATCTCATAGCTGCTAATAGGTCAAGGCAGGGTTTTTTTTGTTTTTTTTTTTTTTTTTTTTTTTGGCACTTGATGGCCTCTGTAGTGAACATCCTGGGCTAGCACTGTCAATCTGGAATTCGACTTGGAATGCACTGAAGACAATCCTTTCCCTATCGTGTTCCACCTTCTCTGTTCGGATCAGAAGGCAAGTGAACATGCAGCCCTCTGAGCTACATGGCAGGGGTTAGTGGTTAGAGAAGGGACTGTCATAATGAAGGTTATACTACTGTAATGAAACACCAAGACCACAAACAGTCTCAGGAGGAGAGGGTTTATTTATTTATTTATTTATTTATTTATTTATTTATTTATTTATCTATCTATCTATCCTGACTCATGGTCTGCCGAGGGAAGCCAAGGCAGGAACTCAAACTCAGCAGGAACCTGGAGGCAGGAGCTGATGCAGAGGTCATGGAGGAGTGCCTTTCATTGGCTCGCTCTTTATGACTTGAGTAGCCTGCTTTCTCATAGAATCCAGAACCACCAGCTCAGGGTGGGCCCTCCTACACCAATAAGAAAATGCCCTTGGGCCTGCTACAGCTGCATCTTATGAGGCATTTTCTCAGTTGAGGTTCCCTCCTCTCAGATTACTACAGCTGTGTCAAGCTGACATAAAAACTGGGTACCGCAGGGACTTTGCCTACCTCTTCCCATTTAGTTCTGGGCGATCACAGTATCTTAGGAAGTCATCCGTGCTGAACACATCTGTAACATGGCCTACAGACAATGACTTAGACAGCATGGACGCCAAGAAATAGCTTTCTCCTACATTACTTAAGTAGTGCACACTGGGCATCTCCCATGCAAATGAGCAACACAAACAAATGTGCATTCTGATATGCAGTTCTCACAAAATTCATTTCCTCATCTGTTTCGTAGGATTATCTTTGCTATTCATTACACATCATTATAATGTTAAGCAGAAAGAGCACAGAGAATACAATTTTATCCACGCTGCGATTACAAGCCAGAATAACCGTGTCTGCACATGGAGAATACTTGGAAGAGAGTGCTGATGGGGAAGTGGGAATTTGTTGGTGTGGTGGGATTGTAGGATAATTCTTCTTTTCCCTTTGCATTCCTATTAAAGTGATTATTGTGTTGTTTGTGTAATAAGTACGTTTTTAAAAGCTTAACAACAGTGAATACCAATTAAAAATAAAACATGTAAGGTATGTGCCCACACCAATGGGAAGCATAAATGTAGCTAGCGCTTCCATTTCTGCAGGAAGTCTGGCTCCTGATGAGGCCTTCGGTCTCCCCAACACAATGCACAGCCAGGCTGTTCTGTAGGAAGGATGTGTTGACGAGGGTCATCCTGACAAGTGAGTGATAAGAGGCCAGGGGCTACCACTAGCTACTGACATGAAATTTTCCCTGTTATTTTTGGGACTGGGGTTCTGAATAAAGTAAAATAATTAGTAATGACTACAATGAAAGGATCTGTAGAGATCCCAAAGAAGAACTTCACCCAAATTATAGACATTACCAATGGTGACCAATAGCGCTCCAAGATCTAGGCTGCTGACTTTCTATGTGGGAACCCCAAAATAAAAACTCTTTTGTGTGTGTGTGTGTGTTTTTTAATACACAGACTCTGGCTCCTCATATTCACTGAATCAGAAACTCAGAAACATGAATTTTAATAACCTTTCCACATGATTCTAACGTTTGGTGCACTTTGAGAGCCACCCCTGATGGATACTTTTCAGGGTTAAGGTGATGGACTAAGAAACACCTACTGTATTAATAAGATCACATTTGGGTGTGCCTGTCGGGGGTGCTTCCAGAGGGGTTTAACTGAGCAGGGAAGACCATCTCTGAGTGGATATAACATCCTGTGGGCAGCCATCCAGGGTTGAACAAGGAGGGGGGAGGAGCAATCTAGCTTGCACCAGAATGTACCTCTTTCTGCCTCCTGGCTGCAGATCCAACGTGACCAGCCACCACCCATGCCTCCTTACCATTGTGTACCCTCAACCCACGAGCTGAAATAAATAAAGCCTTCCTTCATTTGGTTGCTTTGATCTGGTATTTTGACACAGAAATAAGAGAGTGACTCGTACAACTCCTACCATCAAATTCTCCTATTTTCAAAAAGGTCACATGATTCCTATTACTCTTTATAGTGTTTCAGGTTCAAACAATGAGAGGTATCAAAATGTCACGTGCTACCTGGAAGCAGTAGACCAAAGAGACTTGTTCTTAGCATATTCGAGGAAGAAAATGCACTGGGTTTGTCCTGGACAGCGGGTGTCCCGGAGGGTTGGAAGTGGGGATTCAGCCGTGCCTGAGAGCAGATTTGGGAGGATGAAGCAGGGTGCTGGGAGGCCGAGGCTGTTGTTACTCAGCTATGAGCTTCAGAGGAACTGCTGACGGAACAGTCTCGAGGCAGGTAAGGCATGGTCCAGCAAACCTTACTATGCAAGTTAGGGTGTCAGTCAGCAGCAGCAGCTGAGCCATCTTGCTTGGGAAGTGGCTCGTGGGCTACCTCGCCTCACAATGTTGTATTTAAACATTGATATGCCCATTCTCTGCACATAGATTAGGGATTGGTATTTATAATGGGCCTGTCAGGCACCAAATTTCATAAGCCCTTCCCCCACAATGCAGCATACTTAAAGTGTGCAAAGCTGTATCCAATCAGAGCAAAGGTAATGTGCTATACTAGTTTGCATTAATAATTACAAATCATTTATCCTGGACTGAGCCCCACTAGGCATAGTTGCTTCCTGGACTCACCACAATCCCTCTGAGTATCGGACCTTTGCTGTAGCTCCTTCTCGCTGATGGCTCATGAGAGAAAACACACAGAAGTGTCACAACCAAAACAGAACCTTACCTGTGCTATGTTATGGATACCACCTACAGAAGTACCTAGAGAAGACGGAAAGGTCTGTGCGTCGCCTGCGTCTGAGTGTCACTTTAGGGTCGGCTGTCGAGCCACAAATCGTGCTAAAGATGAGTGGCCGAGTGACAAGGGCATGAAAAACAAGCTTTCTTGGGAAAGAAAACCTGAGTGTTGAAGCCATTGGCTTGTCATTTTGTTCTATGTAGGCAGGATCAGCCCTAGACAAAGACTGCATGAATTCTGTTCCGTCTACGCCCCCACCCAAGCCCTCACACACACAGTATCCTTCTGAGAGTGTCAACCATCCTCTCTGTCACCTACAGCAGTTAATTGCCCTCCCCCTTCTATAACCTGCATCCACATCTCCTTAGCCTTTCCTCCCACCCAAGGAGCACAGTTCGCTGCCTCTTGTCTTAAAGTCATGCAGACAAGTTAGGAAGATGGATACAGGTTAGGAGAGTACTGAGTTCAAATACTGTTGGTCAGCTTTCTCCATCACTGCAGCACCTGCTATAACCGAAATAAGGAGACGGTATACAGGCTGCTGTTGTGTGGAAGGACTTAGGTGGGATTTGATTCCCTTTCCTCCACTTTTCTGTCCTTGGCCTCACTTCATCTTTCTCTTCCGCTCATTCTTTAGGTTACCTCTGTTTCTCTAAAGTAGGTTGCTAAAAACACAGTGTATTTGTAATGCCCTATCCTGAGGCAGTTCCCCCTGTTGGGGCTTGTACGTCTCCATTAACTACATGCTTAAAAGAACCCACTTTCTATAACAGGGTTTGGTAAAGACCCCTGAGGACAATCTGTTTGTTCACAAATATTTTATCATTTTTCTTGTTCTTAAGAACCAAGACGGGATTCACATTTTTTTTCCACTTTCACCAAACAAGATGGAAAATACAATAGGAAAAGAAGTGCTTTGATCTTGCAGTAAATGAAGCCTGATCTGTGCCCCCAACACAATTCCAGCGTCATTTCTAATCATGAGGTTAAGGTCCTTTTACCTGCCTTGGTGTTCTCTCTTTTCAAGTTCAATATGCACTGGTCCAGTACATCAGTGGTTTTAAGAGGGCTCGTCCAGGCAGGAAATGTGAGCTCTTGGCAGGGCTCTCACACGCCGGCAGAAAGGAAAAGGTGATAGGCCGATGGGCGTGGGTGTAGACGGGAGGTGTTTTATGCAGCTCACTGGGAAATCTTCACTTTAGAAAACAATTTTACAGCCGTATCATTAAATTAACTGGGTAGTTAGAGGCAATTATGTGATAAAGTAAAAATATTTATGCTCTTTAGAGCTCCAAAACTGTCGTTTGAAGTGTGACAATTTTTTTAAGTAATTTCACCTACAACTTTTGTGAGAGTCTGTATCTCAGGGCATAAAACGAACTGGGTTGCTGTGTCTTCTAGTCACACTTCCTAGGCTCAGAAGGTTTGTTTTCTAAACAGGCCCAATTTTGAATTTAAGATTCGAGCATGTATTGCCTCTGATAAATGTTCAATATGTATATGAGCACTGCCAGTGATACGTATCACACTGCTTGGCTCTGTGTTATAGTAGTATATGTACGTGCACATTTGCATATGTGCATATTGTTGATAAATATAAGTTCACCTTCTCCTATTTTTTTCACTGTTGAAAGCTGCAGTAAGAACCGTGGGCCAAGAAAATTGATCACCTCCTCTTATATTTCCTATGAAACCTATTTATCACTGCCCCTACAAGTTGTGTTACTGACAAAGTCCATTTCCATTCTTATATAATCGTATGCACAAGCTATGTTTTTTTTTAAACTACTGTGCATCTTTTCTGCCTATTTAGCTGTTTGTTTGTTTATTTATTTATTTTTGGTTTTGAGACAGGATTTTTTTTTTCTGTATAGCCATGGCTGTTTTGGAATGTGCTTTGTAGATCAGACTGGCCTCGAACTCACAGCGATCTGCCTGCCTCTGCCTCCCAAGTGCTGGGATAAAGGCGTGCGCCACCACCACCCCATGCTGTGTTTATAAGAACTCTCTTTGGTGTCTATTTGGTGCTACATGGACTCCTTGATTATCATCCATCTTTAATTCTGTTTATAATTTTTGAGATTATAATTACAGCATCCATTTCTCCCATTGTGTCTTTCCCTCCATGTTACCCTGCCTTCTCTTTTTCAAATTTGTGGCCTCTTTTACTTTAATTGTTGTATGGTTGTGTGTGTGTGTGTGTGTGTGTGATGTTACTCGTATGTATGTTTTCAGAGTTAATCATTAGATACTGGATAACCAATTGGTGTGCTCTTACTTCTCTGGAGACGATGTTTGCTCCAACTCTCAGCAATCCTTAGTTGCTTGCAACTCTTTTTCTAGGGTTGTAGCCTCTTTCCTCTTCCATGTTAGCATGTCTATTGGTGCGATCAATGCCTGGTACTGCGGTACCGGAGACCTTGCCCTCTATCCAGTACGAGTGAAGTCACGAATCTTGGGGAATCTAAAATTCCCACCTTACTAAATCAACACAGTCCCTAATTTCATTCTCAGTGTTTGTCCTCACATCCACAGAGAAGTGTAGGTCTCAGCCCTCAACAAGTCATCACGAAGCTTCTCTTTAGAACAGACAGAGATTATTATAGAAATCACGACTGATCAGAATGCAGTTACGGCGCTCAGTCCAACTGACATATCTCCAACACAACTCCTGCACCTATATAGCTCAGGGGCCTGTGGAAGAGAAGACAGAAAGGCTGTAAGAGCCAGAGGAACAGGGAATGTTCTGTGAGATGTGTCTCCTTGAAATGCCAAAAGCTGCACCCATGAGGTCTCTCCAACATGACTGCCTAAACTCGGCTATCATTTTAATAGGTTGCAAGCTATTCTTTTGACTGGCTACATCATAATTCAGTACTCTTCTCTGGGCACTTCAGTGCCCAATATCTCACAATGGTATGCAGTGTTGTGACAAATGTGTCCATACTTTTGGGTTCTCTTTCTTTATTCTTTTTTTTTCTCAGTTTGGGTCTCACAAGTGATTATCGTAGTAGAATACATGCACTTTTTAAATTTAGCTTTTGATATATACAGTCAAATTATTTTTCAAATTTCCATGACTTCCAGTCATATGTAAGTTTTCTTGTATCTACGTGTCTTTCAATTCTATCGCAATAGGATTATATGGTTTTGATGATATCATTCATAATTTTGATGCATTTACTGTGGTTCCTAACCTTTAGCTCTGCTTGACAAAATTTGGTTTTGCTGCTCCAGCTTTAATAGACGCGGATACCACAGCCTTCACGGTCAAATGTGTGCAGAGAACAGCACACACGCAGCCTCAGATGTGCGAGTTGGTGAAAGGTGGCAGTCTCACTCAGACATTTGCCCTTTTGTGATAGAAGCTTGAAGGTGCAAAGGCAGAGCCAAATGCGAGGAACCCACAGTTCACATGCAGTTCAGCAGCCCCTTTCTCACCCCATTCGCTCCTCTTCTGTCCATTCAGGATTCCAGGTCCTGGGCTGGTGGCATTCCCTTTTATCCAGGGTAGGATTCCAGCCCTTGGGTATTAATACTTTGTCTCCCTAACTTTTGTCATTGGCCAACTGCCTCTGGAAGCCACAGGGAGTGTGTGTGCGTATGTGCGTGTGTGTGTGTGTGCTACGCTCATGCTAACCCTATAACTTGCTAATACACAAGCGTCCATGACACCTTTTACTGGTCAAGACACTGGAATGAAGATAAGCAAGGGAGATAAGTGCTGTCCCAATGGCCAGACAAGAAGAAGCTCCCACCAATACAGTTCAAGAGCTGTGGTTCTATAATTATGAGAGAATGGGTCAGAACCAGAAACTCATTTCACACAAGAAATGAGGAACCCAAGTCAGAAAGAGATTTGGATCAATGCAAGTAAAAGGTGAAAGCCTCCCTGTCTCTGGAGGTGCCAGGTCTGAAGCTTTGCAAGGCCCCCCCTTGGGCTAGCTTCCTTCCACAAGCACCTCTGAACTTTAGCCTGTTATATGTGATGCTCCACTATTTTCTTTGTGATCTTACAGAGGATTTATGGTTCTTTAAAGGAATTGTAGACATTTAAAAGTGATAATGACACATTTCTCTATTTTCTCCAGTGTAGAATTTGGTGTCTACTTTGGTCTCCATTTGTGACGCATGTCAGTTCCTTTGGGGCTTATAACATGGTGATTTAGGAAAGGGAGCGAGAAAGTAATACAGACACGGCGCACCTGTGCAAGTTTTTGAAAATGAGCTGGGAGGCTTCCAGGAAAGAGCTCCTTGACTTAGGGCGGGGTGTTGATCCATGGCGTTCGAACTGAGCCAAGGAGGGTTAATGAATGGGGCTTCCACAGCACAGCTGATGGTCCTCGAGAATGCACATGGCCCTGCCTGTTCTCTTGAGCACAGGATCAGATTCATTGGCAACAGTTTGGTTCTGACATCAGGGAACGTGTTTCACAGCCTAGAGAAAAGGTGTCGTCAAGACTGTGCTCCCAGACTCACCAAAGGCAGAACAGGCAGGCACCGTGTTACTGCTGTGGTTATACAACATCTGTCTGAGAGAATCGTTCTGAAGACAGATCCCATGGCACTTTTCAGTTCTGCCCCTCTCACTCCTCACTGTGTTAGAGAAGGGTGAGGTTTGTTTGCTTCCATATCATTTATATTTTTTCAAAAAAGGACCTAGAGAAGTTACTTTTATTCTCAATTGAGATACACTTGGGCTGTGTGTGTGTGTGTGTGTGTGTGTGTGTACAGAGAACATCAGAACACAAAAGAAACCAGACACAGGAGTGTATACATGTTAGCCCCATCACTTGGAAGGCAGAGGCAGGAGATTGGAGAGTTTGAAGCTGGTCTAGGCTACATATTGCTTTCTTGTCTCCAAAAGCAAAACCCTTCCACGACAAAGCAAAACATAAAATGCCTTGCAAGAAAAGAGAACCTAGCTCTGGATTTTATTTTGCTCTATTGCTTCTGTTCATTCTCCTTCATTTTAGCTTCTCATACTATAATAAAAATAAAATATCTTAAAATGTTATGTAGTACTATAAAACCTTCCACATGCTGCCAAGTGAGTCAGGAGTCAGCGTTGGGCAATGAGACTGTTCCTCCCTGTGTATAATGAGAACTTAAAACATCTATAGATCACCTTTGGTATAAATGTACTGCAGTGTGTGTGTGTGTGTGGGGGGTCCTATGACCTTGTCACTATGTTCTAAGGAACTTTTGGCAGGATTTAAATAAAAACAAAGTCACACTGTCCTGGGTTCGCAGTGAAGAAAACTGAGTCTCTCCACTTCAAGAAACAGAAAGAATGTGAACAAGACGAAAGAGCGAGCAAAATCAGTACCCAAAGGCTTCTAAGTCTCAAAGCCAGTTTGCTACTTGCACGTGGTTATGCAGTCTTGATGGGCTGTGTTCTTTGGTGGTACACAATGACTTTGTTCAGCGATGCATAAATAACCCCCGCCCCCGTGCGAGAAATGGGCTGCCATTCTAGTGCTCCTCCCTCACAGGCCACACCGAAAATATTCATTTCATCTAAGATGGAGACCAGTGACCCCTTTCCCCAAACCTTCCACACTAGGAAATGGATTGTGGAGGGTTTGCAGCGCTTTCATGCCCTGATATAGTTTTCAGGTAGGGAAGCAGGGTGGTACTGGGGGAAAATGAGGAACCACAGCCCTCCCTGTAAGCAGTCTGTGAAAACAGGTGCTTTTAGGTCCTCCGGGAGGGAGTCTTGCCTTCACTTCTGGCTTCTGTCAGAAGACACTCATGCACACAGCCGACAAACATCTCAGGTTTCTTCAAACCAGAAAGCTCATAGTCCCCAACACCCAAGTCGACTGCAGTATTCCTTGCTATGTTTTCTTCACCAGGTGCTGTGGGGGAAAGTTCATATCTATCTCTACAAGGGCTGGATGAGTCCTTGGAAAGCACATGGCTCAGTGTGTTTGCAGCCCACAGAACTGGATGAATGGATTCAGACAAAAGTGGACAAGCCTTCAGCAGCATGTCCTTATGACTCCATGGACACTCTTGTTAATACTGATTAGATAATGCAGATATTATAAACATTAAATAACAGTAGTTATAGACAGTGCAGTCTTTTAGAAAAGTCATTATAATATCATGAGCTTATATAATATACATATTTTAGATTCAAAATCATGCACATATGCATATATGTGTATACAGAGTTGATACGCATATATGCGAGCGCGCGCACGTGTGTGTGTGTGTGTGTGTGTGTGTGTGTGTGTGTGTATGTGTGTGTGTACAGAGTCAGTGTCCCATAAACCAAATTGCTAGTTTCTTGGGGCATACTGAGGATGCTTACGGTCTGTCTACCATGTTTTGGGAGGCCTCTGTGTTGTCCTCAGGGCATTGGTGCTGTTGTGAAGAATGTCCAAATGGCCACTGGAATGACTCAGGAGACTCCTCTGAAAGCTGCATTGAAAGGGGCAGGGGCTTGCTCCACATTTTCAAACACGTGTGAATTCCCTTGCCTACACTTTGTGTACTTTCCCTTTTCTGTTAGCTTCTAGAGAGGAGAGGGCCAAGAAAGAACTGAACTTGGTCCAAAGGGAGGTGTTTCTGGCAGGTGTGCAGGTTTTAAGATAATAAAAGCATGTAGCAACCAGCAGTCCCCTCAGCTGAGTACCAGCTGCCTGTCAAGGCTGCCTGCTAAAGCCTGCTTTGGAAGCTTTCTTGGCTTCGGGAACTGTGGGGACTCACGTCTGTGTTTCCAGCCATTTGATCTTGTTACCGCTTAGCCATCACTGGGGATTCCCAACTACTAAATCGGGTAAGTTGGAAAGCTCTTCACTTCACAGTGGTCCCTTTCAAGGGTGGCAGGCAGCACGCGCTGCCTCATCTGAGGCACACCGTTTTCCTCAAACAGCCAAGGTGAATAAGTGGCACATAGATGAAGTGGGATTCAGGGCTAAATGTATCCACAGTTGCATATCTGGGGAGGAAACAGCCTTCCACTTCAGAGGTGGGAAATTCTGGGTTCTTCCCCTTCTGAACTAAACTCGGAGCAAATGTAGGTGAGAAAGTGGACTCCTTTCATCTTCTTCATCTGCTTAGTGCTGCGGGAGCTGCAGCGAGCTGACACTCGCTTTCATTCTCATTGCTTCCTTGTAGGCAGGCTATGGACATTAATAAATGTTTCAGATGTACATTTTTACAAGGGTTTTGGAGGCCTTAGGCCATTGTAGCCGGTTTTCGAAGATTCCCTTTATGCTGTGCGCACAGTTTTGAGTTTCGGAGTTAGATCCCGTGAGCCTGGTCTGTTCAAGTGTAGGTAGCTACATGATTGAAACAAATCTCTATTAGGAATAAAGATGGATGAGTGAATTTCCTTCCACTTTATTGGAACTTACCAAGAACTGATTTTTTTTAAAGTAGCCAGAAGCCAATATAACACAGCAACTGGGGCGATGTTAGAACAAATGTTTCAAACCAAAACATGAGCAAAATCATACTAAACCTATTAAAAAAATTATTAGCAGAATTGGAAGGCTAGGGATTCTTGCCTGTACTATTTTCTCTCCAGCTCTGACCATCGTCACAGTAGGTGGTAGCCACACAGTGGTTGTTCTGTGGCTAGTGCTGTTTGTATTGCCAATGGTCCCGGAAGCATCTTGGCGGTTAGCAGGTTCTAATTTGGACAGTGTACATCATCACCTTCCTCCTGAATTTTAGGAAAATGTTCCAAGCACATCAGCAAAGCTGCCTCACACATAATAATATTGGTAGTAAGTATATACATTCGATCAACTTAATTTAATATAGTTGTCTTTTTAAAAAAAAATAAATTCGTGTAAAGGAAAAGGTACTAGTGTAGGTATATTTTGACAGCATTGATCCTATCATTGATTCTTCTGGGGACTGGCTGAGAATATTTCCATCAGCTTGCATCTTTCTCTTGATGTACAAATGTTAGACAGAACTAGGTTGAAGTCGTGTGACAGAGTCAAGGCTATTGCCTGGATACCAATTAGCTTTGCACTTGAGACATATGCGAGTCACTGGGGGCACAGAGTGCCCCTTCTTCTGACTGGCAGCTGCATATCTTGCTCTCCAGGGAAATATGAGTGTGAGCTGCTCAGTATGACCAGTCACTACAGTGATACACACGAGCAGGACATCCTCCTTCACGATGCATTTTCCCTTCATAGCCCGAAGTGATACACTTATGTGTCCTAAAAGGAAATGGTCGGAGGAACTAGTGCAGGGAAGGTATCTTTTGATCCAATGGTTTTATTTTCTAGACTATTCTCATTAGAATTTATTTATTTGCTTATTTGTTTATCTATTATTTGTGTGTGGACGTGGGTGAGGGAGCATGTTTTTGCCACATGCCACATGTGACTGTGTAGCAGTCACAGGACAAATTTGGATGCCAGTTCTGGACTCCCATTTGGCTTGGGACAGAGTCTCTTTGCTGCTTAGCACTTTTTATGCCCGGATACAAGGCCCATGGACTCTTGGGGATTATCCTGTTTTTACTGCATGTCTTGTTGTGGGAGCACTGGGATTACACACACTTTCTATTTTTTCCCAGCTTTTTATGGCTTCAATATGGTCCTCATGCTTAAATAGCAAGTACCTTACCCACTCAGCCATCTTGCAGCCCACACCGGAATTTAAAAATAGAGGTTAGATTGTAACCCGCAAACTCATTCTGTACCAAGGGATGTTTTTTTTTCAAAGAATTACTTTGAGGTGTGACCCACTAGTCACCTGTGCCTGTCTAATGTAGGCTAACTGGCTAGATTTTAGTCAAGCCGACAAAACAGTTTAATAGAAAAGAAACTAAACTTAGAGTCATGCCTACTTAGACTAGACGTTCGGTGCATTGCTGGTTTCTACTTGTGTTCCCTTGCAGAAGGTAAATGATTTATTGAGCCTCTTTCCTAAAACATAAAATGAGATGTGTTTGATGGTAGTGTTTTTTTCATGTGGTATGAGCAGAAATGTGCCTTTCTCTCTCTCTCTTTTCACTCTTCTCATTTTGTCATTTTATGTTTCATCAAATGAAGATGACTTAGCACCACATAGAACTTTATAGAATTCCTTCCACTGTGAGCAGGCCCACCTCTAACCTCCTATCCCCACTTTTATATAAATGGTTCTGCTATAGTCAGGAATGAGTCCTGTCTCACTCCAGTCTTACACTTTTTGACCTTGAGGTTTGTGTAGCTCTTTGTTTTCTATCCAGAGCAAGGCTTTCACATGATCTGGAACTGTCTCCTCACTGGGGATAGGGAAGTTGAGAGAGGAGGGAAAGGCACAGGGGAATCTTACTACTAGAAGTCACCAACAAGACAAAATCTCAACTGGAAAAAGACAGGCTGTCTTCCGACATACACTCCAGGGCTCCTTTCATTCATTTTGTCCTTGAAGAGCAAGGACTATTATTTTTCATCTCTTAGCTCATGACAGATACCATGAGTCCAAATTACAAACTGATTGTGTTTACTGAAGCCTCAAAGCTGCATGTCCAGTCATCTATTCATGGGAATGCAAAATAAAAGAAAACTATACAATTCAGGTCAAAAAGCGGCAAATTGGAAATGAATGCACCTTTACATTCTGAGTTAACAGCTATTAATATAAAGAGTATCACATTGTAACTATTGTTCTGTGGTAAGGGCGATATAGCATACGGCAACTCTACTGAGATTAAGTATGATAGCTTAAGGAATATGCCTTTTTCGACAAACCACTGGCAGCCTTACTTACTATTGATCATCTGATCCAGAATAGGTATTGATAGAACATAAGTCGATATGTGTCCACAATTTCTCGGTGATGGATAACTTAGGGGCCCATTTTAATTTACCTTAATTTGCAATTCAATTGGTCATACAGTTTTCCCCAAAGTGTTAATCAATTTTCAATCAAAGAAGGTTGAAGTGCTACCCTGAGTCCTTTCAGAATCGTAAAGTATTATTTATTCTCCAAATAAAACTGAACTCCCAATATGTCTGCATTTTCTTGGCAAGTTCTACATTATGGATTTGTTGGTTACTGACCCACTTGTACCATTGAAAGTCTACTTCCTTTCCCTTCACCTGTGTCCTTTTGCAAAGACACCAGTTAGTGCACAATGACTTGTTAAAGAACTACAAATCAATCTTTATTTTAATGTCGACTCACCTTTCTCTCTCTGTGAACTTGTATAGAAGAAACACCAGCCCAGCTACTGATCAGTGCAGTCGTCTAGGACACATAATAGATGACAGATCTAAGTTCTTCAGAAAATTTTCATCAGACTATTTCTATATTGAAGGCTATCAAGAGGAATATAGGCAGTCCTCCCTATATGCACCCCTTATCATTGATCCCTTTGACCCCCCCCCCCTAGACCTATGGTTGTCATAGATGGGAACAAACGACTCTGCTTTGTATTTCTGGAGCCCTCCATGTTCCAGAAAACTGTCCAGTTCCCTCACAGTGTATCTACCCTGGATTCTGCTTCCCTGGAACCCTTGTCAGAACAAGCACTAATCCAAATTGTTTGATCTTACAAATCACTGAGCTACAGTGACCCGAGGTTAATGAAGCTACCACACTAGCTCTACAAGAGAATGAGTCATGGTATTTTTCTTTAAACATGCTTTTGGGGTTCGCCTTCCCGACATAGTGTCTGACAAACAGTAAATATTTAATTTTGAATCAGTCATCTCTCTACTCAGTAGTTAGGTTTACAAGACCAGAATGCGAGTATTCACTCAAGGCCATGATGATGATATTAAACTTCATTTCACGTCACATGACGAGGGAACCCCGGAGACGGAGACTTGGGATGCTTAAGAGGCCTGATTAATGCTTTGTATTATTGGTGGCTTGATCCACCACAGGTAAGGGTACTAAATTAATTTCATAGAAATAAAACTTTAAATAATGACTGGTATATCCATTCATCCATCTAATAAGATATTAGAATAAATTTGAACTTGAGCCTACTGCCTTCGGTTTGTTCTGGTGATCAACAAAATGTCCTTCCCTCCCATTTTAGAGCTTGGAAAGGCGGTTGCTTCTGAACACAGACTTCAAAGACGCTGAAGATAACTACTCAGTAGACTAGGAGTTGGTCTGAGAACATCATGTCTTCCGGCTCTCACTTTAAGATCTCTCTCATGCTCATCTTTGCAGTTTTATTTTCACTTGTTTGCGAGGTCATGTGTACTTTTTCCTGGCACTGTGAAGGAACTCACAGACCACCCTTGATCTTAACCAAAAGGATAAGAGGAGACACATGAAGTACCAAGAGCAGCTTCCATTGGCTGACATCTTTTTGTCATATAGTCATAGGGCTGGGATAGCTGCTGGCTAGTCACAGAGTTACAAAGACAGAGGGAAACACCCTGTGCAGGCTACCTAACTAGTCCATATCCTTTAGGGGGAAAGAGTATTTTTAAAATAATGACCTATACGTTTTGATGCTCCGTGCCTACTCCACAGACACTTGTAGACACTGCTGAGATGCGCATTTGACTTGCAGAACATGTCTCCATCGTGTCCTACCAGGGCTTCTGTGACCTCGCAGCATGATACACCGCTAGAATTGTTAATAGCCAGGTTAAAGGAAGACTATAAATGGAAAACAATCATCGTAGGGGAAAAAAGAAAAGAGTACTTCTTTAAGCTCATAATATTCATTTTTTTGAATAACTGAAGGGAAAAACAAAATATGAAAACCTCTAGTTTAGGAAGATGGAAAATCAAAAATATATATATATATATATATAGCTTGTGCAATGGTGTCTCTCTCTGTGACTGGCACACAAGCTTGATCTGCCACCACAGCATGCAGACACAGCAAGTCTTTCACAGGGCGACTGCAGGACTAGGGTGCATTTTTGTGCCCTGCCTGACTACAGTGGCAGCTGAGCAGGAAGGGGAGCCTCAGGGTGGGAGCGTATCGCCACATTTAGAAAGCCGTGCATGTTCTCAAAGGCTTTTGCTTCAGAACACCACCAGCTCGGCTTTTTGGCTTTTGTTCTAATCAGTTCTTCATACGAGATATTCTTTCCGGCCGCTGGGTTATTTTGCTTTGGAGAGAAACATTTCTTGAATATTATGCTGGAAGTCAAGGGAAATAGACTATAATACTATAGGAATTTATTATTGGCTGATCATTATATCAAATCCATAAATCTAGGAGCACCTGCAGTTCAGGTCTATGATTAGTCTTCCCAAGGATTTCACTGGCTGTCAATGTCTTCATTTTTTTTTTTTTTTTTTTTTTTTTTGTGCAACGGCAGGCTCACTCTGTATCTATGCATATGTAACAGTTCTTTGAGGGAATGAGAAAATGTTTCGAAGGGTCTTTTCACAAATCAAATAAGCAGCTGCAAATGGAGAAATAACCATTCTGCCTCTGTTTGGGAAACAGCTCTGATCACTCAGGGTATTGAGAAAGTGCACAGGGAACTTGTTTAGAGCAGCTCTGAGTATACCATGAGCACCAGCCCTGAGCTAATTCAGCTCATTGTACTCTTGGCAGCTCTTTTTGAATTGCTCACACTTAGCAGCTGTAAAAATAAAACAAAAACACCCTTGAAATAAGTAAGGTCCATATACGTAAAGCGCAGCTGCAGTATTCCCTTAAGTCAGCCGTAGACGCAGGGTGGTGGTTTGCAATGGTGTTTTGTAAAGGGAAAAGAGCTTGGCTATGTGTGGAGATAAGACAGGATTGCAAAGAGGACTCCTTTACACACTACACACACACACACACACACGCACACACACACACACACAGACAGCTCTCTGCGTCCATATTCTGACGTCATTTCACCAAGTTCCATAGAAACTGCTACTCGAGACTCTAGTTTTGTTCAAGTTCACACAAGATCACATAGAGAGCAAGCAGTTTTTTTGGAGGCTAAAAATATCAGGGGATCTAGATTATTCTGAGCATAAAAAGATTTTTATTCTTTTAATATTTTACTACAGAGTATTTTTTTTTTTTTGCTATTGTTTTCTATGCTCACATGGGTTTGGTAGGAACACTTAAATACTGCAGGAGTCAAATTACATGACTGACTTCTTTGGTGTACCGGAACTAAACATTTTCCTACAAAACCTTTCAGCCCATCTCCAGCTCACCCCAAATACTCTCAGAACCAAACACCAGGTTGTTTGTATTTATGGTTTTTCTTTCCTATGTTGTGTGGAAATGCTTGTCATCTCAGAAAACTCTAGAAACTTCCTTTAGGTTGGTATCTATTTATGACACACACAGCATCCTGTTACAGTATCTACTGCAAATTTGAACATGCCATTAGAATTCTTCCATGGTTCCCTGTACAGTCACCATGAGCGACATAACTTAAGACTGCTCTGTACTTCCTGTCCCATCTTTCTTGCTGTTTTTAATTCCAGCTATCTTCTATGCTGACAATAAATGTTTTGTTCTTAGGGCATTCGGTCTGTGTTCACACTTCTCCCCTGTGATTCTGGAGGATGCTCTCTACACTGCCTCCTGGATGCCTGGGATGCTCTCTCTGGGACTATTTTTCCTTCCTGCTGATAGTGATCTTCCATTGTAAGCATTATTCAACTTTTGTAAGGCAGCCTTAGCAGCACATTTTCCAGATCTGCTCAAAGATGGTGTGAATCAGTCTAGTGTAAGATAGATCATACCGTCTTCCAAGGAGATAGGGTTTACCCAGGGCTTGGAGCTTTTTCTTTTCCTTCATTCCTCAAAAGTGATAAATAGACAATGACCAGTTATGCTGGCAGCTACATATATGTCTAGTTCCCCTGTCTGGTTTATACCGGCTGAATGTAGTCAGTCTACTTATTCCACTCTATATTCTCACTCGCCCTTTGCTAGACACAAGAGAGAGACAGCTGACCGGAGGAGGGACAAGGAAGTGCACAGCCAGGTTCCCAGTCTGAGTTCATGGAGTAACAAGTTTCCTCCTCTTGGTGGCAAGGGATGCCCTGCTAACTCTGATGGATCATCTCACATTGAGAAGTTACTCCCCATAAAAACTTGGAGATAAAGCCTTGACATTTTGTTCAGATCCTGTTAAACTTGATCTTTCTGAGCTGCAGGGGAGGCTCATTTCTATGTGGGTGGATTCTCTGAATTATGATTTATTCACAAAACCATGTTTTAAAGTTCTTATTAAGAATTAGCACCTACTCTAAATTAATTAAGTGTTCACAGTATGACTTTCATTACAGGGTTTGAAGTGTTTTGAATTCCCAGAACACCAGACACATCCATATTCAAATGTGAAAGTGCAAAAATAAAAGAAACTCCACACATTACAGAGCTAAATATAAAGGCCTTTCAGATCATGGCCTTAGTCCCGCTGAATGAGCAGAGGCCTTCAGAGCACCCGCTCTGGTTTCACGTGCATTTGTGTGAGCACAGGGAGGCAGATGCAGACCCATTTTACAGAGGAAAAGAGAAATACTGGGGGAGAAGAGATTCCTCTACAACTCTGCTAGGACAGAGGGCCAAACCCACACCTCCTGAACCAGATGGGGCCCCAGACCCTATGCCCTTTGTCCCTTTGTTTCCTTGTTTCAACCATATCTGCTTCCAAGAGCACTAAGCCATCCACCACTGAGAGATGCATTTCCTTCTTCCCCCCTTGTCACGTTTCTATTTGCACCTATAAGATGAGTGGCAATATGGCTATATGGCAAGTCTATATCTTACAGCAGAGGCATTTAAAACGGCACGGCTTTAACATTATAAATCTTTGATGTGAGCCCATTTCTCTTGAGAATAAATTTACAATGTTTTAATTGTCACTCCGGTACGTGGCGGCTGCTGACAAAGTTCTAAGCAGATGCGAGAGGGATTTCAGTGACAGCACCAGGTGATGACAAGTGCGTCACAATATACCTTAGGAGAAAATGTTTCTGCTTAAATCGCCGGGATCCATCGTGAAACCCAGCAAAGCAGAATCCTTGCCACACACGTTCTAATACTTTGCCCAGGAAACGTGAGGTGATCAGTGTCCCTGAGGCCCAAGCCACAGCTTGATGGCTGTTAGTAAGAGGGTATTTTAGGGTTCTTAGCTTACTGTTCTTTATCTTAGTCTTATCCTATGGGCTCTACGTGGACACTCTGGGAGACAAGAGGGAATTATCTCTTTCCCTTCTCTTCATTGGTTTTATGTCTTCTGCGTGGTTTGCTGAAAAGATGCTCTTTCCTTCATATACAATATTCTTTTCTAAACTTTATTTTTTTTATTCCCTCTGATCAATGTGCTGACACAGAAAATGATAATCCTATGAAGATTCTGTGATAATGGGAAAACTGTGTTACTAAGCTCAATAAAGGAGAATTTAAGTACTGAGCTGTTAACACTGAGCTGGCATGGATGTTCCCAATGGCACTCTTTTCCTGGCTATTTCATGGGTGGGCACAGATAGCCGCTGTGTTTTCCTTTGTACCACTCCATGGACCAGTGCATTCTGGCATTCATAATCCAAGGGTAATAATTAATTTATATATTTCCCTAACCACCACAAAACCCTCTTCCTAAGGAGTTCCAGATAAACGGTTGTTGTATTGAATTGAAACAAACAGCTATATCCACTTTGGAGAACAGAATTTAAAGAACGCATGCTAATTTGAATTATGGCTCAATCTTTTAAAAGTACAGCTCAGAATATTTTCGTAATTGCCAACCAAATCAAATCCAGATATTCAGATATGGCCTTCAGAGTACCTGATGACCTCAAACCTAACCGGTTTTCCCTGCCTCACGGCCAGCTGCTCCCCCTGGGAGCTAAACTAAGGTGACAAATGATGTTTTGTTCGTGCCCAACATGAGGGGACCTCACAGCATGCTGGTTCCCTTCTCTGCATATTCATGTCACATTTCCTGTGTCCAAATGACTCACCGTCAGTGCCTCCGTCATGGGGCTTCCCTTTACACTGTCTCTAGGTAACACGCTCTTCATCCTCTGTTCATTGAGGATGAATGGTCTCGTCTCTGCATTTACACCACACTCTGTGGAGCATGCCGCTGTTGGCAGTTGTCAGAGATCCTTTTAGGGCAGGGGCCTAGCTGTCTCGCTTAACTCTTCTCAGCCATCAAGCCATCATGCAGAGTAAGCACATCAAAGCTATGTAACCAACTGCAAGGAGAATTGTATTCCAGATTCAGTATCTAGAGATGCAACATCATCTTACGGGGAAGGCCTATGCTCAAAGCAAGGATTGTGAATGGAACATGCCATCCGCCTTCCATCTTTGTCTCTTATGAGTTGGCCTCGTAAGTTACTTCACATCCTCTACCACCACATTCTTACCTGTGGCATGCAATGGCTCTCATATCTACCTGGAAAAGTTTAGAATGTAATGAGCACCACATAGAAAGGCGCAGCACTTAGCATATAGACAGCATGACAGAAAGCCTCAGAACAGTTCCCTCCTTTGCTGTTACTGCTTTCTGGAAGGTCTTTGTCCATCATCTTACTGGTCTTTGTTACCTTCTCTCTCCTCATCTTTGATCTGGAATTGTCTGGTTTGAGCAGCTTTTTCCCAAAGCTGCTCTACTTCCGGCGAAGTCTTTTTTCTACTTTTCCTGGGATCAAAATGATAAATAACTGCATTTGCATTTCCCATGGGCTGGGTGGGCGAAGTTTTCATACACAGAGCAAAGTTGCAGGAATGTATTAAGCCAACAACAAACGGATTATTGGTGGGCCAGAGAGAGGAGAAAGATGTACTAATATATTGGAAATAGGATTATGAAAGGAATTTACATGTGCAAGGAAGCTAGAGCAAGAAAATGCAAAATTTTGTGTTGGGTAAAAACTGGATCATTTTATATGGGAAATTTCTTCCATAATCACAAACATCCCGAAAGCATAAAATGGCCCTTTAACAGCGGAATAGTGGGAGCTATATGAAGCTCAGCAGTAGAACACTTGCTTAGCACTCATAGGAGCCTAGGTTCAATTTCTACTATGGCAAGCTATTTCTACTATTTCCAAGCTGAAATAACCTACTCATAGAAGAATGTGTTTGTGAAAGTCGACACACCAGCCCAATGCTTCATATTGTAGCAATACCAGTAGTTCTCCTACTTTTTAATGACAATTGCATTGTTAAGTACTTTAACATCTACCTTTCATGAATAGTCAGTCACTTTGGGCTGAAACACACTTTTGTGTCTATGGTTATTATAGGTTTCCAAACTTTCCTAGTTGGTTTCTCCCTCCCAAGTAATTGGCACTTCGGCCACAATGCAAGTAGGGATTGATTTTCTATATGGTCATATTAAATACAGCTCTGGGTGCCTTTTTACTTTATGTAAGGTTAACATAAAGGTGAAATTTTTTTCTGCTAAAAGTTTTTACAGAAATTGCTTTAGTTGCAAATGGGACAATGTCTTGCCATATCGGATTTTGAGACCCTCATTCATTTGGAGCATTGATGCACACTCGATCTGAATAGCGGAGGCTTGTATGGGCCAGCCTCAGCTTCTCTGCTAAGCCTAGATAAGGAACCTGTGCATCCCACACCCCTCTAAAGAGTCAAAATCTCTCTGCTGATTCCTTCCCCAGTTACCCTTTACTGTCCCATAGACAGAAGATAAAGGTCCAGCGCTGGCGAAAGTCAAGAGGTGAAGGAAGCTGTGCCAGATGCAATCCCTGTCAACACCCAAGCAGCCACCCACTCCTCAGAGCCCATCCCGACTCAGCGACTGTGAGACTTCACTTACTTTACTCTTCATCCTGAGACAAAGTCAATCTATGGAACCTTAAAGAAAATAGACCTGTGAAGACAGTTGTCACCAACTCGTGGAGTCTGTGTATTTGAAAAGGTCAAACTGGCGTGATAGCTGTGTAGTGTGCTACAAATTTGATTCATTGTTGCTATTTTAATTGTTTTTTAATAATGGTTTTCAAAAGAGAACTGAGACTGCTTATAATGCTATGATGCTCTGTTTTTTTTTTAAATTTTTGATGTGGGTATCAAATTATACCTATAGGGAGTTTTTTTTATTTTTATTTTTGTTAACTTTTAAAAGCAGTCTCATGCAGCACAGGCTATCCTCACATTCTCACATTCCCCATCTAGCCAAGGATGACCTTGAAGTTTTGGTCCTCTTGTCTGTGTCTCTTGAGTGATGGAATTACAGGCATATACTAACATCCCAGGCTTTACACGTAGATTCAAGCTCTGCTTTTGAATATTTTTTCAAGCAACTCACCACTTTAATTTCTTATTATCTACAGGCTCACAAGCAAGTAGGAAAGGAAACATATTATTTCAAGAATAAAAATTTTATAGACCAAGAACATCTCATTTTATTATAGTCATTATATGGGTTATCTTCAGTAGCACTTAAAATATTAAGAGCATATGAGGACAGTTTTTTCTTCCATTTTACTTTCAAATGTGATCTCTAAGCCCAGTTGATCTCATTGTTCACCATCATCTACTCATTGTCCACATCCTCGTCATCATCGAAGATTGTTAGCACATGGGGAAATCTGGATGCAACGGTGTAAGCTATGTACCATTTTCACTGTATCTATGCTGACCCAATGGTCAAGGAGAACATCTAAGTGTATATATGGTGACTTTAATGGTATCCATCAGAATACAAAGACTAACAAAATACAGCCTAACAAAAGATTTTAGTGACACTGATGTGGTCAATGTGTCAAACTTCTTCTCATTTCATCTGTCCTGGGAATAGCCTTGAAGCACCTGTCTATACAAGATCACTACCAGGTACTGTGCGATGAATCAAGAGGAGAGATAAGCGACCCAGCAAGAATCAATCCACACACTCGTTAGCCAATTAAATAGATTCTTTTAAAGATTTGGGTTGAGAGACCCATTAAGACATGGCAAGGCTTTACTCTGACATTTGAGGAAGGTTTAAGGCCAATAGAAGGACGGTAACATATTTAGAGATCCATATAAGTAAAGGAGACAATGAGCCGCGACCAATAACTTTACTGAAAACCAAGGAAGTAGCAAGAATAGAGCCCATCAGAGCAGAGATGAAGGGTGGTGAAAACCTAGAACAAAACTGGGGGGAGACAGAGTTTCCAGGAACATCAGCAATACTTCAGAAAATTGAAACTCTTAGATTTTAATTAGCATTCATTGAGGGTGGAATTTTTTCGTGTTTTTATCATGATTATAGTTAGGGAGAACTCTTGGAAACTAAACTAGCATTTAAAAAGACAATAGTCAATTACAACAAACTAATCTTTGGAGGGTTAAAGATATGCCTGTATAGACAAGCCTACTTCCTGGGCTGTGATTTCATTTTACACTGATGGTTAAGAATTTTCCTTAGGCCGGGCGGTGGTGGCGCATGCCTTTAATCCCAGCACTCAGGAGGCAGAGGCAGGCGGATCTCTGTGAGTTCGAGGCCAGCCTGGTCTACAAGAGCTAGTTCCAGGACAGGAACCAAAAGCTACGGAGAAACCCTGTCTCGAAAATCCAAAGGAAAAAAAAAAAAAGAATGTTCCTTAGATGCTTTGGGATCTTGCCATGGCTAAAGGTGTTGAATGTCATAAAGAGAGAGGAAGTGAAGTTAAGTTCTGATACAAATTATATCACAAGTTAAGTTCTGGTACAAATAATACCATAAGAAATGTAAATCCATTGGTTACTCTAGGACACATCCCTTCCCCATGTAGGTCAATGTATAGCAACTTGACTTCCAGTTGGTGGTTTGTGGGATAATGAATGACTGTGGGAAGATTCTGAAGGAAGGGAGGGCCGGCTAAAACTAGGGCATTTTCTCTTTATTATTCAATACTTCACCATGTCCTGACATTGATCGAATATTGGGGGTGATTCTGGGTAGAGAGTAGGGTGTACCCTAATCCTCACTGTTCACCATTTTCATGAACAGCCTCAGAGGAACCAGTGGCTATGTGTAGTCCAGTTCATCTGTCAATGAGGCACTAACTACAAATGCATTTGCCGGAAAATGTGTGTAGGTACCCAAAGCTCTACTTAAAATAGCATCTGCCAAATGTGCAGTTCCTCTCTAATTCCTGGCAATTTTGGTTAAAATTATGTTACAGAATCCAGTGTGTGTGGCCACGGAATGAAAAGCCAAACATGATTTATCTGTGCGTTTGGTGGCCAAAGGGCAGAAAGGAGGTTTATGGTGAAGATTTCCTGTTTAGATCTCAGTTTTCTCACAATCTTAATGTCAGGCTGATATCCTGCACATGTAATTTTGAAACATCTATTTTTTTTACATGTTTATTTATAGTTAAGAGACAATATAGTTTCTTTTCCAGGAATCTAACTTGATAGGAAACTTTCTCACACATATAACAATACACATCTTTGGCATCTTTTCTTTTCTAATTTTAACTTAGGCATTGCTATGATTGTATAAAGGCAAGCTGGAGAGACTGCCACAATTAATTTTTCCTGTTTTTTATTTTTTTGTGCATTTTTGTTGTTCTTCATAAAATCAAATGGTAAAGATATTAGTTCGGTAACAACGAACAACTGTTGAATTCTTAATGCTGGTGAGATAGTATGGGTCAGCACAGAGAATGGCCTAGTTCTAGCCAATGAGAAATGAGAGGAAGTGGTATATCAAATATCTGGGCAGCAACCCCAAAGCAAGGCTCTTCCCTTCCTCCATCCTAGTGTATGCTAATATGTCTTTTGGGACCATGTGTATAAGGAAACACCAGATAATTTTTTTTCTTTTACTCTCACATTTACAGATGAAGATTAAAATCTAGTCTCTCCTGAGTGATGGTCAACTGGGGCACAGAGAAATGAAATAATAAAGTCAGCAGTAGATTGAGTGACCCAAATATCAACTTGTCAATTGTCCTAGTTAGGGTTTCTATGGCTGCGAAGAGACACCAGGACCAGGAAAACATTGATTGGGTAACTTACAGTTCAGAGGGTCAGTCTATTATCCTCTATCATCATGGTGGGACATGGTGGTGTGTGGGGCAGACAAGGTGCTGGATAAGGAGCTGAGAATTCTGCATCTTTGATTTGCAGGCAACAGAAAGCAGTCTGAGACACTGGCTCTAACTTGAGCATTTATGTGACCTCGAAGCCCATCCCCCACACTGACACACTTCCTCCAAAAAGCCACACCCAGTCCAACAAAGCCACACCTCCCAATAGTGCCATTCTCTATGAGCTTATGGGGGCCAATTACACTCAATCTATCACACCAGTTTTCCATCTCTCCATGCTGAGTCCCCCCACTGAAGTCATCTGCCCAGAATTATTAGACAATGCACCCTGAAAATACATGGACATTGAGAACAATCTAGATATAAGAGGCTGCCTCTTAGGAATTCTCTCCTTATGCATGAACCATTGGCATGTCCCTGAATCAGGTGAAAATAACTGTAGTATACACCTTAGCTTAAGCACTCAGGGATATACTGTGCAGGAGCCTCAAGCCTGAGTTTTGTTCTTGGTACAGAGGTCTGGTATGAGGACCTGAAATGGCAATCATAGACCCCATGTCTGGCAGGCAATAAAATAATGCTATCTTCTGGCAGCCAGGAAATGGTTACTTATACAGTACAGAAACTTTTATCCCTGAAGTAACACTGGGAACCTGGCCTTAAAATAATAATAACAAAGAATTCCGCTCTACTCCTCTGACATGCAATATCTTGCAGTCTGCAGGGGATTTCCCTACCTGCTGGGGGTTATAGACTGTGGAAAAACAGCTGTTAGCAGTTTCAATAGTGGATTATTTTACAAAATTCTCATGAAAAAAATCACATGGATTTCCAGTATTTATTTATTTTTCCTTTTCTTCAGGAGGCATCTAAGAAGGAATATAAATTTAGTTTCTTTCCTCCCATCCTCTTGCTCAAAATGGCCTGAAGGGAACGGATGCAGTGGGAAAATAAAGTAAAAGGCTATGAGTTTTATAAGATCGGCATATAAAATTGCTTTCCATATTCTGGGCTGCGAATTCAATCAAACACCTTTTTTTTTTTCTCTTCAAGAAAAGAAACTCAAACACAGTAGCCTACATCTCAACAAGAGTATCTTTCATCAAGTGTTTTCATAAAAAAAAAAAAGTTCTGAGCTGCTGGCATTTTGTAGCAAGTTCCTACCATCTACCCACTTGTGGTACCACAAGATTTTGCTTTTTGGTTTGGGGTATTTATATGCAAATTTCAATCAAAGTATCAATTTTCTAAAACAAAGCATCCAAGATATTCATACATTTGAAAAGCACTTGTGTGATACAAAGCAAAACATTGTTTCCCCGAGTGACTTCTTAGCTAACATAGGATTCACTGTGTCAACTCAAGTTTGGGGGAACATTTTTTGGGGAGGAGGGGCTGTTCCAATTTTTTGTGGGGGAGGGAATGTTCCCTGGAATTTTATTCTTATGGGAAAAGCACTACCATTATGGTTCAGGCCCACTTCACACCTACTCAGCCAGAAATGTTTGAAAACACTCCTTCCTTGGGCTAACTCCAGCCAGGGACCAGTGGGTGAGAAAAGCCGAAGACAATGAAGAAATAAAGATAGGAATTACTGGTTCCATTTGCGGCCCACCACCACTACCAGAAACCAGAACTAACAAGGGGCGAGGGGCGGAGAGAGAAAGCATTGCCCATTCCCGGCAGGTCAGGGCAGCTGGTTGCCCACCGCCACAGTGACTACAATTATCTGCCAGTCTGGTTACAGATCAAAAGCAAGGGTTTACCACCTTCTCCGAGGCATGGCTGACCCTTGTTCATGCTCTAACCTCTGACTAGACAATCAGGCCTGCTAAGTCAGCTCCTTGGGGAGGACTGGCGATAACATTCAGACACGGGTAAGAAGTCTCAAGTCACTGCTTACGTCACAACCAGCTTTTCCAGGAGACAGCTGATCATAGGAATGTATTTCAAGAGACTGCTCGTGTTAGTTAGAGCAGTGTTCCTGGAAAACACACACACACACCAGATAATTTACTTGGTCTAACGGTTCATTTGGCTTTGATTCCCAGTTGGCTGGCCCTGTTGCTTTGGGACCTGTAGCCACCCGTGATGGGCAGAAACATGTGAAGGAGTGAATCCCCTCACCCCATGCCTAGGAAGTAAAAAAGAAAAAGAAAGATTGTCCAGAGTCCCACAGTCCCCTTTGCAGACACGCTCTTTGTCACATACAACTTCCCACTAGGCCTCACCTTTTCAGGAGTGTGCCACTTCTCAGTGTCAACCCCTGGGGACAAAATTCTTAGCACAGAGACCCTTAGTGGATATTCGAAGTCCACACCGCATCACTCTGCTGGACCCCAGTCCTCACACTGCCCCCTCCCGCCCTTGGACTCGCTCTTTATAGTATATGTAAGCTTTAGGTCCTTTCCTTTGTAAGAGGCAAGTGAGACCATAGAGACCTAAGCGTCACAACTATGACTGTGGAAGGAAACACACAGGCCCGGTGAGGAAATACCTTACTGGAAGAGGCACTAGGAAGCCACCAGAATGGGGATGAAATACAGAGGGACACATACTAGAAGTGAGAAAGCAAGGGTGTGGCTTAGTGGAACCCAGCTTCCAGTTTAGGAGCTAAGAGTATCTTCCTCTGCCCTGTCCCCCAGCATCCCACACCAAAGAGAGAGACCTGTTATCTGAAATGGCTTCCCCCCAGTGGATGCAGACAGCATCTATCCCCACTGCATTTCTTCTTTTCAAATAGCTGTTTGCTCCCCTGCTACCCCGTCCCCCCCACACTAGGCCTGAGAGCTGCAGGTACATGACTTAGCATTCCCCAAGGGCTTCCAGGCTCCTGCTACCCTTAGTGGAAAGCGACACTACATGATTAGAGTTTCTGGACCTTACAGTGAAGTCAGACTCCCAAGAGGATTTCCTAACACGCTCCTGCTAATTTGGAAGAATTTTCTTAACCTTCTCTTGCAAGAATTATTTAAGCTAGGGTTACCTGCTCAAATGATCAGGTTGGCTTTCAACCTACAAATCCCTCATTGCGCGTGGGTTCAAATCCCCAACTTGAAAATCCAACCTAGGGGGAAGAGGTAGAAGAGTCTGAGAAGGTGGGAAGGTCAGGCAGAAGAGGGTGGGCTGCCTGTCTGGGATGGAAGAAGGTCTGAAGTGCACAGAAGAGGTTCCAAAGGCTTTCTTTACCCAGCCAGATGCACAGTGTGGCTCCTCTTCACACATGACCTGGCAATGCTGCGCACTCTCTAAGTTAGCTCAAAAGGAAGGACCGTAGTGAGGTGCGCAGAAGAGCCCATGATCTGAACCCACAAACTGTTAGAGATCTCTGACCTGTGCTTCTTCCAGACAATCATTATTCCTCTTCTTCACCTGTTCCAATCAACTGAGAAAGAAGAGACAGAAGCAGAGGAGCAGGGAGGGAGAGAGAAAGGGGGAGGGAGAACGTAAGCACTGTCAGGACGCAAAGTAACATCTCCATGTCCTCCAGACGACAGCTGAGGACTTCAAGTGGACTGGAAGAGGAGACACTGAACGACTAGAGAGACCAGAGCAGAGAACAGCCCATTGCTACCACACAGCCCTCTTTAGGAAAAGAGCAGCCCATGGGGACTCTTGGAAAGCCAAGGATCTTCTGAAATTTCATCTATTAACAATATACTTGGGAACAAATCCTTTGTCATCTCATTAATATGCCTTCCCTGCTTCACTGGGTAACAAGACCTCTTGTGACTGCTGCTCTCCGCAAAGACCCTAATATTTAGTGCCTCGAGTAGGCCTGGAAAGCAATTACTAAGCAATATATTTCAAAAGGCTGAGCCCAATTCATCTACCAGGGAAGGTAAATTTCCTTATTTGCTGCAAGACACTATAAGTCGGAAGAGCAAAGACTTCTCAGCGTTAATGAAAATCTCGAGACTACAGAACTTCCTCCTTCTGCCTAACGAGGTTTCAGAATGATCACACGCCCGAATCTTTGGGGGTCTGACTTGGTATTAAGTCGCTCATAATTAGGCATAAACTACAGCAGGCTTTCTGTTTGTCTATGATTTATTCGTGGTATCAGGCATCTTTAGAAAAGTAAGCTCTTTATATTCTTTTTATCAGCAGAAACCTCATTAATTTGTTACCCTCCCATAATGCTCAAATTATTGCCAATGTAATGTCGGAGTCAGTTGCAATCAGCAGGCACACACGGGGATGGTAGGCAGGCAAGTGGAAACACAAGCCCAGAACCTGCTTGAAAAGCTACTGCTTACCCTTCTGCAGAATTCTCAGTCTCCTGGGAGAGAAGAGAATTAGGTGGGGCATGTTAATTCAGGATGGAATAAAATGGCTTCAGTCTTGAGGTACATCCACCTGTACCCAAACACAGCAGCTTTCTCGCTATCCAGTGGTCTTGTCAGAGGAGACATAACACACAAAACTGTCATTAAATTACTCACTAAAGCCAGTTTATATCAATGGCAATAGATTTTTACATAGACCCTACTCTGAAGCAGCTGCCATGATTTATATCTATCCCACGTCCCTCGCCTCTCCTGGACAAACACCAGGAGGAAGGCATGTTTATATGTGGCTGTCCTATGCCCAGGGTGTTTAACATGATTATAGGCCAAATGAGGCTGCTTTGTTTGTTGTGTCATGACTCCCAGAAATCCAAAGCTCTGGTAATGTGCTACTGGCATTCTGAGTTGTCATGTAATGATATAGTGGCTTGGGGGAGTACAGCGAAGCCACCGATGTCCAGACGAATTGACACGATTTGCTGCCGAGGAAGCAATCTGAAAATAATAGGCAGAGATCCTGGCTCCTTTTACGTTTAGGGGAGATGACAGTCATCATGGTCATGGAGGGAGGTCAGAGAGTGGGCTCTGTTCCATCCATGAGGGATGATGCTCACAAAACTGTGTGGCTAACTGCATGGGAGACTGGCCATGCTTGCTTGCTTCATCTCCCTCCTAAGAGTAGAGTGGGGGGCAGGCTCTGAGGAGTAAAAGCCGGACACGTCAGACCTCCCTGTTTAAGTCTGAGCATCATTTCACGAGTCTTACAAAATGGGGAGACTGAGATAGAAAAAGGCCACCCTGGGCTACAGAGCAAGTTCCAGGTAACCTGGAGCTACACATCAAGTTGCAGGTTGGCCAGTTAGCCTGGGTTACCAGATGAGACTCTTTACAAACAGAAGGAAAAAAAATCTCCCCAAAAAAGTTCTACCAGAAGTTCTACCAATGATAGTCTCATTGACATTTTTTTACTAGATTGAATTTATTTTGTTTTTAAATTTCACATATATATGTAAAATTTAAAAACAAAATAAATTATATATTTATTTATATATATATTAATAAATATATATAATATTTATGTCGCCTGTTCCCTTCAGACTCTCCCTTAGGTCTCCTGCTCCCTTTCAACCTCATGGTCTCTTTCTTTAACTACACGATTACACATGCACACATATACACGGCATGCAGTCATTTGGGGAGGGCACTTATTTATTCAATCAACTCTTAGTAGACGCTGGCTCCATGTGAGCTTAGGCACACACAGTCTTAGAGAGGCAGAGGTGAGTACAGCCAGAGTGGTCTTTGTGTGGTTCCCATTGTAGCTAATGAGTCTGTTCTGAACTTCAAAGCAGAAGAAGAGGGCCTCAGAAAGGCAATTCCCTGAAGCTGTCATAGCATCCACGGTCCTCCCCAGACTGTCACTCCTTCAGCTACTCATATAGGGGACCTCTTCCCTAAGGGCTGCCATCAAAGAACATAGCTATGAAGGAAGAAACGTCCAGGTGAAGGAGCCCGAATGGAGCCATGAATCTGTAAGACTGAATCAGAGACGGTGAAATTGAACCCAAGTCATTAGAAGAAGTGGTTCCAATCTTGTTATAGTAACACACACACACACACACACACACACACACACACACACACACACTTTCCCAAACCATTTTTTTACCTTATTTTTCCTGTTAGAAGCAGGACAACTATAGACAAGGTAACACAAAATCCAAGCTTTTTCTTGCATGCTTAGACCCTTGGCTTCTAAAGCACGGGCAACATAGGCACCTAGCAGGCACCGTGAACTCCCACGATGGCCTCCAGTTCCCTGATGCGCGTGCCTGGTACCATCTGTCATTATTTGGTTTTAAACTCCTCGACTCTATCTTACGTTGCCCACTATTCTAGCAAAGTTTGCCACCCGTGACTGGAATACAGATGTCCGTGAGATATCTCTTGGAAATAACTAGCTTCCCAAATTGCCTAAAGATCCATGCGCAGTGGCAGGATGTCTAAACCTGGTTTACTCTGCCCCGTGCCTACATAGATACTGTACACCGACAAGTAGAATTACAGCGAACATTTTAGACTCGGCTGTCTGGTGGCTCAATTACCTCACCGCAGGTCATGCCCCAAGTGTGAAGTAGAAGACATTGAAGCATCCGGTGTCTACAGCATGTCTGGTGAGAAGGCAATGAGCACGCATCTGTGTCACAGGAGGCAGGCTTTTCCTCCTCACTCCGCGAGCTGAGGATCCCGGGGCTCAGCTTCCTTAGATCTCGATTTCCTCAGAGCATGCTCCGTTTGCATTATGACTTATTAAGTGTGAATCAGATCCCCAGGATATGATTCTTAACAGCGAGTCCTAAACTATATTTTAAAACCAAAGGGGAATTGACTGTGTATCACCCAAGGCTCCCTGCGACCCTGACAGGTTAAAAGACCCTGTGCTGTGGAGACGAAATTGCCCATAGACAGGCCATGAGGGCGCAGGTTCAGCAAAGGGCTTGCTTAAAGGAGAAGCTCTTCTCTCCCCCAAGTTCATGTCTAAAAGAAGCTGAAAGGTCAGCGAACACAAGGCAGGATTAACCAAGATGGAGACCGCAGGAAAAGAGGCTGGGTCCCAGCAGGAAGCCCGGTGTGCAAGCATGTGAGGCCACCGTACGATGGTGACGGTACTGCATGGCAGTCCCATGCAGCTCAAAGAGTGTCCTGGGTCCCATCCATCATCCTTGCCACTTGCTCATGAGGAGGAGAGCAGGCACTGATATATAAACGGCTCCAGCAGAATGAGCCATCACATTCTACTGGAGCCTTATGCATTGTGGTTGCCCCTTACAGCTACAGTGGTACTCAGGGAGGGACAAGGCTCAGTTTTCAGACCAGAAGCTGCATCTCCTTGGAGACATTAGAAGGCACACAATTTTTTTTTGTTTGCTTGTTTTATATATATAAACAGTGCTTTGGAAAACCATTTCTCACTGATTAAAGCCTATCTGGTCTCATATTTTACAAATGACTTTTGCCATCTTCATGTTTATTGGATATAACCTGCTTTCCACAAACTAGTGAGGGTCGGATTTCCTCTCAACCTTCTGCTTGTCCTCTGCATGGATAATTGCTTGCATCACTGTCCCAGTTTTTGTACTTTCATTCTTTTTGTCTAAAAAGGAGTGAAAAAGATAAGAAGGAAAGAACCAAAGGGTTTCTCATGCTTACATGTTGCACGGTAAATAGCGTGCGCGGCAAAGCCTTCCCCTTTCTGTAGCTCTCAGACTCAGTTTTCCTTCTCTTCTGCGCCTGCCTCCTCACAGCCTTCTGCCCTTCCCCTTTCCACTCCATCAGTCTCATGCCCTCAATCACACCCTGCAACCTGAATTCTGCAATTCAAGTTCAAAATTAAACACAAAACAGTCTTATCCCTGGCAGCTGGGATCATCTTCCTCTCACTACCATCACTGGCCTTTGATGGGTTCTGGGGACATTCTGGATGTAGGAACTGGTCATAGAAAGACAAAGCCCCGTCATCCTGGGCTAGAAGGGATATGCTGCTGCTTGATATAAGCTGCTGTGGCCCATGTGCAAAGAAAGAGCCACAGTCCTGACGGGATGGGGGTGGTGATGGGATTCCTGCGGGACAAATATTTTCCTTCTGAGGATGCGACCTCAGGCATTTCTGAAACACGGAGGAGGTCCACACATGCCAATGCTGTAAAATGGAGGTTCCTTAGTTGCTGGGGGGCCGGGGACAGTATACATAGGGCTTGCAAAGCCACAGGTGAAGATCCAGAGGTTTGAGGTATAGATTGTTGTTCTTTAAAAACGAAGGTGGTGTAAAGGAAACAGAACAGCTGAGAGTAATCTCAAGGGCAGGAGAAAGGACTCCTCCCAAGTGATAATCTCCTGCCTGGGCAAGAAGGAAAGGAAACTGAATAAACAACAGCAAGAGGAACAAAACCCCCAAAGCTTCCATCTTCTGTGGATTTGGCAGGGCAGGGGGTGGTGGTGGTAGCAGAGTGAGATATATTTTGCTCCAGTCTGGGTTACTTGAGGTATGACCAAAAAAGAAATAGGAAAATTACAAATAGAAGTCCTTGGACCACAACATAGGTGTGTAATGAATGCCTGGAAGGGCACAAATAGGTTTTTCCTATAAAAAAAAATTCTCAGCTGTCACGCCAGAGTCTTTGGAGTAGGTGGATTTCACAGTCCGGGCTGTCTAACCTCCAGACATCTGTCCATGATCCAATTTCCAATACACCCACTTCTGACTGTGCTGTAGCAATGAGCAAACCAGGAAGCTGCAGGTTCAGGAACAGTCAGGGAACTGATTGCCTGAGGAGTCTCTTTCTATTCTGGACAGCAAGGATTGCAGGTGGTACAGGTGGTGCAGGTGGTGCAGGTGATGCAGGTGGTACAGGTGGGGCAGGTGGTACAGGTGGTGGTTTATTTCTCCTGGGTAGCCCAGCTGCACACCTGCAAACCCTACGATGCACAGTATTGCTCTTCCTAGAAGTACAGCCAGGACGCTGGAGATCAGAGTGCAGTACTGGCCTCCCAGGGAAGCAGAACTCTGTACCAAGGCCAGCATAGCCTTCAATAGCCTTCATTCTTCTTAGCACAGAGATAAGAAAAATGCATTATTCAAACGGCTGCCTCTAAGTATGGGTTCCTTGACACGGCAGACATGGCTTTCGAGCAAGGGTGAGAATATTTTGGTGCTTGGTAATTATTTTGCATGAGCAAGTCTGAGGCCATATATTCCATCAATACTCATCTCTTTAATGATGTCCTCTCTGAACTAACTGCTGTTTTCATGTGAAACAGCCTTACTTATTATCTGGTGGCCAAGGACAGAGTTCTACAGTGCATTCTGATTCGCAACTCCCCCATCAGCGATATGGACTTTACTTCTCCTTGCTGTGTCCATAAGCAGAGCTGTGGGGCAGAGCTCCAAGCAACTGGCGCGCTAGGAGTCTTCCTGTTTCCTCGGAAATTGTAGCAAAGTTGAGGTGGTAGAAAATTAGGCTTTTCTTAAGTCCACCCAGTTCGACCATTATGGCTCAAAGTTCATGATCTAGACTGGAGGACATGGCCACTCTGACGCATCTGTGGATGCTGTGGGCAGTTGGGCACAGCTGCAAGGTGCCTGCCATCTCATTGTAGAACAGTCAGTCTTTCATGGCTGCATTTATGTGACTTGTAAGGCCCAGGTACTAATGTCATAGAACTGAACTGAAGGTGGCTCTGTACGCTAATGAGCTAAATAAAGGTGGAGTAACTGATCAGTCCCTAAGAAAGGGTTCTAGAATTCAGGGTCTACTGTAGAGTTCCTGTAAACCACGGTGCTGTTCCTGCTGATAAGGTCATCTATTTATACAGGGTTTATTGGGGCTGGCTGCATAAGTGGAGTTCAATGTCTTCCTGGCCTCGGGTTCAGTTCTTTAGCAACCATGTTTTAGAGCGTGGCTCATGGGTTTCCAAAACTGGCTCCTACCTCTGCCTTCCCTTTCAGATCCACCCAAATTACAGTGTGGCTGTGAGAACGCCTCAGAAGAATGACTGCATAGTGGAAAAGGTAGTTTTTGGAAAGGTAATTGCCCTGTTTGTTGGTTCTGCTCCAAGTCTGGCCCACAAAGTCGAAATATATAAAAACGACACAAGGTAGCCTCATTGCAAAGCTGTCGTCTGCATGCTCAAGCCTTTCGTAAGCGGGAGACACAAGGCCCACATGCCCTGTCAGGATCCTCACTCAGGGAGAAGCCAGTTGGTTTTAACTCCTTTGGGGAGGGGCAGGGAGGGGTTCTCAGACAGCCACCTCAGCCGAAGGTTGATGGAAACCATTTAGTTCCTTGGACTCTGTACTGTAGTCTCTCGTGTTGGACGCAGAGTGAGGAAACCGGGCCATGAAGCATATGACCCTTTATGAAACATTTACAAAGCACTGGCCCTTCCCCTGTTTGTATACAGAGTTTTCAGGCATGTTCTGTTCATTAGATTAAGCCCAAGTAGACAAGGGCTTTCAGTCTTTCTTATACAACTCTCTTTTGTCTTGTGTTAGTATAATTTCAAGTCCTTTTCCAGAACCAGAGAACTGACAGTGTCTGTCCAAGTTGCTCACCTCTAGGTCTCTGGGTATCTAATCCCACATTTCTGTGGAGAACCCTCCCATCATGGCTGCATTGATACTTGGTACCTGACCCTCAGGCTTCATCCCTGAATGGATCTACTTGATTTGATGGCTTAGCTGTGTGGAAACTGTGAGTGATTTTTGGATAGGACAATTAGCTTATTGCTCTTCCAATCACACACCTTCAATAGAATGAGGGACATTCACTCCAGTGGGAAGGCACAACACATCACAATGAGAACTGCAGCATATGGAGCCCTGTGGACCACAGCCCTGGTACCCTGATCACACGGCTACAAGACTGCTTGAAGCTACACACGTGATTAGCAGCAGCCATGACAGCTATCAGGGGTTCACTTTCCCAGTGTCTAGATGTGATCTGCAGTTTGTTGATCTTTACAGTCTAGAACTAAGGTCACATGCAAAGGGAACGTGTGAGGCGTTGTGCCTATGACACATATTGGCAATGCTAAAGGACTTTAATAATTTAATGGACAAAAACCTTGCTTCACTATAGTTAAAAATGATTTAGTGTATGTTCTAAAATAGCTACAAAAACTTTGAATCCTTTTAAAACAAGCAAATGATAAATGTTTGAGATGAAAGTTATGCTAATTACCCCGATTTCATTACCACCTATTGTATACATGTATCAAAATATCATATTGCACCCATAAATATGTATGATTATGTCAGTTAGAGGGAAAAAAGTGTTTTTTTTTGTTCCAACAGAAACAAACACAAGACCAGGCAAAATAGTTCTTCAGGATAGACACCTCAACGGTCAATAATACAGGAATCTGCAGGCCCAAATGGCTCTCATGGCTCACGGGTGTGATATGACATCGGCCAAAGCCATTTCTGTCCTCAGTGGAGACTGAAGACAAATTCCTCCTTGTTACAACCAAGCTCTAAGGTTAGTATTCAACTCTCTTATTTTCTCTACTGCATCTGCCCCCCAATACACATAAAGGAATTTCTGAGACATTTCCTACCTCCACAACTGAGAACTGGACCTGGCAGGGGAAGTGGTTTTTGCAAGGAGTGCTGCAGTGGTGGTCTTAAGGCAGCCTGAAGACGCGTGACCTCCACACCAGAGGAATCCCAAAGAGGATGACGAAGTATGCCCAACCATCCCTACTGACGCCATGGTTCTCCCCAGGATAGCTCTGAAGGCGGGAGAGGGCTAAGGTACAAATCAGTCGCTCAAGAAACAGCAAGCATCATTTAAAAACCAGTTTCACAGGCATCAATTAAAACATAAAGAAACTGGAGGCTTTACACATTAACATTTCTTTAGAAGGTGGTGCCTATGGATATCTATTTTATACCCAGATTTTCTTCTCATTAATTAGATTATAATGTACTTGGTTAATTCTAACAAGGTATTAATGCCAAATTAATCTGAGTCATAAAAATAAAGTATTTCTGGGTTTTATTCAGCCCTCCAAGAGTTGGGAGCCATATGGCTGGTGATACCGGAGGAGTGAGGTCTGTGGGATGACTCGCTCTGCTCCCATTTAAGGAGGCACATCTTCTTTCTTCTGCTTCATGGCAGCCTCCGCCTTCTAGTCTTAGTTCAGGTCCATCTCTCCATGAGCAGTCTAGAAACCTGCCTGTAGTCCTGGCTCCTCCTGAAGTCCCAGGACAGTCACTGTGCCTCCTGCTGTCCTTCTCTGCTTTTGCTGATCCTTTTCCCCCCACAGAACTTGGCATTCCACCCATATGGGAAACCCTATAGACTAGGTGTCACCATGCATTTCTTGTTTATATATGCAAGAACCTGTACCCAAGGCTGGTGCTTCTTTATAGGTGGACACACGTGTGAACAGACCCATAAGCGTCTCCTACAGGCCATGTTGAAAGACACAGAACATGTTTCTTCTAGAATCCCCATCTTCAAAACCAAAAAGGAAATAGAGGAGGATGGGGATCACCATATCATGAAGGTAAAAATAAACAAAAAAGTGTTTTACAACCAAAAAGAATGATACATTTTAAATGACAATCCAAGGCTCTTATTCTCAAACCAGCATGTGTTAGAATCACTAGGAGGACCCTTTTTGTAGGTTCTCATCTCTATAATTTCTTTCTGAATTTGGAAATGACCAAGATGTTTTCATTTCTCGCTAATTTGCAGGTAATGCCGATGCCACAAGTTTAGGGACAATTTGGGGGAATCTGTAGGCGAACAGACAGTTAAGTCTAAGGTGATGAAGAACAACTTAAATGCTAATTTTACCTTCGTGCCTTAGAGGAGTGAGGCACGGCTGGGCAAAGAGACTGGGTGGGCAAGGTTGTAAAGATTGTGGGCACTCACAAGCTTGGGCATGGAGAGGTGAGGCTGCCAGAATTCAGGACATTGTTCTGGAGGCCGTCAGCACTATGCCAGGGAACCTAGGCTACTTATGAAGCATCAGAGGCCATGGGGGAATGTTGTAGACTTATTCCAAGAAGAAGCTGACAACAGAAAGCAAGGGCATGATGGGTAAGAGCTGGATAATTAAGCCACCTGTCCAAGCTGCTCTATTAAGAAAAACCAAAATAGAACTGAAAGGTGTTTTTCCAACAGCCCCTCCGTGTGTTCTTGGGGCTCATCTGAGCAGGCAGGACAAAGGCTGCTGTGCTGGACCTGGGAGTCGACTTTCATTCTCTCTCTCACACGTAGAGACACAGGTACACAGCAGAATTTATCACCTGCCTCCACACACACCCACATGAAAGAACGTGTAGCGCTGAAGATTAGATTTAGCCCCGTGTTAAGTGTCTGAGGGTGGAGGTGTTACCACACGCAGCATGGAAACCCCATCTACTACACAGAACGGAGGAGATCAAGAATGGGATCGCACCCAGCAAATAGAGCCTGCTGGAAAGACGACAATCATTATGTTTCGGCTCTAACTCCCCAAATAAAAATCACAGCGGTTAGACAGTGACAGGCGCTACTGTCCACATAACAAGTGTATTCTGTAGCCCTGTGAAGATGTGGTTAAGCCAGGACACTGCGAAGTCAAGAAACAGCACAAGACCACACAGCTTGTAGCTACAGAGTAGTCTGTGAGCTTAGAAAAGCCAAAACCCAGGCTTTATGTGTTTGACCACCAGATGAGGTTTGCACTCTTAGGAAAACATTTGGAAGTCATACACACATTTGAAAACCAAACTTTTGCTTTGTGTATACTATACCCCCCCCCTCCAATTATCTTCATCTTCTCTTTCCCTTCTTGTCAAAATTCTTAAATTTCTCTTATATGCCAAACAGTAGGCACATAGGCGGGAGCTGCCTTAGAAACCCCTTAGGAAAAGAGACTGTTCTAAGCAGGGAAATAATTCTAGCTATGGAATTATGTATGTGAGCGGTTTGTAAGGTCTTCAGAGAGATCAAACCACTCCAAAGGCCATTTCCTTGGAGGGTGGCTTTGGCAGTCCTTGCAACTGAAGTTCCAGAATCTATCCCCAAATTCATTCAGTTGCCCATCACACCCTACACTGAGCCTGTTCCTGATGCCAAACAGAATCCAAAGTTGGGAGAAGAGAGTGGCAAGTGGGTTTAAGACGGTTGCCTGAAAGCAGCTCATTCGAAGTCCTTCTTCAGCTCCTCCTTGGAATGCTGACCTTCATTTACAGTTTGTGACATTCATGTTAAAAGCTTGCCTGGAGCATGAGGTTCAAGCAGAGAGAACCGGACCTGGTCCTCGGGCAGGTTCCTTTGTAGCTTCTAACTGCTCATTGAAAAGTTCCAGGCGGTTAGGAGCAGCAGCTCACGTTCCTCACAGACTACCTTCTGTCTTTTTATGGGCAGGAGTGCACAGCTGTGATATTAACCACCGATGCTGAAATCTCTCCACGTGGCTTCAAGGCCACCAGTGGCCTACCTTCAGGTACAGAGCTCCAAGAGCATGCAAGCCTACTTCCGTCTGTAGCTGGAAGGTCCTAGACTCAACCCAGATCCCTTCAAGATACAAAAGACGCTTTAACATATGCCGATGCCCCAAACGACTTTATAGACACAAATCCTTTTAATAAGCTTGAGACGGGCCTGACTTTATTTAAATGTTTAATTCTGAATGTATGTATGCCTGGTAGTAATGTTCACCATCTGTCTGACACTGCGTGTTGAGGTAATTGTCAAGCTACAGTGTGACATATGGCGCACATATTTGGACCTTAAATAGAACCGCCTTGGCATGAAACAATTGGAAACGAAGATGTAATCTTTGGTATCATTCAAGTTGAAGTTGAACAAACAGACAGTTCTGGGCTATTACTGTTTTCTTATTTTGTGATAAATACGCCTCCACAGGCAGGCCCTTCAAGCAGCACTGGAGTGGCAAGCTTGGCTTCAATGCACCGCATCTTTTCCTCCCTACTGTATCGCTTCGGAACCCAGTCAGGAGAATAGGGCTACAGGGGAGAGCTGCAGCCAGTCTTGGGCATGGGCAGCATCTGACCTTAGCCAAGGAGTAAAGGAGGGTCCTATGTAAGGGTACATCTGGGCTGTGGCCTTGAAGGACTTCTTAGATGATCACTAACAGCAGCGGCTCTTGTCTCAGCTCATCCTTCTGCTTCCCTAGCTTTCCTTTGCAGCCTTGTCTTGCTTCCTTTCTCTAAGGAGTCCTTCATCACAACAAATCTGGTGGTCTCGGTGTAAAGGGGGAAGAAAGGACAGAACAAGGCAGTTCCCCAGCCCCGCTAGTGCCCCAGGATATACACACGGCTCCACAAGAGAACAACACTCTTTTCAAGTTATTTTGGTTAAATGATTGTGACCTTGGAGTGACAAATATCCCAGGCATTGTTCTCTTCTTGCTTTAAATACTCACAGCTCTGTAGCTCTGGGCACAGCTGCATAGATGCCTCAAGTCCGACTTGAAAGACTTACTTTCTGTTGGCTTCGAGGATGAGTGCCGCTATTGTGGTTGCTGCTGCTCACTGGCTCTACAGCAATGTAAATATGGCAATAGGGGTAAATGTGACTCCCGCAGCGGTGGGGCTGAGGACGTGGTCCTCGCCTCTTCTCAATGGGCACAGCCTGTCATTCATTACACGTGGCTCTTCGTACAATAACAGCTTCCCGTGCGAGTCAGCATAGACACTTGCCCAACTCTGCCCTCCCCTTGCTCATGCTCACTGCCTTCCCATTTATCAAGGGAGACAGCAGGTGGTCCTGGGAGGAAAGCAGGATAGTCAGCAACGTGCAAGCCCTCACGCACAAGAGGAGACCCGGTAGGTCAGTCACCAAGTCCAGCCTTGGTTTTCCTTCTAGTCTAAATGACAGCTTGATTCCACATCTTGGAATCCTGCCAGGGCTTGTGCTTAAGCCTCCAGCTTTACATGTCCTCTGGTCCTAATTAGCAACAAGGCTAAATTTAGCCAAGGTCTCTCTGGTGCCACTATGGTCACAGAAGGCTTCTAAAATCTCACAAGAAGGCATGTGATTTTGTGGAGCCAGGACAAGGCAAAACAAGCCTGATTGTCTGTGATGTGATAGTGTTAGCCACTGAAGATACTTAAATTCTGATGCGGGTCTCCCTTGAGACCCTGAGTGCACAGGGGTGTGGTCTGGGGTCACGTTCTCAGAGACGCCCGACTCAGGGAATGAGATGAGGAAAGAAGATTCTTTCTCAGGCTTCCTGCTCACTTTGGATTCCTGCTGCTATATGGCTTTGACCCCTTTTCTCTGGAAGACTGTCCAGAGGTCCAAATCCCCAGGGCATCTTCATCCTGCTTCCCAATTCCTGAGGGAACCCAAGCTGCCCAGCGATGACTTCCCACTCCTCAGCTGTGCCTCTTGGCCAGCACCACTGCCTGGCTGTTGTTTTTCTCTTTCTCCACAGGTTTTATTTATTAGACTTTCTAAATTCACAAAAGAGCTTCAAGAAAATCTAGTGAACAATGTGAAGATGCATAACCTTGACCTCTAGCCACAGATTACTAACAACTTGCTGTGTTTACCTATGTTCTTGTTCTACGTGCATGCATGTATATGCATGGTCTCTGTCATGATTTTTGTCTAGTTGTTATGATTTCTGGGAACAAGTTAAATACCCTGAATCCTTCTTTTTTTGTATGCATATGCTGGCAACACTAATATTGCTTAGATAGCAAATGGACCATTATCAGAGGCGTAGGCACGGATGGTGTAGTGCTGGTCACTACACAGGCCATGTGCACATGTCCTACAGAGCCCTTTGCTGTATGCACGGACTTGGTGTTTATCCCATCAACTGTTTTGTACCCTGTGCCCGTTGTTCTGGGACTTGTGTTGATTCCCGTACTGGTTGGCGCTGACTCCTGTCTCATGCCCTGGCTGTGGTGTGGGCTTAAGAACCTATCCCCACTTCTCACACAGTAAAGATGCTGAGGACCCTATAGTGAGAAACACACACCTTATTGCCTGCAGTGCCTTCATCCTGACACCCACCCTGGAATCCCTAGAGGTCCTTCCACTCCCTGTGTTGTAGGCCTCTCGCACCCACAAGTTCAACTGCCCAGATTCTCTTTCTTACTCCTGGCTTATTGGTCATTTTTCTTGTCCCCAGAACTTGAACAGTGCAATTGTGCCTTCCATCTGTACTTCTACCCAGTGACCTAGGCCGAGACGACAGCAATGCAGCAATGAGATGCATTCTCCTTCTCTGTATACCTACTCCAGCTCACAGAGGAAAACAAATTTCCAGTCCTCCCCTCAAAGGAAAAAAAAAGAGCAAAACAAGTGGGCAAACAAATGACAACAGTGAGGATAAATGACAACATTAGAAGCAGGGTACAAAGAGGAGCAGTCGGTTGCCTAGGTTGTGGGACAATGGGGACAACTCAGGGCTACTCAGTTCCTATGAACGCTCCCCACTAAGGCAGCTGGTAGAACTGAGGATGGATCTGAGCATGCCCAACTTAGCCTTTCCTCTATTCCACGCCAGGGAGACCTGTCTGGGGAGATAGTTACATAGACATCATCCCTCACGTTGTAGGAACGGTGGGGCACTAGCTTAGCTTGGAGGCTGTGTTTAGGTGACGACTTGTGCTATTTTGTGGCGCATCCAGGCGACACGACATTCTCTAGTTAGCTTCATCAAAATAAAACTACCATTTGAACTCTCATCTGCCTGCTGACGGCAGCTGTGTGCTGCTTCCATCTCAGGAGGACAAGATGCTCCCCTCTCTGGTTATCTGAACCCCACACCGCTGCCTGCATTTTCTAAAGAGTCTTAACCAAAGTAGAGTAGGTTTCCTCACTCCGTCAGGAGGGGTGGAAGCGAGCTATTTGTTGGCTCTGACGTTCTTCCACTAGAAGCGGGGTGCAGGGAGGAAGAGTCAGTTGCCTAGTTTGTGGGACAATGGGGACAACTCAGGGCTACTCAAGCAGGGTGGGAGAAGCAAGGATAGAGGCCACCCTCCAGCTTGTACCATGTCCTGCGCAGTTAGCCTATCTGGAGACTCCAGGAAAAATTCAGAAGGCTGGAAGGCCCATGAGCCTTGAATTTAGGTGCGAAGAAGGTGGTAGAAGGCCCCTTTGGAACTCTTTCGAGAAAGGGAAACCCTGGCCCTTTTTCTGCTGGTCACACACTGGTAGTGTCTCTGATCTCCCAGTGAGCCTTGCTGCATTGCCACTATGGGGAGAGAGAAGGCTTCTGCTCTAGCTTCCAAGGGCGTCTGCATTTGCCATGGAAACTGAGCCTTCCAGATCCTCTGGAGATGCTCACGTATCTTTACTAGCAGGCACTGGAGGTCTGTTTTCTACAACAAAGTCCCGTCCTCAGATACAGAGAAGATTATCCTGTGGTTAGGAGGGCCTGAGTGATGATCTAAAGTTCAAGCTACAGTAAACAGGAGGATCGAAATCTCCTGGCCTTTTGCTGACATCATAAAGATTTTAAATGATCTCAAGTGATCTTGGTTCCTTTCTGAATGACAAGCAAAATGAAGAGAAAAGAATTATTATCTGAGAGAAAAAGTAGGGCCTGGATCTCTCATGTATGCTGGAATGCAATATGTGTGCAGCTGTGTGTGTGTGTGTGTGTGTGCTTATGTAAGCATGTATGCAGACATGAAGGAGAGCATGCGGGTAAGATTCATGCCATCTTTCTAGGTCCTCGGACAGTCTGAGAATAGTGGCTTTGCCTCCACACACAGACAGTTTGAGCAGAATGGCCTTGCTCCGCTCCCTCCACAGCCCTGGAATCACCGCCAGCCTTGGCATCTGGGCAAGACTGAATGTATGGCTTGACCTCTTGTTTCATCTTGAGAGCTGTAACCATGGGATTTATCACAGAACATGGCACAACTTAAGTGTTTAATAAGAGGGTCAGCCATGTGTGTCCTTTGCTCTGAGTGCGAAGTAGTCGCGGGTGGAGGTTAACAGCCTGGGGGTAAGACACAGCTCTGTCTTTTATTAATTTGATGACTGGTTAGGTTATTGGACTTCCCTAAGTCTCTTCCTCCTGTCTATAAAGTAGAGATAACAATGAGGGCCATTTTGTGCTGTTGTTGGAGAATAACACAATATGACCAAAGCATAGAGTAGAAGATGAAAATTAGTGCTTTGTCAACAGACCGGGTGCTCAGACTATCTGTGTAACCTAGCAGGAACAGAACAGGTTCTCCGTGGAGCAGCCCGACATATCATATGTGTGTGTGTGTAGTCCTGCTGAGATGCAGTGGCTTTCAAAGACTTCAGAGGAGACGTCTCAAGCTCTGACAGGTCAGGAAGTTTTTCAACAATCATTTCTCATTTTACACAGTGTCTGCATTACTTCAGGGTTAGAAATCTCCTGCACTGAACATAAAAAAACTCAGTGCTAGAAAGAACAAAATTTGATGCACAGACATTTGACAGATATTCTTGTGAAACCTCATTTTACCAATAGATCCTCTCATGCTATACACAAAATACTCTGCATTAAACAAATGGTCCAAACCCTTGCGTTTCTCCATGGTCCTGAGAAGAGCAGGACAATGCATTGGAGAGGCTGAGATGGTGAGGAGAGACCAGCTCAGGAGACCTGGGCTCTGGCTCTGGCTCCTTTAGTAGCTAACCCCTGACTGTGGGCAGATCACCCCACCTCTCTTGGCCCGTTACTGCCCCTCTATGATGCTAGTTCAATAAATTTGGAAAATGGGGAAGAGTCGGAGAATTCCATGGTGCTTGTGCGTCTTCAGCAGCATGGCACGTGACAGAGGCACGAGTCAGCAATATCACGTGCTGGTCTGGCTCAGGTGACCCCTATGGAGATGCTGTTTTCAAGACAGCTGCTCTGCAGAAGATCTGGCTTTTCAACCCTATTCTGTGCGCGCTTTTAAAAGAGGTGGTCCTAACGCACACATTAGGCCCTAAAGAGGTATAGCTTCCCACACCTGTGTGCATGTCACCTGCTACTAACATCCAGAACTGGGTCTGAGTCCATGATCCAGTCCATGATGCACTCTAAGAGCCATGGTTGGTACTCTGGCTCTCGCATAGGGTACCATATGGACAGTAAGCGAATCGGATGTTCTAACCCTCATCCATAAACTAATTGTAATATTCATTAAGCATTCAATAAGGGGCAAGCTTTAAACAAGGCAAGTTTATCTTCATGAACATTCCTTTCTGGTTACAAGAACTCCCATATTAAAGACCCAGAGACTGCAACTTGGTCATTCACGGTGCTCTAGATAGTGAGCCGCGGGGCTGCTGGCTACACTGAGCCCCTCCCTGAGCTCATCACACAGGTGACCTTGGCCTCTCCCCATGAACAGCAGCTGTCCAAAGATCTCCTGGAGTTCAACTCACTTTCTTTTTTCTTTTCCTGGCAAAGAACAAACTAAACTTAGATTTAGAATTAAAAGTCAGCATGATAAATTGTGACCAATGAGCAGGTTTACTTCCAGAAAAATCAACACAGAGAAAAAAAACATTTCCTTCATAATAGATGCAAAAGCAGAGAATATTAGAATCCCATGTTTATTTGATATAAAAGAATGTTTCCCTAAGACATTCAAAATATCATTTGAGTTTTTAACACTCTGTCTGCTGCAGATTTTTGTAATGTATTATCCAAGCACATAGTTGTGTCCACTAAAATAGATACTACTCAAGGCAGGGAAATGTATTGATATTTCATGTCTATCAAACACAAATAAATACAATTACAGATGCTTTGCTTCAAGTGTTATGACAAAAATGTTAAGTGCTCTAGGCTTTAAAGAAAGATGAAACTGGGAAAATGAAGGCGCCCACAGGATCTTAGTCTTTCCCATTCTTGTAAGTTCGTCTGAAGAAATCACAATGAGATTGGTTTCAGTCTAAGGCAAATATTCCTCCTTCTCAGGTGGGATACTTTTTGGATTTAGTAGTTTGGGTCAGAGGATGCAGGGGTAGTAGCAAGCAGAATAATACTGTTGTCAATGTCAAGATAGATTTCACATCCCAGTGAACATTCATATGACAGGAATAACCTGAGAATGTGTTTTCATTTATTGAAGTAGAAGGGAACAGCCTTGCAAAGACGCTGTGACCTGCCCCTGTCACAGTCCCACGGCTTGGGTCACGGGTCTCACCAATTACAGCACAGATTTTCTTATTTTTTTTGTTTCATGTTGTTCTTTTCATTCTCACTTCAGGTCAGAGGTGAAAGGGCAGAATCTTTCTTTGTGGGCTTACCTCTGGAAGCCCTCTTCCTGGTGTTCGGACTGAAACAAAGACCTAGAGAAACTGCATATGAATTCTAGAGTTCCTGAGAAGCCCACTTCCCAGAATACTTTGAAAGTGCGATGTCCCCAGTTAGTTCCTTGGGCAGCTGAGGATAGGGAACCTAAAACGACCCTATCCTATAGCAATACTGACGAATATCTTGCGTATCACCATAGAACCTTCATCTGGTGATGGATGGAGATAGAGACAGAGACCCACACTGGAGCACTGGATTGAGCTCCCAAGGTCCCAATGAGGAGGGAGAAGATGAGCAAGGAAGTCAGGACTGTAAGGGGTGCACCCACCCGCTGAGACTGTGGGGCTGATCTATTGGAAGCTCACCAAGGCCAGCTGGACTATGACTGAAAAAGCATGGGATAAAACCGGACTCTCTGAATATGGCGAGCAATGAGGGCTGATGAGAAACCAAGGACAATGGCATGGGGTTTTGATCCTACTTCATGTTCTGGCTTTGTGGGAGCCTAGCCAGTTTGGATGCTCACCTTCCTAGACATGGACGGAGGGGGGAGGACCTTGGACTTTCCACAGGGCAGGGAACCCTGACTGCTCTTTGGACTGGAGAGGGAGGGGGAGAGAAGTGGGGGGACGGGAAGAAGGATGGGAGGAGGGGGAGGGAAATGGGAGGCTGGGAGGAGGCTGAAACTTTTTTTTCCTTTTCTCAATAAAAAAGAAAATGAAAAAAAGAAAGTGCTAAGTTTATTTCTGCTTTCGCTCTTTCTCCTCCCTGTGGTCAATGACATGAGTCAAACACATTTGCTCACACCCTGTAGAGAGATGGGTCCCATCACTATACAATGTGATTATCTAATTTGTCTCCTGTCAAAAACATATTTTGGGCATGGTGTGGAAGATGGTTAGTGTTGTGTCTTTTTGGGTCACTGCTGAAATATGTGCATGGGACAGACATGCTAGGCTCATTATTCACCTGTCTCTGGCTAAAGACTGAAACTGTTTTTAGTGTGGATGTAAACACTTAAGAAACTCAGAGAGATATTTTCTTTATATTTTCTCCGGGCTCAGCTAGCTAAAACCAAAATTACCTTCTGGTTTCTAAGCCAGAATAATTCATAGCCAAGAAGGCAATGCAATAATGAGCAGGCCCACAGGCCAGATGCCTAATTGCTGCTGGAGAAATCGGGATATAAATGAAACTTATGGCACAGCACTGGTAAGAGGGCTCCAACCAGTAGGTGGTACCAACATTTTTGATATTTGGCAATTCGGGCTTTCTGGACAGCTTGCTGAATGTTCTGTCAACTATTGTAGGTGATTAAGTGTTTCTTAACAAACTCAGGTTGGGCTCCTTGGCCCTAGATGACCAGCACATCTGTTAATAGTGATAATTTCCCAGCATCCTCTGCTGACTTGTCCATCTTTCTTATAGGTGAAGGGAGATGTTTGCTGGCTGTATTAAGCAAGTGCTGGTATATATCTGGTTTCTGAACTAGACTTTAGGTGTCATGCTTAAACATGGAGATGTCTCTTCCTCAAGATATTGAAGAAGCCTGTCTTTGGTTTCATGTGGCAAAACTCTAACAGCAGACTGAACGGTAAGGGAAAATCCCTCCTCACAAACGAGTCTCCTGGGTAAGAAGTCTCTTGCTGGCCACTGTTCAGTCACAAGTCCGGAATCCTAACAGCCAGAACTGTTGAGGTTGTCTGACTGGAGGAAGAAAATGACCCCTCCTGCCTTTGGGACCATTTCCCCAGGTGCAAACCTTGTATGAATATTCTGCATTGCCTTGCCTACAAATCCTCACACCAGGACTAATCAGACAGTTGTGGGCAACTTTGCATCACGAGTGAACCACAGTTGTTTATATAAAATGGTCTCTCGAGAGAAGGAACTGAGGCATAATGTTCTAAGGTGGCAAAGGGGCATTTAGCAATGGTCAAGACTCTCAGCTCGGCAGGACATAAGGAACGCTAGCATTCACCTCTCTTAAGTGTGATCCTGAACTCACTCACTCTGAAGGAAATTGTATTTACAGTAGACTTGGCAAAAGGAAACCTTTGAAGTAGGTTTAGGGGAAGAGCAGAAGGGGCAAGTTACCAGGGCATGATGATCGTGCTAGAACTCTGCTCACTAAAACCTGGTGCCAGCATGGACCAAGTTCAATCGTTCTTTGAACCACAGAATACAAGAATGTTTGAAAGCAGTGGGAAAGGGACTAGGATGCTGTCGATTTTAATAAATGTCTATAAAATAGTTTCAATTTTATCATTGCTATAAATATGGAATAAATTCATGCACATTTATTACATTGTGGTCTAAATTAGTTTGAATGATATGAATACATGTAATAAAGTCTCAATTACTGGACATAGAAACATGCAATTTAGGAATTGCTGGCAGATGTTGGTATCTTTATTTTTTCCCCATTTATAATTTAGCTGCCCAATTACATTTGGTGGCATTTGATGAATAACTGTAGACAGAATGTCGCCACCATGAGTGTAATCAGGCTTCATGTGATCCACCTAGCACCAGGTATGTGTTAAGCGAAGAGAAGCTTTGTAAGGGCAGAGTGGCTTCTAAACAGAAAGAGACTCTGTGTTCATCAGAAGGTCATTCTGCCCAGGCCTCCTCTGACTTCCTTTGAATTTGGCTATGAATATGGTTTTCTAACAACCTGGAAGTTCAGCACTGCTGTAGAGGGAAGGGATTTCACAGGGCAAGGGAGATGTGTGATTATCATTGATGGGTTGCTGTCTTCAACCAGCCTCACTGACCCGAGGAACGTCTGTGGGTAGGACTACTCATACAGCCTTTGCTCACTGGAGACCGGAACGTAACACAGGGATAATCACTGCGTATTGGCATCTGTGGGCCTGATGCTTCAAAACAGGATTCATCCAAAAATGGAAAAACCATCAGGACCATAGCCTATGTCTTCTGGATACGGTTCCACTTTTAAACAGATATATCCATCCATCCGAGGTGCCTTAAGCACGTTATAGATCTAGATAAACAGCAAGAACCACAAGTGTGCAGCCCTGAGGCATATGTTACTTAAAATAATACAAATGAAAATTTTAATATAATCTTAATTCAGGGCTGGAAAGATGAATCAGCCATTAAAGGTGCTTGTCACTGAGCCTGTGATCCCAAGAAGCTACAAGGAGAGAACTAACTATTGCAGTCTGTCCTTACCTCTACTCACAACACACAGCATCCACATGAACACACACACACACACACACACACACACACACACACACACACACACACACACACTAAATAAATACAAAATTATCTTAGTCCATTTTATGAGGCTAATAATAAAATATCAGATATTACCATATCAATAAACCTTTTCAATGTTTTTGCTATAAATTATAGTTCAGTATAATAATCAGTTAGTTATTTTTAAGAGAAAATATTTCTCTTTATTTAAATTTAATGATAGGAGCTAATGTATAAATTTTATGTCCATTCATATATATATATATATATATATATATATATATATATATATATTAACCCTTATTTATAGATCAGAGAAAATTAATGTCAGCTTAGAGACTAACATTTTTAGAAAGCTAAAGGCAGAAGGTCAGAGAAAGAGAAAGTCGTCATATGTGAGTTTAACTGCTATAAATAGCACATGGAGAATTTTTGATGCAGACGATATTGACGCTTCATTTTATAGCTGATTTTAGCCTGCCTTTGCAGAGACGAGGAGAAAACCATGGGTCTGGAACAGGGAGCCAGAGGCTGAGTGGCTGGGTCTCCCTCCATCGTGTTTCACAGTCTTCCTAACCTCTGGACTTACTTGAAAGTATCAATCGTACATAAAATCTCATGACGTTTAGTGCTTAAATTTAAAACCATATGAAGAAAGTGATGAGCAAAATGCATATCATGTATGCAGAATGCAGCCACTGTGATAATTCACGTAATTATTGATATCTTCAGAGGCAGAGTGACTGCAAATGTACCTGGCATTTCTGGCTCAGCCACTCTCCTCTCTGTCATTATGTTCCCTCTCCTGATTTAGTCGTGGAAACCTCTTGCATTTCAGAAAACTCTCAAGGAGAATAATATCGACCTTTTTGTAGTAACCTCCAGGGTCCCTGAAGTAAATCTTTTCCACAACGTATAGCATACACTTTGAGTTAATCATGGATAAATACATCCTCCAGAATTGGTGAGGCTTGCTTTGCTTTCACAATTTGTGGCACCAGAGGCAGAGACAGATTTATAAGCATTAACTGACAAAATTACTTTCTAAATAATTCTGGGGAACTATAAAACCAGTGAGAGTTGGCATCCTCCTTCCAGTATGTTCCTGAGAGGTTCTTCCCTCCTCGCACCCGGACATCCCTCCCTACAGCCTTCTGACAGTGGTTGTGTAATCTGATGTGCTTATCAACATTGGCAAGAGATGGAAAGGGTGCATGAAGTGTAAAAGTCCCCTTGTCTGGTTTGTAGTTTGGCTCTAGACCGGCCTCGTAGACTCCAACAGTAAAGTAGGATAGACACATTTCTTACTTCAGGAAGCATAGGTTATATGGTCTGCCCTTCTTGTTGCTAAGTATTAGGATCCTGGAGAACACACTAAATGACCTGTGGATAATTCACTTGGTTTCTTTGGCAATGTACTTCTACTGTGTAAGTTGTAAAAATATGCTGGATCAAAACACAAAGACAGTGTTTGCAATGATTTTGCGTTGGAGTTCAGTTTGAATCACTGATGGTTTGAGTCATGTTGAAGCCATCCTCTAGACCACAAACTGATGATGTATACAAAGCAATAGGAAGTCATGGGGAGATTTATTCTGAGGTGGTTACTGTAAGACGCTTCGCAGTCTTGATGTATCATTTGCATTCTAAGAGTAAAGACAAAATTTGCAGAAAAGAAAAGACCTAATGGAAACTAACTAGAAGATAAAGAGGACCAAAGCAGCCGGGCAGTGGTGGCGCTCATTTATAATCCCAACACTCAGGAGGAAGAGGCAGGTGGATTGCTGTGAGTTTGAGGGCAGCCTGGTTTATAAAAGCTAGTTCCAGGACAGGCTCCAAAGTAACAGACAAACCCTATCTTGGAAAAAAAACCAAACAGACAGACAAACAGAGGACCAAAGCATAGACTATGAGAATAGTGATAATAGGTTAGGAAGATTCCAAGTCTTTATTAATGATTAATTGAGAGTATGGTAATGCAACTAACACAATAAAAAGAGCACAGCTAAAGAGAAAAGATGGGTTTGCCTTTAGGCTCATTTGAGTGCTTGTTGGAAAGACTATCACAGACCCTGTCAAGATGTACTGGGATGGAGCTCCAGAGCTGTGTTAGCAAGTTGAGGCCAGATATACATATTTAAATGGTATCTACTAGGGAGAAGTTTGACACCAAAAGAATTGATTAGAAAGAAATTTGTGTTAGCAAGCATAGTCAAAAAGAATTAAAAGAAATATTACTTTCAAAATTAACTAAGTGTTAATGTCAATATGAGATGTAAAGGACCACAGAACAATGATTGACAAAAGACTCTCTTTCCCTTCCTTCCTTCCTTCTTCCGTCCCTCCCTCCCTCCCTTCCTTCCTTTCCTTCTTCCCTCTTTTTCCCTCTGTCACATGTGTGTAGGTAACACAGAGATTTTTTGAAAATGCCAAGAGAGCAGGTGTTGGTGGCACACACATTTAATCCCAAGACTCGGGAGGCAGAGGCAGGCAGATCTCTGTGAGTTTGAGACCAGCCTGGTCTACAAGAGTTAGTTCCAGGACAGGTTCCAAAGGTTCAGAGAAACCCTGTCTTGAACCTCCCCCACCAAAGAAAAGGAAAAGAAAACAAAAAAGAAATGAAAGAAAATGCCAAGGTAAGGTATGCTTTATGTATCTAGAGACTAAGAGAAAGCAAGAATCAAACAAAAAAATAGAATGCCTTATGGCAACAAATAGGAACACTTCTTCCTCATGGAGGCTAAGAGGTGGCTACAGGAGCCTAAGATGGAAAAGCACAGCTGTCAGCTGTGATGCTGGACTGTGAGACAACTGGGTCCATGAACTCATTGTTGAGACTCGGCTATTGTCTACCAGCAGTGAACTCAGGGGCTGCAACGTCATTATGTTGGTCCAAATGAGAGAAGAAAGAACACAGCAACAATTCTTTTTCAAGCACGCTTTTTGGTACCCTGGAAGTGACAGCACCCCAGGTAGGTGGGATGGCAGAGTGACAGCAAAAAACTGTTACCTTGATCAGGATGCTGAGTGCTTTGGACAGAAAGTCCAGAAAGTAAGAGAGTAGGAGGAAATTGGGGCTCAGTGACGTAGAAGGGGGAAGAGTAGAAGGGTGCTGTTGGAAGTGAGTTAGGACCACTTCAGTGCAATGAGATGGAAGGAGAACGCTACTGCTATTCCTAGAGGGAAATACCAAGATGTCCACACTGAGCTCAGAGAGGAGAGCGAATCCATCCCACAGGATACGGAGTTTGGTTGTAAAGTCTCTGTGGACATGAAAGTGTTGGTGGGGTTTCAGGATGATGAAGAAGACATTAAGGACATTAAAAGGGCAAACATATCAAAAACACAATTTCCATCTGTCAGATCAGTGATCAGATGCCCCCTGTTTACACAGACACAGTACTATACCGAAAGATGGCACAAGACTAATCATAGGAATCATGGAAAAATCCCTGGACCGCTTAGTTTTGGCCCAGCTAGAGAACTTATGGAATCTGCGAGCATAATAAATCACCCCCAGTGCTCCATTAGGCTGCATTAGCATCAGTAATCAGAAATCTGAAAACGAAGCTTAATGGAGAAATGGAGGTGAGTCCCTTGTGTTTTTCTTATGCTCCATTTCCTAGTCAGTACTGTTTCTCTCTCCCCTGGGGAATTTCCTTTTGGAGCCCAAGTGAAAAATGGGTCTATAAAAGAAATATTGATTAGTTTAACTATCTCATTAAATTTGATTAACCTTTTAAGAGTATTAGTTGGAGCTTTAAGCTATACAAAACTGAGTAATACCTGTATGCCCTGTGGAGGGCACCTTTTAAGTAGCTGAGAAACGGATGAGAATTGAGCACTTAGAAAAGTGAAAGCTTACAATCCAGAATTTTCTGCTGTTTATTATCATTTTTCCTGTACATTTTTCTCATAAATTGATAATTGTTTCATTTATAACATTTGTGAAGAGAATTATAAACCAAACTAAGTTTTGAGAGAGGACAACAGGAAGATGTAAAAGCATCTCCCAACCCACACCCACGCACCCACCCACCCACACATTCAAAAGAAAGGTTCTCAGAACAACCCTTTACTCTAGAACTTGACTTCTGGAAATTCTGCAGCTCTTGCTTTGATTTACCAACTAATGGACGAGCCCCGAGACCCAAGGAGAAGAGTCCTAGCAGGGGAATGGAGCTACTGGGATAGAGAAGTAAATGTATCCCCAAAATGTCAGAGCTGCCCCAGCCCCTCACTGAGGGAAGTGGGCTGCTGTTCAGCAGCAGGGTCAAGGCATGGACCTCAGGAACCCTGATCCACACAGGGTACATCATGAGCTTCAAGGCAAACTAGAACATAACCAATAAGGAGAAAATTAGTGATTTAAAGAGTCCAAAGAAAGGATAGTGAGGTAATCTCTGTTTTCCTGAATGGATACACTGCAAAAATAACAGTTATTTGTAAAACTCCTTTCGTCGGGCTCAGCCACAAAAATGGTTTCAGCATTTTCCTTTCCCACTTGGAATAGATTTTTCAAATGAAATGTAAGACTTCAGGAACAGCCAGCCCCTTATGTAGTTGACCTTTTTAAAATTCAGTATTGTTATTGATTGTCCACAGCATTTTCTTTCCCTGAGATATTGGTATGGTAATCAAAGTTTGGAAATAGTCAAACATGATTACAAAAGAACCCAACACCAAGTGCTTTTTCCACAAGCAAGTACATCGCTCTCCCAACGACTGTGTTTATGATTAAATATTAATATAAGTGCTAGCAATGAGAACAATGGCCTGTGATCTTGTACAGAATGAATCATCAATGAGTGTGTACCCATTTGAGTATATACTAATATGTATGTGCACACACATATGACATCTCCAGATATCTTATGTGCAAGACAGAGATAAAACACACAAGAATTCATCTATTTTGAATTATAGTAGATATTGCCTGTTTCCTCAATAGATGCTTGTCATGTTAACTAAATTATAGCAGCTGACTCTTCACTAGTTTTATATGTATTGCTAATTTTAAAAATTATATATCGATAAATGATGTTCACAATGCCTTAAAATTAACAAAACTCAGGAAGCCTGATTTGTAGCAGCTAACAGCTTTCGACACATTCCACACCGAGGCTTCACTGCTGCTTGGACCATAGTTTAGAGCATTTGCAGCCCCTTCTGGGAGTCTTCCTCACTCTTTCAGAGACAGTAGTGATCTCTATAATGCAGAGTCTCCCTTTCCGCATGGCTGGAGGAGTTCATGCTTCATATCCAATTTTAAGGCAGAGTATAAGATTGCTTTTGAAGAATATAGACAGGGAGAGCCTTCAAAACCACAGCATTGCTGTTTATGTAATCCCTGCTATTTACTGTTTGATGGACATCTGGGAATAATGGGCCGGTCCCGAGAAGACAGTGAAGCTACTATGACAGCTGGCAGTGAGTGCCTAGGGATAAATGTAGAGAAGCCTGGTCCCAGCAAGCGCATGGGTACTCGAGGAACTTCCAAGTGACTTTGAAATTTATGCTATGGAGATAGACGGGCCATCACCCCAGCTGATTTCTTACTGACACTTTGTGTTCCATGAATTGAAGATTTGAATTTTTCGCTGTAGACTTTATTCTTGAAGGTTTCCAAAGCGCCCTTTATTTTTGATAGTGTATCTATCAGGGTTACAGATTTTTACCAAGAAAGCACATTCTGTTACCTATGGAGCTCCTGTGTCCTCCACTGAAGTTTATGGCATTCCTGTTGTGTCAGGTGTGTGTGATGTGTGTGTGCGCGCACATATGCGTGCGTGTGTAGGAGGGGTATATTGACTCTCTGATGGTTAAGTGGGCTTCTGTGTTTTAGTGAGGATGTGCTTATTAATTTTTTTTTCAGTTGAGAATACCTTTAAATTCTTTTAAAAACATTTAGAACTTCACAAATATATGTACTACATTTTGGGCTCTTCCTCTCCTTTCAGCCTTTCTCCTAAGCGCCTCTCTGTCCTGCTGAAACCATTTCTTTTTAACAAGCCTGCTCCTTTGCGGATGCATTTTTCACCCACTGTATTTAGTTAGAATTGTTAGTACAGACAAGAATATGGGGTTATTACTGGGATATGGACAGCATAATGGGGGTTATCCCACTGAAGAAAACGGCATTCCTTCCTCAGCACCAGTGAACTGCCGACGGTCCCTCAGCGAGAGAGGAGGCTCAGGAGCTCCTGCCCATGCTTCTTGTGACATTGATTCTAACAGCTTCACTCTTGCTCTGGAGCCAAATTTATTGATCTGAAATTCAAATGTGTTTGGTTCCAGCTCAGAGTTGGCAATGTCTAAGCCAAGGTTGAGGCTAAAACCAATGTCAAAAATATATGCAAATTTTGCTGACCCTTTCTCTTTTGTGATGTTTTGCCATGTTTGTTGAAATATGAATTTACATGCAGTAAAAATATCACTGTTAGGAACGATCCTTCCAAACACAGTGATGCAGCCACCAGTGCAACAGGGTATTACCCACAGCCCCTTCTGCCCCTTTGCCATCAATGGTCAGATCACTGTCTAAAGGGGACATCTAATCATGGAATGATCTATTGTGGAAAAGTGTGGATAAAAAATAACCCCAAATCAAGTTCTTAAAGTGAGATACTTTTTCAGTAGAAAGCAATGTTACAAAACATGTACTCCAAAGCATGCAACTATATAGGACATTAGTAAATTAAGGCCACATACTTGCAAAGTTGTCTTCAGAACAAAATAGTAAGAGTTCGTTGTTCTAAAATGATGAACTGTTAACTAAATTTTGGTCGCCATTTTTGGGTCTATGAGACAGGATTAAAGATATTAGTGTTTGGGGGCTAGAGAGTTAGCTCAGCAGTTAGAGAACTGACTGCTCTTCCAGAGGACCCCAGTTCAATTCCCAGCACCCACATGACAACGCACAGCCATCTGTAACTCCAGTTCTAGCAGAACTTATAGATCTCATTAGAACAGTAGCCTTCTCTGGACTCCACAGGCTCTGTGCACACATGGTACAGAAACATACAAGGAGACATGTAAATTAAAAATAATAAATTTTTAATGAAAGTGATTTCGGGGGGTTAATACTGTGGTTTGTTACAGGCTAAGCTTGGCTCATAGAAATTTAGATAATGAAACTGAATTCCTTAGGCACGAAATAACATCAAGACTTTGGGTTTCTTTATCTGTTTCATGGTGGGAGCAGGGGCAACTTCTGAGGCAGTCCCAATTACATATATAGCCCCCCATCTCGCCACGCCCAACCCCTGCCTTTTAAGGGTTCTTTGTGTGTGTTATTGTGAAGCAAGTTGCTATTCCTATTTCAGGGCCCGTCCTTAAATTACAAGTGATTCTGTAACAGCGCCCCTAGGGGCCAGACTTTGTAAGCTACCTCAAAAACAGAATTGTGGACACGGAGAGTGACCCTCAAATCTGCTCTTCTGAAGACAGGTTTGAAAGACGGTGAAACTATTTTTAGAGTTTAAAAATGCTTAAAAGAAACCAAAATCCACTCTAGTGCTTAAGTTTTGTAAAAATCTTCTTTTCCTATTGGTTTGATGGATATAAAATCCAAGGTAAAGGTGTGTAATACAGTTGTACATTTTAAGCTCTTGTCTCAAGATCAAATGCTTACAGAGCTGGGACACAGCACTTGCATGTTTGCCTCAGAATGTGTATTTCCTTCCCTCACTGGACTAGAAGTCAGAGAGAACTCTTGAAGTGTTAATTGCGTTTTAAATTTTTATCCCCTTAGCCAGTAATTGGAGAGAAAATTCTTTCCAATAATGTGGCTTCTAGGCTAACTGACAGAGAACATCTGGGTTTCCTCCCCCTTAATTTCCATCTAATTTAGACTAATCCGATTTTCCAGTGTCATTTGGAGGCGTCTTCACTATGGTTAGCATCCTTTAAAAAAGATTTATATTTATTATATGCATATGCTTGTTTTACCTACATGTATGTCTGTGTGCCATGTATATGACTGGTGTCAGTGGAGGCCAGAAGAGGACACTGGATTTCCTGGGACCAGAGTTACAGATGACGTGGGTGCTGGGAATTGAAAATAGGTCCTCTGTGAGAACAGTCAGCACTCTTAACAGCTGCGCCGCCTCTCCAGCCCCTGGTTTTTAATGAGGACGCTACCACTCTTCTTCAGCCAAGTTACTTTCCTATTTCCTTCCTGAAGATGCTCTGCCTTCTGCAGCCAGAGACGCTAAAGGTGAAGTCAGCATGTTCTTGGCTTGCTACATCTCACAGGGTCTACAACTCTGCAGTCTCGTGGTCGAGACTCACCATTTTACAAAGCTAATAAAGAGCACAGAGAAGTGCAAAGGCCAAGTGCACCAGGCTGTGTATTAACCAGGGCTCTTTCTTCAACACTCTCAGGCTTAAGGGGAAACAAACTACACCTATACAAACAGAACAATCCCAACCCCAGGCAAAGACAAGAGTCACACGCCATGACATCACTTCTGCAGAATTCAGTCGAAGTGCACATATATCTATAGATACAAATATATACCCACATAAATAAAACTGGAAACAGACTGAATATGATCAGTTCCAGTCTTCATAATCAGCCATCATTCATTATCTATGTGTGGCTCTCTTTTAACTTATTTCAGTTCAAAAATAACAAAGCACCAGGAACCAATTACTCGGTTTTCCTTATTAGTGAAATATGTTCACTCTCAGCGAAAAGGGTTCGCTCTCAGTCTGCCAGCACTGGTTTCTTTCTGCATTGTGTTTCTAAGGGCCAGCTGTGTTGGAACTCAAGTGTGTTTGTACCCATGCTCTATTAGATCCCAACATAAAAATAACTCAAGAGGCTTATGGAGCTTCCTACCAAACAGCACCTTGGCTATGTCTCCATGTTGGGACCTTTGGGGGTGAATGGAAGGATAATAGAAAAATTAAAATATTTTGTTACTGTACTGCTAAGAATATTGCCCATGCCTTCTGATGGTATATTGGTGCACCTCTTTTCCCCTCTATATTAGCATGCATCATTGGTGGGGCAGAGAGACTTGGGTGCTCAAGACTATGAAATAATGCCAAATTATCACAAAGCATGGTTTCAGAATGCACCCCCCCATGTGCAATTTCAGAGAGACCTCACTGAACTGCATCTTCTCTAGAACTTGATTATATTAGATTTCTCAGATTCTTTTTTCTCTAGCTGAAAGGTTATAAAATGGCACAGCAAACATAGGTGGAAGAAACATCATTTGATGTGCCATTTGAGCAAACACATTTAATTTTCTCCCACCACTGCCTATTGAGTAATCAATGTTTATTGTGACATTTGCATTTTTTATTTGCTTGAATATTTTATATATTCAGAATTTTAATCCTTTGTTAGATGGATGCTCTGTAGATCGCACTTCACTAGCATATGGATAGTCCTTTTATTTTTTTTAAAGGTGTCTTATAGAAAATAAAAGTGTTTTTTTCAAAGACAGAAAAACATGTACACACACACACACCATGGAATTTTATGAAGTTGTTTAGAGGAATGAGTGACACGAGTATACGCATTGACTTGAAAAGATCTCTAGGAGTGTTGAATAACAAAGTTGAAAATCACATGTGTACTCCCGCTCCATTTATATTTATTAATAAAAGACCCAAACCACAAACGTTACAAAGCCTCATGTATATATGGAAACACATAAAAGGGAAGCTAGAAGAACATCTTCCAACTGTTGACAGTCGGGGCAAAGGCAGGGGAAGTAATGAGGGGAAGAAAGAGTCTTTCATGTTTCCTCTGGATATTTCTGTACTCTTTCAACCATGTGCAAAGAAAATATTGTCTGTTGCTTGTATAATGGAAATAATAATGAGAGAAATAAAGGTAGTTACGACAGACACTCGAATGCACAAACTGATCGAAAGAACAAAAAGAAAGGCTGGAAACAAGTGCAGATGTATCAGAAATTCAGTATTTGATAGTGGTGGTCTTTAAAAAAAACAGGTTATTGTCTTTATTATGTCGTGGCTTTTTTTTAAAGGCCACCACTATCAAATACTGAATTTCTGATACATCTGCACTTGTGTCTAGCCTTTCTGTTCTATTGATCTGTTTGTACGTTTTCTTTCTTTCTTTCTTTCTTTCTTTCTTTCTTTCTTTCTTTCTTTCTTTCTTTCTCTTTTCAAGACAGGGCTTCTTTGTAACTTTGGAGCCTGCCCTGGAACTAGCTCTTATAGACCATGCTGGCCTTGAACTCACAGTCTCTCGAGTGATGTGATTAAAGGTGTATGCTACCCCATAAAGGCAATATACAACAAGCCAACAGCCAACATCAAACTAAATGGAAAGAAACTCAGAGAGATTTCACTGAATTCAGGAACAAGACAAGGGTGTCCACTCTCTATATAGCAATTCAATATAGTTCTTGAGGTCCTAACTAGAGCAATAAAACAACAAAAGGCAATCAAGGGGATATGAATCGAAAAAGAAGAAGTCAAACTCAACTACTTGTTGATGATATGATAGTTTACATAAGTGACCCCAAAAATTTTACTAAGGAACTTCTACAACTTAAAAACACCTTCAGTAATGTAACAGGATAAAAGATTAACTCAAAAAAAATCACAATCCCTGACTTCAAACTCTACTACAGAGCTATAGTACTGAAAATAGCCTGGTATTGGCATAAAAACAGACAGGAGGACCCGAGTTCCTTGCTCGTGCTCTCTCTCCTTCTGCTCCTGATTTGGACCATGAGATTTCTGTCTGGTGCTCCAATGTGGGTCTCTGTCTCCTTTCAACGCCTGATGAAGGTTAATATTTAGGAGGATGCCTATATGTTTTTCTTTGGGTTCTCCTTATTTAGCTTCTCTAGGATCATAAATTATAGGCTCAATGTCCTTTGTTTATGGCTAGAAACCAAATATGAGTGAGTACATCCCATGTTCCTCTTAGAGCATGAGCAAGGAACTCGGCTCCGCGAGGGGTACACCCACACACTGAGAGAATGGGGATGTTCTATCGGGAACTCACCAAGGCCAGCTGGCCTGGGTCTGAAAAAGCCTGGGATAAAACCGGACTCGCTGAACATAGCAGACAATGAGGACTACTGAGAACTCAAGATCAATGGCAATGTGTTTTTGATCTCACTGCACGTACTGGCTTTGTGGGAGCCTAGGCAGTTTGGATGCTCACCTTACTAGACCTGGATGGAGGTGGGTGGCCCTTGGACTTCCCACAGGGCAGGGAACCCTGATTGCTCTTTGGGCTGACGAGGGAGGGGGACTTGATTGGTGGAGGGGGAGGGAAATGGGAGGTGGTGGCAGGAAAGAGACAGAAATCTTTAATAAATAAATAAAGAAATCAGACAGGAGGACCAATGGAACACAATTGAATTGAAGACCCAGATATCAATCCACACACCTATGAACACCTAATTTTCGACAAAGAAGCAAAAAATTATAAAATGGAAAAAAGGCATATTTAATAAATGGTGCTGGTATAATTGGATATTAACATATAGAAGAATGAAAATAGATCTATGTCTTTCGTCATGCACAAAACTCAAGTCCAAATGGATCAAAGACCTCAACATAACCTGAACCACACTGAACCTCAATGAAGAAAAAGTGGGAAGTACATTTGAATGCAATAGCACAGAAGACCAATATAACCCAAGTAGCACAGACACTGAGAGCAACAATTAATAGATGGGACCTCCTTTAACTGAGAAGCTTCTGTAAAACAAAGGACATTGTCAACAAGATAAAACGACAGCCTACAGAATGGGAAAAGATCCTCACCAACCTACATCAGACAGAGGTCTGATCTCCAAAATATACAAAGAACTCAAGAAATTGGTCATCAAGAGAACAAATAATCCAATAAAAAATGGAGTAGAGACCTAAACAGGGAACTCTCAACAGAGGAAACTACAATGGCTGAAGGACACTTAAAGAAATGCTCAACATCCTTAGTCATCACAGAAATGCAAACCAAAACAGTTTTGAGATTCCATCTTACAGCTGTCAGAATGGCCAAGATCAGAAACACTGATGACAACTTATGCTGGAGAGGTTGTGGGGAAAAGGGAACACTTCTGCATTGCTGGTGAGAGTGCAAACTGGTACAACCCCTTTGGATGTCAGTATGGTGATTTCTCAGAAAATTAGGAAACAGCCTACCTTAATACCCAGCAACGCCACTTTTGAGTATATATCCAAAGGATGCTCAATTGTACAATAAGGACATGTGCTCAACTATATTCATAGCAGCTTTGTTTGTCATAGGGAGAACCTGGAAACAACCTAAATGCCCCTCAACTAGAGAATGAATAAGGAAAATGTGGTACATTTACACAATGGAGTACTGCACAGCAGAAAAAAAAACATTTTAAAATTTGCAGGCAAATGGATGGATCCAGAAAATATCATACTGAGTAAGGTAACCTAGACCCAGAAAGACAAATATCATATGTACTCACCCATAAGTGGCTTTTAGACATAAAGAAAAACCAGCCTACAATTCATCATCCCAGAGAACCAAGACAACAATGAGGACCCTAAGAGAGACACACATAAATCTAATCTACATGGTGAGTAGAAAAAGACAAAATCTCCTGAGTAAATAGGGAGCACGGGGACCATGGGAGAAGGTAGGAGGCGAGGAGAGAAGAAAGGAGGGGAGCAGAGAAAAATATATAGATCAATAAAAAACAAAACAAAAAATGTTAAAAAATGAAAAAATAAGAAAAGACAGTAAAGGGAGACTATTCAGTAAGTTGCGTTGAAACACATGGCTGGCAATTTTGTGGTAGGAGGTGAGGAAAAGGAAATGACACATTCCTGCGTTATACCACACGCCACATCCAGTTGAGGAAAAGAACTCGATAAAAGAAGGAAAACTATGAAAAGTATTAGGAGACTTTAGAAGGTAATTCATTTTTGTAACACAGGATTAAAGTGATCTTCATCACCAACATGGACTAGGGCACTACTGTTAGACAACACCAGAGAAATAATGGCTGTGCACACAGAGGTCTGTGTAAAGGTGCTCACTGAAGAATTGTAGGCTAACATCCAAACCAAATTAAGATCCCAAAGATTTCCCTGTGGTTGATTGGTACTGCGGGAGGCAGGGTCATTTTTCTTTGGGGAAGTAGCTTTTGGAAGGTTGCCCAGGCCCCATTGGATTGTGACCCTTAATATGTTCCATTAGATTGCATGAATTTGTGTTTTCATAACCACAGAAAGGTGGTACACAGAAAGGTGATACCTGCATATATGTCATACCCTGATGTTCTTTATTGTTATTTTTTTTCCACTAGATTTGCAGGAAGAGAGCCATGCTAAAAAGAGAACATGTTAACATCCACAAATACAAGAAAACATGCGATGTTTTTCGTTCTAGGTCTGGTTACCTCACTCACCATGACGATTCTCATCTCTACCCATTTACTTATGAAATTCATAATTTCATTTTTCTGATGGTTGAATAATATTCTTTGGTATAAATGTAGCACATTTTCATTATGTATTCACCAGCTGATGATAGCTAAGCTGTTTTCCCTTTCTGGTCACTTTGCCTAGATAAACAATGAACATGGACAATAAGGTGTCTCTGAAGGAGAATGTAGAATCCTTCGGTGTATGCGAGAGTGCAGAGTGTTATAGCTGGGTCATGAGGTAGATCTTCATATTCAGCTAAACACATTCCATTTGGAATACCCATAGCGGTTAGTAAATCAATAAGGGGATATGGAAGTATTTTCAAGGGAGGAGAGTGATGTGGGATTTGGGATTCCCCTCTGTATGCTGTGAATGTTTTATTACCATTGGCTAATAGAAGCTGCTTTGGCCTATGGCCGGACAGATTATAGGTAGGCAAGAAAACTAAAATGAATGCAGGGAGAAAGAAGGCAGAGTCAGGCAGATGCCATGCAGCTGTCAAAGGAGCAGAATGCCAGAACCTTGCTGGTACACCACAGTCTCATGGTGATACAGAGATTACTAGAAATGGGTTAATTTAAGATGTAAGAGCTAGCTAGGAATATGCCTGAGCCATTGGCTATACAGTGTTGTAATTAATATAGTTTCTGTGTCATTGTTCAGGTCTGGGTGGCTCGAAACCAATGAGCAATCTCTTTTTACAGGAGAGAGAGATTGCAGTGTTATAAAAGGGTAAAAAGAATAATAAAACATGAAGAGTTAAATGGGGTGAAGTATAGGAGGACAGATCAGAGGTGAGAATATTTCGAGGATCATTAACGCTTAACCATATTTCCAAAAATTTATATGGAGACATACTACTGTAGAAGCTCCCTAAAATATACACATGCACAAACATAAAACATTTAAATGGAATTCCCTAGAAGGGGGCAACAATGCCATAAGTCAGTATAGGCCAACCAATAAAATCTTCAGTTCAAGGAATGGGTTACCTCTTTAGGAGCTGTTGGATAATGGGGTTCCATGTAGTCTCAAGCATTACAGGCTACTAAGAACAATCTCAGTTACTCTCCAAAACTTGACAGTAAAATTCTATTGCTGAGGAAAGCCACATACTTGAGTCATAGAACATCTAGACATCAAACCTGTATTGAGCTGGAACCTTCATCCTTACTGGCTAGCTCTAATAGTATTGAAAGGCCCATGATGGGAGGAGATAAGCAATCAATTGCAGCCAGCTGTGGACACCATTAGCTATGATGGCATCTAGCTCTATTCTGTAACAAGAACCTGTAGCTTGATAGGTCATCATCGGGGGAGAACGGACTACTCTTATTCTGCTAGCTGGATGCAGGAGTAAACTGATTCCCAATGACTCCTGATGTTCTATCCATAGATTAATGCGTCTCCCAACTCCCATCAGAAAACTTCGTTTGGTAACAGACAGCAATTAATACAGAGACCCACAAGTAGTCAAGATGTAAAGAATGATATGCTATGGATTGCTCAGTCTGAAGCGGGACATTTATGTCACACCTCGTCCTCTAAAGACTCAGCGACTGTTTCAGAGGAGGGGCTGGAAAGGTTTTCAGAGGTTAGAGGCAGTGGATGATTGCAAGGAAACAGTGTCTTCTGCACACAACAGCTCATGTAAGACTTACGTAGACTGAAACCGCAAGCGTGGAGAGGGGACCTGCACACCAAGTTCCACCCCTAGCTGAGGAGCTACTGTTGATGGCTAACTTCTTAGAGAGGAACAGTCAGTTCTGTTTGAGGATATGGCTCATGGTACATGGACCATGAACCAGCGAAGGGCCACATAAACTGGACTTGATGTGCTAAAACAAATGAAAAAGATGATATAAAAGTTGTGTAGGAGAGAAGAGTAGTGTTGGTCTCTGAGGAGTGGGGGGGGGCTGATTTTGATCAAAACATGTTCTTTGGAATTCTCAGAGAACTAATAAAAAGTATTTAGAAATAAGGTCTGTGGGTACTGCAATGTGCCTGCTCCATAAATGTTTATTTAAAAGCGGTAGCATGTTAAATCTTCTATGTGCCTTGCCTGTGGGGCTCTTAGCTATAGGGCATGTGGGGGAACCATGATGGATTATTTTTAAAACCACGCTAAAGATGTTCTGCTAACTGTAGTATAGATGCGGCATCCAATCCATGAGCTAATTTGCTAGACCACATGTTCCTGCCCTGTGAAAGTGTACATGCTCAGTTGTGGAGACTTTGCAAAGGTCAAAGGTTCACTCAAACATAGTTACCCTCTTCCCTGTGTTCCAGAGGAAGACTCCAGTTTGATGAGAGAGCATATGAGGCCAAGATGACAGATGAGATTTTCTGAGGGGCCCATTTTCTTCATTTTCACGCATATTTGTTAGGCAGCCTTGCTCGTGAACTCACAATGAGGGGAGGGTGTACCACAGCTGTCCCAGTGCTCCAGACAGTGTTCAAAGGAGACTGCCAGCCTCTTCATCTTACCCAATGGGAAACCACTTAACCAACACAGGCCTGCAATTCCCTCCTACCAACAGAACCAACATCCAGAGTTCCATTGTCGTCAAATCTGCTAAGACCTCTCACTGTTCTTCCTGCCTGTGGGACACATCTGTTTATTTTCTTGACATTAGTTACACATTACAAATTCACTCGGTACATGGATGGAAAGAATCAGAGGGAACATTGAATGCAGCTGTGAAACTCTGCCTGATAGACTTTTCCATGTTTTAACTAAAACCGGATTCGTATGCTTGGTCACACAGTATAAACAATTTCATTTTCCGAGTAGCCTTGACACTGGACATCAGCAGACTTAGGCTTTATTAACTACTTCGGGTGTTTCTTCTAGCCATACCCTCCTACCCAGTCCACTTTCCCTCATTAAGTTCACTGCAAAGAAGTTTTCTGGTTATCTTACCCTTTCATTATCTATAAAACACGGTCCAATAACATGGTCTTGCCATAAGCAATGCTGTTGGCCCTGTGGACAGAATCTCCCTCGTTCCTGTTAGGAAGTAATATTGTCTCCTTCTGTTCTGTTCACTGTAAATGATGAAATAGCCCACAGAGTTGCTATTCTGAGAGGAGTTGTACCACATGCCTTGGCTTTATAGAATGTGGCATCTTCCAGGGCGGCAGTGCTCATCTGGGTCTATCTCTTTCTCCCATGAAGGGGATGCAGGCTCAATTACTTAGGTCTTTCTGATTTTACTCTTTGGAATGTATCATCAGTTATGAACAAGTTTAGTCAATTTATTGACATCATTCTGGAAAGCTGGATATGTATCATAGTTGAGCCTGAAATTATTCTGTTTGGGTTATGCTTCCTCTAACTCCTTTTGGTAGAGATTCGGTGCTATTAAGCCACTTTATTTTACTTTATACAAAATATTTGATTTTATACCTATTTTTGTGACCTTTATTTTGTGTGTCAGGAGGAAACTTGGAGTTCTACTTAATTATCATCAAATTATATTTATTCATTATTCCAAAAAGAACTATTTTTGAAAAATATACCATGTAGGAATGGAAGTGATCAAAAATACATCAGATGGTTTCATTCAATATGACCTATTACTTTAACATGGACACAAACTTATTGTTCTCACTTTTGGTGATATGGTGATACAAATATGTCATTCACAGCATTATGAAATTGGAGAATCTATATTTTCTTAATTAATATCTAGATTATCTTAATTAATTTTTAGCATAATATCTACAGCCACTGTGAGGCAGTAGTGGTGCACACCTTTAATCCCAGCACTCTGGATGCAGAGGCAGGAGAATCTCTGTGAGTTTAAGGCCAGCCTGGTCTACAGAGCCAGTTCCAGGACAGTCAAAGTTGTTACAAAGTGAAACCCTGTCTCAAAAAACAGAAATAAATAAGAAAGATAAAGACATTGACAAGAATATACTGAACTTGAAACACATTAAAAAAAACAAAGCAAAACAAATAGCCACATCAATTTCAATAGGAGTTTTTCCTAAAATGAATATTTGTAAACACTTGCAAATCATTGTGTTAGCTGAAGATGCATGATGTATATGCTATAGCCACCCAGGGCAGCCTTCAATGTGTAAATGGAGAAAGCATCTTGTAAGTGAGTCAGCTATAAATGGAATCTACTGCACTAGATATCACATGACATTCAGTTTCTTCTCCCCTCCTCACAATCTGCAATCTTATGTTTTTTCTATTTTTCTTTCATTGAAAATAGATTTTTATACAATATATTCTGATTACAGTTTCCTCCCTACTGACTCCTCTCAGATCCTCCCATCCTCTCCCATCTGAATCCCTACCCTTTCTCTCTTTTGTTAGGAAACAAGCAGACAGCTAAGGAGTAATAACAAAATAGAAGATAAAATAAAAACAAACTGGAATAGGGCAAAGCAAATAAACAAATAAGAAAAGAACCAAAGAAAAGTGCAAGAAACATAGATGCACATACAAAAACACATGCACACATATATGCACACAAAGCGCATGCACACACGTACACACACATGCACACACATATACATGCACACACATACACAGACACACACACATACATGCACACACGTGTGCACACATATGCATGCACACATATATACATGCACACACAAGTAGCCCTGACAAAGCTTTTCTCACTCTACTTTCTTCATAGTCCTGCACTTCTAAATTGCCTTTTGCATTCACTGTTCTTCTGACACTGAGAGAGTTTATATTGTGGTTTTATTCATTTATATTTTAGCTGTGGAAGAATGCAAACACAAAAGATACAATATATATTTTGCTTTATTTACAAATTATTATTATTGTGTGTGTGCACAGTATGCATGCCAGAGCACACACGTGAAAGTCATAAGACAGCTTTAGGAAGCTGGTTCCTTGTGGAACAAGCCTCTTGACCCACTGAGCCTTCTCACAGGCCCTTTCTTCCTTTCTGGATGGAGTTAAGTTTAGAGATTGTTGACAAATTTAAATAAGAAATGATTCTGTCATTTTCATGCCTAGGTCTCTATGACTCAAGTGAATCAAGCCAAGGAATGGAATATTAAATTCATCAGCTAACTGGTGGTAGTGCTTTAGATGCTTGTGAAGAATTCTAACAGTACTGGAAATAAAATACCTAAGATCTAAAGTTGCTCTGTGGTCTTTTCAACAAAATATTTTATCAAAGCCTCCCTGTACTCCTGCTGATAAAGGATCTCTGATGATGTGGCGAGGGGAGCATTCCCAAAGAAGACAGAATTACCCTCCTGTTGTCACTGCTAGGGCAGGAGTTTTAGCAGTGCTATACAGGAAGTATCCCTGAATGCCTGTTGGTGGTGCAGGGATGTTTTATGGCGCTACACAGGAAGTACCTCTGTGCTATTACTGCTGAGATACTGCCAAAGAACTGCACAACGGGGAATGTTTCCAGATTGGTGCCAGGCAGAAGATAACTCTACTGCCAAGAAGGGACTGAAAATGCTCCTTCTGTTGCCAAAGTGGGCTTAGGATGCTGTGAAGTGCAGACAAAGTGCTGACGGTGCCAGGAGAAGGGAGAGAGGAGGGTTCAGGGTGAGAAGAGGTGCAGAGCCAGCCCCTCTCTGAGGCTAACTAGGAAAGCAGGATTCCAGAAAGTTGGGGAACTAAATCAAACTTGCTGCTTGGGTCCAGTGTGAAATGGACTTTAAGCTTTTGCACGGAGGAAGCCCAGGGATGTATGAGTAATATCCTTGAAATCAGAAACATAAAGCTTGATGTGAAAGGTAGTTTCAGTAGACCGAACAAGTCCCAAAACACGACCACAAACAACTGAGCAGCAAACGCCCATTCTTCTGCAGGAGCATAAAACATGCGCACCAACTCTCACTGAGAAGGGCAGGCCCTACAATGAGAAGGTAAACACTCAGTGACATTTGTGGGCATTCTGCAGCAAATGGAGTCCACTTGTCACCAATTACAAATATGTACTGTCATTCTCTGGCCTCTGAAACACACACTCTGAACTCAGAGTAAATGCAACATCTCCTAAACCTCCTCTATTGTCTTCAAAGAGTTCTGAGTCAATACACCTCATTTAAGTATCAGCAGAAACTCAACTACACGGTGCAGCTAAGTGACAAGATGAGCCAGCATCGGGCTCACAGTAAGTCTCCGCAGACACTCAGCAGCTGGAGGGTGTATCTCCATAACTCAATTCTTACCAAGTGCATAGAACTTTCATTCCAAGAGTTCTGACAATTGATCCAATGGTGAGGATCCCTAAATGAATGAATTTGAATGTTCCCTAAGCCCCAGTTCTGTAATAATTCTCCTTTTACTACAGATTTTCTTTTCTTTTCCTGTGTTTTCTATCTAATAAATTATGTGATGATCATATCTATTGTTGGTTTTCTCTCATGTAGGGAATTTACACTTACACTGAGGTAAATAAATACGTTCACTTTATTGATTGGAGTCTCCCAAACACCCAATAAAATGCATTATAAAATAACTTCTCTATACTTACAGAGGTTTTGAATAGTTATGAATCACAACAGTTTACACCTGCTCTAAGTCATGTATAGCAAGTTAACTGCATTCCTATTGACCAAATACTAGCTTTAATTTTATATTCTTTGCTTCTTTATTACATTCCTGTAAGAAGTCTACAAACTTAGCTTTCTGTTTTCAGTCATTTTATATTATCACTCTCCTTCAGACCCCTGAATTATATAACCCTATCAGCCTATCTAATGCATAACCTGCACAATAGCTTTTGCTACGTTATCTATGCACGTTACAATGTAGTCTACACCAGTGATAGCATTTAGGCATCATCTATGCTGTGAGCTCAACTTGATTAGTGGAGGTTTCCAAATACTCTAAGAAGGGTTCCAGTGCCATTCTGAAGTCATATTTGATAGAAATGGCTGTAATGGGACAGCTAATGATGTCATGTTATTCCTGACATCACCTTAACCTTCAGAAGCTCATCATATAGCTAATATGTGGCACTTCTTTAATACTTTTATTAGAAAAGCTTTCTACCAATCCCTCTTAAATTTTTTTGTTATGCTTTTCTCTGTTCACTCAGTAACTCATGGCTACTTTTTATCATATTGTCATTATACAAACTTAACCTAAATTCTATACTGATCACTTACTGGACCTCATAGTCTCAGTGACTTAAACATTAATGCACCCATTGCCCGGAATCCAGACTCTAGTCCATGGATTTGCTTGTTTTCCTTGCATGCCTTGCTCTGTTCGGTCCAAGACTTCTTACATGTATTTGCAGTTTCTATTGGGAATGTCTTTTCTACTCTCCATTGCCAAAGACTTTCCTAACCTTTCTGAGAGATGGAGAGGCTTTCCACAATGGAATAGACTGGAAAAATTGCACGTCTATTCTCTCCTTCCCTCAGCTTATGTGTTCAGTCTTTAGCATGTTTTTACAACTCTATGTCACCAATACAGAGCTGGATCATACTAGCTACCACTGGTTAACATATAACATGTATCTAATGTTCTTTCCTTTCCACCAGCAGAATATATATATATATATATATATATATATATATATATATATATACACATTATATAAATTATATAATGAGTGAAGACAGACTGAGAAAGAATGTTTTGAACAGCATCAACATACACCATCATAGAGCCCAGTGCCTCAGTGAGCTGAATGTGACAGAGCTGACAGTGGCCCAACTTCAGGGTAGGTGCCTCTAAGCTGTGATGGTTATGAGGTAAAACAAACATGTATCTATCAGTGTCCTGTCTTTGGAAGCCCTCAGTGAAGGCTGATTTGGGAAGAATCATGGAAAATATCCCACTGCAAATAATTGGAGCTCAGGTGTCTCAAAAGCTTAAGCATTCGAAACATTTGCTCCTTTCCCAGATCCCATCCAAACCCTTTTCCATTCTGCCAACACTACTTGTCCTCTCTGTGCACTTAAGTGCTGTGCTGCTGTGTAGCTGTGAACAGGGGCAGCTGTGGAGTTCAAGGACACAAAGACCAGGCTGACCATAATTTCAGAATCTGAGGACTGGAAGTGTTTGTGACTGTTCCCTTTAAATGGGGCTCTCGAAATCCTTTCTGACCTGTCTTCATCTACTGGAGACACTCTTCCCAGCCCTATCAAAATAGCTGTTACCAATCTGTGTCTTTCAGGAGTTGCTTAAGATGTTCAGATCGCCTACAATAGTGCAGCTGTGATTCAGGGTCAGGGCACTGATGGCAGAGAGTTCCCGAGAGATGCTGAGTTTTACAGTGAACAAAGCCCCATTCTTAGACAATTTCATATTGGTACAGATACAAGAGGATAGTATGAATGAAGAACAATACAAAGAGCACAGAGCTACAGCCTGGAGTACTGAAGAGGGACGTCTTGTATTGCTGGTACTGAAACTGAGTTGACTGGTTGAATGAAGGACCATAGCAGAATGAAGGCAAAATGTATGAATAACACTACGCTTTCCTTGGAAAAGGACAAAGAGAACCAAGGCAAAGCACTTCTTTCTGAACCTTAGAGTTGCTGTTGAGATGAGGTGTACCCAGGAATAAGTAAATGGGGTGAAAATGATGCTGATAAAACCTTAGGTGCTCAGAGGAAGAGCAGGAGGTAGAAATTAGGCAAGGATGTCACTATTGTTATGACAAGCGAATCTTGAAACAAAGGAAGATGCTCATTGTGGGATAAATGTGTAGGATAATATGAGCTCAGGAGTGGAACTGAGAAAGCTCAAAGCACTGCTGAAATTAAAATGTGGGGGACTGGAGGGAGAACTCAGTCTTTGTCAAGAGCTTGTTTTGTGAGCGCGAAAACTGGAATTGAAAGCTTAGTACCATCATGTAAAGAGTCAAATGCGATGGTTCATATCTGCAGTCACAGTGCTGAGGAGACAGAGCGAGCCATGTCTGTGGTTGGAAGCTTTTTTTCTGTTCCATTCTGTCCTATTGGACCAGTTTCTCTCTCACTCCCAGTTCCCGAAGTCTCTGAGACTAAATACTAATTATAAACTGTCTGGCCTATTAGCTTGTTATTAACTATCTCTTAACCCTTAAATGAATCTATTTTTATTATTTTATGTTTTACCATAAGGTTTGTGACTTGTTACCTCACATCTTGCTTCTCCAGTGACTGCTGGCATCTCCCTGGCTTTGCCCCCCCTTTTTCCCTGCATCTCTGTTTGGATTTCCTGCTTGGTTCTATTCTAGTTGGTTACTGGCTGAAACAGCTTCTTTATTAACCAATGGTAATGAAACATATTCACAGCATACAGAAAAACACCCTACATCACATATCCCTGGGACTCATTGGCCTCTTGGCCTAGCCTAATAAGCCAGCTCCAAGTCAATGGGAAACCCTGTATCAAAATCAAGATATATGATGTCTAAAGAAAGACATTAGAGGTTGACTTGAGGCATCTACATACATACATCACCCTCCCATACACAAAATAATTAAAATTAAATAAAGATATTGAAACATTAGGTATTCATAGAATCCCAGGAAACATATTTCACCGAGTGGCCGATCCATAATTTTGAATTTCTGAAAAGGAGGGATTAGTCTTTCTCAGGCAAACACTCAGTCATTTGTATTTGAGAGTCATGGAACTGGGGAAGTTGCTGGGAATTATTTCTTGCATTTGGTAAAAATAGCAAGGAGCATGGTTGGACATGAAAATTATGAATATAAGACATGTTATAACGTGTTCTTACTGGATTGAGGAGGACTCATTTGTCTTTAGAGACATTTTACTTTGAGGGGAAGGCCTTGTCATTACCATAGCTGGCTCTTCATCTACCAAACTGTGATGAGTCAGGCACCAATAAGAGAAGGCTCAATGCGCTCTTGCACACCTGAGTCATATATACTCATGTATTCATTCGAGCTATCCTTTGGATATGGCTGGAGCATGTCACCTGAAAGCCCATGTGCTGGGAGCATGGTCCCCAGAGTAACAGTGTTGGGGTGAGGGAACCTTTAGGAGACAATGTCTCATGGAAACTGACCAGGGCATGGGAGCACAGTGATGTGAAAATGGATTAATACTTGTTCCTTCAATTGTTCTCACTTGTAATAAATTAAGGCCACTCCATATATTTAGTCCCCCGTTCACATGGCTAGGTCCCTTTCTGCTTGCCCACCATGTTGCAACACACTGTGTAGCTTCCATCTGTGTCTGTGTGGGGAGGGTGACTCCTGTAAGGATCATGATTGTGTACCTCTAGGGCACTGGCTCTCAACCTGTGGGTTGCAACCTCCAAAGGGGTTGCATATCAGATATCTATATCTTACATATAAAATCCTAGCATTACAATTCATAACAGTAGCCAAATTACAGTTATAGAGTAGCAGTGAAATAATTTTATGGCTGGGGGGGGGTCACCCACAACATGAGGAGCTGTATTAAAGAGTCACAGTGTCAGGTGGGGATGGAAACATGAGTGATCAGGTTGGGGGGGTCTGAAGGGGAGAGTGACAAAGGGGACTGCTGGGAGGCATTTTGGGGTCAGGAAATCTAGTGTGAGGAAATCTCCCAGGAGTCTACAGGGAGCACACAAGCTTGGACTCCTAACAATAGTGGGCTAGCATCCTGAACTGGCTGTCTCCTGATCAGATCAGTACCTGGCCCAACTGTCATCAGAGAGGTAGCATCCAGCAACTGAGGAAGGCAGATGCAGAGACCCATAGCCAAATGTTTCCTGTAGTTCAGGAATCCTGAGGGGGAGGAAGAGGAGAAAGAAGTGAAGAAGCCAGAGGGGTCAAGGACACCACGGGAAGGTTCACACAATCAACTAACCTGGGTTCATGGGGCTCACAGGGACTGAACCAACAACCAGGAAGCCTGCATGAAGTTAACCTAGGCCTTCTGCATATATGTTAGCTGTGTAGCTTGATCCTCTTGTGGGATTCCTAACAGGGGAAACAGGGGCTGTCTCCGACTCTTATACTAGCTTTTGGGACCCTCATCCTCATATTGGATTGCTTTGCCCAGCCTTAGTACAAGGGAGGTACTTAGTGAAATGGATTAACAAAAATGCTGCAGGATCTTCCGCAGCTGCAGCAGGCCATGAGACCATGCCATAGGTCCCCAAAGTGCAGAGTGAGGTTGGATATTTATTTAGTGGGTTATGGAAAGGAAGGAGGAGAAGGAGAAGAGCAGAGAGAGGCAAAGAGAGAGGGAGAGAGAGAGAGAGGGAGGGAGAGGAGAGACAGAAGGGAGAAACAGAAGTTGCCTTTTTGAGAGTGAGACAGAAAAAGAAAAAGTAAGAGACTCAGGCAGCAAGCAGGAAGGAAGATCAGCCTGCCTCCTTTAAGATGGGGGAATGAGGGGGGTTGGAGGGAGTGGGCATGGCTTTTCTCTTAAAGAGACAGGACAGACCTGTAGTGATATGGAGCGGCGGCGGGGCTACGTCCCCAAAACCCCAGCCGCCTGGCTCGGCTAGCTTATGCCCCAAATAATTACACGGACACTGTATTCTTTTAAACACTGCTCTGGCCCATTTCTACCTAGCCTTTTCTAGGCTAACTCTCGCTCCTGGACTAGCCCATTTCTTATCATCTGTGTAGTGCCCCTAGGTGCGCCTACCGGGAAGATTCTAGCCCAAGTCCATCCTGGTTGGAGCTTCATAGCGTGCGTCTTCCCTGGAGCAGGTAGCATGGCGGACGTCTGCTCCCGAGAGGAGAGCTGTGGAGTCTGACCTCACTTCCTCTTCCTCCTGGCATTCTGTTCTGTCTACTCCTCCCACCTATCTTCTAACCAATGAAATGGGCCGAGGCGGTTCCTTTATTGCTTAGCCAATGAAATCAACAGATTGATATATGACACTCCCACATCACAGACCATTATACTTGATAAGCCATACTTTATGGATACACATAAGAAACCTACCTTTCCCTGGATGGAGATGGAAGAGGAGGGGTTTAGGAGGGGGATGGGGGAAAGGGAATGGGAGGGTAGGACAGGTTTAGGAAGACTGTGCCTGGGATGTAAAATAAATAAACAAATTAAAAAAGTGGGGGGTCCACAGTGTTAGGAAGGTTGAGAACCACTCCTGTAGTCTAGAGTCTAGACTCTAAGCTCTATTTTTATTCAAACCTAGCCTCAGGTATTTTGTCATGGTAACTGAAAACTAATACTATTAGTTATAGAACATGACTATGTGTATATTAATGCATAGCGCACTTAATCTTGGTAATTGAAGTAGAGCATCAGCACCAAGGAGTCTGCTTGCCTGTCATTGACTGGCCTGTAGTTTGAGCAAGTCCAACCAGGACTGGGTTATGCTTTATAATATGTAGAATAGGTGAAGGAAAGTGGATACATCTATCACCCTCGTTATCACATTTATCTTTGCCACATTTTTGAATACTGGTCATGGTCCCACCTCCTCTCCCCTCTTTATCCCCATGGTACTAACACAGTGCCCATGATTCTTGGCTTTCACCTCATACATCCCACAGTTGCTTCATGTAAGCCTGACACCAACTCCCGTTCTGGAAGCGTCATCTTTCTTAATATTTCCGGGACATAAAGATGAACCATATGCCCAAGAACTTTAAACTCTGTGCGTGCCCTTTTCTTGACACTTCCAAGAAGTTAATTGTCTGTTTGCCTTCCTGTAATTACTTTAATTACACGCCATTAGCGGTTACTAATAAATGCAAGCGTGTTTGATTATCATAAGCCTCGTGTTCCCATCCCATCTGCAGGGCTTTGTCAAGGCCTTCGCATGTGGTCAGAATGGAAAGTGAGGTAAACAAGCACATTCACATTTAACCTTTAGGGCTAAAGGGAGAAGGAAAGATAATTCATGAATGGGGTAATTGTTTCCCCTGCCTCTGGTGCTGGCGGCTTTCTCTTTACAGCAGCTACATGTATATGCTATGCGCTCATTTATACAACAGCAAAAGTTAAAAGGGGTTGAGGAATAAAAGCTGCCTAATTGCTGCTATTATCGCAGCTCAAAGAGAGAATTGCTGGGTGATATTATGAGGATCGAAAAACCATTGAAAATTTTATTGATGGAACGCTTTTGCTCTAACTTCAAGCCACAGAAAATGAAGGTCATAATTTCAGTTTTTTTATGGGCACATGACCGGGCATTTACCTGGAAAGAGTATGAAGTATGAGGAGACTAAGCCATATTCCCCTGCCATAGTTTCTGAGATCGTATTGAAATATCTGGCATGGGTCAGTTTATCCAGTATTGTTTTTGATAAGCTTTTCTACTAATGAAATCACCTGTAAACTGGGGAAGACGAAACATATAAGAGTGGTTTGTTCCTGTGTAACTCAAAACTACAACAGGAAAAAAAAAACTTGAAAAAAAGCAGTAGCAAACCACAAATTCTATCTGTTGATCCTTTGGGTACCTTGAATGTATTATTCGTATTTATTAAAACATTATTAAATACAGAGATGCAGCCCCTGGTAGGCCGCCAGTGCTCAGGGGATGACCTTATACCCATATACATACGAACAGAACAAGTTGAACTCATTGGACAAAAAAAAAAAAAAATCCTGAAGATAGACATCTGGGACGGGGATGTGATGGTAGGGTGTCTGGGAGGTGATGTGGGGAAGTCAATACACAATGCATCCATGTATGGAGGCGTTCTTAAAGAGTAAGCAAAAATATACTTCAAAATTGTCGAATACTTCTAAGTTTATTTCTAACTACAGAAATACACTTTCCTCTAAATATGCAATGATGACTTAATCCCAAGTACCTGGACTCTTCCCCTTGAGACCAACCTGGGTTATTCTAATTCATTCTAACCCTTTCTTTCCTTACACTCGCGGCTCCTTACGGAAGAGCGTTTGCTTTAAGGTCTCTAGAGAGAATGGCCCCATCCAGGAACCACAGCTGAGACGCCAGCATCAGCAGCACCGGTAGTGTGCCTCCTTCCGCGTTCTCTGCATGCTATCACCATGCACCTGACACCACAATTTACATACAGCTTCTGGGATGAACTCACAGGGCATTCAAAACATGATTTCCAGATGAAAAACAAAACCAAATCCTATCTAATTTTGCCCAAGAAAAAAATTTAATTTTCTGAAAATTTGGAGTTTGCAAATTGAGCCAGAAGTTTTGGGCTAATTAAATAAATGTTTGTGCCACAATATGAAGCACCACCGTTCATCAGGGCTGTTCCCAGACCGTTAACTTCCAACTCTACCACGTGGACCATTTTCAGGACTAAGTCGTAGTCACTTTTTTCTTTTCAAGGGTCAACATATTCTTTTCCTTCTCTTGTAAAAGTTGGATGTATTTTTAACTGCATCAACAAAACATAAAAATTGTACATATGACCATGGGATGTCTTGATACGTGCATACACTTGTTTAAATCAGGTTAAATAGATATGACTCTCCAAACATCATTTCTTTTCTTCTTCTTCTTCTTCTTCTTCTTCTTCTTCTTCTTCTTCTTCTTCTTCTTCTTCTTCTTCTTCTTCTTCTTCTTCTTCTTCTTCTTCTTCTCTTGTTTCCTTTTTAAAAAATACTATCTTTTCTCATTTCACATACTAACCCCAGTTCCCTCTCCCTCCTGTAACCAAGTCCTCCTAGAGAAGGAGGGTTTAGAAAGTGAATGGATCCCAGTCAGGAAACACTAAGAAAGAGGACAGAAGGAGTCTAAGGCCAGGGCATGTGGGAGGAATTCCTGTGAGGAGGACAATGTCTGAAGCAGCCCTCACAGCGTGCTTTGGGTCTAACAGCCCCGATATAAACCAAGTTTCCTTCACCCCTAGTACGAGTTTTGTTTCTAAAATAACTTCAGGGTTTTATTAGTGGAGATGGAAACACGAGGAAGGTAGTAAACCGAGGCAGAGTGAGGTAGGAGAAAGAGTACTCAGATCTAAGCTGTTGCTAAGTTCCAGTGCTGTGTCTGTCAGAACCTGGAAACCACATATACTAAATTCAAACACAGAACATCTATCTCTTTCCCTCAACTAAAGGCTTGCATTCTAAGGCTCTGAGGGCCATTTAGATTTCTCCTTAAGTGAGACCTAGAAATTAACAAGAAAAAGCCATCCCTGACCAGATACTAACTTTGGCTGTTTATGTCTCTGCCCGCCTCTCCTGTAAAACCTAGGCTTCAGCAGACCACCGCCACTAAGCGGAGCACTGATAAACAGAGGAACGGATGTGTGACCTGAGCGCCAAGCAGGCCCAGCACAGTCACTTGCTGATGCGCTCGCTGCCTCTCTTCAGGGTGTCCCACTTCCTTCAGGCTCACTGGGAGAGGTCACGTTGTCTTCCCTACATGCCACTCTGCTCGCTGTTCAAACCCTCAGCTACAGGCCTTCCATTTGCCTGCACGGCCACAAACAACTTGAGGGGAAGGCTCCTAAGAAGGGCTCTGCCTTAAAACCTGCCAAGGCGATTTCATAGATAAGTAATGAATGAAAGAATAGGGGCATACGTGCTATGCTGAAGTTATAATGAATTAGGGGTATCGGTATCATGTTTAGAATGGAGGAAACAGGAGGACGAGTAACCTGATACACAATCCCAAACGCCAGTGGTAGAAACACTTTTCTAATTCATTGACAAAACCTGATTTAATAACACGATCCGACTGAGCGTGACCGGGGATGCTTTCAACTTCGCTGTCTTCCAGCACCCTCCCCTCACCCCCAGTACTGAACCCTATCTGCCCTGTATCCTATCCCTTCTTACCAGGAATCATAGGCTCTCCTACAGAGATTTCATTCATGAGCACTTGCTGAATTAAGGAATAAGGACAGAGTTCTGGGGACTCTCGTTACTGTAGAGGTTGCCTACATAAACATAGAATCTGCCAGCAAAGGAAGTGATTAAGAGATAGAAGACAGACAAATGCAGGTCAGGGATGCTAATAGGACGCTGTTTGGAGCCCTGGCATTTAATTAGTCTCCAGGATGTTCTGTGACAGGCTTAGATGTTCCAGGCTTTATTTCATCTCACTCAAAATGGAGGAAGAATACTTCCTTTGCCTGTTATAAAACGTACCTGTGCTTATTGGGTTATTTACTTAGCCCAGTGCCTAGCAGATGAACAGAGCTAAAAAATGTTGGTTATGATTAAAATTACGAATTCATCATATTGAAGTTAAGTTTCTTATTTATGCAGCAAACATTAATTGCATGTACACTCCCTGCTTGGTACTTGTATTAACATGCTCTGTTAATCAAGTCACAAATTGACCCCCAAACTCCAGTAACTGAATATCACAGAAGATGATTTCCGGCTTATATTGCACATCTAATAGGAAGATTCTGCTCCACCAAATACAAATCCATGTCGATGGGGATTATCCCATCCTGAAGCCATGTCACCCAGAACATATGCCTGCTAGAACATGCCAGAAATCTACAACAGAAAAGAAGGGATCCATGCATCACTTCCATTCAAAGATCACTGCCCATAATTCATCATTGTGCCCTGTGTAATTACAACAGGGCCCAGCAACAGAGAGGACAGATGGACCATTTGTGAGTATCATTTTCCTGGCCTCTGTATTTTATTAGACACTAAGAAAATAAAAACGATTAAATTTATCATGTATTTGCATTTAGCAATAGGCATGTGTATTAAAGGCTTTAATACAGCCAGGATCTACTAGAGAGCCTGTGTAAGTGAGATTCATTTGTTTTGCATGTGCAAGTGTGCATGTGTGTATGGTGATGACTGTGTATAAAATTTGAAGTAAGTGCCCACATGTGCACAAGTAGATGCCAGGGAGGACATCAGATGCCTTTTTCTATTGTTCTCTGCATTAATGCGTTGAGACAGGGTCTCTCGCTGAACGAGACACTGACCATTTTTGGTGAGCTCCCAGGATCTGCCTGTCTTTACCCTCAAATACCGGGGTTGCAGCCTGTGAAGCCATGCCTAACTGTAATAAGGGTGCTGGATGTTCAAACTGAGACCTTCAGGCTTGTACAGCAAGTGATCTTACTTACCAAGTTACTTTCCAGATTCAGATTTTAAGATGACTATGGAGTCATGTAACATTTGCTGTATGTATGCATGCAGGTACATATATATGCAAGTATGTATGTATGTATATGTGTATATATGATTATAGGTATGTATATGCTACGTTTAGGACTTAACAGCACCTGGCTCTTGTGCAATAAAGTTTGCATTGTTCAGAAATTAATGTGTTTTGCAAAATGTTTATAACAATTACACAGGAAAATAAAAAAAGATTTCAACAGCAGTGGGAAAGCATTCTTTAGTTAATAAACCATTTGCTGACTTTCTGAATTGAAAGAGGAGAGGTTCTGGTTAAGAGATTCCAAGTGTGATGGTAACCAGAAAGTTCTGAGTACATCATGTCACTCTGATCTTGTCCCAGGCAGCGACAGCCTCTTCTGGATACTTTGCACTCTATGAGTACATCAGCAAAATGACGGGCTATCAGGAACTAAGCCAGAATCCCTGGCCTTTTATTCTGCTTTGTGAGGCAAAGAGAAAGGAGGCCACCAACTTCTTGGGTGCAGCCAGCTAGGAGTTCAGCTTTTCCTTTCCCTTTATCCTTGCCAGACAGCCTGGGACTGGCCTTCAAGGCTTTGTGCTTTCTTGGTCAGCTGTGAAAAGCATGATTCTCAGACCCCATGGACTTGCCAGCAAGTCACTTTCCCCCAGAGTGATGGCAGGATTGGGAGATTGTGATACCACTCTCATAACCTGGCTGCTAATAGATGTTTAAGAGGCTAAGAGGGAGGGAGTTTCTGGATGAAAGAAAAGGAAAACCATGATAAATTTTTAACAGTGTAGGCATTTTTTTCTTCCATAATTTGCTGATGATCAGACAAACCCTTTCCTTCCAGGGGACTCTAGGAAGCCTGAAAGACATGGTTCCGAAATCCATCCAGAGGCATACTTCAAGGCTTTGGTTTCATAAGAAGCTTTTTTGGAGCATTAATCCCAATTCTCTAATGCATGAAATATTCAAATTGGTGCTTGACAAAGAGGCGTAGTTGGTACAAATCTGTTTTACATATAGAGGTCCCAGGGAACTATGAGACGGCTGTTAGAGATGCCTTTCCCCTCAGACTGCTTGTAAACAGGATGCTGGTTCTTCTACGCTTGGGTTGGCCTTGGTGACTCTTGGCCCACAGACTTCCCTGGCCAAGCTACAGACTCAAGTGATAGTGACTTCAATTTGGCCTAGTATGACCAAAGATCCACTGGAAAATGCCCACTTTGTCCAGCACTGTTTTGGACTAGATCCAAATCCATGTCTAGGCAGCTGAGAAGAGAGGGCCAGTGAAAGCAGGTCCTGTGGGCTGCTTTCCCTCCAGTTTTCTTTCCCTCCAATGACTGCCTGTCTACCACCTCTTCCATTTTGTCTTCATTCCTAAGGTAAATGAAGTATTTGTTTTTCTCTTGGGCTGACCCCAGTCTGTCTGAATTTGTCCCTTTCTGTGAGCTCCCATGACTCCGAGGAACAGAGGACCCCCTGCCTTTATCCGGACTCACCTTCAAATGACAAACATTTGCCAGACAAAGCAAAGATGCACCTGGAAGCTCTTTCTCCAGAAAAAAAATGATAAATTTGTGTTTTCTTCATATCTACAGATCCGTGTGCATCCAGGAAAGTTAACCTTAATGGGTTGAAGCACAATGAGGCCATAAGTGACTGAACTCCACCCTAGCTCACAGAGTTCCACTTCGGTCAAGGCTCTAGCTTCACTCACTTCTTAACAATGTAAGCATCCAATTCTCCACCAACTCTTTTCTCTCCAGATGTCTCATTTAATGCTCACCTCCCTTTACTACATTGGCGCTACTGAGGTTTTATTTTTGTTGAAAAATCTGAAAGTCATAAGTAATTAAAACACAGATAAAAAGATTGCTGTCACACAGATGCTAAACAGTGGGCAAAAGTTGACCCCCTATCTCTGGCTACAAAGCATGATTCCTGTCACTGTGTTCAGGCATTCTTAGTCCTCCAGGGCTATCCCTGGACACTGATGCTAATCACAGACAGTGGCACAGCTGGGCAGTCAGTGAGGGTCTGATACGCTCATTCCTCCTGATTCACTCTACCTTTTTTGCATAATTGATTTTCATAAAAGGCTTCCTTTAAGAAAAGAGAAGCTAAGACACGGCAAACATCTGGCCTCCCAGGGCAGATGCCCTACTTTGGAAATAATCAGAGCCGAGAGAACGATGCACAGCCGCCAAGGTGTCTTCTCGGGATACAGTTACTCAGAGCTCCTCTGTTCCCTGTCGTGGTTATCACATTAACTCACGAGTCAGTCAGAGATGAAACACCATGCTCTCTTGTTGCGCCAATTTTGTCTCAGTGTCCAAAATATTAATTGGGAAATATGAGAATGAGTGAATTTCAGCTTGTTAAAAATACATTTTCCATTTTGAAGGAAATATGAAATTTCCTCCCCTCTTCTGATTAGGAAAGGATGATCTAACCGATAATCTGGTACATGAATTTAATACTGCCAACAATTAGCCAAGGGATCATTGGGAAAGTATGCCTCATCATGGTGGTAGCATTTGAGTGCATCCTGACTTCTCCATGTGTGGGGATGCTGGAGGCCACTCCTGTTCCGGTGGCATTTTGGGTCCCTTTAAAGTTGGAAGAGCCACAGCCACGGAATTGTCTCAAAGCTCTGCTGTCTTGAAAAGTTCTGCCATCCATCAAGTCACCTTCTGATTGATTGCTCGAAACCTTCCCCTCCCTGCTTCAGACCAGGCTGTTCTCTGCTGCCCTCTCCTGCTAAGTCAGCTCGTCCTGAGGGCAGGAGTAGGGGCTAGATCTGGGGACTTTTCAATAGGCCACGAAAGCCAAAGAGAAGTTGCTCAGTGAGCTGTAACTTCACATAAACTATCAGAAGTTGATTTCAAGGGGTGATGAGGAAAACAGACAAGGCAAACATGTGTCCCGAATTGGAAAGCTCCATCTTTGGGAAGAGAAGTAGCATTTTTAAATACTGGAACCTTGGAGATGCGGTTGTATTCACTAACATGGTCCACAGGCCGTCAACAAAGCATGCCAGACTGGTGGTTCCCAGCATCACCTGCGACAGGAGAGATGGCAGCGCACTGTGTTGCAGCACTGATCCACTCTCTTTGAGAGTCACCCAGCAGTCATGTGACTCACACAGGTTATAAACAGCCTTTCTTTGGCTTTCTTCTCTTGTCATTTAGTCAAAATCAGTGTCACTTCCCTCTGTTGATGTCACAGGACTCTTCTGCTCTATTATGCTCGATTTATTCAGTTACCGAAAGAATACATTTTATACAGAACTAAACTTAGAATCACCCTGTTAAAAACTCAGTACAAGGCACAAAGCAAGCTCACCCAGATGAGTATCTAAGGTACTTTAATCAGTGTTCTGATTATTCATTTTCATTTTACCCCACTGTGCTTCTCCAAACTGACAAAGCATTCAATGCTTACATTTTGATCTAGGCTTAATGAAGAATCCATTCTAAAATAGTCATGAAGCAGAGATCTTTCTTCGAGGAATTCTCATGCCAGCCTGACACAAAACTCTAGATTAGATTAACAGTCTTCAAAAGAGAAGGTATCTGTGTGCCAAGGCAAATGAAGTACTGACACCATTGCAAGAGGAAGACACTCACTAATGGAGCCCATACCTTACTGTGAGGAGCCCAGGCCCAGACAGGAGGCCAGGCCCAGTGAGGAACTCAGGTCTTCCTGTGAGAGCCCAGTTCTTATTGTAAGGAGTCCAGGCCTTTCTGAGAGGAGTCCAGGCCCAGGCTTTTAGGCTACTGATAGGTGACCACCAGGTCCAGGACTGCACATTCCATAGCAAATAGGAAAAATGAAATAAAAGATACTGGGTATCAATACAAGCACTGAGATTATGCTGCCTGCAGATTGTGAAAGAAAGAAAATCCACTGAAATGAAGTTTCTAACTCCAGTTGATCAAAGCATTTCGGGGCTGCATTCAAAAACTTTCTCCATGCAAAGCCAGTCTGTGAGCCGAAGGCATCAGGGAGGGCTTGACAAAGCATGGAGCATGCGTCCTGTGATTCGCAAGGCTGTGGCAGGCAGAAACATGGTAGGTAGAAAAGGACGTGGTAGGCACACAGAGAAACTGTTTTCTTTAAGTGGTTCTGGTTAGTTTATGAACAATCCTGCTGTGGTCGGTGTGGCTCTCTCCCTGTGCACTGACATACCAGCCGAGGACAAGATTCCCCTAAAGTCTATTCATGCAGGCTGATTGCCACCCCAGTTACATGCACATGGCTTATGATCCGACATCATAGGAGTTTCCACGTATCTACTTGCCAAAAAAATATTTTCTTATGAAAAAATTTTAAATATAAGAATGAATTGAAAGAGAATCTTAAGTATACACCACATCTTGGGACAGTTGTTCTATTTGCATAGAAGAACTTATACAGTAATACTGAGGGCTTGGGTTTGGGAACGCGGATGGGAGATTGGGAGTCACATGAAGCCACTTTGACTAGCTGACCTCTACCATCCAGCACAGTGAACAGAGAATAGTAGTTCATATGGATCTAGAATAATGAGCATGAAGAAGCAGCCTGCGGGGAAGCTAAATGCTCAGACATGTGAGTTGCGGACAGACATGAAACAGGATCTGCCACTGTGGTCCTATTTCCAGCAGGATTTGTCAAATGTATACCTGAGCAAGATTCTACATCTTGGCTTAACAAAATTCTCCACAAAGAGAACCCAAAACCTAAAGAACCTACCCCTGACCCCGACCTCAAAATGCCTCAGAACAATTGACCCAGAAGTCTGGGTTCAGACAGTGGCAATTCAGGTTGCCAGAAGTTTAACCAAGAAGGGACACACCACCCATGGGAACAATTACAATAATAATAAGTCTAACTAAATATTTTTAAGTCAGCTTCTTATCCCCACCACGCACGAAGTTCCCAGGCCTTTCTGGACTGAGGTCCTCCTCCCTGCCATCAGGGAGTTCCCACTACTGCTACTCAGTACAACACTCCATTTTAAAAGGTTGTTGATGATTTCTCTAAGCTAGGGAAGAAATTATGTTTGTAAGGAATCGGGCACTTTTTGTGTGCTAAACTAAGAGTTTATGATACAGAAAATCTTGGCCTTTCTACTTTAAAAGTTCCAAAGGACTCTCTGATCAAGGGGCAGTGAGAGCTGCCATGGATATCACCCCGATGGTCCATTCTGTGAGATGCTGAGGGTAAGTTGTAGTCTTAGGGAACTTGATCCCTTTGGCCAGTGTGTCTACCAGTTATGGGCAATTTTATCTGGATTGTTCAAGCCTAGATATTGGATATTGGCAACTGGTCTCTGATTTCTTGGTATCTTGGCTGTGGCAAAAGAAAGCAAAGTGAAATTCTGCTTTAATGCTTGTCTGCTAACAACAGCCATGATACAGAAGAAGGGTCATGACTGCAGGTGGTCCAGACGCAGATGCCCCTCCATTCCCCATCTCCCCTCTGGCTCACTTCATGTCTGACATGCCCTTTTCCAGGCTTCACATCTTGGCTGTCTGGGCCTTGCTGACCCATCTCCATTCTCAGACTTCAGCATCCATCCATTAATGTCTATAAATCTGATCATTCTCAGTCCTCACCACTTGTGGCCTGCTAGACTGGGATCAAGGTTTAAGTGACCATGTGTCTAAACCTTCTTCTCTGTTTGATTTTAATGGTTAAAGCAAGCGATCATGATTTTTGTTGTTGTTGTTGTTTTGTTTTTGGGAATGTTGTTAACTCACGGATAAGTCTGCTGTTGCAAAAAGTCTTAATGACGGAAATCACTTTGGGATGCACCCACTCCCAAGGAGTGGAATCATAGTGAGGAATCATAGATTTTTTTTGAATCATAGATATTTATATTCACACAATTTTCCATGTGACTTAGATCAGACAGAATTCTGAGTCGTGTCTCTCAACTGCTCCGTATTTTCATTGAGGCAATCAGGTCTAGAGTAGCAAGTGAGAAATAGGCACAAGCCTGTTATCCCGGTTTACTTTCTGTTACGGCTATAAACGCCATGACCAAAACTAACTTGTGGAATAAAGAGATTACCTGGCCTACACATACCTATTATAGTCTATCACTGAGGCAAGTCAAGGCAGGAACTCAGTGCAGGAACCTGGAGGCAGAAAATAAAGCAGAGGCCATGGAAGAATGTTGCTTACTGATCTGATCTCCATAGCTTGTTCATTCTGCTTTCTTACAGCACCCAGGGCCCCCTGCTCAGGTATGGCACTACTCACAGCAGGTTGCGCCCTCCCACATCAATCATTAATCAAGAAAATACCTCACAACACACTTTCCCATGGGTCAGTTTGATGGAGGCAATTCCTCAGTTGAGGTGCCTTACTGCCAGCTGACCATAACCGGTGTGAAGTTGACAAGAATGAACAAGCGCACCCTTCATTAGCAAATGTGTGTCCAAGCCTATGCTTCAACAAGCATATTACACAGATCACCTATCTGAAATCACAGCAAGGCTGTCAGTGTTATTGCACCCATGTTATACATGTGGAAAATAGCTAAGGCCCGGTGAAGCAGATAAAAGTGCCCCCAACCTCACAGCTACCAGGAAGGGGCCCAATATGGTCTTTCTTCTGTTTCCTAGTGTAGCAGGCACACCTCCTCAAAGCTCTCACCACAGCACACCATGGGAACTCTACCAATCGCCTCTTGGTATCCCAATTGAGAAAGGAAAGAACTACCATGTTAATCTGAAGCAGAACGCTATGTTGTATAACAGGACTGTGACAGAGGGAGACTTCCAACTCGCGCATGTCCATCAAGATTTGCTGGTTTATACCAATGCAGCGGCCGTTGCCTTTTCCCTTCCCCTCCCTTTGCATTTAAGCTCATTCATTGCCTGGCACTTTCTTGTCTTTTTTCCTACAAATCTGCCAACCTTGTTTGGTGAGAGCACCCAGGGTACAGAGCTCCCGGGCACTATGGCAGCTCACTTCTTGAGGCTGCATTTTCTAGTAGATGTTAGCATAAATACCACAGTGTTTTCCTTATAATTACTTGAATTTGCTTGTTCCCAAGCAGATCTGGAGTGTGTCAATCTATGGCGATTTCGAGAGTTGGAGATGATTGCTGGTCCATGGAACATAAATCGCTGTAAACGCATGGATACTTGGTGTACTGCCTTCTAAGCAATCTCAGCTTTGCATTGCGGAGGGCACGGGCTTTTATGTTCATGTGGGCAAGTCACAATTTTCTAGCATTGCAGGTCCTCATTTCTATAACAGTAACAAAAACATTTATCACCACGAAGAAATGGGAGTAGAATCAGTGAGGCTATAAATTGGTGTAGTCATTAGGAAAACACAGTATAGAAAACCTGACTCCCCCCAAAGAAACCAAACACCAAAAAACAAAACAAAACAAAACCCACTGAAACTAGAACCACCGGGAGCTCCAGCAATCCCACTCCGACCACATTCCCGGATGACTTAAGGTCAATGTCTAGATGTGAAAAGCTCTGTGCACTCAAAAGCTCATCCACTTCATCAGTTGTTATTACAATCGTAGCCATGACACAGAAACAGGGGGCGTGTCTTCCCACTTCTGAGTGAAGGCAATGGCAAGGGGATCGTGGTTATAGCAGAGCAATGATTCAGAATCATGATTCAGAAATCTCAGCACTTGTGACAGCATGGGGAACCTTGAGGACACTGTGCCTAGCACAATAAGTCAGGCATAGGAAAACAAGGTCTGCATGGTTTCACTTACACGAGCAAGTCAAACAGGTTAAACTCAGGACCCGAGGGAAGAAAGGTGATGCCAAGGACTCAGAGAGGCGAAAGGGGGCGAGTTGGGCCAGAAGTATAAACTTTCAGGTCCAAGATGAATGCGTCCCAGATCTCCACATGGTAGCTGTAGTTAAGGACAGTGTATTGTATACACGGAATTCCCTAACCATCATTCTTAGCTCTCTAATCTGATACAAAAGCGATAATCATGTGAGGTGATGGATATGTTAATGTAGCTGGAGCAATAATTTCAAAACAGGTATGCTGATCAGAATGCCACTTTGTATAATAAATATATACAATATATCATAGACATAATTTTTATTGGATATTTCCCCCTAAAATTTGGAAAGAGATAAAATAAATTCTTACATTATTTTTCACCATGAAATTAGGCTCTTAAAATTTTAGCATGTAATTCATTTGTTTCTCACATGAGTAAACATCATTGCAGAATTAGAAGACTCTGCTAGGTAGAGGATAAAGTCAAGGCCTTTCCGCGTCACAGACTTTTGAAAGAGTTTAAACTAACTGGTAGTCCCGCAAAGCAGGTGTCCAGGCAGTCGAGTTTTATCAGACACGCGCGGATGGCCATCTGCATGCAGGTGAACACTCAAAAATCTATATTTAGAAGCTTATACTTGATGGCCAATTAACAGTAGGAGAGCTTAGCTTTCAAGGCCAAATTTGAATTATTATAATCTCATGAGCAATATTACCGGCTTCCTCTTGCAATAAATATTCGTATGCTAGCTGGAAAAAGTGTATTTATTGGCAACCTACACTGTGCAAATCCTATGATTAGTGGGTAACTACTGTATAGTTTAGGTGATATACAAGAGACAGGAGATAGGATGCACAGAAGAGGAGTGGGGGGTGCTAGCTTGAGGTTCAGATTTGCTCATCACAGGGATTCAGAGCCTTTCTGATTGACACGTGACCTCATGCGTTCATCAAAGAACTGCCTCTTCCATTTGATTGGGTTGAATCTTAGATAGACCCATAAATCTCATATTTGTCAATTAAAGAGCGTGTCTTTGTGTCTTGTCAAGAGTTCATGGCTGTTTATGCTCATGGAGGGAAGAGGTACACAGTGGCACTTCAGCACGTCCATCTGGGGTTTCTGTGACTTCCCACAGTTCAGAGTGGTGACGCATTGGGCAGCAGCTGGCAGTTCTTCCAGTCAGCAGTCTTGGTAGCAAGGGACCAGTAGATCTAGCCATAGAATGCAGTACTGACAGCTCTGGGAGCATCCCCAGCAAGAACCCAGGCACACTCAGCCCTGCCTTAGTACAAAGCAAAGGCAACAAGCCAGGACTCTTGTATAGGATGTGGGGGTGCACTTTTGAGCACATAGGAGAGACCTCTAGGGGACAACATGCTGTAGGAGCTGAATTTATGACAACAGCAACCAGGGAAATGCTCAAAAAACCATGTTTGTGATCTTGCAGAATATTTGAGAGGGAAATGTATTTTACTTTTTTTCTCTCCAAATTTCACAAAAGAAATTTTTATTTTGTCATTGCCATCTTAGAGACGAGCCTCTCCAGTTCCAATAGGTTGAAAGCTGTGTGCACTGAATGGTGGCCCATCACCCAAGATACGTCCAGACCAAATCCCCGTAATCTGTGAGACCTGGCAAAAGTCAGGCCTGAGTGCAGGGATGGGGGAGGAGAACAGAGGAATGTAGGCATGGGAAGCCAGTTCTGGAACACGCTGCTGACACAGGCTCCATCACACACTCAGTCACAAATGTCTTCCTAAGAGTCAAAGGAATGACTCTTTGGAGAGCACCCTGAGGAAACCCAGAAGAGGCAATGCAACTCTATGTGACTACACGCAAAGAGGGGGCTGATGCAGGATGAGTCAGGGTGAACTGAAACCTCTGGAAGCAAGACAAGGCAAGAGAGGGGTTTCCCCAAGTCCTCCAGGGGGCAGAGCTCTGTCCACACTTTGAATTTCCATCTCTGATCTCTGGAACTGAGAGACAGCTCAGTTCCAAACACTGTTATGATAATTCATCTCAGGCTTCCCAGGAAACCATTGTAGCAGACACACACAGGTCCCGAGAAGAAGAAACCTCTTTCAGATTGAAGCTCATCCATTCTTTAATTCTATTCTGTTGGATACCCACTGTATCCTTCATTACCCAGAGTTCCTTAATAGTGACAGCCCCAGCAGTTCTCAGGCTCTGCATCACGCTCACCACCCTGGTCAACAGTCACCACATCTTGTTTGGAGAAGTACTGAACAGTACTGAAGACGTTTGGCTCTTCGGACTCTTTCCCTTTGTAAACTGAAAGCTATAGATTATACTAAGAGCAAAATGAGGCTGCTGTGCGGCCGGCATGAAGGGAGCTGGGTTCAGAAGTAGTGTCGGGTTGAGGTGATCTGAAAATGATTAATGAGAAAGGCTTCTAATTTTGAAGAAATAATATGCTTGTATTTGGAAATTTGGAAGGACTGGGCAGAATAGTTTCAGATCTCTAAAGATCGGACAACATTCCAAGCTGGAGATTACGAGCATCATGTAGAGTAAATTGTGCAACCCACCTGGCGATCAAAATCTTGTGCTAAAATAAATAATGAATCCAGGGCCTGTTTGTTCTGTCGTTTCTGCTGTGGAACCTCTGCCCTCCGGCTTACTATGGATCTCTTCCTTAAATAAAAGTGCTTCCCTTACTGTGAATCCTTTCCTTAAATAAAAGCCCTTCCCTCAGCCAAGTTCACTGCTGACTTAGTTCGGTTGCCACTGTTGCCAGGCGCTCCTGTCTGTGTGCATGCCTCTTCGACGCCATCTGTTTCACAGAGGGATTTAGCAAGTGACAAGTCAGGCTGTTTTCTCGCCATACCTCAGCTTTCTCCCTCTCATACAGGGTGAGCTAAATATTCATGACAAACGAAGAAGTTACCTGTATTCTTGCCTAACCTTGGTAATAAAAAAGAGAAAGGCTTTTTATCTGTTCGCTGGGAACAGAATCATTATAATTTGCATTGGCTCCCGAGCAGGACAAAATAAATAAACACAGACCAGAACAGCTAATGCAGTTTGCATTTTATCTGAGAACCCAGAATTGGTGATTCTAATTCTAGTTCATTAGAGTCAACAATTGAATCTCCGGTGGCACAGTGTCAAGAAATGTATTTATGATCAGGGTAGCAATGGCGCTGCTCCCGATCAACACTCACAAAGACAGCAAGCAAGAGGCTCAGCTCCCCTCAAGCATCTGCAAGCACATTGTTCTGGGGCCCTGCTGTGTGGAATGTGTCCTTCAGAATGGCTTTTCTGGATGGCTAGCCAGCCATGGGCCAGGCAAGGTACAATGCTGAGACCCTGGGATAAAGAGGCATCATTGTCGGCCTTAAAACTCTAGCTGGGAAGCTGAAGCAAAGCATCCTCCATTTTTAGTAATGGCCCTAAACAATGAAAACACAAGGAATCCCAAGCAACCGTACCAAAACAATGAGAACAGCACAAGGCGGGATACATCTCTTTATCAGCCATTGCCCCAGGATGTCAGAGAAGTGGAGACCGTGCATGACCCTGGGTGGTGGTGGGCACCCCTATGGCCCTAGGAAGACTTAAAGCTGATCACACTAGATGGGCATAAAAGGGAGAAAGTCCTATCTAGACTCAACAGACAGCACTGTTGGGATCATCTAAGGAGACCTGCTGGAACACAAGGTCTTGGTCCTATGGAAGAACATGTCAATGATTGAAGAATATGTGTTCTCAGCGTTCTTTCCTCCTAACAGACGAGCATGGGAGCAAACTCAAGTTTCTACCTTTAGCCCCCTTCAAGCACAAGTTCAAATCTTAGGAATTTATTCCTTTGGGACTGTTTGAGCATTTGAATCGGTCTTAGTTCATCCCCCTTACATTAGGATTCCAAATGGAGTGACTCAAACAAGGGCAGAATGCAATTAGCTCTCCCAAAAGTTTTGTGCCAAAGATCCTGTATTCCACACCAGCAAGGAACCTAGGAATGAACACTGCCATGCTAGTATTACTGATGGTAAGGCCAGAGGTTCTGCCTTGTTTCTGTGTATTCTCTGTCTTTGACTACTTTGTGAAGATTTGCCTTGGATGTATGTGTTTATTTATGAATCTGTTATTCTGTTCTGTTCATTTACATGAACTGTTTTTGTATCCATACTGTACTGTCTGCCAGATAGTATGGGCCTATAAACTGAGTGCTGGGAGAAAGAAGGCAAAGTCAGGAGAAGCCACACAGCCCCCCTGCCAGAGACAGATGCTGGAACTTTACCAGGTAAGCCATAGCCTCGTGGCAATACACAAATTAATGGAGATGGGTTAATTTAAGATAGGAGCTAGCCAGAAATATGCTTAAGCTATTGGCCAAAACAGTATTGCAAATAATATGATTTCTGTGTGATTATTTCAGGTCTAAGCGGCCAGGAATGAATGAGCAGCTTCCTACAACACTTTTCTGTTCTCTGTTTTGCATATTTTGACTATTTGGGGATCCTTGACTTCTCAGATCCATTTCCCAAATGCTAGAAAATACTGCGATCATGTGAGAATGTACTGCCTATTTAGGAGTGAGGTGGAAAGATGAGACAATCACCGGCTCATCACATCTGTTTTTTGTTTCTATCCTTACAGCTTGGCTTGTCTTGCACTGTCTTTGTATAATATTTTTAAACTGTTGTTTAATATGTGTTTTCTGGTATTCGTTGGTTCTGTGAAAGGACTGTGGACACAGGGTCTCTGCCCCTTCCTCTGTAAAGGGGAAGTCAGCCTCATCTTTTTGTTGTGCCTTGGTCATTACGGCAGTCTGGAAAACTCAATAGGCTTGCCCCAGAATATTGTTATTATATCCATATAATGAAACAAGGGCTAAAAAGAATATGAATTACATCAAGAAAAGCTAACTAAAGCATTTTAAAAACCATCACATTACTATAATATGTAATTCTTTTCTAAAATGCTAAAAGGTTTCATAGCAGTGTTATAATTATCAAGGTTTAGTGCAGTGTTGAACATAAATTACATTTCCAGGTATTTGCCAACAACTTTATGTGATATGAAAATATTTGCAGCTTTTCTTGGTGACAAAAATCATAAGAGCTACCAATTTTACTGAGATTGGGATTTCGTATTCACAGTTGAAAGGGTATTAAATTTCAATTAGAAATTACTGAGAGTCAAGATGCATTTGTTTTCTAGTGAGGCTCCCTATTCCTCAGCATGGGGAGAAGCATCAAATATGTAGGTGGACCTCATGCTCAGAGACCTTGTTTCAGAGGATCCCTGTCCTCATTTGTGTATTAAGTCAAATTACAGGATTATCTGCTTCCCTACACCTTATTTCGTAGTACCGGTGACCATCTGTAGATGGCTACTGTTAGTGATTTCCTAAAAAATATTAGGGACAGGTGAACTAACAGAGAAAGCAGTTACTAATGTGCAAAGCTTCCATCAGTATCCAAGAACAACAACGGCATTAGCTACTAACCATTCTGAACACCATCAGGTGAGGTAGGAAAGCCGATGGGGCACTCACACTCACATACCACGAAAGTCCTCTCTTTGAAAAATGCCATGGAAACTCTTGCCCTGGAACATCTATTAGTAGACTCTCTCAATCAAGCCATTCTCCTTCTCATCTTCATAATTCTTACCAGTTATTCATGTCAAAACATCATGAGGGGAGCCAGCGTGAGAAACGCGGCAGGTCTGGAGATAGGGGGAGCCACTGCTGCTATATCTCACTTTGGTCTTCAGAGCCCCCTCCCCCCCGTGAGGGTTCAACTCCTGCAGGAACTACCCCGCTATCCCAGCATCAGGCATTAGTGTGACCCAGTGATGGAGAGGAACTGTGAGCACCAAAGATGTCCTGCCTGTGCTTTGCTTTTCCCTCATCACCCAGTTGATATAAAAGCACTATGAACACTCACTGCACATGCATTAGAACAACATGTGAGTGCAGCTTTATGCCCAAGTCTCTTTGGAATGCAAAAGTCATTTTAAAGGACTATTCAAAGTGTATATAAATGAATCTAGGAACTGCCTCAAAGTAGTATTTTCTCATTCTAGAGCTATGTGACAGGGCTTGGGATAAACATGGGGAAGAGAAGGCTGTTTGGTTATCCTTTCCCAGTTTTTCAACTGCCATAGCCGCTTCTGACATCCTTTCCTCACTATGCCCTGCTAAGTTGCCCTCCTCCTGGCATCTGGTTCTGATTCTGTCCTTCCAACAAAGCTGTTTGGAAGAGTCGCTTTTTCATACCTGTACCTGCCAGGCTCAGGCTACCGTTGGACTAATAGTTTCTACCACCCAAGAGTAGAATACCTTTATCTTACAAAATGAGAAAAGCATGTTCACAGAAACAGGGTAGCATGCCCAGTATCACAGAACTAATGACGTCTTGACATAAGTTTCAAACCTAGACAGAAGTTCTGACTGCTGAGATGAGACTCAGTGCCATCCACTCCGACAGCACCCTATGTCAGGCAAATAAAAAACAAGGGTGATTCAGAGAAGTGTCACGTTATGACAATACTTCCAGGACCCGAAGAAAGTCCAGCGAGAGTTTGTCCTATTAGTGTCTGTGAGAAATAAAAATTCTATCCTATGGAAATGGATATACCTTGTGACCAAACAGCAGAGGAAGGTGTGTTGGTGTGCATGTATGCGTACGTGTGCATGCGTTGGTGTGTATGCGTGCATATGTGCATGTGTGTGTATGTGTGTATGTGTATATGTATGTGTGTGTATATATGTGTATGCATGCATATGTGCATGTGTGTGATGTGTGTGCGTGTGTGTATGTGCATGTGTGTATGTATGTGTATACATGCATATGTGTATCTGTGTGAATATGTGTGTGTATGTATGTGTGTATGTTTGTGTATACGTGTATATGTGTGTGTGTGTTGATGCAGCCTTCAGGCTGGCCCAGTTGTTTCAGTGCTCCTACCTCAAGATCCCATCTCAAGACAGCTATTCCTTTCTTGCTACCAAGATGATACTGGGTCAGTTCTTCTTCATCAGACCCCAAGGCCAACAATCTATCATCATGAAAAGGTTTTGAATACATATTTATAGAATAACAACAGATTCTTATATCAGAGGAATAAAACATGATAATATCAAAATGAGAAGCTTTGAAATCTCCTTGGAAATTAAAGCACGACTTAGAGATGAGGGCTCTTCTGAGGGTCAGGAAGGGCTAGGAATCCAGACCAGAATGAGACCCTTAGTTTAGGTGTACTGCAAACTCTCAGGACTCTGGTTTATATGTAGACCTTACCAATGTCAAGCTTGGGGCATACATACCAGTTTTCCATGAATGTTCACTGGGCACCTAACGAAGCATGCTACTTTAAACCAGCCTCTTAGTGACTGCATTGTATGCCAGGACATGCTGGTGACAGCCGCATGTTTTTGCTAGGCTGTTCTTTGCACCATGAAGAGGTGCAGCTATAGTCACTGGGAGGTCAGATGTGATGGCCAGACAGGGGCATTAGAGGCTGAATCTAATAAATCCCATGGCTCCCATCTGAGTAGGGCATTTCTGTTTAAGGCATTTGCTCGGCATCATTCTACCTCGTAGCTTCATCTGCAAGGATCTCAAGCCCATCTCCGGCATCTCGGGGATGCCGGCTGTGTGATGAGAGTTGTATGAACTCTTGTTCCTCCCTCTCTGTCATCTTTTTCAAAAGAGCTGTTAGAAGTTGTTCACAGTGAAAAAGCAAGATGATTTGAAACAGATCAAACCAGTGACATTTGATTCTGTAGCTCTGGGGACTGGGCCTCTTTGTTTTAGCTCATGGACTAAAACTTGAAACTTATGGATGTGTTGTTACATAAAATTGAACTCTTCCCTGAACATGAAACACAGATGGATCCTAATTGCCACTGCAGTTCTTTTCTCTCAGTAGGACATAGAGCTTTGTGGACATAAGAAACTCAGGCATTTTAATAGTTGATTTGTACCTTTGGGGCCTCCATTGTCATAATCCATACAGACTCACTGTGGGTAACTAGGTGAAGCTTAGCCTTCTTGGTTTACTTTTTCCGTAACTGTTCCTTACCTGAAAGAAATTGTCACTTTCATTTAAAACACATTTCTTTTCTTTTTTTGAAAGGGCACTTAAGTCATTTTTATCTAAAATAAATTAATTAAATTTATCTCTCTCGTTTGCCACCATATGACCTTTTGAGAACTTGGGAAATAAATTTTCTCCTAATATTTTGCTTTCCAGCTTGGCAAACATTGATGCTATTTTAGATTCTGAACAAAGCTGAAAACGTACAGACTTCTTTTAAAAATCACATCAGCCACAAAACAAGAAAGGGTAAAATTTTAAAAACTTTTCTGCTGTGCTGTGAACTTTGCTTTCTGTCTTTAATTTTTTTTCCCAGCAAGGGTTTTATTAATTAATTAATTAATTTTTTTGTTTGTTTGTTTTTTTAATTAATTTATTTATTAAAGATTTCTGTCTCTTCCCCGCCACCGCTTCCCATTTTCCTCCCCCTCCCCCAATCAAGTCCCCCTCCCTTGTCAGCCCAAAGAGCAATCAGGGTTCCCTGCCCTGTGGGAAGTCCAAGGACCACCCACCTCCATCCAGGTCCGTCTTTAATTTTTTAAAAAAAATCTAGTGTGTGTGTGTATGTGTGTGTGTGTGAGAGAGAGAGAGAGACAGAGAGAGAGAGACAGAGAAAACAGGAAAGCCTTGCCTTCTATGTGTTGGTAGAAGACAATTTTGGGAGCTAGATTTCACGTTCTTAACTAGATCCTGGGTGATTGAACTCAGGTCATCAGAATCGGCAATATGCACCCTTATCTACTGAGACAACTTGCCAGTCCTTCTCCCTCTCTCTCTCTCTCTCTCTCTCTCTCTCTGAGACAAGGCTTTTCTGTAGCTTTGGGCTTTGGTGTCTGTCCTGGAACTAGCTCTTATAGACCAGGCTGGCGTCAAACTCACAGAGATCTGCCTGCCTCTGCCTCCCAAGTGCTGGGATTAAAGGCGTGCACCACCACCACCAGGCTTCTCTTTTTAAAGGAATTACAAAAGAAAGAGTGAGGATGACCTTACAAACTAATGAGACCATTTGGAGTCAGCTAAAACAGCTACCTAAAAGTGCTCCTGGGGATAATGGCAACTGTAAAAATGTCCACTAATTTAATAATGGTTTGTGTTGCTGTTTAACAATTGCCATTGCCACCACCAGGCGGTAGTGGCGCAAGCCTTTAATCCCAGCACTCGAGAGGCAGAGGCAGGCAGATCTCTGTGAGTTCGAGGCCAGCCTGGTCTACAAGAGCTAGTTCCAGGACAGGAACCAAAAGCTATGGAGAAACCCTGTCTTGAAAATCCAATAAATAAATAAATAAATAAATAAATAAATAAATAAATAAATAAATAAATAAAATTGCCATTGCTTGTTGTTGACAGTCAAAAGTGAACAGAGACTAAAACAGATGTTCTACAGTGAACTGGATTCAAACTTTTATTACTAGTAAAAACAGAAGGTAAATATCTCCAAAATATACAACAGAAAGAAAATCAATAAAACAGACTTTAAGTGCCATTAAGGCAAAGTCAACTCAGGGAGGCCTTAAAGTCTACAGTGAATAGAATTCCAGGTAGCAATTCCCAGCAAAATGTTAAATAAGGAGAGAATTATGAGCCAGATTTGGGAGGGAGGAAAGCATCCACTGCGTCTTGTTACTCCTCCCCTCTTTAGTCTAGTAATTTTCTGGACATCTTTTCCCCATTCGTTACTTCCCTGGGGCCCCCCCCCCATTTCTTATGTCTGTAGGAGGAACATGGCATTCCCATCCTCTGCTCGCAAGAGCTAGATTCTAGACCAGACTCTTTATTCCACCCACTGTCCTGGTTGCCATTGCTCCTCCCCCCCCTTTTTTTTGCCAAGATTCTACTAAAATTGTTCATAAACTTCTGGAGGACCACAAGAGATTCTGGAAGAAGCTTTAGTTCTCCCTTACAGTACACACACCAACACATAACCGTGTAGCCAGCACAAGGGCTGCTGGGAACCCTGGGTGTTGCCTGGTGGATCCCTAGATAGTCCCTGGTATTGAGGTTGAAATTCTTGGCATAGTTTGTACAATTTTTTCTGTGCCTGTCTTTCACTTCACAAAGGAGGCAGAAGAGCACACACTTGGTGACTCGAGAAGCCTTTATGTGGCTGCTTTTAGATCTACATTAGCACTTCCGCTACAGAACACTCTTGGATCCTTTTTTAACACATTGTCCTTTCCTTGGTTGGAGGTTGCAGTTTCTTTTCTACCATTTTGCTGAAGGATGTAGGTTCTGACCAAATTCTGTAGAGAATGAATATCATTTCTGAAGCAAGGCCATAAAGGGTAGAGAAGAGACAAATTGGCCTGGGACTTCCTGAATCTTATTCTTTCCTGGTGGGCATGACTATAACCTAGAGAAAGTCACAACCTCTCTGGTTATCTCCAATATGTTCATCTTACACTACTGTCTTACACTACTCTGTTTCTTTAATAATTAAAATTCATCATGCTGAATCCCTGAGATCACCCTGTGAAATACCTAGGATACAAACCTAGAATATACATATGTAAAGACCCACAAACTGAGAAGTGACCCAAAATATATGTGACCAGAAGGAGCTACTTTCTGAAGAGAGACACTACCTCCTTCAAGAACCCCCTTACAGACTAGCCTGCTCTCCAGGGGTCTCAGGAAACAGTTCTGTGCTTTAGTGACCACTCCAGCAAATACTGCCCCCAATTTGCAAGGTTGCAGAAACACACTGTCAATGACCACACTGTGGCCATTATCTACCCAATATCATTTAGCATAGTAAGCAAAATAAGCATGTCTTGAACCAATACATGGACTGAAATAATTCTCTTACATTATCTAGGCACAGAAAGGAGCAAAGGAATTAATAAATTGGATACTTTGGATTATTTTTAGCTGGGATTATCTGGTTTATCACCATGCTTTCAAAGCAAGAGCATCTCCGCCTGTGCAATGAGCAATCAACTCATTCTATTTTGCTTCACGTCTAATCCTATTTTGTAAGGGATAATTTAAAAGATGCCAAATTTCCCGGTATACGAAAGGTCAGCCGCATCTCAAAATAGTTCTAGCTGGTTTCATAGTTGTGAAGGCTGGGGTGTTTCACAGAGTTTTTCTAATTCTTAGTAACATTTTTAAAATAAGTGCCACGGGATAGCTAAGCCCATAACTTGTCCTCTAAATATGCATTTAGAGGCTTCTAATACATACTATAAATATGTATTTAGGGATTTTCTTATGCCAAATAAAGTGTGTTATAATAACTCCTTTGAAAAGAGCATCCCTGTCACATTGCATGTGTTCAGTCTGCTAAACCATTCATGCTATTTTCCCGGTAGTCCAGGGAGTGCGATAAGAGATGGTAATAAGACACCGCCAGCAGTGGGTAGAGCAGCTTAGATTCCACACGGGATGCAAGCCCTCCTCCCTTATACACACAAGGTGTGTGGGAGGCAGTGTGGGACACTTTGCTTATTCTCATAAATAATGCAGTGCAGTTGCTCACATGTCAGCCCATAAATGGCAAACATAATCGCCCAAACTGGGTCAGCCAGGTTCAAAGCAATCTGTGAACGGAAACCTTCCCACAATCCCAAGCAGAACACGGGCCCTCATTTTAGATGTGGTTGCTACACTGGCTCCTGCAATCCCTTCCTGGTCACCTCATTGCATCTCAGAGCATGTGAACAGCATTGATTCTGTTAAGGTAAAATGTTGCTAGGTCACCCATGCTCACCCAGGACTCATTCTTCCTGCCTCAGTTTTTCAAGTGCTAGGTTTACAAGTGTGCCCACCGTGCCCAGCAACACCAATATCTTTTATTATAGACTCCACCAGGAGTAAGTCAGGCCTATCCTTTTATATGTATTTTTCAACTCAAGTGATATATACTGGGAAGAGTGGCAAAATTTAACCTATGCTTAATTTTAAACATGACCTGGCTACAGGTATTAATAATTTTCCCACATCTTGGTAAATTAGCATCTTCTTGGATCTGAAGAAGCAAGCTGAGTTAGAGAACTGCATGTACCTCCTAGGTTCTTCCCAGGATACGTTTTACTCCATCAAGTTCTTTTTAAAATTGCACAGAGAGTATCAAAGAGTGTAGCTACAGTAGTGCATGTTGGAAATTCTCTTTGACAAGGACATAGGGGCTGCGAATGGGTGACAACAGAGCAAGCCCCTTTGTCATTTGTTAGAATAAGATTCTGGATGGAACAATGCACCCTGACCACCAGGGAAGGATGAAGCACCCTTTGGCATGATGCACTGGCAGGAGATGCTTTGGAATAAAGCAACCAGTTCAGCTGGTCCTTAAGGAAGATGATGCTCAGTTTGGGATGCTTCCACAGCCTGGACAGAGTCCTTCTCAGCAAGGATGCTCATGGGAATGGCCAACGCTGATGCAGGTTGTTTACATCAGTCCTACCTGCTTCTCTTTGTGTGCTCTCCTCTCTCTACTAGACCCACTCTCCAGGGTCTTCAGTTCATTTCATTCCCCAACAGTCCAGCCTAAATCCAGGAAGACCTCTTCATGAAATCATTCATTTTTTTTCCAGGTACCAGGCAAATTGTCTTTCTGCCAGACTGGGAAACAAGTCACCGGACAGACACTCCTCTGAGAGCTACCTGCTCAAAGACTTACCCATTTCCAATCTCAGGAATGAAAGATCAGTTTCTCAGTCAGCAGTGAGGCTGGGCTGAGTAGACTCAGGGGCCCACAGCACGTTCACGGTCTGTGGCCTGGCCTAGATCAGCTGAACCTGATCATACAGAGGTTAAGTGTGCCACACTGGAATGAGCCAAGATCAAGGTTGGTAATGTGGTGAGTAAGGGCCTTGTTCTGGGCTATGAAAAGAGAGTAGAGAGCAATAGAAGGGAGACAGAGTGAGGGCACAGCATCCTGGTGACTGAGCGGGAGGATTTCTTGATTTCTTTGCGAGGGCTTGCCTGATAATTCTGCCCTCACTTAGACAAGACAACATTGGGTACTTTATTTTGGAAGAGGAAGTATTCTGCAGAGCTTGAAAAAGATGGGTGTGAGGTCACACCCGCTTAGCTGAGTCTCCAAGTCACTCACACATCAACTGATCACGCAGGGCTTTTTCCAAGACCGCGGATCACTTCAGCAGCCAATAAAGAAGAGGTGCTACCCACAAGTATTTCACAGCCATTTACAGGCACTGAAAGCTTCAATTCAGGATAATGGAAAAGTATAATTGGAGACGTAAGCCTTGTTTACTAGTAGGAGAGAGCGCGTAAAGAATCAATTATGGTTGATGGTCCTGGGGAAGCTTTCCAAGCAACACTGGCGAAACTTCGGAGGTCTTTAGTGATACCTGTAGTGACGGTGCCAACATGGTAAAGGGTAAAGGAAGAGCATGCCAAGCGGTGGGGCCTAAATGGGGAGTTATGTATGGCCTAGGGTGGCTGTAGCATGTGGTTTATCCCACTGAAGAACAAGGCCAGGCATGCAGCAGGAAAGAGTGTGCTTTGTGCTGAGATTCTCGACCTGTTTCTGTTCACAGGTAGGGATGCCTGGAGCGTTTTAAGAAGGGAGTGTGTTCTGTAGTGGCCTGGGCTAGTGCACTCCTATCCCTCAGCTGAACAAAGCTCACAGCTTTCTGACCACAGGCTGTATCTGCTATGCACACCCGCAGGCTGCTGCTTCCAATGTGATGGTGAAGGAGGGAGGGGGCATTGTGCACTAGCTGGGTCCCTGGTGCCGCCTTTCCGAAGGAAGCAAGTGGGATTTCAAGCAGAGGAGGGCGGACTTGTTAGAAAGATGACATGGAGGAGAAAGGCAAGTTGCTGTGAGCTTACAGGTAATTGCCACGTGTGAACTAATGCCAGCTCCCCGTGGGCCCGGGACCAGGGCATGTGTTCCGTCGTCACCATTTGCATCGTCCACCTTTTAGCTTAGAAGTTGGAAAGCAATTGCGGAACGCAAGAATGTGGACATTATGACAAATGTTTTTTTGGTTGAATCTGGGACTCGTGAAGTGATCCTATTGGAAGTGACTGTGGAAAGACTGGCACCCCAAAGACTAGTGGTCCTTTCCCATGGGGTCAAAGATGAGCCACTTCCTTCCTGAAGTGACTGGTGTTGAGAAAGGCGCCGCATCCAGCTTGGTGGGGTGAAGCAGAGCAGCATCCAGAGCGGAGGGACAGCAGGAGGACAGAGAGAAATCTGCATGTCAGGTCCCCTTCTTTCTACAGACACTTGTGTCTTCTCCTATACAGGCTCATGCAATTCATTTTCCCCAACAGGGGGTGTCCTGGGCCATGATCATTTTTGCAACCCATCTCCTCCCCCAAGCCTGCTCTGTGTTGCAGCATGGGGCTGATTTAGCTGTCAGAGGCTAGTCATCTCACCCTGGGAAGACGACCTTTGGAAGGGGTAATATTCGTCATATATAGAGAGCTTAAATGGAGCGCATGAGCATGTGATGAGCGGGAGGAGGGCATGCCTTGACTTCTGAAATGCCATCTGCTTTTTTAATTTTCTTTTGTAAGTTGAAAAATTGAACCAGAATGGTAAAAAATTAAAAATCAAAACAGATTGCCTCACACCAAACTGAAGGGAGGTGGAGACATTCGGCAAGAGAAGGGCATCTTAAAAGGTATCAAATAAAATAATCAAACTCAGCAGCTAAAATTCAGAATAATGGAATTTTACACCAAGTCAGTAAATGTGGAGTGTGGACCCGTGTGCAACATGGTCACCACATGAGCACACAGGATCTGATGAGGACCATGTAGGCAGGGTTGGCATAAAGCATTTGCTCTGTTGCTAAGGTACAGATATCCAGGTTCTACTGGTGTACTTTACAGTCACCCAACAGGCCCCTCACTGAAGCCATCCCAACACAGCGACAAAGTCACAACAGTGTAAGAATTTCACTGACACTTTAGAATCTGAGATAAGAGTTGGGCTGTATGTAACCTGACCTTTAGTGACTCGTGAATTTTATAGTGATATTCTCTTTGTATTTTTAATATTTTTATAAACAGATAAAACTTGCCTGAAGATCAGAGTGCAGAGCTAAGACACTAGAGGTCAGGCAGTGGTGGCACACACCTTTAATCTCAGTACTTGGGGGGAGAGAAGAACATCTGTTTGTTCAAGACCGCCCTGGGCTACACAGTATTGAATCTGTCTAAAAGAGAAACAGAGTTCACACAAGGGTGACCTCAACACCTGGAATCTCAGGCCTTTAATCCCAGCCCTAGGGAGGTGGAGACAGGAGTGATATGGCTGGGTGGAGAGAGGAGTATAATGTGGGAGGAGACAGGAACTCAAAGCAGTCTGAGGATGCAGTCTGAGGAGACAGTCTGAGGAGACAGTCTGAGGACAGGACCGCCCCTTTGGTCTGAGCATTAGTAGAGGTAAGAACTCTAGTGATTGGCTGCTCTGCTTCTCTGACCCTTCAACTTTTATCCCGCTAGCTGGCTGTGAGTTTTTATTACTAAAACCAATTAGAATCCATGCTATAGCTCTCTTTCTAAATCAATGAATTCGAGCAGGTCATTCAGGAGGTATTTCTCCCAGCAGGTGTGAAATGATGAGTCCTTCTGATGCCCATATTCCAGGATTGAGGATGCAGCCAAGTTTCCATCCTTGGATGCTTGTCCTGGATTCAAAGACATTACCTAAGCCTACTTGAAGCACACCAACTCACTCTAAACTCAGACATTTTTCTTATTTAGTGCCTTGCTGAAGGTGCATTGCATCCTTGTCCACCTAAGACCTCAGCACAGCTCTTAGCGTCCTGATAGACGTCACCATCTCTCCTCCCCCTGCAGCATTAGAATTGTGTGTTCACTGCCACCCCGTGAAAACTCTTGTTATACTCCTCATGAATGAACGGCTCCTCACCCAGACATCACATACATAGTAAACAGAAATAGGGTAAAAGGTTTCTGGCTTATGTTGTGGTTGCTGTGGAGAGAGATAATGACACAGTCATACTTCAGCTGGGTGCAGCTCACAACATGGGCGGTGGACAGTGCTGACGGGCAGGTGAGCAGAAGAGATGCTCGTGTCCATATCCCATAAGCCATATCGCATATCCCAAAGACACCCCAGCTGTCTAAGTCATTTCTTTGTCTCCCACCGTTATTTGTTACCCTTGCCTCTACTTTGGCTGAACAGTAGTGAGATATTAAGAAGACAATTTCCCATGGCACATGGTCATAATTGAGCAATTTCCAAAAAACTCTCAGCCATGAAAATATCGCCCCTTATTATCAGAAAGCTGAAGAGCTTGCAAAGTTGCTAATGTCTCCTCCGGTCATGTCTCAGTGAAAGCTCTTTCTAAATGCATTATATAAATTTATGTGGATAATTTTTAGTTTAGGTTGGCTAGTCATAACTATATAAAAAGTAACACCCAAACTCCATACTTATATATAATCATCTGATAATCTGTCTGCTGAGGACCAGACACCTGAGAGGATCTCAGCAGGTGGCTCTGGCTCCCCAGGTGGTGACAGCACGTGTTACAGCAGGCGCAGGCTGGAGGTACTCGGCTATTGCATTCTGGATCTGCAGTCTTGGGGCCTCTATCTGTTCACTCCACATTTGCTGCTTGGGCCTTTCCCTGCAGCCTGGGGCTTCAGCACAGTCAGACTGTTAACATGGTGGCCAAAGGTGTCACAAAATGACTCCCAACAAGCAAGTAGATGTTCTACGGTATTTTACAACCTAGTCTCAAAAGTCATTTCCGTATTCTTGGTGGGCTGGCTCACAGCAACACACCAAGTTCAAAGGGAGGTACATAGGGCCAAGAGTGTAGGGGAGGAACGTCAGAATGGGATATGGTGTTGCTGTTATCTTTGGAAAATACCATCTGCCATAAGGTGGCATATCCATCACCACATTCCATGATCAGCAATCGCTTTTGCTTGCTGAATTAGAACTGGTACCTTCCATCTCTGGTGACAAAGGCTAATTTTCTAGCCAGTGCACTCTCTTGTCATCATCTGAGTCCACCCCTGATTGAGGAAGGAGTCGCATGCCTTTTTCCCTTCTGGAAAATGCTATTTGGTACACATACCTACAGCTTAGAGGGACGGGGACAATAAATAATAACTCTGGTCTGTGTGGATTCGTGGGGATTTAAGGGGTTTAGAGCGCAGCAGCAGGATTTCCTCTATTTCATAGCAAAGCCTTTTCTGTGCAGACAATCAAAACCAAAAAACGGTGACTGTCGTGGTCCAGCTTGGGAAGGAGGCTACCCGAGGATGCTCGCAGGGAAGTTACTTCTCTTCCTGGCATTTCTAACCTGGCTGATCATGATGAGGAGACATGGAAATATCTTATAGTTAGGAAGGTGGCTAGCAGCCAGACTGTGTCTGCGTAATACTTAGAATTTTAACCTGGGAGAAGAGCTTCCCAGCTGATGCTTTTTAAAGGTACAGTGATGGGGGGCAAACACCATCCTCATTTGGATGTATGGATGGTGACACTCATAAACACACTGAATACATATCTGGAAGCTGAGTAAAAGGAAAGACATGGAAACTACACACATAGGCCATACGGCTTGCTGATGACAGAAAGTGGGGGTTAGGATACAGAATCTTCAAGCAGAGGAACTAGGCATAAAATCTCTGTCTGCAGACAAAGGAAGCAGTTGGTGTCCACACTACACATGGGAAGTTATACCCCCGATGTGACATCATAGCCCAGGCCCTCTCATAGGAAGGGACTATATTCTGTAGCTATTTCCTTTGAATTTGAATCATCCCTCAAGAGAAAACGGGGACTTAGAAAATAAAATTTACAAGGGTCAGAAAGTTCCTGAAACAAACAAGATTTACAAGGTCCTCCATATCCAAGATTATATGGATGGTAATAATCTCCTAACAGTCTAGCTGCTTCAGTCTGGGCATAGCCCTTTGGGATTTTGTGTGTGTGTGTGTGTGTGTGTGTGTGTGTCATAACCTAGGCTGGGGTCAGCTTTTCAGTGACTATGGTGCTCAGTGTCACCCATATTCTTGTTAGTAATTCCTTACCACTCACCTAAAAGTAACTCCAAGCTATTAAGGTAGTTCATTAAGCTAGCTTAGGGCCTGCCATCAGTGTCCTCTCTAAGAGGAATAAATGTTCATTCATGTTTCCCAAGAAAAAGCTACACAGCAGACTGGTAAACAAAGAAGTTTTAGGTTTGAAATATCTCCAAGATAGCTATGCAGGTAACAGCCTTGGAAACAGTTACTTAGAGAAGTTAACATGTATCATCTGAACAATAGATTTCAAGAGTCTGGAGGCAAATACTTTATAAAGTATATAAAGACATGGGGTAGTAGTCACTCTGAAACCTCTGCAATATCTAACATAACTACAAATACTAAGGGAAATTAGGGCGGCATTTAGTTGCTTTTATAACTCAATGAAGTGTCCATGTGTGGGGAGACGCTCATCATTTGTGAATTAGAAACCTGGATGATCATCTGACTTGTAATAATATCAATAATACACTTAGGACTGTTGTGTTCCAACTGACCTCCCCGTGTGGAGCTACACCCCACGCATCCTGCAGCATCCCAATCTAAAGAATCACATGGGATCAGCACTGGAAGGTTACAAGTGCTTTCTCCAGTTTACCTTTTGGACTGAAATGTTTCCTATGAACAGATATCCAAATATACTGTGGTTTGGAACATATTCAGATAAGCCTCATTAAAAAATAATACCTACTGGCTCTGATTCCATAAAACGTTTAGGTATATGGAATCTTCTCAGGCCAGTTTTTTTTTTCTGAGTCAGCTGGCATATACTATTGCCAAAAATCATGTAGATATTACAGGATTTTGTAGTTGAAAAGACAGCTATGCTTTGAAACTTTTGCCCATAAACACTTAAAAGACAGATAGTGAACGGAGCTATTATTTAAGTTACATTGTGTCTACATTCTTCTCTAGCAGTAAACACACTGTTTAGATTGCTTGTTATAATGGGAACATTTCATTTGGTCACTTCTCAATGCATCTTGTTTTAACCCTGACAGTTTATACTACACACTTCTTGCTTATGACTTTTGCCCACTCTGCTGTGGGATAATGCTTGTACACTGTAAAGACTTGTCACCCATATTAGTTTAATAAAACACTGATTGTCCAGTAGCCAGGCAGCAAGTATAGGCGAGGTGACCAGACTAAGAGAATTCTGGGAAGAGAAAAGGCAGAGATGCAGAGGAAGCAAGATGAGAATGCCTTACTGAGAAAAGGTACCAAGCCATGTGGCTAAACATAGACAAGAATTATGGGATAATTTAAGTTGTAAGAACTAGTTAATAATAAGCCTGAGATAACAGGCCAAAAAGTTTATAATTAATATAAGCCTCTGTGTGTTTCTTTGGGACTAAATGGCTGCAGGACCAGAAGGGACAGAAACTTCTGGCTACAAACTTCTGGCCACTTTAGTTTCTTTTCAACATTATTTGTTCCCCTGCCACTTGCTTTTCCAAATGAATCTTTTATTAAATTCCAGTCAAAATATGAAAACTATTATGTATGTGGGGGTTGAAAATAACCTCTTAGGATCTAGACATCTATCTGGAAGGACAGATGATCTATATGGGTAACATTATTCATACATAAGAAGTACTGAGGCTCATAAAATGACAAAAATAATATTACACAAAGCAGGTGCCTGAAAGGACAGTATTTAAGATGAATTTTCCAGGGCTGCCATGAAAAGTTAAGTGACAAGCGGAATATCAGAGAGGTGGTGGCATTTCAAAGGAAGGAACAAATTAAAAAATTACATTCAAGCCAAGGACAAGCAATTGTAGGTCAGTTGTAGTGCTTGGTCCTAAAGGTCAGGAAGGAATTAGAAACATGCATAGCAGCAGTGGAGCGTGCCAACGGGCTCCTTGAAAAGGGTTGACAATTCTAATTTTATTTTTTATCATCTTTTCATGAGGTAAAACACCTGAATTTGTATATTCTAAATTCTCCTGATGTGCTTAGCATTTAGAAGACCTACCTACATGCCACATTGATTAAACATCATTCAACACTATCTCCTGGGCTTTGTCTTCAGGACCAATGTACCCTTCCTTTCCGTTTGGATGTCAGCTGAATTAACTCTTACAAAGTGGCCATTCCTCAGGTGTTAGAAATAATTCTCTTCCACAGGTTGTGTGGTAGATTTTCTCAGAGCTGTTTCCTCCCAACCCACTCTCAAGATCCCACTCAATACATGCTTGCATCTGACTGCAAACCCAATCTTCACCGACTCTAGCTTGTTGTCCCACCGATTTCTTGCCAATAGTAAATGAAATCCAATCACCACCCAGAGGATTACAAACTCCCAATCGTCTAATTTGTTACAAACATCCACTTTCCTGTCATTTGGTTTGGCTTTACTGCTGGTGAGGCTAATCTGTAGCCTCTTTTGGTCTTGACTCCTAGGAGACCATACTTAAGTTCCTTTGTTTCTTTGTTCTGCCAAGTTGCTACATTCCTCTTTTGCAGGTCTTCCATGCATTCCTTTCTATGTTTCTAAAGCCTCTGTCTTCCTCTAGTCTTTAATGGACATACAACTCTCCCTCTGTGTTTTCTGCCTTCTTGCTTTCTATATCCTTTGGTCCTTCCAAGTTCAATCCCCTGTGTGAGTTACTTGCCTTTCTGCACCTCCCCAGATGGATCATGAAGACTTGCTCCATATATGCCGGAGACTGACATTTCCGGTCACTTGAGGCTGTATCTTGGATGTCTTGTACTTTTTCCTTCTTGTTTTATTACTGCCTGGAATCCTTTCTAGAATGAAACAATTATCTCCTTTGTATTCAAATGGCAATTGTGATTGTCTGGCAAGAATTTTAGGAGTATTTAGACGAGAGACTTTTTGGCTTAAATTAATCTAAACTTAAACCTACCCCTGATTTTTATTGTCTGCTTAACTTGGCCTCTATCCTGGTAGCGAATAAATTAGGTATAAAGAATCAGATCCCTAGAACACTACCATAGTATGGATGTTTCATCTGTGATATGCTGCCTACCAGTCTCTATCTTTACAAAAGGAGTGAAAAAAATCCCATGAAGAAAAGTCAGTAATACAGACACATCATGGCCAAGAGGAGATTGTGCAGATCACATAACTCTAAAATCAAGTAGGTGTGCTCTATCCCAATAAACATTAAACACATGTGAAACCTATTTGCTTTCATCCATAGCTATTGTTTGATTACAAATTAAAACATTATCAATGCAGTAATTTTCGGAGTATTTGCTCACAAGACTTTAGTTGTATCATGTGGAGAATAAAAGGTTTTCATGGCACAGAAGTTTAAAATTCAGTCAAGTTTGAGTCCCCAGATGAACGTTTTATTTTGGCATCTAAGTAATTTCATATTTATTTCTGTTCCTCAGTGAAATGTCACCCTATACCCCCCTCCCCTGTTTATCTTCCGCAAAGTATTTTCTGGAATACTTTTTCAAAACCTGTCTTCTGGTGTGACTATTGTTTAACGGAACCAGTTCTGTACATTTGAGATGCAGCTGCGTGCCAAGTTAGCAAGAACACTCCAGAGGACGAAGCTAAGAGTAAGTAAATTGGCTGAATGAACAGAATTATGGACATCTGGTGGGGGCAAGGACAAAAGGTCATGGCGGTAGTCATTGCATACACTTGAAGACGTGAGGGGAATAGCTGTCTGTGCGGCAAGACAGTCTGCCGAACCGCAAATGCAAAGCTTTGTGTGGCAAATCAGTCTGTGGGACCGCAAATGCATAGCTCTATGTGGCAAGAGAAACTGCAGAACCACAAATGCGAAGGACTTGGTACAGGTGTATTTTGGGTAAATGAGAAACAGCAAGGAGATCAGTGTCAATGCTGCAAGGAAGAGGGGGTAGCGGGTGGCACAGGGTGTACTGAGCACTTGTTACCAGGATTTGGACATTTACTGTTTGTGAGGCGAAACTATCACAGGAGTTTGGAAGAGTGAAATGATCTGGTTTAGATTTTAGAAGATCACTCTGGCTTCTGAGTGAAGAGACTCTAGGGGGTCACGGATGATCTAGGAAGCTGCCATGGTTTTTAAAAGGGGCATGAAGGAAAGAAAGGTGGGATTTAGGATACATTCTTTTTCTTATTAAATTTTTTTCCATATAATATATACTGAATATGGTTCCCCTCCCTCAACTCCTGCCAGACACTCCCCTCCTCCACCCTCACCCAAATCCACATCCTTTCTTGCTCTCTCCTGACACAGAGTAGACCAGGTCTTCCAATAGATAGGATGTGAAAGAAGAAAGAAGTGGGGAGAATTCCAGATGTTTATGTCTGAGTGTGTGGAAGACCACTTTGAGTGAGTGAAGTCAAGGAACTCATTTGGCACAGTCAAGTTGAATTGCAGGTCTATACAGGAGTCCTGGAAGAGGACCGCTCAGATAGGCACCTGCCCATCCTATTTCTCCTAAATGTAGACAGGGGGGTAAGGACAGCCGGGGCACCAAGGAGGAGCCTTTCTACAATAGGCCAGAGGACTTGAGATTTGGTGGAGAAAGATTTGGGATGAAAAACTGGGATTGGTGGCATGCTAGCTAGTGTTCAGAGAGAAATTTGCACATGGATCTCAAGTCACGTTGGGGCCAAGCACTAGGCAAAGGTGCCGACACACTGGCAGACGGCTAGTAAGTACTGATGTTCATCGACACTGACCATTGTCCTTGCTTGCCAGGCCATAAGCTAGGACTCTTGCTGAGATTACACAAGGTTAAAATAAAAGTTCCTTCCACAGACTGAAGGCACAGGTAACTAACTGGGTGTTTCCTGAAGGAACCACTAGGGACTCCTTTTTCAGGATGAACAATTGAATCTTTGTTAGTGCCAGTGGCGGGGACATAATACCAAACTATCTGTTGGTAATGTTTGGACCAGGTGATTATTTTTTCCCACAGCCATCTTTTACCTCCTAATATTCAAAATGATTAATTTCCAGTTTAGATAGGCATTTTAAATACATTAGTCACTTACAGACCATTAAAGTTTCCCAAATGGCATCTGTAGTCATCATATAAAGCTAACAATGACATGGCGACCAGCTACCAAACTCCACATCAATGAAGGTTCCATTCCATTCATCTTCCACACGGTGAAGGGGGAAGTCTCCAGCATCTGCTCACTGGGTGTGTCCACAGTGCCAGGTACTGTGAGATGAGGGACTGGTACAAGGAGTGTGACTTCCTTCCTTAGTTTCCAAGTGGCACATGCTGGTTTTTCTCTTACAGCACAGAGGGCATAACTTATCCTTTCACTCCCATAAAGATGTAAGGACAATGAAAATTTAAGTATGGATGATGAGCGCATGTCCTTCTTCATTACTTTCTGTTATTTTTAATTTTTAATTTTTTTTCTCTTTATTTTGTGTGCTGGGGATGGGGATACAAATGGAAGCCAGAAGACAGAGCTAGAATGTGCTGCTTTTCTCTTACAGGGATAAAACGCCATGACCAAAGCAATTTATAGCAGGATTTATTTGGGCTTACAGCTCCTGATGGATAAGAATCCTTAATGAAAAGGAAGCATGGCAGCAGGCAGCCTGGTGGGGGCGGAATGCTGAGAGCTCACATCTGGAAACATCAGTACAAAGTAGAGAGAAAGGGGAAGGGGAGGAGAGGAGAAGGAATAAATGGGAAATGTCATGGGCTTTAAGTCTTCAAGGCACACTTCCAGTGCCACACACCAAAACAAGGCCACACATCCTAAACCATCCCAAACAGCACCACCATCATGGGAGCTCATGAGAGACATTCTCATTTAAACCACTACAAGTAGTTATGGGAGATTCAGGTCATTGCGATCTGCCTGATCGGGTGCTAGGACTTAAACAGGAGCCCTCAGGAAGAGCAGCAAGCACTCCTAACTGTTAAGCCATCTTTCCGGCTTGTGCTATTTTTTAAAAAAATAAAATTGCAATGAGACAAACTAGAAATAGGGTCTTAGTGATGTAAAACATGACTTTTCATTAAAACGCACACAGAAGGCCACTGAACACTACTTTAAAACCTTCTCCCAAGTATCAACGTAAGTCAGATCAACTTGGTCCATTCAAATAGTGCCTCTGCTCAGGAGACAAATCCTACATCTCTCCAATGACCGACTAGAATACATCCCAATAGAATCGGTATTCTGAGCTCCAGCAGGCAGATGATTCATCCTTTCCTTAGCCAAAACTCAGGAGGAAATGAACCTGGCCCTGATGGTCAGGGATTACACATGGTCAGCCTGCTGCACACAGCTCAGAGCTTCTTCCAGGGACAGTCAGGAGAACTTGACACAGGGGAAGGAGGTGGTTAACCTGCCGCTCTGTAAAGCCACTGTCGTCATGGAGATGGTGAAGGGTGACCAGACACCATCCTCAGCTGCGAACAGTTGAAGGACTGAGGAATAACGATGAGGACCCGTGGTTTAGAGATTGAGTTCCTCCCACAATAATCACCTTGTAGAAACTGGGGGCTGTTGTTTCGAGTATTTTCCTCCTGTTTCAGGAAAAAGGTCTTTCAAGAAAGGCCCAGCTTCCCCACCACCACCTACTAACCAGGAAATCTGATGAATAAGTCAAAAAATAAAAAGGAACTAAAACCTGTGTGATGCTTCTAACATTGTTAAGTTTCAAACTGGGCTGTTTTTCAGGCATTTGCATTTCAGTGGTTTTTAACATTTGTTATCTTCCATTAGAACCAAGACAAAGGTGTGTGTGGTTTTTAGCATTTGTTATCTTTCATTAGAACCAGGCAAAGGTGTGTGTGTGTGTGTGTGTATGTTTGTGTATGGTTTTTAACATTTGTTATCTTCTGTTAGAACCAAGACAAAGGGGTGTGTGTGCAGGGGGGGTGTCTGTGTGTCTCTGTGTGGTTTTTAACATTTGTTATCTTCCTTTAGAACCAAGACAGAGGTGTGTGTGTGTGTGTGTGTGTGTGTGTGTGTGTGTTTGTGTGTGTGTGTGTGTGGTTTTTGATGACCAGCTGTGTTTAGTCCCTCTGAAAGGTCAGAGGAAGTCCCCTTTCTTCCCATCTGGTCTGTTTCTTACAAAGAACACACTGACATAAACTCACATTCCTCTTGTGAAAGAGGTCTCATCTGTGGGCTGTTTTTGGCTGAGTCAATGGCCCCTTACATACGATTCTGAGGAGACTTGTGGGACTACACATCATCTGTCTTTGGAGCGGCCTCTCTATTCCAGACATTATTTATATGGTGTGTAGGGTACAAAGTTGGATCAAACACAGACTTGGCTCATGTTGCTTTAGTCCCACAGTCTATCATCTGCCTATAGTGCATCTTTCTGAAGATGGAGAAGAAAAAAATGTCTTGTTTATTCATGGAACATCAACTGAGATAGAGCAAGGAAAACAGAGGGAAGTTGCTAGGATGGTGCACACTAAGAAGAAACAGAGGATGCAGGAGGAAGGGGGAAAGGCCTTCTCTTTGAAACACATGGATTCTTCTTTTAGATCAAGCTCCTGCTTCCTCTTCAGTCCTGCCCCACCAGGAGCCAGTGGCACATTCCAAACTATACGGTCCAGGATGGCTTTCTGTTGGTGAGGGATTCTTCCAAAACTGAAGGCATGTCTCCAGACTGTTTCAAATGTTCTTTGATACTTTTCCCCCATATTTTTCATCATGTTTGTAAACACTGCTCTCTTGTTCTTTTGGTGTGTATGTGTGGTGGTCAATTTCTTTTTTATTTATTTTATTTATTTATTTTTATTTTACAAGCCAATCCAAGTCTTCAATCTAATTATTCTGCCCAATTTTTTCTCAATTTTCTTTCTTTCTTCCTCTCTCTTTCTTATTTTTAATTAACACAACTATCTTAATTTAAAACCTATTGCTGTATATCTGTATTGTTGTCATATCTCAATTAGGTCTTTTATTCTGCCACCTCCATTGCCTCATTGATTTCAGCTGACTCTAATGGGATTTGGAATGGACTGAGATAAGCAATAACTTTTCTAACAATCTTAACGTTCAATACGACACTCAGAGTATTAAGGACTATTTCTTCTCCGTCTCTCCTATGTCCTATAATTAAATTGATTCTGAACGCATAGTTGTGCTCTGTGTTTACCCCATGATGCTTTGGGAAGCCTCCATGAAGTATGCAGATGGACGTTTCAGAATTTGATGGTGCACTTCTAAATCTGTAAGTCAGTCACCTCTCAAACTCCATAGTTTCAGTGAGAATAACTTTCTAATTCAGCATTAATTTCAGTGAAAATCCTGCCAAGAATATGTCATCTATAAAATAATGAACTGTAATGTCAGACAAACAAGTACATCTATAAAACAAAGCAAGTGGTATGATTTATTAACTAACACATAAAAGCACTAACTATGAGAACAACTGCATTGTGGCTGCCTTTTATTAAAATCTAACGAATTCTATTCTTAGAGCAAAATCTCACACAGTTGATTTTCTCTAGAGATAAAGGGACAGGGTCATGGCTCAGTGGCAGGTGCCACACAAGTCGAAAGAAAAATCCCCAGAACCCACATCAAAGCTAGGGACGAGTGTGAGTGTCTGCAATCCCAACATACTTCTGGGCAGATGGGAGTCAGATGCATGTCTGAAAGCTCCGAAGCTTGGTGTATGTGGAGGAAGAATGAGAGACCCAGCCTCTAAGTGGAAGGTGAGGACTGACCCTGAGATTGACTTCTGACCTGCACGTGTCCAGTGTAGCGTGACAGCAGCCACACAGGATAGCCTGCTAAGAGAAAAGAACAGGCTATGACATATACAAACCTCAGCAATGACAAGCTACTAAAGTGACCCTTGTGAATTTCACTGCTGCTATCCCACTCAAGGATCCATGCGGATTATATGTGCGTAATAAAGGGCCACGTTAAATGGATGGGTACTTTGACAGCCATCGCATGTGGCTGACAGAGAAAGCCCTTATCAGTATGCCAGGGGTGCGAGCCACAATGGCTGGACTGTGGCTCAGCTTCGCACTCTCCATCAAGGGAGCCTAGCAAAAGAGGCTGAGGGTAATTAAGAAGGAAGTGTCAGCCTCTGCAAAATAAAAATGAGGAGCATTTATCAGATGGTTAATTATAGCTACAGCTTCTCCGTGGCTTACAAATGGCTGTATACCACTGTTCCTCAACACTGCAGTGTGTGGCACAAACTACGCACTTTCGTGCAATGCGTCTACTCTTTTGTCTGTTGTCCCAGCATTGGAAGAATCCTCACACAAACAGTAGGTGACTCATTTTACTCCCCTGGGGTATGAAAATCCGCGAAGTTATGATGAATCACTGGTGGTTTGGTTCAGTTCTTGATTTCAAAAGCACATCTTGACAATTCTTACTTCTCATCAAAACAAATGTCCTACTTCCATCTGGCTATTCAGATTTTCAGCTCATCTGAGCTCTATTGTTTTAATTTGGGAGATATAGCAGCTCCCTTCAGGATAGCCAAACCAAGGCAAAATTTGAAGTGGTTAGTGCTGGAAATGTTGAAGCTACTCATGTGGTCAAGTGACTCTGCAGTGTGTCGACCATTGATACTTCCTCAGAGACTATATCAAGTAAGGAACTTCACCCTCCCTTCCTTTTTCTTTTGGGAAATTCACTCATTAATCATGTGATTGTATATAGTAGAACAAAAATGTATGTGTAGAGAGGAAGGGGGAGGAGAGGCAAAAGAGAGTATCTTACGGGAGAAAGAAGAACAAGGAACCAAAATACTGCTAACATTTAGTGAGAAAGCATACCTTTCCCACATTACGCGAGTCTAGACCTAAATTGTTCTTCGTTTATTTCTATTGATCTACCTTTATCAGACATACTTATTTAGGGAAAACATCCCTTCTTTTTCCCTCTTTTCTGTGTTGGAAAGGACAGGACTTCAGAGTATCAGCCCCACATAGTCCATGAGGCAACACTGGCTCTTCTGCCAGATGTTTATGACACCAGTATTAACGGGTCTGAAATTGCTCCCGACTCTTTCGTGTTCTTGAATGATTTCACGAATTAGAAGCTTTCACCTTAGGTGTGTGGGTCACTGCTGATGACTGAGCTGGTTATGTAGGAGGGTAAACATGAACCAACGAGACTTTATATCCACGGAGGGAGTCTTGAAATGTGGCTAAAGTCTGTGCATTCCTAAAAGATAAGGAAATGCTGGGTTTATTTCTAATTATTAGCCTTGTTTCATGAGAAACACTAGGAATTGTTTTGTCCCTTGCAGCCTGTCCTGAATGTCAACGGCATCTTCAGCTGGACTGCATCTGTACCTAGGCTGTGTGTTTCTTTTCATGCATGCGAATAAACAGAAGATTGAAACCGTATCAGATAGAACACATATTTGTGGGAGACCTTGGAATCGGGAGCCGCATGATTGGCTCCCACACACATGCTGGAACTCACAGGGCAATAACAGCGCAGTGTTCCTGATACCCCAGCAACAGTGCTGCCCTTCAGTCCTACCGCCACCCCACAGTTCCATCCTTGCCAACTAGAATAATGTGGGGAATGCCAGTTTGGAACCACTGTGGGAAGATTTTGGTTGACTGAATGTTAGAAAGGACTGCAGATAGGAAATTATGTTCTATCCAAAGGGTAGAGCCTTGATTTGAAAAGCATTTGGGGTGGACGAGTGTTTGAAGAGAAGCAGACTGGTACGATGCTCAAGGTTTGTACTTAGAAATGTTCATTTGAAAGTTATCTTTTGAAATATATTGTGCATATCTTACTATGTTAATTATTCTATTGAGCTTCAGCTAATATGTTAAATATAATTATAAAACTCAACAGTAATATAAAAATCCCACTGAACAATCAAAATTTTAATGAAGAACCTTAAGGATTGCAGTACAGGGTTGATGAGATCACCCAAACTGACAAAGAATCCTGCCTCCATGCCTGATGATTTGAGTTCAATACCTTGGACCCACAGAGCAGAAAAAGAAAACACACACACATACAACAAAATATAATCAAAGAATTGCATTATAATACATCCATACATAGGCATGTCTCAAAGTAGAGGCCATAAACACCACAGGTGTCATTATGTTCTATACGTAAAGTGGAGCAAAAAATTACAGTTTGACCAAAGTGATGGAGGCATCAAATTGTGAGTTCCAAAGAAAGTTTAATCATTTTAAAGTCACTGGTTCTTTAATGCCTGTAGAAGTTGCTACATAGGAGATTGATTGGCTGTGGTTTTTTGGGAAGCCAATGACCCAGGCCAGCAAAGCTCTACACAGTCTGCTCCTATACGGCAGCACTGTACCCGCACTGTCTCAGAGCCCTCGTTGATGATATGATGGGGGTGACGTTAAAGGGGATGGAGCATTTAAACTTATCTTGGCAGGCTTGGTGTGAGAAGGCAGCCACTACTTTTCTCTGCTTTCATTTCCATACTGATGCGCTTCGACAGGCATCGACCTAGTTGGACATACATAAATTTTTAGCCCTCTGCAGCAATATTCATATCTTACTTTTTGTTTATTTGGCTTTGAGGTCTTTTTAAGGGCCTGCAAAGGATTGGATAGTAGCAGGCACAAGAGAACCCATTAGGATGTTGAGAAGATACACAAATGCTTTCTCTTTCAACATTCCACCTTTTTCAGCCCTGCGTTCTGCCTTAGCATTTGCAGGCACGGAAGCTCAGTCATCTGGCCTTGCAAAGTAGAAACTCAACTCACCGCAGCCTTTTAGTGTCTCTGCTTTTATCTTACATTTACTCAATTTAAAAATTAGTTATTTCATTTTGGAATGACACCATTTCTTTTTCCTAGATAAGGCTAGGCTGATGAGATGCCAAAGAGAACCATATGTCTAGATGACTACAGACAACAAGCAAACATATGTCAAAGAAGGACGAGGTTTGGCAGTTACAATGTAAGAAAAGATGGCCATCAAGACAACATGTGAGTTTCCTCCCCTTTGCTAACAAAAATTAATTCTATTCCTTCCCTTTAGCAGAGAAGATTGTATGACCTACTAAGAATGCTGTTTTTCAGAGAATGGTGTCAAATGAGAAAGAAGAATAGCTGCAGCAGAGGCAGGTTTTGGCATTCAACCTGAAGGTCAGAAAAGCCAAACAGCCTGCCAGTGGTTCTTACCTCTACCTCAGTCCAAAATGGCGATCCTGCCTCCAGGAACTCAGAATGAGATTGTATGTCTCCTCCCATTTTATATTCCTGTGTAGTTCTAGGATTAAAGGTGTGGACCACTACTGCCTGGTTTCTATGGCAAACTAGCTTGGCTAATGGGATTAAAGCTGTGTGCCACCTACTGCCTAGTCTGTAAGGCTGACCAGCAGGGCTGTTTTACTCTCTGAACTTCAGGCAAGCTTTATTATTTATTAAAATACAAATGAAACATCACTACAGTAAATATTTAATGTCTAAACATAAGAGTAGCTAATATACTCTTTTCCCTCCCTCTCACTTTGAGAAATATCTGGAAAGTAAGAAATTTAAGAGAATGGCTAAACTGTATTAGAATATACATGGGAGCCTCTTACTTTTAGATACACACTCTATGGGTTCATTCTAAATCATCATGGTTCTTGAGTTCTCAGTAGTCCTCATTGTCCGCTATGTTCAGTGAGTCCGGTTTTATCCCATGCTTTTTCAGACCCAGGCCAGCTGGCCTTGGTGAGTTCCCAATAGAACATCCCCATTGTCTCAGTGTGTGGGTGCACCCCTTGCGGTCCTGAGTTCCTTGCTCGTGCTCTCTCTCCTTCTGCTCCTGATTTGGGCCTTGAGATTTCAGTCTGGTGCTCCAATGTAGGTCTCTGTCTCTGTCTCCTTTCATCGCCTGATGAAGGTTAATATTCAGGAGGATGCCTATATGTTTTTCTTTGGGTTCACCTTCTTATTTAGCTTCTCTAGGATCACAAATTATAGGCTCAATGTCCTTTATTTATGGCTAGAAACCAAATATGAGTGAGTACATTCCACTGAGAACTCAAGAACAATGGCAATAGGTTTTTGATCCTGCTGCACGTACTGGCTTTGTGGGAGCCTAGGCAGCTTGGATGCTCACCTTACTAGACCTGGATGGAGGTGGGTGGTCCTTGGACTTCCCACAGGGCAGGGAACCCTGATTGTTCTTCGGGCTGACGAGGGAGGGGGACTTGATGGCGGGGGAGGGAAATGGGAGGCGGTGGCAGGGAGGAGGCAGAAATCTTTAATAAATAAATAAATAAATCATCATGGAAGATGCTCTGTCTATGTCTTGTCATTTACTATTCACAAAGTAGAGAAACAGCAGAAATAACCAATCAGCTACCACTGAGTCCCCAGACTGTACTTTTCTATTCAGTGGGAAAGGATGGCAGAACGGGTAACAAATTCTGAAAACTTTATACTTCTAGAGACAAAAATAGACATCTTTTTTAATCTTAAAAACAACGACAATGTTAAGCTAGTCTAGTTATGAATGGAGTTTGGTCAGGACAGACCTAGTGCCTTGGCCACATAGGACACTAGACGTCTCTTCAGCAGAAAGCCATTTCGTTCTGTGCTAGTGTATTCTTTCCCAGACAGCTGTTTCCCGAGGAGCTGTGTGCTTATCGCCAATGCACAACTTTATTAGTATTCTATTGCCTTACCGGGAGATATGCAGTAGATTCACAATACCATATGCTCAAAATGTTTCAAATGAAGTCAAACAGAAACTCTGTTAACAATTCATATCTTACTCTTGAAGCGCTGGCTAGATTGCATATTCATTTTGTAATATCTTCACATTCCATCTCACTTCCATGTGCAATAACAACACGATTTCAATATCTAACAATTTACTAATTTTCTAAAGCTTGACCTTTGTAAGCATGTTAAGAAGGGAGCCTATCATCATTTAAGAAAACTTAGAAAATTTATCCACAGAGACAGGAAGCAACGGAGCCAGCTACTCGTCAGGATGACTTCTGTGATAATACGGACTCTGTGCACTTCATTATAACTACCTATAGTCTACTCAATCCCAGAGGGCATACAGAGTGCTGACTAGTTTATCCAAACTTGGTACAACCAAGGGTCATTTGGGAAGAAATAATCTTAATTTAGAAAATGTCTTCATAGGATTGGTCTGTAGGCAAGTCTGTAGGGTGTTGTCTTAATTGATGTTTGATGTGGAAGGGCCCAGTTCTTATGGTCCTGGGTGCTACAGGAAAGGAGCTGGATAAATCACGAGGAGCAAGCCAGTAAGCAGCATTCCTTCATGGCTCCCATATCAGTTCTTCTTTTTATTTTGGATTTCTACTGAGCTCTACATTTTTCTCTGTTCCCCTCCCTGCCACTCCCCTTTTCCCTTCAATCCTCCCCCAAGGTCCGCATGATCCCAATTTACTAAGGTGGTCTTGTCTTTTTCTACTTCCCATGTAGATTAGACCTATGCAAGTCTTTCTTAGTGTCCTCATTGTTGTCTAAGTTCTCTGGTTCTTAACTCCATGTCCTTGAGTTTCTACCCTGACTTCCCCTGGATAATGAATGTGGTGACTTGAATGAAAAATGATGCCCTATAGGTGAGAAATATTTTTGAAATTAAAGTCTGTCCAGTGTGATGGAGAGCAGGGGGGGAGGGAAAGTGGCTTCCCATGTGTTCACAGGAAAGACTCTACTCTATTCAAGCCCTGCACCAAGTTGATAAGTATTTTGAATATCCCCAGTTGTGGGTTTCTCCACTGATGCAATAAGCCAAATCCAGCTGAATTAATAAGACTAGGTTTAATAAACAGAGCAAGGCAACTCTCAGGTGACTCTGGGGGAGGCAGGAGACAGATCGCACAGCAGGTCCAGTGATGGGGTCTTAAATACTCTGTAGGCATGGTCCTGATCATCTTAGGACAAGGAGCTGCCACTTGGTGGGCTTTCTGAAGATGAGATCTGAAGAGAGGAAAGAGAGAGAAAGAGAGAGAGAGGGGGGTGAGGGGAAGAGAGAAAGAGAGAGAGAGAGAGAGAGAGAGAGAGAGAGAGAGAGAGAGAGAGAGAGAAGCTAAAGCAGAGTTCCCAGCTAAACAACTGGGGTGGTTTGGAGAGACAGAAGGGAGGCTGAGGTGGAAATTCCACCTAAACAATAGGTTCACAGAGAGTACCATTATTAGGAGATGTGATCATGTTGAAGTAGGTGTGACTTTGTTGAAGGAAGCATTCACTGACAGGTTGGTTTTGAGGTCTCAGATGCTCAAACCAAGCCCAGTGTCTCACGTTCTTCCTGCTGTCTGCAAATCTGGCTGTAAAACTCTAAACTACCTCTCCAGTGCCATGTTCTCCTGCAGGCCACCATGCTTTCTGTCATGGTAGGTAATAGACTAAACCTTTGAACTGTAAGCCAGCCCCAGTTAAATGTTTCCTTCTAAGAGTTATCATGGACATGGCGTATCTTGACAGCAATGGAAACCATAACTAAGGCAATGAACTAGGAGCTACAAAATTAACCAATTCTTTTCCTCTACAAATTGCATTTGGTCATGATGCTTTCTCATAGCAATAAAAACCAAAATAAGAAGTGTCTTAGGATTGCATACTTTCTATAGGAAACTCCGCTTCCAGTACTTCATTCTTGCAGGGATAATGCCTTGTTTAACTGGAGATACCATCTTTTTCTCCCACTGCCTTGTCTAATCACACATTCACATGAAACATCTGTATTGTGTACCTGATCACTTACAGTACACAATATACATAGATAAAACCAAGTCTGGTGAACTTCACATGAGTACAATGATGAACCACACACAAAGTCTTATAAATCCCAAGAGGATAAAAACACAGGGGGGGGGGAGTTAAAAAAGAGCTCTAAGAAGACATGGTAACTGGCAAGATATCTAGTTTAGTAGGAAAGTAAAATAGTAGGTTTTATAAAACAGAGAGAGAAAAAAGTACAGAGTCCATCCTGTTTTGTGCTACCTCCAAGTCTCAGGCATCTGAGATCAGTGACATTTTTAGTCAGTCTGATTGTATTTCTCCCTCTCTTTGTTTTCTTCCAGTATCTAGCCCAAACTGACTCATAGCCCTCACCTGGTCCACAGCTTCCTCCTTTTCTTGCAATTTTTCTCTTTTACTCTTTGCTCTATCAACCCACTTCTAAGCTCTCATGTTTTTTCCCACTCATACCCACAGTAACTACTAATATATTAGTATACACAGTGCTATTAGTATTTATTTATTTTATACAAAGATGAGAGATTAAAGGGTGAAAGGTTCTATTTGACTATTACTGTATCTCCATACTAGGTCTGTGCCTTAATAGTGGTTATTGTGAAGACATTATTCTACTCTTAGAGGGATAATAAAGATTGAACTGGATGTTCTGAACACAAGCAGATCAAATAATACCTTAACCCTTCTATATTGAACAATGCAAACACTTCCACTAGAAAAACAAAAGTGATTTAAAAAAAAAGTCCAACCAATGACCTAACCCTAGATGCACAAATTCCAACATAAAAACCAAGAAAATATGACTTCCCTGAAAATCATTAATTCCACAATAACAGCCTCAAGTGAGAATGAATTGGATAAAATCTCAGATGAAGAATTCAAGGGAATGATTATAAATATGCTCAAATAAATCAAAGATGGCAAACTCTGCAATGAATGACAAGAGATCACAAAATGCTAAATGCAAAAAGAAAATCAAAATAAGATGTAAAAGTATAATGTAATAAAAACATATACATTTTAAAAAATAAACTAAAATACTAGAAATTAATACTTGAATGAATCTAATAAAATTACTTCATTAAAATCCTCAATAATAGTGTAGATGAAAAAGGAAAACACAGTATTAAGGTTGGAAGATAAGGTAGAGAAATGGGAATATTCAGGGAAGGATAAACAAAATTTGTAAGAATGTATGAACAAAATATTTGAAATCTGATCTATGTGACAATACAAAAATTAAATCTATGTATCATGGGCATAGAAGAAAGAATAATTTTACACTAAAGGCATAGAAAACTATCAGTAAAACAATAGCAGAAAATTGTCCAAGTCTAGAAAAAGAGATTCCCATCCAAGTAGAGGAGGCATTCAAAGCACCAACAGGCAAGACAAGAACCTTTCACATATGGTGTAGCTAAAACACAACATATGCAGACAAAGGTATGTTGGATGGTATAACAGAAACACCAAGTCACATATAAAGACAGTCCCAGAAGAATAGCAACAGATTCTAATAGAAACTTTAAATTCTGGAGGGTTTGGAATGATATATTTCAAATTTTAAAGGACAAAGGCAACCTATAATACTATACCCAGAAAAACTATCTGCCATAATTAAAAGAGAAAAATAAAACTTTCCATGATAAAAACAGGCTAAAGGAATTCATAAGTGCATAGTCAGATAGATCCATAGAACACACTTGAAAGACTTTGTTGGACTGAAGAGAAAAACAAACACATTTATGAAGTTATAGAAAATAATAGACTATGATATAAAAGTAGCTAAACAAATAAGAAATAGGAAAACACTAAACACTACAAAATCAATAAAGTAGTAAGGATTAATACATTATTTCAATAGTAAACTGAATATTCATATTTTTAATTTCCTAATCAAAAGACGTGTAGTAACAGATTGGATTACAAAACAAGGCCCATCTATTTGTTTTCTGCAAGAAATACAACACCATCAACTATAGAGGTAACTTTAGGGTGAAGTGATATAAAAAAGGCAAAGAAATGGAAAGAGGAAGTAGGAAGCCATTCACTTTTGTAATATATGACAAAATCCTTCAAACCAAAACTAATCAGAAAACAAAACACAAAGCTTACCTCATACTGATTAAGGATAGGACTGGCTAAGTTAAGGACATTGTAATATTTATCATATATACACTGAATATTATTGCATTCACTTTCATAAAACAAATACAATTGTGTATAAATATTCAGATTAACCCCAAGGCAATAATAGCATGAAACTTGATATTCAACTTTCATCACTAATCATACAACTTTGGCCAACCACCAACAAACAAGTAGAAAAAAATAGAGAAATATCCATGTGACATAGACCAAATGAACCTAAGAGATAGCTAAAGGACCCATCCAAACACCAAGAATAAGTATTCTCCTTAGCTCATGGGACATTTTTCTAAAATAGATCATCTAATACACAAAGAACGTATTGGCGAGGAGAGGAACAGTGAAAATGACCACGTATATTCTCTCTGATCACAACGGAATTAGACTAAAAGAAACTAAACAACATGCACCAACTCAAGGAGGTTAAGTAGCACGCTGTTGGGTGATTAATAGCATCTAATACATCAAGAAAACAATTTTTAAAAATCATGGCATCTAAATAAAGGTGAAAACACAACAAGACACAGGACCATCGTGTTATAATGAGAGCAGGGCTAAGAGGCAAGCTTTCAGCTGGGATTGCTTCCACTGAAGCCAGAGACATCTGAAATAAATAAGGATGCATGGTAAGGTTTTCAGAAAGCAAGAACAAGCAAATGCCAAATAAGGAGAAGGAAATAAACAGTTAAAATCAGGCCAGAACTAAAGAAATAAAAATAGGATCAAATAAAGAATGAATGAAACAGAGTTGTTTCATTGAAAAGATAAAGTTAGCAAAGCCCGAGTTAATCTCACCCAAAGAAAGAGAGATGACACAAATTAATAAAATTAGAGACAAAATGGGAACATTACAATAAGTACCACTGAAATTCAGAATATCATTAGAACCTATCTTAAAATTTAAAATATCATTAGTGTATACCACTAAATTGGAAAATCTCAAAGAAATGGATGAGTTTCTATATACGTATGACTTAACCAAAATTAAACCAGGATGAGATAAACAATTTAAATAGATCTCTAATGAGCTATGAGATTAAGGTAGTATTTTGTGGAAAATCTCCCATTTTTAAAAAGTCTAGCGTTTTTAAAGATGGGTTCATAGTAGATCTTTTAGGTAGAACAGACACTGGTGCCTCTGAAACTATGCCACAGACAGAGAAGGAAGGGACACCCCTTTGCTGGTTAGGGTAGATGTTTATTGACTTGAAATATCTGTCATCCTCTGGTGAGATAGAGCTTCAGTTGAGAAAAATATGTCTATCGGATTGGGCTATGGGCATATCTGTGCAGCATTTTATTAATTAGTGATTGAGGTGGGCAGTGTCCCTTCTGGGCAGGTTGTCATAGTTTGTATAGGAAGATAGCTGATGTGAACCTGGGGTTCAGGTCATTAAGTAGTGTTCCTCCAGTCTTTGCTTCAGTTCTGCCTCAGGATCTTTGCCCTCCTTGTGTTCCTGGCTTGACTTTCTTCAGCAATGGACTTTGCTTTGGATGCCAAATAAACCCTTTCTTTCCCAGTTGACTGTGGTCATGATCTTTACCACAGCAGCAGAAAGCAAACTAACACAACTAACCATATGACTTAAGAAGAAAAGTATCACTCTGATATCAAAACCAGATAAAGACATCAATAAAACTGCAGGAAAATGTCTCTTGATGAACACAGATGCAAAAGCTGAATTAACAATGCATCAAAAGACCATCCTCCATCGCAAAGTTGGCTTCCTTCTAAAGATGTAGGAGTGGTTCAACACATTCATCACAGCAGGCGCTGGCAAGGCGAGTGACAAAAATCCACGTCCCTTAATAACAAAATCCCAGAAGAGACTAGAAGTAGGAAGACTATATCTCAGCCTCATAAAGTAAACATGTAACAAATGCACAGCCAACCACATACATTATGGGGACAATTCAAAGCCTTCTTTATAAAATCATGACAGGGCATCCATTTTCTTTACTCATTCAATACAGTGTTTTAATAGAGACACTTCAGAGAATACAATAGGAGAGGTAAGCATAAAGGAAACATGGAGGGGTGGAGTGACCTTATCTTCACATGATGACAACATACCTGAGACCCTAACAACTTAGAAAAGGCTCTAGGCAGTAAATTGAAATTCCTTCACTGCTGGGCAGAGGTGGCGCATGCCTTTAATCCCAGCAATCAGCAGGTGGATCTCTGCGAGTTCGAGGCCAGCCTGGTCTACAAGAGCTAGTTCCAGGACTGGCTCCAAAGTTACAAAGAAACTCTGTCTTAAAAAAAAATCCCCCACTGTTTCTGGGTCACACTTCTGGATTTAGTAATAATGATAAGAATACACGCACTATGAATAAAAGTACTTTGTGGTGAAAAGTCCTTAGAAAGCACTAGATCTAGAATTTGGTTTCAGCAATTATCTTTAAAATAGAGAAGGTAACAGTATTCCTACCTCATAGCAAGCATACATGGTTATCTCCAAGACCATGTATTTAGCAGAGCAGAGGTGGAACTGGACATACTTCCTCATGTCATGTCCTCTGTCCTTTTCCAGGTGTGTTTCTCTCCTTCCTTGAAATACATTTATTCATAATGTAAAGTGCCTTGCTTTTCAGAGTGTTTTTCATAATCATAATTCTGTGGGATATTATAAAATGTGACAGGAAGGAGTATAGGGAGCCTGAGAAATGCTAGGCCAGAGTAAATCAAAATATATCTCCTATGCTGCTGTTCTGTATGAGTCCAGAGATCTCCAGAGCCCTTAGACTACATGGTTCATACTACACATGTGTATATCGTGTGTTTCTCGAAAAATGTTCATTATATCAACTAACACCCTCTGAGATTTGGGTCCTAAAACACACATATTGAACAATACTCCTCTTTTCAGTTACTTCTGTTCTTCCTACATCAATGCTTCAGTGAACAATGCTGTCATTGAAAAATGAATCATCTCTCAACAGTATCACAAAGAAAATGCAAATAGGTATTATTACACCCTGCTGGTGTTTGAAATTGTGTTTGATACCTGACTTATTAATTCCTTCTTACAATAGTTTAACACATATAAAGTAGCGTGTGATTTCTACCATTTATATGCTATCATAAAAATGATGATTATGTCTTTTAACAGAAAATATTCTCTTCAGATTTATGACTTGAAACTGGTGTGGAGAAACTATACGAGTTTCAGAGTTCTTGTCACAAAGGTGCGAAGTAGAATTGCTGTGTTTCTTCAGACACTAGAAGCCATATTCAGAGCAAGTCCTTGCCAGCAGTGCACCCCACTTTTGGGAGATAATTGACATCATGTTTGTATGTGTGTGTGAAAGGAAAGACACAGTTTGAATTTCTGTTCTCTTTGGGAAGCATACATCTGGGATGTACTTTTGTCTAACAAAGAAAATGCTAGTAGAAAATCAAAATCTACCTTTGAATCTTTCCTTCTGTTTTTATGATTTTAACTAGTAGCTCTTGGGAAGAAAGCTGATTACCACCAACGGTTTGTATGTCTTAACCCTCCCTATGTAAATGTTATTATTTAATATCTTCACATACCCCTGAATCACATCTTTTGGTTAAGTTAATCCAAATACCTTCATGCAGGGCACTGAATATCAGTCCTGACCACACTGTGTTTTTCTTTTTCTGTGTAAAGCACCTGTCAGATTTTCATCAAAGGTATTTGATAGCAATATGTCACAAAGTGGAACACAATAATTACTATAACTCTTGCATTCAGGGATCACAGTCCCTGGTGAAGTAAAATAACAAAAACAAAATCTGTGTGTATACTTTCTGGGAACCTAAAAATAAATATGTAAAGAAGGCTTTCCAGAGATGGGACAAACGGATAGAGCATGAACTTATTAGCACATATGGTGATCTAAGCAGTCTCTCATAGGCTGTCCTCCCGATTACTATAAAATACCTGCTAATACCCAATAAACACAAAATTCTCCTGCAAGGAAGGATTAGAAGTAAGAACAGGTGTTTACTGGGCTAGAGGTAGAAAAGAGACCAGACTGTGCACTGAAGAAAAAGTACCCTTTCCAACCCTAAACTGTCCTCACAGTCTGTGAAAACTTGTAAGGAAAAGTCCCTTCTAGTCGAGTTCAGGGACCATCTGAATTCCAAAGGAAGAAAACGAAGAAGAAACATGAAACCACACTAGAGCCATGAAGGACTAAGATGCTAAACCACAACACAGAACTAACGCTTTCACAGGAGGCCTTGATGAGTCCATTAGCTTCCTAGCCAAACAGACTAGACTCGCACTTCCTATTCAGGTATATGGATGTCTTCCCCTGCCATTAGGCTCAAGGACTGATTTTCCCTTTAGAGTTCTCTGGTTCTACTGTACCACTTGGTCTGCACCGAGAAGTGCTCACACACCATCCATTAAGAATAGATGAATAAACCAGTCAAAACATAAATCAGTGGAGCAATGGTTGGACGCTTATTCTCAATGTATATTTCAGTGAGCCATCAATTCATATACTGTAATTTGACCAAGGTGTACAAGAGATCAAAATAGTATTTTATTAACATCTATTGTATCTTCATCTGTAGATATGTAGAAGCAATAGAATTCATTCTGTGCTGCATTTTTTCTTATTTTTGAGAATAAGTTTCCCCCTTTAACTGAAAACATATGGAGTATTTAATATCTTTGTTTATATTCCAAATTCTTGACTTAACATATCCAAGCTAGATACTATTTTTTCAATCTGCAGCAGTAGTGAGAGACTTTGGCAAAGGGTCACTGAATGTGCTGAATACATGAGATGTTTTGAGTGGACTTTTCTAGTCAACCATATGGCCAAGCAAGTACACTGAGCAAACAAACAATTTACTAATTGTGTATATCTGGTGTGCCACTTCCTACCTCAGGCCTCTCTAGCCCTGCACTGTTTCCTTGTTCACAATTTTGCAAACTTCCCTGACACATAAAATTGTGTTTAAGATTGTTGGTGTATTAGAAACAGAGAACTGAGTTGTTTATTCATTAAGGACAAATAGTGTTTGCATGGTCCCAAAGATTAGTGTTGTCTTTAAGTTATTTTAGCTATACTTAGTGCTCACAGCAAGAAAAGAAAAGCAAACTCTGGTTGTTTTTCGACGCCGTCCATTCCCCAGTGCACGTGCACACACATTTGTCCTGGAAAAACAAGGCTGTGAAAAAATAAAATTAAAGTTTGCTTACTGGGCCCCTTAAGTCTGAAGAAAAATCCATACTCTAATTTGTTCCTGCGATGGTGAATATTTCCTACACATCAAGACAGACTATAAGACATCTAAAACACGAAGTACAATTTTTCACTTGAGAAAAAAAATTGATTCTTTTATTCTGTGAATTTGTAGTTGCTGTTTTTCTTTAGGATGTCATCGAAAGGTCTAATTGCAGTATACGTTTCTTTGATGAGAACTTGGGATTTCATTAGACAAGGTCCCAGGTGGGCTGTCAAGTACGTTATTAGCTATGCTTTGACTAAGGAAGCAAGGGGGCAGGGAGGGAGCAATTGTAAGTGTTCACTGAGTTCTAACAAGAAGAGTTATTTACTAGTAGTCTGTTTCTTGGTTAAGAATTTCTGATAGGAGGAATTTATCAATGGAGAAATTCTGAGTTCTAAGCGTTAAAGCCATAAAATGATATAAAGGAAACCCGCACCTGTGAGCACCTCCCTTTGGGGTCTGTAAAAGAGGTAGTGCTAAAAAGACTCCTGTCCTCACAGGGTTCTGTCACAAGCTTGATTTGAAACATAAGTAGAAGAGGGGCCCACCAGCATCCTTTGACATACACTGAGCACTGCACTCACACTGGGGTCAGTCCTAAGCCCCGCACAAACATTGTTCTGGACTCAGAGTCTACCCCAGTCATTGTACTTACACTGTCCTACACTCAGGGTCAACCCTAAACACTGTATACACACTGCCCTTGACTCAGAGTCAACCCTAAACACTGTATACACACTGCCCTTGACTAGGAGTCAACCCTAAACACTGTATACACACTGCCCTTGACTCAGAGTCAACCCAAACACTGTATACACACTGCCCTTGACTCAGAGTCAACTCAAACACTGTATACACACTGCCCTTGACTAGGAGTCAACCCTAAACACTGTATACACACTGCCCTTGACTCAGAGTCAACCCTAAACACTGTATACACACTGCCCTTGACTAGGAGTCAACCCTAAACACTGTATACACACTGCCCTTGACTCAGAGTCAACCCTAAACACTGTATACACACTGCCCTTGACTCAGAATCAACCCAAACACTGTATACACACTGCCCTTGACTAGGAGTCAACCCTAAACACTGTATACACACTGCCCTTGACTCAGAGTCAACCCTAAACACTGTATACACACTGCCCTTGACTCAGAATCAACCCAAACACTGTATACACACTGCCCTTGACTCAGAGTCAACCCTAAACACTGTATACACACTGCCCTTGACTCAGAATCAACCCAAACACTGTATACACACTGCCCTTGACTAGGAGTCAACCCTAAACACTGTATACACACTGCCCTTGACTCAGAGTCAACCCAAACACTGTATACACACTGCCCTTGACTCAGAGTCAACCCTAAACACTGTATACACACTGCCCTTGACTCAGAGTCAACTCAAACACTGTATACACACTGCCCTTGACTAGGAGTCAACCCTAAACACTGTATACACACTGCCCTTGACTAGGAGTCAACCCTAAACACTGTATACACACTGCCCTTGACTCAGAGTCAACCCTAAACACTGTATACACACTGCCCTTGACTAGGAGTCAACCCTAAACACTGTATACACACTGCCCTTGACTCAGAATCAACCCAAACACTGTATACACTCTGCCCTCAACTCAGGGTCAACCCTAAACACTGTATACATACTGCCCTTGATTCAGAGTCAACCCTAAATAAACACTGTATACACACTGCCCTTGACTCAGAGTCAACCCTAAACACTGTATACACACGGCCCTTGATTCAGAGTTGGCCATATATATGCACTCTGCCCTTGACTCAAGGTCAAGATCAGTTTCAAACACTGTACATACGTTGTTCATGGCTCAGAGTTAACTCTAGGCCCTATGTGTATATTACCTATGACTCAGATCAACTCCAAAGTCTGTACACATACTACCTTTGACAAAGAAACAAACCCAAATACTGGACACACATTGCCCATGGCTCAGAGTCAAATCCAGGTAATCCAAACTGTCCATTGTCCAAGAGTGAACACCTAACACTACACATACATTGCCCATAACTCAAGTCAACCTGAAGAAGTGCAAACACATTGACCATAACTGTGTATCAGCTCCTAGCTGTACATACACATTATTTTTGACTCAGGTCAACCTTAAGCACTGCAAAAACAAGACCATGATTGAAAGTCAACCCCAAGCACTGCATTCTCATTACCTATGACTTGTTATTAATTCTAATCACTGTACACACATATATTACCTATGACTCAGCATCCACTCATGCCTACACAGACATTACAGTGACTTAGAGCCAATATAAAGTACATGAACCATGCTTGCATCTCTTATTTTTATAGAAGGCCACTTCCCACCATTTGTTTCTAAAGCTCGTTTTAGCTCAGTGGTCTTTCCCTCTCTTTCCTAGCAATTTCGTTTGGGGATTGGCCTTCCGTCTCATTTGAGTTGTTTTGATGATAATGTCTCCTTTAAGATGATTATTTGTTTAAAGTTCAAGCTAATAAAAATAACTTGTCCCATTAAAAAATATTCCAGAGAGAAGAACAAGATTTCAGAATGCTAATTGATCATGTTACCAGCCATCCATGAAACATATGCCAAAAATGCTCAGAAAGGTTCCAGAATGTCTCTCGCAGCTATAAATCTTTTACAGGTACAATTATGTGAAAACAGAAATACAAAAAGTGCATCCAACAGCTGGAGTCAGATGGTTTACTCAAGTCAAAGTATGAAATTAGATTTAAATGAACTGAATTAAAAGGAGGAGGGGCACCCAATTTAATATGGACATCCATCACATCCTGATTCACATTTCTTCTGGCTCCAGAGAAACAATACTGCCTGAGCACCGAAGCTGGATGAAGCCTCTAATGAAGTGTGAAGGGATGGCCACACAGACACAGCCAAGCAGCATGTATTCTCTTTCCTCTCTGCTTCTTTAATGATACAGAATCCAGAGTTGTTTTAAAAAGGCAGGGCCAGGTAGGAAACTGAGCTTGGAAACCGATCTGTTTCAATTGTCTCCACCACTTGGCATTTAATTGTATCCATTTCATCACTTAAAGATAAAGATTATCAAGTCGTATTTTTTAATGTAATGATAGCCAGGGCAAATAGTAACAAACAATGGGGAGGGAGAGATGGGGAGGGCAGGAGAGAGGAAGAGTAGGGATGGGAGAGGGCAGGAGAAAGCAGGAACATGTTCATTTCCAATCACTTGTCTTTTGGTTTTCAGCCTCAAGGGAAATAAGCAAAACACAAACAAACGCACAAAGGTGCTTTTAGTCTTACTGTTCATCAGCCATGTTTTTTCTTCCCCATTCTTAATTTTCTTAAACTGTTTCTGCCTCTGTGCAAATTCATAAAATCACACAGCAAGAAAGGACATGCTGATAATTAGATGAAAACAAAAGAAAGTCATTTTGTTAAATTTTAGATGACTGACAGATTCTGGAACGCACACAAAATTGGGTGCTGATTTTGTCCCTTGATGGTCTTATTTACCTGGACATGGGTAAACATTTGGTCTGTGAAAGCTTCATGCTGCCAGCTACACAGTTCCCAGCATCTCGTCTTTCCCATCGACTCCAGAAGGATTTGTTTGGATCTGTCACCCGTGCCATTGTCACCTTTTCTTCAGATCTTCCACATCCAAGAAAAGCTCCTATCACCTCCTCACCCCAGCCAGGAAGCTAACACAATGCACACTGAATACTGAAGAAAATTAAGGCAGCAAATACTTAAATAAAAAAGTGGCACAGATAGCCAAGTTGGCCAGGAAGAAAGAAAAAAAAAGAATCTGAAAAATCAAGTAACTAACTTAAGCAAAAAGTCAAGGAGTAGATGCTGAAAAGGAATAAATTGCATTTACTGAATGCTCACCAGTTACAAGGGCTTTGCATCCTCATTTTAGGGCAGTAAAACACAGAAACGATAGAAGAAAGAGAGTCATACAACACTCTGTAGCTTGCACGGCACTGTGTCAACGACAGGCAATAAAGTCAGAATCAAAATATCAGGACTTAGGTGCCACATGCACACCTTACCTCTATAGTGCACCATCTCTGTCATAGCAGCAGTGGGGATCATAAAGGCATGCACAATCCTAAGAGACTGAATGTTGCCTTGCCATGGGGTCAGAAAACAAACCAGGAGTGTAGGGGAGCACGAATAGTGATAAACAAATCCAATTGGTAGTTCACTCCTCTTGTTTATCCCCATAATGACTCTAAAGTACTATGCTTCAAGATCCTTGCAGTGTCTCTGCATTGTAAGAGAAGGGGGCAGACAGCTATCTTAGGATTCGTGCCAGCCCCCTTGGCCAGTGTCACTAATGGTGATAATGATTCTTTTGTTAGCTTCAGAGAACTCAATAACTGCCTTAAGGGCAAAACAGAAAACAGCTTTACTTTCCATATTCAGTGGACTTGAGAGTATATACTAAATTAGAACTCATATTTCAGTCCCACAAACTGACTGGCTGAAGGTAACACCTATGCAGAATGACAATCTCTTCTAAAACAATGTTTTGTTTTTTGTTTCTTTGTCTGGTCTCAAGTGGAGTGCACAATATGTAAGAATTATTTATAATGAGGCTGTAGTTCTCGGGTCAGGTATACAAGCACCATTAGTCAGAGAGAAGAGCCTTCATAGAAGCTACTGAGATTATCTCTCCACTGTGTGTGTTGGAACCCACACCAAAGACGAGCAAAGGTTCAGAGCAGTCAGGACTAGGAGATGCACAGAACGGGCCAGAGCACTACATCAAGAGGGATGCGAAGTGGCAGTCTGTGCAGCTCTTTATTCTCTATGGCAAGGAATGAAATGGGTAGCGGAGGAAAATAGGGAGGGGAATATGTTATTGTAAGTGAGTTGGTGGGATGTAGTTGGAACACAGGTCAGGAAAGAATGTCATGAAGTGCAGGGATAAGTTCCACAGCTGAGTGTGCTTGTCATGGGCCAGATATGACTATCATGACAGTGTCTCTGCTGCTACAGAAAGCAAAAGGGGCCTGTGATGAAGAAGGAATCTCTGGCCTCTGTAATGATGCGTGCCGACGCAGAAGGCAGTGTGAGAAGACAGAGCAGAAGGCCACTGTTGGCCTCAAGTCAGAAGAACATCTGTGCATTGAGGACAAATCGCTCCTCAGAAGGACAAGTGTCTCCTCAACAAGCAAGTGCTCAAAATTCCTCACGTTCTCAAACCCTTTGGTCTCACTGCTGCTGAGTGGAATACAGGACCCCCTTATTTCTCCTTTGCACCTACAGTCTCACTGTGACCATCTGCCTTGAGCTGGATGTTATCTATCATTGCTCCTGTGGGTAGGACATCTATCGTTGGCTTCTGTGAGTAGGACATCTGTCAATCATTGGCTTCTGTGGGTAGGACATCTATCGTTGGCTTCTGCTGTAGGTCACCACATGAGCGTAGACCTTCTTTCTTCTCTAGTCCTCACATCACAACTTCATTCCCTCTTGGTTCTGATCTTGCCCTCTGATCTAAAAGCCTTTCATAGAACCCTCTGGGGTTCAGAGCAGCCAGCACCAAATCTGTTCACTCTCAGTCCCTCTGGAAACTTCCCTTTGACCTCTCTGGTCAAACCTAGCTGAAACCTGAGTTTTATATGTAGGACTGATTCTACTGAAGTCCTCACAAGAGAAAGTGTTAACTCCCCTGGACCCCTTGGATCAAGGAGCCTAAAAGCATGTTCTATGTCATCTTGGTCAATTATGACTGGGCTCAGACATTTCCTCTTCTTCCACAATAAAACACCAGCAATCACTCTCAGAAAATTGAGCTATACTACCCCATAGGTTTCTTGGCACCCCTTCCAGTATACACCTCCTCACTCAATGAAAACTTAAGTTCAGGCTCATGAGTCTTCTCGGTGATGCCTTTTCTCTTTGACCATTTTCATATTCGATGTACATTCCTTATGATGCCCTGGCCTTTCAGTTTCCAGACTTTTTTTGTGTGTGTTTTGTTGTCCACTTGGGCTACTCACCTTCGTGGTCACGTTTGCATTTCATCATTATTGACAACTGAAGTCAGCAAAGTCTCAACTTTAAAGACTCCATTCTACAATCGAGATTCTTTTTACTCTGATCACAAGTGCCTAAGCCCTTTAAATACAGATCTCATTAAGGACCGAGAATCCATCATTTCTGTGTCGCTACCACATAATCCTCCAGGACAGTCTTTCATACTCACTCTGGTGTCGTCGTACTTCCTTCACCATTTATCTGTACTTTTCAGGTGAAACTTTGACGCTCATTAAGTCTTACAGGTGGCCACTTTGTCCCTGGGCTGGAGAAGCCTAACGTGTCCAATGTATGACAGCTCATCACAACAGAACTTGTACTATCATGACCCCAAGTGCCCACCGACCCTCCCTGCCCTGCCTCTAAAGATAAGTCCTTCTCCATCTTTTTCAAGGTCAGATTCTCTATATAAACACAGATATCTACCCTCTGCTTCCTTACCAAAACTATAGAAGCAGCCTTTGTGGTGATATACCCAACTGCTGCCATCCCTGTGCAAACCATGCTTGCTCCACTAAAGTCTGAATCTTCTGTGTCTGCTCCTCCAGTTTATATGTGACGCCCAATCCCTAAGGTGAGAGTTTTGGCAGGTGAGTCATTTGGGGGTGACTAAATAATTTCTGATAATTTTCCCCTCTTGCATTGATCTTACCTGGATTATCTCCTCCTCCTTCTTCTACTTCTTTTTAAATATTCTCAGCTCTCTTCCTCATGGCCTTTGCACTCTCTGTTCTCTGTGCCTGCTACAGTCTTTGCTGACTATCAGCCTCATCTGGGCTCTCATGATCTCCAAGGCTTTCCTCCCCTTTTAGGAGATATCTATATAGACAGGCTTTACTAGGCCACTCTGTGGAAGGGAAAACCCTGCCCATGACACCTCCACCTCCTTCTCCATCCTCTGTCCTTCTTACTCATTCATACACCTATATCTAATACAATGGTAAAGAACAAGAATATGTTTGCATATTTTAGACATGTTTGTCTTGTCCATCATTCACCTTCTACACTACAGGACAACCTTCAGGGAGACAGAGACTTTTATCTGCATGATTAATTCCGGTGTCTCCAGTATATAAAACAATACATTGCAAACCCTAATTGGTGACCAATAAACATTTGTTCAGTGGGGGAGACAATGAAAAATAGATCTATAAAATACTGTGGAAAGATAAAACAGATATTTCACCATGCCTTTCATGTGGAGTAACATCATCTTACTCTGGGATCATCTTTTGGTAAAACCAGGATGTGAGTGGACTCTAAAAATACGACGGTTTCCCTGGTAGCTTCTTGACAATGTGACAACATAGCTCTCTGAGCAATACAATAACACTAAAACTCAAAACAAACCTGTGAACAACACTGAAGTTCCTGCTTTGTCTTAGCAGAAATTACACACGGGGCATATCGTATCCTTTTGGGATGCTCTCAAAGTCTCATTTTTTGTGTCTTTTTTATTACTTTCTTAAACATATTCTGTTATGTTCTCTCCCTCTTTCAAACACACACACACACACACACACACACACACACACACACACACACACACGTGGAGTCTAAAAATAAAGTCCATACTATCTAACAAGAGGTCCAAGCAAGTCTTTCTGTCTTTCTGGTTGGCATTAGCGTATATCACAATATGCTTAAATAATGTCTATTTCTCAGCCCGCCTTGCCTGTTCCATTTCCAAACAAACACATATTATACCATAAAGCTCAGAGAAAAGGTTTTTCAATAACATATTTTTATGAAGTGACTTTCAAGATTTAATTAGAATTTTTTTGGATGGCTGATAAGACGAGAGATATTATTAAAAAGCATTCCCCCCTCTTCCCCTTACTTCAGTAGCATCCTTGAGTCACATAGGGATTGCTATTTACTGGAGGTTCTCAATCTGAAGAATTTTTCATCGGTCACCTTGCTTTTACATCATATTTTCAGATGTAAAACTTGAAGGGAAAAATGACTTTGATACACCAGAAAAAGATTCCTTGTGATAGCTGGGGCCTTGGAAGATATGGCGGCTTCCTGGTTTTTCCTCAGCCATTGTGGTCGGCTGCAGAATAACTGTGGGTGACCTGAAAGGAAAACCTTATTGTGTTCTGGAGTTACTTTGAGACAATAGTGGAAATGGCTGAGGCTTAGAGAGCAGCTGTTTCTGCTAGCTTTTCTCCATTCAGACTCCTGCTCTTAGGACAAGTTCTAGAAGGTTCCAGAGAGCCTCCCACCCCTTCCCAGTTATCTCTCACCTCTACTTTGACCTTGTACAGAAGAAAAACCAATATTGCGAAGAAAAATAAGTATTCATTTAGTTGGAAACACTATAAATAAAAAGTATCAGACCAGCCTAATTCTAAGAAAATTGACTCACCCAGTTCTTAGTAGTGGGATTGACCACATTGATGGTAATCATGGTGTTGTTTTTTTGGCTAATTGGGTTATTTACAGTCACATTGAAATTTGTGTGCACACCTCAGGACATCATTTCCTCTCAGTTCATTCTTACAATTCTCTTTGGTTGTCCTATAGATTAGCATCAGAGCTGTGTGGCTCAAAGTAAGTTTAAAGTAGGTACCACGTTGGGCAGAATGGGTTAGAGTCAGAATTTAAGAGATGATTAAGAATTTGTTTGGTTTTTGAGAAGAAATTCATATAAATGCAGGTATGTTTGAATAGTTATAAAAGCAAAAGAGAGGCTTTCATGTGTTGTGGGGTCCATGGTTCTGTTCTGGAGGATGGGGATTCAAGTAGGTAAGCATATTTGCAAAGGAGACCCCCAAGAAAACGTGCAAGTTTTATCCTTGTGAAGGGGAATGGATGACATTACTGGTTGGTATTTCCTATGTCAGCCAATTTCTCTGACCCGTATCCATTATGTTAGCGTTCTTTTCTAGCACACTGGATTAAAATCTGGACCACGTGAGCTTAACTTCATCCATTATTCATAAACCTTGATTGCTTCTGACATTAGTATATGAACAAGGAGGTCTAGAAGATATTCCATGCCTTGTGTAATTATTGAAATTTCCTGTTGATCATTTAGGTACATTTTCTAACAATTGCAGCCTTATTGCTTCAGGATAGATATATGATCAACAATTCTTTGTAGAGACAAACAGTACAGTGTGCTCAGGCAAATTGTGTTTTTTGACCTGGCACCAGCCCCCCAATTCATATTGATTATCTTCAGCATCTGTAATGAAATGGAGTCCGAGGGTAAACTCAGGGCTTGGTGGGGGTGTTGTTTGTCTTACAGAGCAAACACTTGAAGCAGGATTTATGGAAGCAGAGGGCTGTGGGTCAATAGTTAAAAAAAAAAAGCTTCAAATGTAAACAGGCAGGGTACTTTCTGAGCTGTGAAGGAGACGAGAAAGGAGACTGATGGGGTGGGGAGGGTGGGGAGCAGGAAGATAATTGTAGATTGGTTTTGTAAAATAGTCCACATCTGAAAGGAATTAAGAGAGAAATGAGTACAAGAAAGGCCAATTCTCCTCCAACTCCAACCCTGGAGACCCCTTCTTCCCCATTTCCTGACAGGGATTGCACAGTAAACATTTCTCTCAAAAGTCTCCCATATTCTCTTCTTAGCTGGTGTTCTAGACCACTGAAACTGAAATCAGTGTGTTAACACCAGGGACAGTACACAAATAATTCAAGGACACATACAGTGATTGGCTTTTGTTGCTATCATAATTCAATGAGGAAAGTCCAGGGTATCTGAGCTCAGAGCAACTGCAAGTGTTTGCTCAGTGCAAAGTCACACCCCAGCCTGAAGAAGATACAATTCTGCCACAGCCCAGTCTCACCAAATGTCTTTTGAGGATCAAAGGTTCTAAGGCTAAGTTCTGTGTGGTAATTTTAATCTCCTCAAAGTGTTCCTTGTTTATTTTTTCTCCAGGTAAGTCTTCAAAAGAGTCAAACTAATATTAAACACAGTAGAGGGACTGGAATTATACATGATACCCCAAGACCAAGTTCTCAGCACCAAGGGATTTATTTGCCCCAGAGTGACAAAGGGCAGGGAATAAGAGACAAAGACAGGAGATAGAGAAGGGGAGAGAAGGGAAAGGGAGCGAGGGAGATGGGGAAGGAGTATTTGTTCCACAAAGACAAAGGACTGCCTCTGGATAGAGAGAAGACAGACAGGGCCTAAAGAAAAATGGCAGTTTATAAAGCTAAAAGGGGAAGCCCCATGTTAGGATGAGTTGTTTTGTTTTGACTGGATATGTTAATTAGGGCAGTCAAAGGGGAGCTTTTGATTGCTGGACTTCAGTACTTTGATAGCTGGACTTTGGTAGTCAACATCAGGAGGAGGAAGTGACCAAAGAAGGGAATAGACCTTGGTGACTAGCTTTAGGAATGAAATTTAATGGTTTTTCACAAGACAGAGGGAATGGGGGGAGGAAGTCAAGGCCTGCCAGAGATATGTTTGCCATGCTTGGGCTAGCTAGAGTCCCTTCACATAGTTTTATAGACTAAAATCCAAATCTCAGTATTTAAAGAATTTCTGGATTTAAAATCCAGAAAAAAAGAAATAAAAATATCTCCAGTTGAGTCAGGCAAGGTTTCAGGATTTGGGAAGATTCCAAGGCCAGGTTCCTCTTCCCTGACCTTAGTACATCAAGACAGCCTTTTTCAAATAGGCGAGCCTTGTTATCAATGACCTTGCATCACAGATAGGGAACAGAAAGGCTTTGTCTTTGGTTCTCTAGCAAGACAGAAACTCTAGGCTACATTCAGGGAAATCTCCCCATATCTTTTGTTTGTTTTGTTTTGTTCTTTGAGACAGGGTTTCTCTGCATAGTCCTGGCTCCCTGGAACTCACTTTGTAGACCAGGCTGGCCTCAAATTTACTAGATCTGCCTGCCTCTACCTCCCAAGTGCTGGGATTAAAGGCGTGTACCACTTAGGATTTCATTAAGGACAATTATATTCTCACTCTTGCTGACTCCTGCCCTCCCTCCCTCATTCTACTGCCTGCCCTTTTTTGTCCTTTCAGATTCCAGGAGACCTGTTTAGCTTAATTTCTGGCTCTTCTGGTATCTGAGATATTGTTTGTGTACATGTACATTTTATTAAAACTTTATTATAAAGAAAATGTGAACAAAAGATATCATGCACTAAAATCAACCAGACCCAAAGTCCTTCTGTCTCAAGAGAATGTGTATTCAGTTAGAACAGCTGTTCTGAAGCTGGGCAGCTTCTTGTTAGACTTCACTGATGTAGGATAATGCTCTTGTACACTGTAAAGATTTGTCACTCATATGGTTTAATAAAATGCTGTTTGACCAGTAGCCAGACAGGAAGTATAGGTGTGGAGACCAGACTAAGAGAGCCTAGCTAGCTCAGTAAGTAGAGCATGATACTCTTAATCTCAGGGTCATGGGTTTGAGCTCCACATTGGGCATCATTTGTAGATGGACATTTCTATCCCATCTGGTTCCACAGCCATTCAGTCACAAAGAAACACAAAGAGGCTTATATTAATTATAAACTGTATGGCTTATTGACTCAGGCTTATTATTAATTAGCTCTTACAACTTAAATTAACCCATAATTCTTTTCTATGTTTAGCCATGTGGCTTGGTACCTTTTCTCAGGAAGGCATTCTTATCTTGCTTCCTCTGTGTCTGGCTAGTGACTGCCTTTCCACTTCCCAGAATTCTCCTAGTCTGGTCACCCTGCCTACACTTCCTGCTTGGCTACAGGCCAATTGGCATTTTATTTAACCAATACAAGTGGCAAATCTTTACAGTGTACAAGACCATTATACCACAAATACCACATTTACCATGGAGGTATTTTTGGTGGTACACGAATATGTTAAATAGTATCTGCAGTTTAATGATACTCCAATTAAGATGTTTATTTAAATTCTACATCTAGATAAGGAAACCATGACTCACATTTGAAAAAAATCAATAGTTTGGTAGTACCTCCTAGGAAGTGTGGTTAAGTCATTAGATGAAATATGAAAAGCAATTATTTTTTAATTTTCAAGAGGACCATGACATTCAGGTATAAGACATTATAATAGAAGCAGGCAAAACAGGCCAGTGGGTAGAAAGGCAGTTACCAAATGCTAATGCTCCTGAGTTCTACCACTGGAACCTAAAGGATGGAAGGTCAGAAATGATCTTGTTCATTATTATCCTGCCTCACAAGGGCCCACACTCATATACACACGGAGACAAGAATGAACAAATGAATTAATAAATAAATAAATGGAAAAAATAGAAAATGTTTTCTGTGATATTGTATTGCCAGTTTTGGTATCAGTTTATACAATGCATTTTCTAGCTTCTGGCACATTTACCATCATTCTTTCATTGTTTTCAAGCAGTTTTTAAGAACATAAGCATTAAAACCGAAGTTCATGTAGTAATATAAGTGAATAAAGTCACAGACAATTTGAGGGGAACAAGTTTAAAAGCTAACTATGAACACTGATTGCCAAATTCATCATTTTCAGATTCATAGATACAGAGCTATCTGCTGTACAACAATGTCCAACAAAATGGCAGTCACTGTCTGGTCAGCATACCATGGATATGCTATCAGGCCTCATGAAGATAGACTCAGAAGAATACATGAACTATTTTAAGATGATATTCTTCAGAGAACCAGATATGCTGACAATGGTATCACACCATGGAGATCAGTCTCAGATTGAATTGGATAAGAAATGGGTATTATTTCTAAATTTGACCTATTAACTTCAACAATTCGAACTCCCACGAATTCCCTAATGCCTAGGATGATATGATGGAACTTGAAGAGCGTGGACCACTTTCTGTTTCCATGCCTACCTTATATCAGACAGCATACAGACACTGTGAGGCTGTCTATGAAAGATGCAAATATTTACTTGCTGATGCTTCCAGCATTTATTCCTTGGCATCAGATCTAAGACTATACATGTACATGTGTATGCACACACATGTAAACATACACACATAGGGGTGAAAGGCTTCTATTTTTAAAACCATCTTTCAATAACACGATTTGAACTCATCTGCTGGTATCTTCAACACTATAACTTTGTTTTGAAGTCATGGCACACAGATGTGCCTCTATTGGCAGCAAGTGTCCAGTGTGGAAGCCACACCATCAGCGCCGAACATTCTTCTTGTTATGTAATCACTTAATTAACTACAGATTTCTTTCCCTCACAAGCCAACCTCAAGGTTTATGTTAAGGCTGTGACTGCCCTCTACAGAACTTCAAACAGCCACTTTCTCTTTCCTCTCACTGACAGAGACTTTGTGTTCTGACAACTAATACCTCATCTTGGTAGATACAGCTCACTGTCGTCAGATGTGAATACTGTGTCCCCTTCTTGGTCCAATTGTACAGCATAAGGAAAGACAGATATAACATAGTTTTTCTAGTTTTATCCAGTCCAACAGTGCTATGTTCAATGTTTAAGTATTCATTATGGATTTCTCTTATGTTTTTTTTGGTTTTGCTAAGATAATTAGCAGGGAAAAGGTATGGGTAGAAACATACTGACCTAAACAATTTCATTTTGCATCTATACAAAACGCCAGAATTCGGTAACATTTTCTGTCCTTTGTGGTTATGTCTTTAAATCTTACCACGGCAAGCAAATGTGAAAATCCTTAAATTGCTCTCCTCAGAGTTCCCATGTCAACTGGCATCTGCTCAGGTTGGAGATCCTGCCAAAAGTCAAAGGAAAACATTTATGAGACAGAGCCTGATGGCTGATTATTTAATCCTCTGTGTCCAGCACTGCCAGCAAGCATGGGCTGTGAATGCCTGCTGTTGCTTTAATAATAAGCCCTCTTACACACAGCTGAATGCAGTGTACCAATGGATGCTTCCCCCTGCTCTAATAAGAGACCGATTATTGATCTTCACCTAGATGTTCCCATTGAGACCAGGCATTCATGAATACAAACAGAAAAGAAAAATGGCACAATGCATAATTAGCTTTAATAAATAGGGGCATAATTTCTATGGAGAAAATGGCGGTCAATCTAATTTTAATGAGGACAAACAGGCTTTTGCTTAATAGTGCATAAGAGGTATAAGTTCTCAAATATATTCAACAGCCAAACTAAACAGCAGCCTTCAACTTCTGTTTCTCCCTTTGGGATAAAACTTTAGAGGCTGGGGTGGACTACCTTCTGACCACACTACTAGAAGGGAAAAATATACACCCAGAAGTGGAACAGAGAAACAAAATGAAGATGAGTCTATAGGGAAACTTGAAAGTGCGAAGGATGATGGGGAGGAATTGAATTAATGTTCAATCAGCTCTTGGAAAATAATTAAAAGACTAGAGATGCCTTAGGTTAACAAAAAATAAATAAAAGGATGACTCAAAGCCCAGAGAGATAGCCCAGTGGGTAAGTTGCCTTCCACAGAAGCATGAGGACAGGTGTTTGATCCCCAGTACTCAGAGAATGGCTGCGCATGATGCATGACTGACTATAACCCTGGTGCTGGAGGAAGGGACAGAGACAGACTTACTCAACATCCTAGCCAATCTATGAGGATTATGTCCAGCAAAGAACCCTTGTTTCATAAAAAAGAATGCAGAGAGCAATAGAGAATGATAGCCCACCTAGACCTATGCCCTCCCCCACACACATTATAAGCACAGGCCTACAGCAGGAGCATACACAGACATGTGCACACAGTTTTCCACTACACAAAAACACATGCACATGCCCTCCCCATGAACATATATGTGAACAAATCTCCATACACCACACACACACACACACACACACACACACACACACACACACACACCATTCATTGAGAGTCTCTGGGGTCTGTCAGTTACACTTTGAAGTTCCAAGTCATTATCTTACTAGAAGGTACATAGGACAGGACTGAATTGTTCATGCATCTGAATTATCTAGTTGTTGCTCTGAGATGACAGATAATTTGTTGCCTTGTTTGACACAGATGAAATATGCACACACACACACACACATATACATACATACATAAACCATACAAGATGTTTTAAAATTAGATCAAGTCACATGTAGCCCTTCTGATATAGACTGTGTTTTAAAATCGTATCTTCATGTTAACTTCCTGATGGGAAGAGAAGACAAGCCTTATATCTACCATCTGCTAGGGTTTTTTTGTGTGTGTGTGAAGAATGTTCTTGATATTTTACTTTTTAAGATAAAAAAAATGGGTCATTATTAAGGATGATAGTTTTCATTTGTGGGTTTGGCAGAGTTTGTAAACCTGTAGTTTCTTGAAGCTTTCCTTCCTAACGATTCTTAATCAGGAAACTGGGATGGTTTCAAGATCAGGCCATCCTGTTTCCCCTCACCCAGAGAACCAGCTAAAAACTAAACAATAGAGGCCACATTGACATCCATTAGAAGGAAAACACCTTTCAGTGTTAGCTGGTGCCTTGTGTTCGCTGATTCTACCATCAAGTAGAAGTTCTTGTTAGAGGCAACAGCTGTGGTATTTAAAAGAAAACTCACTTTTTCAGACTCAGGGACCGCCATCAACAAACTAGATAGGATTTGTGTGGATGGTGAAGATTGCCTCACACTTGTTTCCATTGTGTTAAATCCAGGAAGCCTGACACACACACTCTACAATGCTTTGCAAAGGGGGTCGAATCGTCTACTTAGAGAGCTTGCAAAGGTCATGTGTTTATTGTATAGTACATTTGCCTCCCATCTTATTGAATACACCAGAAGACTCAACCTCGCATCAGACTCGTGAGTGACTAAGCAGCCTTGGACTGAGGACCTCAGGGAACTGGCTGCAGTCTTGTTGCTGATTCTCACTGACTTTTCAGCCTTAGACAAATCAGTCTTCATCTCCCACCCACTTTTCCCTTCTATGAAATCAGAACACTAATCTAGGAAATGCTGAGTATTCTTTCAGCTCCGGCATCCTTAGAAATGCTGAGAAAATGGGGTGTGGAACTGGACAGTATCTCTAACTTGACATGTGCTTTTGGCTAATGTTATGGGGAAGGAAGTGAAGTCCAGAAAGCCATGGCACTGAAGTAAGAGCAAAGGTTGGATCCAGAATTTCAGCTCATATATCAATGCATGCTTCACTCTAACCCACAATAAGTTTGCACAGCTCTATTCCCAGCGCACACTTGCTCACTGACCAAGGAGCGTTCCTGGCAGGCTTTTCCTTCCTTGGCTGAGAGAGGGATTCAGTGCATCCTTTGGGGCTCTCTCTCAGATTTTCTCAGGGAGAGAACATATGCCCTGGTCCCAGGAGGATCCTTCTCCCACACTCACAGCTGCACAACACATGAGAAGAAGTTATGTACAAACTTAAAACATGCTCAGTGTTAATGAAAATGCACTGGGGACCTTCAGATGCGTTCCAGGCCATTTCTATTATCAAAATATTGCTAAGTTATCTTCTGGATCCTTCCCTAGACTCAGACATTAGTATTTTAAATTCACCACAGATCCTGATTTAGTTGTCTAAAGGTCAATAATTGGTGAGCGCACCTTGCAAGAACAGCAGGCACCCCTTGCTTTCCAGTCTTATGGGGATCTGTGGGTGTATACTGGAGTGAATGAGGGGCACACACTCCTCAAGGGACAGGCTCGTGTTCCCTCAGTTGTCCTCTTTGGAGTTTTCAAGCAGGCCAGGAGTGTATTTGTTGTCTTTGCATAAATCAGTTTATCCAAATCACTTTGCTGTGTCTTTTTGAATTTTCTCGACACTTCTTTGCTTATCAAGGCATCACTTGCCCACTCTCCAAGTACTGTTTTTATCCTGCTGACTTAAAGGATGCACAGAACAAGCCTTTTATTTATCTCACTGTGTTGAAAGTAGAATAATTTTACATGACTATTGGTGCCCAATAGTACAAATCAATTAGCTTAGCTTTAGTTTATAGGTAAGGAAAGGTTTATCCAAAAAGAAGCTGGAAAGTGGTTAATGAAAAGAGTTTCGAATCAAAGGAAGCTAGAGCAGATTGACTCTTTAGATTTGTTGAGTCTTCCATTTGCAAGACACTGATTTAAAAATTCCATGTATACACACATATACAATACTATGCTATAATATTACATTCAGTTCTCAGAAAACCCTACTCAGCAGATAAGTTATTGTTCCCAGTTTACAGACACAGTAAGTATTCCTTGGAGAGCGTAAGTAACTAATAAGGTCAAATAGCTCCCACTGGTAATTAGCAGAGGTCATGCTCAATCCACCCCAGAGTTTCTGCACATGGCAGAATGCAGCAAAGGGTTTCTTAAAACATCACCCCTTGCCACTTTGTGTCTGCGTAGCAGGTACAGAAAGAGAGTGGGTTGATCCAGGCCATTCTATTGCTAGACAGCAGGTCCATGACAGCTTAGTCACAATCCCACTCACTGCCCTACTTCCAGGAACTATCCTTCCTTCCATTTTTGTGGAATGAGAGCACCGAGGATTGAATGAATCTTTCAGCATCCGAGCAGGGGACCAGACAGACAGACTTTGCTAACTATGTCAGATCGTTTAGCTCCAGCAGTGATTATAACTCAGTGGTTGGAAAATGTGAAAGTCTGGTTTGCCACAGTAGACTCCCACTTTCCTCCAATCTTATGCACCTCCCATGAGGTACGTGGTGTCTTCTCCTATTAAGAAGGTGGACAGGAATGGGGATGATGAATGAGTGAACCTGCCCCCTTTGGAACAGAAACAGTTCTGTCCCCACGAATGAACATTTCCCAAATACTCTCATAACAATGACGATCTAATTCGGTTTTATTTATTTTATTTTATTTTATTTTATTTTATTTATTTATTTATTTATTAAAGATTTCTGTCTCTTCCCCGCCGCCGCCTCCCATTTCCCTCCCCCTCCCCCAATTAAGTCTCCCCCCAGCCCGAAAAGCAATCAGGGTTCCCTGTCCTGTGGGAAGTCCAAGAAACCCCCACCTCCATCCAGGTCTAGTAAGTTGAGCATCCAACCTGCCTAGGCTCCCACAAAGCCAGTACGTGCAGTAGGATCAGAAACCCATCGCCATTGTTCTTGAGTTCTCAGTAGTCCTCATTGTCCGCTATGTTCAGAGAGTCCAGTTTTATCCCAGGCTTTTCCAGACCCAGGCCAGCTGGCCTTGGTGAGTTCCCAATAGAACATCCCCATTGTTTCAGTGTGTGGGTGCACCCCTCGCGGTCCTGAGTTCCATGCTCGTGCTCTCTCTCCTTCTGCTCCTGATTTGGACCTTGAGATTTCAGTCCTGTGCTCCAATTTGGGTCTCTGTCTCTGTCTCCTTTCATCGCTTGCTGAAGGTTAATATTCAGGAGGATGCCTATATGTTTTTCTTTGGGTTCTCCTTATTTAGCTTCTCTAGGATCACTAATTATAAGCTCAATGTCCTTGGTTTATGGCTAGAAACCAAATATGAGTGAGTACATCCCATGTTCCTCTTTTTGGGTCTGGCTTACCTCACTCAGGATAGTGTTTTCTATTTCCATCCATTTGTATGCAAAATTCATGAAGTCCTTGTTTTTTATTGCTGAGTAGTACTCTAATATGTATAAATTCCATACTTTCTTCATCCATTCTTCCATTGAAGGGCATCTAGGTTGTTTCCAGGTTCTGGCTATCACAAACAATGCTGCTATGAACATTGTAGAGCATATACTTTTGTTGTATGATAAGGCCTCTCTTGGGTATATTCCCAAGAGTGGTATTGCTGGGTCCAAGGGTAAGTTGATCCCGAATTTCCTGAGAAACCGCCATACTGCCTTCCAAAGTGGTTGCACAAGTTTGCATTCCCACCAGCAATGGATGAGTGTACCCCTTTCTCCACAACCTCTCCAACAAAGGCTATCATTGGTACCATCCCTGACTTCAAACTCTAATTCTATTTTAAATGACAGTAATTCACCATACTCTATGTTTATTTGGTTAGTTTTTACCTTAGCAGAAGGAGAGAGAGCACGAGCAAGGAACTCAGGACTGCGAGGGGTGCACCCACTGAGACAATGGGGATGTTCTACTGGGAACTCACCAAGGCCAGCTGGCCTGGACCTGAAAAAGCCTGGGATAAAACCGTACTAGCTGAACATAGCGGACAATGAGGACTACTGAGAACTCAAGAACAATGGCAATGGGTTTTTGATCCTACTGCACGTACTGGCTTTGTGGGAGCCTAGGCAGTTTGGATGCTCACCTTCCTAGACCTGGATGGAGGTGGGTGGTCCTTGGACTTCCCACAGGGCAGGGAACCCTGATTGCTCTTTGGGCTGATGAGGGAGGGGGACTTGACTGGGGGAGGGGGAGGGAAATGGGAGGCGGTGGCGGGGAAGAGACAGAAATCTTTAATAAATAAATTAAAATAAAATAAAAAAATAAAAATTAAAAAAAGCATCTTCACATGTACTTTTGTCAAGCACCATAACAACAACAACAAAACTAAATAGGACGGCATAGCCTTCATTTTAAAATAGCAGTTATGTTGAATTTTATTTTAATTTTGGTAGTTTTTGTTTTGTTTTGTAATGACCAACAGAAGGGAGCTCATATGCAAAGTGGGCAGTGTAACCTCCTGACAGAGACAGGAAGTTGTTCCTCAGTGTCTACCATAGATGGGTTCCAGCAGCACCTACAGATTCCTAACTCTGGATGTCAGATCCCTTAGATTTGAGCATAACCTATATGCATATTATAGATATATTTGAGCATCACCTCCTGCATATTGTAAACCATGTACAGGTTACTTATAATACATAAAACCATGCAAGTGCTGATAAACATTCATTCAAATGCTGACATGTCCAGTAGAGAAGCACTTTTTCATGTATTCCCAATGGTTGCTTGAGCATAGAACCCATAGATATGGAGAGCCAACTGTACATAGTGAACAGTTAGCAGAGACAATAGTCAATACACTCATCTTCCCACAGACTGTTGCCTTTTGTATGCATTTGGGAGTGAGAACACCTGAGATCTCTTCTCAGCCAAGCATATAATACAAGGTTAAGTACTTTGCCTACGCTGGGTATAAGGAGTCCAGTTTTCCTTCCCACTGATTTACATTTTTCTCTCTTCCATCTTCCAATTCCAATAACCACCATTCTGCTTTCTGTAGTTGTTTGAAGTATTTAGATTGCCCATAAGTGCAATCATACAGTATTTTTTTTTATCATTTCTGATTCTTTTCACTTAACATATATCAAGGTTCATCCATGTGATTGCAAATAGCAAGACTTCCTTAGTTTTAGGTTTAAGATCTTTTTTTAAAAAGATTTATTCATTTATTATATATACACAGTATTCTGTCTGCATGTATGCCTGCAGGCCAGAAGAGGGCACCGGTTCTCATTACAGATGGCTGTGAACCACTATGTGGTTGCTGGGAATTGAACTTAGGACCTTTGGAAGAGCAGACAGTGCTCTTAACCACTGAGCCATCTCTGCAGCCCTGTTTTAGGTTTAAATAATATTTTTATCTACAATGTGGAAATAATATATAGGTTATTTCCACATATGTGTTATTTCCATGTATATATGGAAATGCATATATATGGAATTATATGAGGCACACACACATACATACATATACACACATACACACCAAACATAGTCATTATCAGGATTGCCCGGATGAAATTACTGATCCCACAGTACTCTGGCTGCTTGGTTTTATTGTCATCCTTGTTCACATACAGGCTGTTTTCTTCTCTCCATTTCTCTAGAGTTGACGAGGGTCATTTGCCTACAGATGTGAGATGTTGTAGGTAACACCTCAGTAACATGTGCAATCACTCAACCCTTTTTCTCATTCTACCCATGCAGTCATCAAACAGGAAATTAAGGACTGTAAAGTGAAGAGAGGAAGGAACGAATGTCACAGTACGCTCTTTTCAAAGAGCAGCTCTCAAGGCTCCTTGCACAGGCTGGGAGGGAGCTGCGCTTCAGAATCTGTTGCTGCAGGGCATGCGTCTCTGCATACATATGCATAATGTCCCTTTCACACTTTGGAGCTAGCAGATGCTGCCTCTGCTTGGGAGGTGTTTGGTAATCCACTTGAAATTGCGGGGACTCATAACTCATTTATGCAAGTGGCAGACCCCTCTAGATGATATCTCTTGCTCTGAAGAATGATTGAGAGAACCATGGAATGGGGCCAAAAAATGACAATGAAATGCTAGCAGGATAGCAGTTTGCAGGAGGCATCCAGTCAGAGGAGGGGATTACTCGAGTCAAAAGAAGAGCAAGCTCGGGCAAGAGAAAAGGTAAGAATAAAGGAGGCAAGAACTGGCTGGTGTCAGGGATTAATTGTGTTACTCTAAAGAAGACCCTAGGCATGGGCTCACTCCACAGGCAGGCAGATATATAGCCCTATGGACTCTTCATGCCAGTGAGCACTAGAACAAAAGAGAGCTACTACTTCACGCTTGGCCTCCAAAATTTCTTAAACCTTAAAGATAGTAGAATAGGGAATATATCTGTCCACACAGGGACAAGGTGACTGAAGATGTGGTCCTTGCTCTCTGGAACAATGTCTGATTATAGGAGTACTCTGGAACAGGTTCTGATTATGCTCCCTTGACCATGAGCCTCCAATGAAATCCTTTTACAACGGATTCTCAAAGTTTTGGTTTTGTAACATCAAGATCATGGCACCTCTCCCTGCACCCCTGAGGTGGCCTTCCCCTTCCTAACCAAGTGAGATGCAAGGCTTGCTTCTTAGAAACCTGCCCATCTTTCCACAGTCATTCTGTCCCCTTTAGCCCTGGCCACAGGGGCTCCTTTATCTCTAGAGAATTTTCTTTTCATCATGGTTTTGGTCTTCTCTTTTTCTGGAACACCGTACCCCCACAGATTTTCCACATGCCCTTGCAGAAACAACTTGCTGCCTCTGCAGTGGGGCCAAAACATTCTCATGATACCTTGTATGTGTTTCTACCTGACCACTGAACACCTTGCCTTGGAATTTGATTTTAGTTTTCAACTCACACACAATACAAACTTCTAGCGAGGAAGAGCAATTCCTATAAAAACACCTTTAATCCAGAACATTGAGCATGGTGCCTATCTTATACAGGCTTCATTAATACATGGAAATGGAAAGAAAGTATACAATTCACATCATTCTTTGATGATATTTGGTGAAGCCTCCCAAGAAGATAGCAGATCAGAGCACTGGTTTGCCATCTTTATCCAACCACCTTTCATCCTCATCAGCAACTTCATCTTTACTAACAATGACACTCCTGGATTGCTCCATTTCCCCTAGGTCACTGTGTGCAGCAAAGGGTCTCAGATCTCTGATCAGAATGACTTGAACTGAAATTTAGAGTGGTCAACTGTCGTAACCAAAGTTGGAAAAGGCTCAGAATCTAGATAAAATTTAGATCCTTCCTGGGTAAAAGCAACATGCATGCACACCCAACACACCTGTCTTGAAGAACAAGCTGAATTGTGCCTGTCCGGATTATTAAAAGTTCTCAGGAAGTACAGTGCTAAATTTTGCACTCCGTCTTCAGCACTTCCCATTTTAGGCCATCTGAATAGAAATTACTAACACTGGAGAGGGTTTTTCTATCAGCATCATCTTGGGGAGATTGCCCACACCCTCGCAAAGAAGTGCTTCTTTTGTGAACCATTACTGTTATTGGTAGAAGTGAATTTTCTTTCTCAGGTGTTGCAGGCACAAAGTGAGCCATGGTGTTTGAGTGAGAATGGACCCCAGATAATTGGATATTGGGTTCTGAGTTGCTTGAACTATTTAGAAAGGATTAGATGGTATAGCCTTGTTGGAGGAAGTGTGATACTGGCGGTAGTCTCAAAAGCCCACACCAGGCCCAGCTTCACTCTCTTTCTTCCTCCACGGTTAACATAAGACAAGAACACTCAGCTCTAGCATCAGCACCATGCCTTCCTGCCTGCTGTCATGTTTCCCACCATATGATCATGGTCTAACCATCTGAGACTCTAAGCAAACCTCAAGTTCAGTGCCTTGGTCATGGTGTCTCTCCACAGGACGAGAACAGTAACTAGACAGAAGCTGAGAGTCACTTCTAGGAAACATGGTAAAAATATCGCTTTTGTGTTCGTAGCAATAATTCTAATTAAGGCCTTAAACTTCTAATCCTGAAATTGCTACATCCTTCCTAGATGGCCTTCTGATTTATTGGATTTCTACTCTTACCTTGTGCCTTCCTCCGTGCTTTTAAATATGGGTGTGTCTGTGGGTAGAGTCTTCTCTCTGTCTTCCACCATCCACTATCTATGTAGATGAATTTGGGATGTATTCTCCAAAACATACTCGACTCCCCACTCTTCCTCACACCAGCAGTGTGCCACACTTACCTCCTTCATTAAATCTACCACACTTTGTCACAAGCTGTTAGTTTATGCATCTTACTGATGTATTTAGAGATTGCGAATTCTCTAAGGATAACGATTCCTACTAATTTGTGTTTTTTTCCCACAAGGTAGATATTGGCCAGTTTTTTATGGAATTGAATGAAATTGAACCAACATGAACTCCCATTCACATTCCATATTATTGATTGGCTTGCTGTCGCCCATCCAGGACGTGTGTAGGTTGAGTATGTGTAGTGACTGTGTTTTTGCTCTTCTCCTCAGGGCTCCTATATAAACAGACATTATACAAGAAGGGATTTGCACAGTTACAGGTCAAGTTAGTACAGAAGCTAGGGAAGTTGGGCAAGCTTGTCAGGCAGCTCTGGAATTGTGGGCACAAGCCTTTTGTTAAACTATCTTGTTTCTTCCCATTCATGAAATCTAAACTTCCTTCAGCAAGTTGCAAGAAGGCAATGTCCACTTCATTGAAACTACATGGTCCATCAGCCTGCCCTAGCCTGCCGTGCATAATCGTGCTTCCTGCGCTGTCCTGATGATCACATGACTTTTCTCCTGTGCATCTGTCTCCTAGCTGGGGGCCACTGATGCAGAATGGCGTTACTCTTACACATCCATTCCTGTGAAGGAAGAGTAGGCTGTCACTGGCGTTGTTGGCTTATTTCTTGACTTGTGTATTTGTTCACTTATTGAACATTCATTGGCCCTGTGCTTTATGTTAAATGATACAGTAAGATGTGTAAGACAAAACTCCTGAGGCTTAAGAAAATCACATGGGATAGGGAGTAGATGGAACATGAACAAAACACAGATTAACAAGACAAACTGAAAAGTTACATATATCTATATCTATCTATAGGTGTGTTTATATATATGTACACACACATATGTATATGTAGAATGTTGGAGTGAGTTTAGATAAGGGGTGACCGATACCATTTTCTACTTGGTAGCTAAGTAAAAATGCCACACTACAAACATATCACTAACATTGCTAACATCCCACAAGGATTCTCCATCTGCTCCTTGATAAAATTGCTATCCCTATCACAAACAATTCCTATTGTGGTTATGTGAGTGGGGCTCAAGAGTGTGGATCTCCCTTCTGAAGGACCACTGTCCCAATGGGGATGCACTGTGGTCGCCCAGTTGTATCCAACATGACCAGCTCTTTGTCATGGACCACTCTTCCCTGTACAATTAACTACCAGCCCCGTGCAGCTGTTTAAATCAAGTTTACTCCAGGTTAAATGCAGTAGATATCCCATTCTTGAGAACATCAGTCACATTCATAACTAGTAACATATGAGCTCATGGCTACTATGCATTACTGTGATCAGGCCCAAAGGATGCTGCTCTTTAGAATGATCAGATCTTGTATTTATAAATTTATTTAGTATTACTAATTTATGAGTTATTGACATTCTGGAACCAGAGGGAAAAGGACAAGAAATAAAAGTTATCTACATTGACAAGAAATAAAAGTTATCTACGTTGAAGGGCATAGAAGATCTTATTGCACACAGGGAACCACAGGGAATTTAACATTATTTGAATGAAATATAAAAATTGTAGAATTTGAGTATGTTGATTAACTTTTATTGTAAACTTTATATGATTTAGAATTATAATGGAAACAGATGTCAGCATATATCTGTGAATAATCATCAAGATTAGATTAATTGTGGTGGAAAAACCCACCCTAAACTCAGATGGCACCTTCATGTGGTCTGGAGCCCTGGGCAGAACAGAAAGATGAATATAGCTGAGTACCAGCTCTCAGGCTCCTAACCATGGATGTAACGTGAATGCAATGGCCAGCAGCCTCCTGCTTTCCCTGCAGTGCTCTCCCAGGCATTATGGATAGCATCCTCCATGCTGGTAAGCTACAGCAAACCCTTCCTGCCTTAAGATGCTTTTGTCAGTTGTTCAGATGCAGTGACGAAAAAACCAACTAATGCATGGGAGGAAGACAGGCTACAGGGTGAATGACACAGTGTACTAATAAGAACTGAATGAGAAGATGGAAGGGCAAATACATCTTGAGAACCAGAACGTAGACATTGGGTTTTCCCCAATGGCTTTATTATCTTTTCCAAATCTTTAAATCACCGATGTGTAAATATTAACACCACTGCCAATGCTTTATGAGTTTTGTCTAGATGCAATACATAGCAGGTGTCAAGCTCTCAAAAATGAGATTTTTAATCATTTAATCAACAAGGAATGTAGGACAACAATAGACTTGAACATCAAAATAAAATCACCATTTGTTATAGAGACATAGGATGCAAGATAATTACCAGTGCCAACTACAGTAACAAGGAGCACTAATACTGATAACTTAGTGTATATTAGACATGATTCCAAGAGCTTTAAGTAAGCTTATTCAATTAATTTGTTCACTAGTCCTACAGAGTAGGATGCCAATGCCATCTCCCTTCTACAGATGAGAAAAACATAAGTTAAATAATCTAACACAAATCATATTTAACAGAAGTAGGTTTTCAACCCAGGTGCCTGGCTCCTGAATGTGTTTATGCCCTTAGCTGATGTGGGAGGTCCTTCTGTCTGTGTGTTGCTTTTATTGGTTAATGAATAAAGGAACTGGCTTGGCCTGATAGGGCAGAGTAGAGATAGGCAGGGAAAGCTAAATTGAATGCAGAGTCAATGAGAAGCCATGGAATCCCTGACAGAGACAGATGCTGGACAGAACCTTGCCAGTAAGCCACAGCCACATGGCAATATACAGAGTAATAGAAATGGGTTAATTTAAGATATTGGCCAGAAATATGATTAAACTATTGGCCAAACAGTATTGCAAATAATATAGTTTCTGTGTAATTACTTCAGTTCTGGGCAGCTGGGAACAAGCAAGCAGCCTCCTACAACAAATTGGTACCCAACATGGGGTCCAAACCCATGACCCTGAGATTAAGAGTCTCATGTTCTATCTTCCCACAACAAATTGGCAGTCCAATGTGGTCGACTATATATCCATGCAAAACCTTAGGAAGCTTAAAAGGGAAATCTGGGCACAACAGAACAGAGTTAAGCATGGCTTTTGGTAACCACAAATTATTTTTCTAGATAGGTTCATGGTGAGCAGGGGTGCTGTGGCTTCTTTAAGAACAGTGCAATAATATAAACTGTGTGGCTTCTTTATAAATGGCAGCTTCCTGGTTCATGCTGTCAGTATGAACTTTGGCTCTTCCATGATACTGATCCTTTAAATGGGGTTTGTGAGCAATGGGTTACAAATTGCTTAATGGACTGACATAGGCTCACTGCATACTTAGAAATGGGGCAGTGTGTCTGGCTCTTAGAGACAGAGAACATGTTTCTGCCATGTTGGACTGGGTGGAGCAAGCAGGCAGGGCCATGTTTGCCCTAGCAATGCCACTGCTTAGGGTTTTAAGAAGCACTTAGCATTTTAAGAAGCCGTACTGGTCAGAAAAGGATTACAGATACACAATAAGGAGAGATTCAGACATAAAAAAACCTCTAAATGAGAAAAAGTGTGTTTAAAAAATGTACATAGGCTTGGGAAAGAAAAGAAAAAGAGACAGTAAATGTATAACAGAGTACAGAGAATCATAGATGAAAGGAATAAAGATAATAAAATAAATATTAAACTTGTAGAAAAAGTAATAAGGTAAGAAAAATAAGTCACATAAAGATGTAATAGACAGAGAGTCTGTGTTTTCTTTGAATATTTTGACTATTAAAGAGTTACATCTTGAGAGACATTTCATTATAAGGGCTCTGAACTAAACCAACATAAAAGTATCTAAGGATATGTTGTTTGGAAAAGAGATTCTGCTATTGTTTCCACAGAAGATGAGAACCTGTAAAATCTGTCCAGACTAATGTGGTTTGATGGACCAAGACCCCATGAAAGCTTGCCATGACTAACCCCCCCCCCAAAAAAAATACTTCATCCAACAAAAAGCAGGAAGCAGTTTGGAGAGAACTATGTCCAAATTCCCCAGTATTATGTATAAATCTTTGTTTATATTTAAAGAGGGATATGATATAGAGAGGAATATTTTGTATTGGTATGTATCTTGGCTTATTGATACAAATTTAAGATCAATCTTGTTATATCCATATTTCTGCTCTTGATTAAGGTATTGTGATTATGCAGTTCATTTAAAAATGTAATGTATAATTAAGAAATATAGGTTAATAGATAATCAACTATAATAGTCAGGCTTGTAGTCATGTTAGTTAGATTTTCTAGATGTACAGAGATGTATTTCAGATGGATAGGCACTCTTCAGATCTTTCAAAGACTACAGAACATGGCATTTAAAATGTTTTAAGAGCTTAAGACTTTTCATAACAGTAAGACACATCTGCTCCTAGCAGCCATATTTACTTCAAGAGGATGATGGGCTTCAAAAAGCCTTCTTACGGTGTTTGCTAACCATTTGGGCAAGAAACTGCTCTTGCCTCCTTAACTGCCTGATGAATTAGACATGGAGGATCCACAGAGAAATGACTGCTAAACTCGCCTAAAGGTGAGGCCACCACCCTTCGGGGGGTTCCTGTTTCATAAAAGAGTCTGCTAGACATCCTGCAGAGCACAGAAGAAAGTGACTGACAAACTGCCTATATAGGCAGACCTGTCTTTGAAGTTCCCTGCCTAATGAAAAAGTCTACCAGATACTATGGGCCTGTAGGTTGAAGATGGATGCCTGAAGACTCCTCGGAACTCTCTTAGATGGCATAGGGAGGGGAAAGAGAGTCACGGTGATGCTTCAAAACCAACAGAATGAAGTTGATGACCAAAACAAACTCCCACTTCCTCATTGAAAAGCATTGATTCACTCCCTCACACACACCCTCTAGCGTCCCTGTGTTACTGACACTCTCATTTCCTGACTTACATGCTATTCCCTCTCCAGGGCTCTGCTGGGCACTGCTGCTCCTGAGTTTGTTTGTTTGGTTTTTACTATGGGTTGCCTTTACACCCTTCCCTTTCATTGAGTAAACTAATTCAGTTATTCTGAAAATTTGTTTCAGTCCTTCAGAGCCCAGCCTCTCCTCTCAGGTCCCATGGTAGGACACTAATCTGGTTCAGCACTGGTGACAGGAGCCTGGTTTTTGTTTCTCTGCTTCTGTTTTAACTATTAATTAATTTATCTGCTGACAGTGGGATGGAATAATCGTAGCAGGGCACATGCGCAGCTATCAAAGGCAAGCATTTTTTGCTAGTCTCACATATTTGACAGGCTCCAAAGCAGATCAGGGGCAACAGTCAGCCAACAGGGAGGTCTAGGAGTCCGGATTAAAAAATGCAAGGGTTCAGGAGATATCTGTACAGTCCCCAAGCCTTGAATTTTAAGAGGGTGACATCTGCCTTGGTGCCCGATTGAAAGAAGACCAGTAGACCTGAGTAGTCCTGGGACTCTCCTTAACCTAGGCAGTTCACTGAGGGGCTGGCTGAGGAGCAGAGCGACCTCTGTCACCTTCAGCAAATCACTTACTCTTTTATTCCCTGTTGCTATTTTTACCTAGAAAATGTTGATGATCGATAAAAACAATAAAGACCACAAAACTTCACTAACCGACAAAATAGATTGCAGTTTGTATTTTTAAAGTATGTCTGAGTTTATAAATTATTCTTATATGAGGAATTTCTAAGAGGAAGTGACTTGTAGTTTTCTGGTGAGGACTTTGGATCACAAGAGCCTAATAGCCCTGGACAGGGCGTTTCTGCTGTGATGTTCACCTGGGCAGTCTGGTTCCAGAGCCAGTGGCTGCCCCACCCCACCATAGTTAGTTCACCTTTCTTTAATCCGCAGCAGCTTATCTCAGTCACATGCAATGACATCAGGTTGGTCACTAAGAGGTGACTGACAGCTACTCATAACTACCCTTCAATGCTAGAACCAAAGAGGCATCTCAGTAACTTCTAGTCCCCCCCTTCCTGCTTTCCCTCAGAATTCCCATATGCGTCTTTCCTTATATCCATGCTCCTAATGTCTGAGCTTTTTCCTACTTTTTTCCACACATCTCAATTTTATTATGGGTCTTAGAATCTTAGAGGTTCAGGGAAGAGCAAATGGGGTCTTTTGTTTTGTTTGTATGTCCAGGATATTAGGAGAAAAGAACAAATAAATAAAACCAAAACCCCTTTATTCATTTTATTGGCTGAGACACAGACTCTAGGTCTCCAGGTCCTACACTGAAGATTCATAGATGATAAACAGAAGCCCAAGGATTGGCAGCTCAAGAGTGTCCTTGTGACATCAGATGGTCTGAAAGGGCATCTCACTCAACAGCAGCCCGTAAAGCAGGAGCCAGTGCCGGATCAGATAAAGAAAAGGACATCTCTGTGCAGAATGAAAAAGGCTCTTTCAGGGTATGTCAGAAGGCGGAAAGCTAGATTGGAATTGACTGCAAAGGGGATTAAATGGTGCACAAAAAACACTTCCTAAGTTCTGACTAAGAAGGGAAAATTTCTTAATCATTCTTTAATTGTGTTTCATAATTAGCCAAGTCACAAATGTCACAGCTGGGATTACAAGATCTTTCAAAAGGCAGGATCTTTTCTGGAGTTCTCCTTGGGGAAGTGTTTGGTGAGGGGGGGATGGATGTTGGGCTGACATCCTTTTAATTTATAAAATGATGGGAGGACCCAGATTTTGTGACCGTATGCATTCATAAAGCACATTTTGAAAGATACTTTTCATTTTTTTCTGTTTTGCATCTATTTTTGCATTTTTCTCTCCTAAAGGAAGTAGAGAAACAGCAAGGGAAACATTTTCAGGGGAACAAAATCTCAACAAACAGACACCGGGAGTTGCTCATGAAGTTGCAAGGGATAACGGATCCATGGCTTCATAGTGATGGAGCACACATTTCAATGCCAAATGGCAGAGGATGAGGACAGATGGAAGTTTCTAAAGGAAGTTATTCCACTAAATACTCTTCCTCAGTACCACAGAAGGCAGAGAAAGCAGGAAATTTACTAATAAAAAACAAACATAAACAAGATCACCTCTGACAGCTGAGCATGTGGAGCGCCAGTGTGCAAACAGTACAGGGAAGCAGAAAAGCAAACCTTCTAACAAGAAGAAGTTTTGATAAAGCACAAAAGAAAAGCAGCAACTATGCTCATATTTTTGTCCTTTAATACTGCCTTGGATCTTGTAATGTGTCAGAATCTTTGTTCATTGTTAGGATTGCCAAACAACTGGGTGGAGGAGGGGCCTCCCAATCTAAAGGATAAAGCCTTTTTCCACATATGTGCTCCTTCCTCCTCTTTTGTGTTTTTCTGTATAATTTCATTTGGATGAGAACTTTGAGTAAACAAAAAAATCATGTAGAATTATGCCTTATTACTTTCTCTAGTCTAATATATGAACATAAGACCCAGGTACCAACTGGGCCTCAAGAACCTTCTGGGTTGTCTTCATGGAGATTTAGGGTATCTGCCTAATTGGGGTGTGTCCAAACTGGAGTTAGTATTCACACCCCACGCTCTCCCCAGCTTGTTTTTGAAATCCTCACCAACCTCTCCTTTAGCTGGAAACAATGAGTGCATTTGCTGCTATTGCAGAGGCACGGATAGCAGGCACAGAACGACTTGAAAAACTTTGTACTTGGCTTCGTGTTTTGCCTGCACTGTTTCTAAATTCTTATCTTTGTCTCTAAACTTGTGTCCTATGTAAGAAGTCCAATGGGACAGCAGAGCATACATGTGACAAAATGCTCACATTCAGAAGGAAAGCATGAATATTTAGTACTGTCAGCAGCAGCTTCTCTGAACAAGAGGCCCTGGCTTAGTCTGTCTTTGGATTCTGTAACAGAGCATTGTAGACCGGATGACTTTTAAAAGGAAGAAATTGATTTCTTATCATTGTGGAGGGTAGAAAGTCTAAGAATACCATACCAGCATCTGACAAGGGAGCTCCTGTTTCACCATCCCTTACAGCCTGCCTCTGCAAGGACCAATCTGCTCAAGATAACATTATGTCCAGCACAAAGGCAGGCCCTCCTTGATATAATCACCTCTTAAAATTCCTGATCCTTGGCCCAGGAGAGAGGCTCCGAAGATAAAAGTACTTGTTGACAAACTGAGAACCTGAATTTAATCCTTTGGGACCCACGTGCTAGAAGGCAAGAATTGACTTTTGCAAATTGTCCTCTGCTTTCTCACAAGTACACACTCCTGCACTTATGTGCTCTCTATCTCTATCACGTTCACATACACACACACACACACACACACACACACACACACACACACACACACTATAATAAGATTTACAATGGTTCCACCCCTGATGTGCTCACAGAGGCCATTTAATTTCAACATCAGTATTGGTGGGAGCATTTTTACTATGACATGTCCCATGGTTTCACTTTGCAATAAGTTCTTATCTTTGTCATTGAGAGGGAGTCATGGTGTCAAAACATGAAACAGTCCCATTCATGATCAGCAGCCGAATGAGAATGGAAGCAGGTATACGGATGCTCAGCTTGCTTCAGCCATTTTTATATGGTCTCAAACCCAAGGGGTGGCACCCTTGACTTTAAGGCTGGTCTCTCTACATCAATTAACATGGTCAAGCCAATCCCTTAAGACACACCTGTAGGCCAATGTGATTTAGACAACTCTTCATTGAGAATCCCTTCCCAGGTGATTCTAGATTACGTCCAATTGACAATTAAATCTAAGCACATGCCTCCTGTTGTCCATGGCCTTTTCCAATTCATGTTCAGGCAGTCATGTTGGTGAGACTTTATGGATATTGCTTCTGGCATTACTAGGAGACATGGTCTCACAGCCAACTCCCCGACCCTCTGGTTCTTACAATCTTCCCACCTCCTCTTCTGTAAAAGGGAAGCAACAATAGGCAGGCTGGTGTGACTGGGCAAAGGCTGTGAAGCCCCAGTGCAGTACAAAGAGAGGCAACTAAGGAATGCTGAGTGGGAGAAATAATCTTCCCTATGGAAGAGCACCTTGGCTGGTTATCCAATACCAAATGGTCAGTCCTGAAACAAATACATACAAATAATATTATACAACCTAAGCAGGTTACATTTAGGAATATATATATATTCCTAATATATTTATATATACATACATATGCATATAATAACAAGTAATAAAAAAGAGATAAGGAATTAGAAAGAGAACAAGGAGGATTTGGAGGGAGGAAAGGGAGGGGGAATACTGTAATTATAATCTCAAGAATAAAATAATAAAAAATAAATTAAGCACCAGTGTGGTATTATAAAACACTACAGATCAGAGAAGCAAACAACAGAAATGCCCTTCCCATAGTTGTATAGTTGAAGGCTGAGGTTGGGAGGCAACTGTGTTGAGGTGGAGGGGGATGTCCCCCAGGTGTACAGAGAGCTCTAGCGTCTGGATTATTTTTTCCTTATTTTTTGGTATAAAGACTTAGGAGGTACAGAAGTCTTCGTGCTCACAGTTAACCACTAAGGGAATCTAGAATGTTAATCACAAAGGGTTGTTCCTCCAAAGGAAGAATGCAATACCTGTTATCCACCCAGAAGGCTGGGAACAGACACACTGATTAGCCTGGTGACCTTTGCATGATCTGCATGGTAGTGACTTCTAGCACCTGATCCTCTCCCAGCTCCTTATCATATTTTTTTCCAGTCAATCTACAGACCCTATCTTATGAACTTTACAATGAGTTTCAATGTACTCATGTCTGATCTGTATTTTGCTTACTTTGTTCCTGGAGTAAATTCATGTACATTTTGTTGTAAATACAGAATTGAGTTCATTATCACCAGAAAAGTTTTCACCAAACTGTGCTGTGCTTCAATATGCCTAAAGCAAACCACTTCGAGTCAAACTCCTGAAGTTTGAACCAGGACTGACAACTGAACTGTGTTAAGCCAAATTGCCTTCTTGCCTCCCAGGAGGTCACAGAGATCCCCTGCCTAATGAAACTAATCCCCAGATGGGACTTTATTCTAACCCCTATATCTCAACCTCATTAGTTCCCCAAGTTTCCACCAATTATCAACACACCAAAGACTGATTGTGTGGTTCCTGGAGTGACACCAAGATCCAATCTGTTACAACCCCACAGAGTAGCTAATCTTATATATGAGCATTTTGCAAATAAGATTCAGGCAGTGTGGACCAGAACCCATGTTTGCGCTGTATCCTGAAGTATTCTAGACTGCACCCCATTTTGGTTCCTAATGGTCATCTGCATTCCTACTTGATAAAACCATACACACAGTCTTTCTGATCAAGTTCTGATAACTTGCCTAGATGTGGAGGTACACATGGCATCCATGCATCTTCCACAACATCTTCTACAACAGCCCTTGAGGGCTGTACAGGCCTTTGCTGGCTTGCTTATATACTTTATAACATATGCTTTTAAAAATATTCAGTTTTCTTTAGGCTACACTGTAATTAATGAATAGTTAATGGAACATCATTCCTTTTTTTGTAAAAGGTCTATTTTTATTTTATGTTTGTGTATGGAGTCAGGGTACACTCATGTAGCTGTGAATGCTCACAGAGGTCCTGCACCAGACATGGATACTGAGAACCAAATTCATGTCCTCTGCAAGAGCAGCAAGTACTCTCTGCCACCAGGCCACATTTCCAGCCCTCCCTCCTTTCTTTGCAGTGCTGGAGATCAAGGCCAGGACATTTCCCAGGCTAGGCAACAGGAGCTAGAGAGAGTTTAAGAGATGATTCATGACAAGGTTCTGCTGTGAAGAATGTGACTGCTTCATTTAATTTCTCCATCGACAAAGACACTGAAGATAACTTTTCAATGACATTTTCGAGCTCACTCCCCAGGAGCAGAAATATTTTTGAAATCCCAAGAGTCCTCTTTGAAGAAGCTCTCTTCTTCCTCGAACTGCTTAGAGGAACAATGATGTATGTTTTCGAAGGTACAGCTAATTGAAGCATTTCATCATTCCCGTTGCCTGCGTTTCAAAGTAGCTATCAGATGTGTAATTTTACAAATCAGATACACTGCAATACCACACCTTTCTATAGTTGGGCACGCCATTATTTCTCATGTTTAAAAAAAAATGCTAAGAGACACAATACAGAATTGGAGGTATGGCATCTCAGATAAAGGTTCTTGAGAAACCGCAGTGATCATAAATGAAGCTTAGTCAGAAATGTGATGGGGATACATGAAAGATATCCTTTTCCTCACTTAAAAAAAAAAGCCAAACTTCGTAGGTTGCCACTTCACAGTGATGTCTTAATATTCTCTCATTTAATTATGTAAATCGTCGAAGAAGGCTGCTGGTTATGGTAATTTGCTCTTGTGGAGGTCTGCTTCCCAAGGTAGGCTAATTTAAATCAAATTATAACTAAGGGAGATTTACCACTTGTTGATTCAGACAGACGGTCATTTATAACGCCACCAATAGGCTAGTAAAAACTGCAGGGTTTCTCACGTGAGGTGGAACTGTAGTGAACCCACCATGGAAGGCATCAGCTGAGATGCTATGGGCGCGGCGGGGGGGGGGGGGGGGAGGCAGGATTTGAGATTTCTATTGATGTCACCAGTAACTGAAGCAGTCTCCTTTGTAGAGGAGTGATTAGTGACCACCCTTGACCCTGACTACCTCCACATTCAGCCTTTCCCTGCAAATCGAGTTGAAGTTCCTCTCCCCAACTCATTCATGCCCTGTTTGATGTACGTCCAGCGTTATTCAGGGTCTGCCTGCATTTTGCTTTACAGCCATACCAAATGTTGAACGTAACTGAGAAATGACCATTGTAAGCCACTGAAAGGTTCATGTGTCCCAAGCCCCTTCTTTTCTTTCTTTTCAATTAAAGGAGAAAAGAAAACCATTTAACGACGGGCTGCTTCAGTTTGAGAAACTAAGCGAATCCGAGTCTGCTCTTTGTCGCATGGCCGCATTTGTCGCACAATGAGCTCCCTCTCTCGCCAAGGAAACTGACCCTGTACACTTAAACAGACCCTGAGAAGTACACTGAGGCTGAGGGTGCCTTGTCCTCTTTGCTGCAGGCACGACAAGGGGCCAACTAACTCAGCTTTGCCAAAACCGAGACTGTGAACGTAGCAAAGTCATTCAGACACTACACTGAAGAATCAGACAACGGTGGAGCCAGACACCTGTCTTGACTCCTACTTGATATAAGACATTTGGAACTGTGGTCAGTTTCTGCATCTCAGGCTTCTTTATGAGGACAGCATCAGCAGTTCCTCCCAATCAGGGTCGTATTGTAACCGAACGAGCTAGGGCCTTCAGAGCACAAAGCTTCAGACAAATGTTCCTCTTCAAAAGCAGCAGTTATGGACAACAAGAAGGATGGGAAAATTCAATGTTTCACACAAGGTCTAAAGTTAATATAATTTTTTCCCTTGTGTGTGCACAACTGACCTTCACTTTGCTTTCCAAACAGGCTAGCAGGTTACAGGTGGTAACACTGGTTGTGTCGCTAATTGGTATTGTGTATGGTAAGATATGACCAAAGTGTGTATGGCGGTGTCCAGCTGGTGGTATCCCAGCACTCAGGAGTGTGCGGCGGGATGACTGGCTAACTAGCAAGACTGTCTTAAATAACAACAAAGAAGAAGAGAAACTGAATCTGAACTAGGAGGCCCAGAGATGGACTATAAAGATCTGACCAGTCACCTTGGTCTTCTCTGCTTGTGCTGTGGAAATTATAACTGGTATTTCCTTCATGCCCACCCTGGAAATTGTGCCCAGGCAGTTTTTACCTCATGAGGTACTGGCACTTACAGATACATGCCTCTTCAAACCCTGACCTTTTGATCTCCTCTTGCCTATGACCTGCACTGTTCAGAATCTGATGAGTCTCCCACATAAGAGGAAACACTTGGGCCTGGAAAGATGGCAAAGGAAGTATTTCTAAATGAGTACTAAGCTGAATATCTTCTATGGCAATCTTGTGGCTCTGAATATTTATCTGAACCCAAGAAAACTTTTGGGTACCCGATGAAGTCCTGAGTGAACGTGTACTATTGACATGAACACAGCCATGTCAAGGATTCAAATGTCTCCAACCTTTCCCAGGTCAGGCTCAGAGGAATAGCACAGCCTTTTCCTGGTCTGGGTATGAATGTCGAGGGAAGGTTAACCTTTAGCTAAGACCTGTGTGTGTAGAAACTATCGATTGCAGCTCGCCCCCTTCCCCGGGACTTCAGGCTGAAATACCTCCCCTACAGAGATCCCCTAAGGGATTACCTAGGCTGTGCTCCCTGCCACCTCCCTCCTTTGTGCAAATATAAACAGCATCGTGTTTCTGGGAGGTTGTTTTTGCATTCCCATCAACGCTCACTGCCCACCCAATCCCAGATTTTCTGTACATGTTTCTGTCATTTCTTCTTCCGTCATGCTCCCAGTTAGGTCAGTCCCTAAGCTGTATAGGTCATGGACACACACACACACACACACACACACACACACACACAAACATACAAGTTTAAGAATATGGCATCATTAAAACAATATGGGTTCTAGATCTCATTACACACACTATTTCAATTTCCCAGAGGCTTTGTATGCATTTCTGCTTCCTGGAGAGTATTTTCTCCTGTTGACTCTAGGGACTGTTGAAGCCACTTGCAGGAGTCAAGGACTTCGTGATTAGCATCTATTTATAAGTGCAGGTTGTTTTTCAGGGTGCCATATGCTAGTGACCGAACAGGACTATACCCCTTCTCCTCAGGAGGGAAGTCCCTGCAGAAACACATTCTGTGGCTGTCAGAGTGACTGATGGCCCCAAGGATGGCTCTCACTTTCCAGGATGTCTTTAGTTTCCTGTCCACAGTCTTTCTCAAGTGGAGTTTCTGCAATTAATACCATGTGTACAATTATATCTATTGTTGCTATAACCCGCCACCACAGAGGGACGTAATGTTATGTGTGTGTGTGTGCGCGCACACACATACACACAAACCTATAGAAGTAAGAAGATGATTCACCCTTAAATTTCGCCAGTAAAACTCAAGTGATTAGTGGGACTGTGTTCCTTTTGGAGTCTTTTATGAGGAGGACTCATTTTCCCATTGTCAGGTTTCTAGATGCTCCCATCCTCTTATGAATCACGGTCCTCTTTCAACTTCCCCCATCTCTAGACTGTGTAGAAAGCACACCCACATCAGTCTCTACCTCTGACCTCTCCCCTTACTCTCTTCCTTCAGGAACCTTTCCATTTAGGTTGAATCTGCCAAAGTCTTTAAAACAGGCCTTCTTGAATGTTTTTATTTGAGAATCCTTTTCAAAAGACCTAAGAAATTTTTATGTGAACCCAGAAATGCAGGTATATAAAACATGTATGTAAATCAAGCACTTACTGATAATAAATCATAAATTGATTTCAAATAATTCCTTGAGATACACATTTACACTTATAAAAATGAAAGTAAATTAGCATACCAATGAGATGAAAGTACTTGGTTGATAGTTAATATTGCAGGACACAGAGTATCTTCAACACTTTTTAGAACCAATGAATATGTTGATTTTATAATTTTTGTAATGATTGGTATATATATGCACATATATATGCATATATATACATTCATATATGTATATGTATATTCCAAATCACAGAATTATGTTTCGGGCCATTTCAGAAACTGTTAGTAATCACAAATAACAGCAATTGATATCTTAATACCAAACCAATATATATTTAACAATTTTTAGTACAACTCAATTCAGCAACTCAATTTGTAGACCTCAAACATTCTAACAGTACAATCTAACAATATACTAGTTAGATACTTACATGCTCAATAACAATAACAGGAAGTCAACAAAAATCTTTATTCCCTGCCTACTCTGACAGGAATCTCCCCCAAGTGCCTGGTATATGACTTCAAGCACCCAACAAAAGACCCAGCCTGCCCAGTCTTACAAAGAAACCTTGCTCCAGGTACCCAGCCATGTGCCCAGCCCATGATGCCCCTATCGTCCAGATGATGATAGAGATGCTGTCTCCTCTGAAACAACGATGGCCTCTCAGCTCTGCTACCTTGGGACTTTGCTCAGACTACCCATTCCTTTACCCTCCCTTGGCACTCTGGGCTTAGAAAGCTCCGGTGAGAGATGAGGAGACTCATCCAAAGCACCAAGTCCACTGTGGGTTTGTATTCCTTTGGAGTCTGTCTTAAATCTAATCAGAGAGCAGCAGCTTTCCCTACAGCAGTCGTGGCACTATTGCACAAGTGGGCACTTCTTGCCTGGCAGATTGGTATCATAGTTAGTGGGGTTCACAGCAGAGTAAGACCAAGGAATTTCCTTATGCCCTAGACATTGCTTGACAGAGTTAATATTGTAAGAATGCCGTCTTACCAAAATCAAGTTACAAGATTCAGTAAAATCCCAGTCAAAAACCTGATCAAAAGCTTATGCCAGGGGAAGCCATAGGACCAAGAGAGGAATTTCATTCTGATGTTCAGTTAAATTGATACCTTCTAAATATGTACATTTATACCCATAGATGCTTAATGCTCTCAGTCTTTATCACAGAAACTTCTCATTCCAAGGAATTGACATGAGTATAGAGACTTATGGCTGGGTAATTATGGCATTGAGAATAAGTTACAATAAGCACTCAGTCCCGAACAAATAATTTATACTATATCCTCCAAGGCTTGAGGAACATTGCAGAAGGGGTGGAAATAATGCAAGAGCTAGAAAATACAGAGAAGTCTAGGAAATACCATCTGTAGGCACTAGAGAGTTATTGTGGTTTTCAACTCTCACCAACTGTTGATGACTGCTGTGGGTTAGCACAAGAATAGACTCATCAACAGCGAGGCAGGGACAGTGGTGAGGCCCAGAGGGCGCTACCCCTTTCATGGCTGAACTACTTCCTACTGACAGATCCAGAGGAAGGGGGAGTCATTGCCTTCAATTGAGTACACACTGATGACCCCCCCAGTCTCCAATGGAAAGTTCTAATAAAATGGTCACACAGATGGCCCTGATTAAACTAAATGGGCCACAAAACCCTAACCACCATGAATCTGGGAAAGGGATTGGTAGAGAGAAGGAGGTAGGGGTAGGAGGGAGATAAAGTCAGTGAGAACAGAACATATCCAGAATCCATCACACACGCTCGCACGCACGCGCACACACACATTTGTACATGCAATTGTCAAAACAATTAAATTAATAGTCTTTGCTTCCATATTTAAAGCACTCTGTTTCTCTAAGAGAGAAAACCTTGTATGTATAACAAATTTCACAGCATAATACAACATAACACCATTCTCTAACCCAAGCTGAGACACGACAGCGGCATTCACTGGTGTGCGGTGGGAGAGCACAGGCGGTGTGAAGTAGACACACGGTGTGGTCAGAAGAGAGCCAAGGCTGTAGTGAAGCTGTGCCTCACAGCAGGGGCAGGGCTCTCCCAAAGCCCTTCGACTCATCAGTCACCTGGCCCTGTTGTTTCATGGTCAGAAACCTTTGTGTTTCACTGATCAGGAATTCGGACCTCTGGGGAGGTAGCAGGGTATTAGTCTCACAGTCTGGTTTGTAACATGTTCCCTTCTCTCTTGGACAGCTAGGGTGGTTCTGGTAGTATACCATCTTTACAGGAATTGAAGAAACTGGCATGCGAATCTTTCCTGTGACCTGCGATTCAGAGGAGGAGCATCGGTTGTGAGAGGCAGTGGAAAGAGGCACAGAGAGTCTGGCAATTAAAAAGTAAACCCATAGAGAAGACGACACGGGAGGTGGGATTGAAAATTAATTGTAAACCCGGGGGATGGTGGGCTCAATTTGGAGGTTAACATATGTAAGAAAGGGGAATAGAGAAAGACTAACGGTGGAGAGAACGGATATAAATAGCTGGTACTCTCAAACTCCACTTTCTCCCAGAAGTGTAACAGCTGTCGGAGTTCTCTCTCTTTGTCCTCAAGAATCTGGGCTTTATTATAATGATGGCTGCCTACTGCATTGGGTACTTCCATCAGAAATAGTGAGAGGGGCCAAAAGTATTTGTGTAGGAAGCACACAGTAGCTATTTCACTGCTTTTACCAAAATATAAAAACATTAAAAATCAATAGGTGTAACTGTCTCTAAATTTCATCTTGGGCCTCTTTTGAAAATGTGCCCTTCTGTTTAGAGTTGATAGATCATGCTAGTCTGTACCAGCTTACCACAATTCAGTACTAATTGCCAACCAACTGGAAGCTCAGAGTAGAAGCAGCCAGGGTCACCTCTCACCAGCCTCTTTGACCCGGCCTTTTAAGCAGTAATGGGGGCTACTGTCTGATGGACTGATTCAGAAGATGGGAGCATCCTTTGGTAGGAGGTTACGAGATGCCTGGCAGTCATCACTTATCTCAAGCTGAGTGGAGCTCTGCTAGGGACTCCAGGCACCTGATGGGACACACGGAACACTCCCTGCCTTGACTTCTGCAGTGGCAGATGGGAGACCTGGCTTTGGTCTTCATCCCTCTGCCGTCTGGTGCATCTGTGACTGAAGAACTGTTCAGAACAGAGGAGAGCAGAGTTGGCTGAGTGGGTTCCTGAGAGCTCATTTGAGGTAGCCTTTCTGAATACAAATGTGGAGAACAGACTTCCGATGTTAAAGGGACTGTCCTCCAGAGAGAAAACACAGTAGAGAGGGTTAACTGGAAAGAGTGTGGTTCACCGAGGTTGCAAGGGTTCAGAGTCAAGGAGAAAAGGCTCCTCTGGCTGACGAGAATCTTTTTGAGAAGAAAAAGAATAAAACCGCAGTAGAAGGTGACCTAAAGGTGGAGGTCTGAATTGTTCCCTCCCGCTTCTTGATTATCAATTGTGAGGGGAAGAGAGTACAATTCAGACAATACAGAAAATAGAGGAAGAAACTTCAGCCCAGCTGGAGAGGATTCCCAAGCTAGAAAAACCACAGGGAAGGAAGATTAGAAATTAATGTGAATGATAGCCCATAAGTAGGCTAGGAGATTCACGGGTTGCTTTCTACAAATGTCTTTCTACAAAAGACATTCCTGAGGAACCGTTATTCAAGCTAAAATGAGGACCTATGGTCTTGCAAAGTCTGGGGGCTTGAAAGAATTGCACATGCAAGTGTCTTCATACAGGAAAAGTTTGTCTTATTTGAAGAACTGGAAACCGAAAAAGAGATGACCATTGAGAGAAAGTTAAATGTGCATATGAGGTGAATTTCATTGAGATTAAACACTCCCACTCCGCTGTCTCTCATCTACTTTCACGGAATGGAAATGTCCATTCGCTACCGTTATATTTGGTCATGTGACTTGTTTTGGTTACATGGTGGTTGTGAGGTTTTCTAACAGGTAACTTTGCCCTTAGCACTGCCACTAAAATCTTAGCGGCCAGGGTGTAAGAAGAGGTTTAAGAGAGAACACATTTAGATTTCCCACATTGCTTTTCTGAATGCTTGATCGTCGAGAGGAGGATGGGCTGTGGATGTGATGTGGATACACACAAACTCACCACACATCTTGAAGCTAAGCTCATCTTACCACTGAGTTCCAGCTAACCAGCATTCTTAAGGTGAAACAGTGGTGGTGCCGGGCCATTGGTTATGCAGTGATTTATTTTATGCCTTATCATGGGATGCCTTGGTTATCACCTCAGACCCCTTCTGAAAAATAAGTGAAGAGCTGTAAGCAGCAAGTGACGTATGAATTAGGTTTGTAGATGCACACTGTCTGATGCTGGAGGCCACCCAAGTCAGAAGGACACATCCAGAGGGGCTGGCAGGATCGAGTGAAGGAGAGGTGAATGTATTTCACATACATACTGGAGGCAGAAACAATAGTTGCTAGAATTACACAGAGAAGGACGAGAGGAAAGCAAGGAAGCAGAGGGCAGCTCCCAGCTTTCCAGCATGAAGATCTGGGTGAGAGCGATAATACTGGGGTGTTTCCATGTCATCATTGCTTTCCACAGTAATAAAAATTCAAATGTAGAGTGATTTCCTTCATCCTTACTCTATGATGTGTGTTGGTTTGTTTTCTGCTTTATTCTTTTGTCAGAGGTTCAACAGTTAACCTCGAGGGACATTTAAGTTTTGAATAATTTAAATTTGGGAGGATGTAGAGTCCTTAGACCAGGGATGACTGGGTCAAAATTTTTCTGTGGCATTTCCCTTTTCTGTACTGAGTTGTCATTCCTCCAAAGGCTGGAAACAGACTATGAAAGGAACACACTCACAAAGAGCAGTGCATGCCGCTCTAGTGAAGAGGCTCAGCCTCAGTGGCTAGCCCGTGGACCATCTCCATCACACACTGCTCCCGCGCCTTTGTGTGCACCCAGTGCACGTCCTCACAGCAGCTCATTGGAGCAGACACTGACTGATGTTACTCCCATATAGAGCTAAGGGATCTGAGGGAGAGTCTCTAAATTACTTGCCTTCAAACACCAAGAAACCGTCATATAGATTTCTCCAGTCTGTGCGAGGAGGATGTTGAAGTAAGTTGGCATCCAGTACCACATTTGGATCTGAAATAGTGATTCCTTTCCTTCGCATGAAATAACTCTGTGCTTATTCTTAGGAAATAAATCTGTTACTTCGTTCTACCAAGCAGTTGAAAAGGGAGCTTCTTCCAAGCAAATGGCAGGTTTTTGTTAGACAGATATTGAACACAACTAGTTCTCGGCACTGGAAAACCTGGAGCCAGGTGTCTCGCTCCACAACAAGAGTCTAACTCTTACTACTGATCATTTTCCCCCATGCCCATATTCCCAGCATCCTCTCCCATATCTTCTGTTCTCCTTTGTGTTTAGTTTTCATTTATACAGCAAAGGTTTTTGCGTCTCCTCTAAAGCTTTCCGAAATCTTTTTAAAACACGGAGAGTCACAAATTAGTCAGCAAACAGGTCCCAGGCAAGCTTTGAAAGAAAGAGCACAGATGTGGAAATAACTGAGCGCATATCCGAGTCTCTCATAGGCTAAGTCCCCTTGATGCATATTCATCATTCTGTTTCTAACTTTTGGGTTTGGTTCTACTTGTGTGTGTGGTGGACACATGCATATCTATGTTCTTACGTGTGCACGTGCACACATGTGTAGAGGCCAGAGAGCTGTGTTGGATGTTATTGTTCTTTTTTCTCACTGCTTTTGAGAAAGGGTCTCTCATAGAATCTAAGCTCATGATTCCCTAGACTGGTTTGCCAAGAAACCTCCAGGGATCCATAGTGCAATGCATCTGTCTCTGCCATGCCCCTCCATGGCTGGGTTATAGTTGGAGAGACAGATGCATTGCACTATACCAGGCTTTCCCATGGGTGATGGGGATTTGAACTTGGGTTCTCATGTATGTGCAGCAGGTCCTTTACATCCCAGTTCATCTCCTTGGCCTTTACTCTTGCTATTACATAATTGGTCTCAAGAGGTAAGTCTTAATAATTCAAGGTTACAAAACTAATTTGGGACAAAATGAGAATGAATGTAAGTTGTGCCTAATTAATGCTCTGCTTTGCTTTCATTATTTTCATTAGTAAAAAATATACCCAACTTTAAGAGAATTAATAGGGCTGGTGAGATGGCTCAGGGAGTAAAGGCCCCTGAGTTTGAACCAGACTCACGTGGTGGAAGGAGAAAAGGAGAAAACCAACTCCTGAATGTTGGTCTTTGACCTCCACTTCCACACCATGGCATGTACACGCACATGCACACACACACACACACACACACACACACACACACACACACACACACACGAAAAAAATAGCATCTCTAATATCCTGCAAACTCATCCCTTGTGCAATAAGACAGAGTCTGCACTAAACGTCTATGGCTAAGTGGTGACTTAGTGCCGGACCTGACCACATAAAACAACCAGAAATCAGAGGCCAGAGAGATGCCTCAGTGATTAAAAGCACAGAGAGACCACATGGCAATTAACAACTTTCTGTAACAAACAAGCTAGCAAGCAAACAAATAAATAGATCCAGGACTGACACTTTGCTTATGAAGTCCCATTTTACTTAACAAAAGCTACATAGTGTGGAACTTAGTTAGATTTCTATTGCTGTGCTGGGACAAACACCATGACCAAATAAACAAACAAACAAACAAAAAACCTGGTGGATAAGGGGTTTATTTGGTTTACATATCCCAGGTAACTGTCTATCACTGAGAAATGTCAGACTAGGAACCCAAGACAGGAACCTGAACACAGGAACTGAAGCTGAGACCATAGAGGAATGCTGCTTACTGGCTTGTTCTCCGGTCTTGTGTTTGACTACCTTCCTTCTACCTCCTAGTACCACCTGTTCCACCTGTCCAGTGGTAGCATCGCCCATAGTGGTGGACTGGGCCCTACCACATCCATCGTCAACTAAGAAAATTGATGCAGCGACATGGATAGCAGGACCATGGGAACAGACTGCTTGGAAGCATATGGTGCTAAAGATGGGGGGCTTCCAGATACCTCCTTCTCTGATGGCTAGACCTGGAAGTTGGTGCCATGGCCCCTGCACCGCTAGTGACCAGCCTGGAAATGAGTAGTACTCACAGTGACTTGTCCCAGCATGATTCTGTCATCACTGCTACCTAGTGGCCACCAAAGTCACCTTGCTACCTTATTTGAAATTGTAAGCAGGCAAATGTTCTTACTTCTAAACCCTAGTCCAACTGGCCCATTGGATAGAGTACTCCTCGTGACTGAAATATACATGATCTGAGCATCTCTGCAACCTCTTTTATTTATTTATTTATTTATTTATTTATTTATTTATTTATTTATTATGTATACAATATTCTGTCTGTGTGTATGTCTGCAGGCCAGAAGAGGGCACCAGACCTCATTACAGATGGTTGTGAGCCACCATGTGGTTGCCGGGAATTGAACTCAGGACCTTTGGAAGAGCAGACAATGCTCTTAACCACTGAGCCATCTCTCCAGCCCCTCTGCAACCTCTTATAAGACAATAAGATGTTACCTGGATGTCCTGAAGTGCTACTGATCGAAGGCTCCCAGCTGTTGTATTCCAAACTCAGTTCTTCCCAGACATCTTCAAGCAACAGATATCTAATGACTGAACGGGCAGGGATACTAGGAGATGCATGTTTGAGAGACATGGACTTCCCTGAAGCTAGCATCAGTGCAGAGAATTCCTCCCAGATTTTCTAATCTCCCATTAGGCTATAATGTGGTCTAGGATGGATCATTCCTCTTGGTCTCCTTCTGAGAATAGTCTTGTTTGAGCTGCAATATTTCCGTCATTCTTACTTCTTTCTCCTAAATATTCTTGACAGGGACTTCCTCTAATAAAACTTCCTCATCTAACCTCGCTCTGGTGTTCGTGCCCTGAAGGACCTAGACTAAGACACTTGCGCTGTTTCTCTCTGCTGAGTTCAGTTCCTCTTAACGCTACTCCCCATTCCTTTCCTATGGATAACGATTGGTCCCCTGAAGCCCTGTCCTCAACCCAATGGCTTTTCTGTGCTCTCTACCCTTTCTTTGTAGAATAGATAAGCTATTGAATCTTAAATTATGGCTACCCATGTAGATGTTCAAACTCCTCTACCAGATGCTGAGCCCCTCGAAGTCAATGGAACCAAAACTTCCTGATACATTCTACCACCATACTCCAGGCCATGTGCTTCAGAGTTCACAGATGCTGTGCATCCATTTAACCCTCATACATGGTCACTGAGGTATACTCCACCACATCCATTTCCCAGGGAAGAAAACCTGAAGCCGAGAAAAATGAAATGACTGGCCTGGTGCCACGTATCTTGTTTATTATAGTACACCTTAATTTGAACATGAGCTTGGAGACTCAGTGCTGTTTTCAAGTATTTCCTCCCTGATCAAAGACTTTTCTTGTTCACTCAGTGCTATGTAGTTTACCTGTTTTGTATCTCAACTCTTATTTTAAAAAAAAGGGGGGGTGCTACATTCTGTCCAGTAAAAGCAAATAGTCATTGTTTGGGGTTCATTTTTCCCCATTATATTCTCATTGTCTAGATCCCTAAGTTTTCCTGTTTGGTTTGTGTTGATCAGGGTCTCACACGTGTGAGTTCTTTCCCCCCGTGTTGGTGTAAGCAGGCATAAACAGCAATGACTCCAGGCTTGCAGGCTTGCTGTCAGATGCAGATTAATGCAAGATACATTTCTCTGTCAACGGCAATGCAGACTGTAAGACATTATCTCAGGAAAGTAGAGGCCAAAGAGTGCTTTCCTGTTCCTGGTGAAACAAAAAGAAATGAATTTCTACATATTCATATAGCAATTTGGTTATGGAAATTACAATGGAATTCTCTCTTCCTAATTCCCAGAGGATAGGCCGCCATAGCCTCCACAGCTGAATGGCTCAGTATAACACCTGCAAGAATTGCCAACACGTCTATTCGTGTGTCTCAAGGTGCTGTAATCAGAAGCCAGGTCCAAGGAGCCCTGGCTGACTTAATGGCACTTCCTTACTCTTGAATTCTTTATCACAATGCTCTGTTTGTAGTACAAATTGCTTTATTAAGTATTGATGAAAATCCCTAAAAATACCCCTCTATCTATCCAAGAGCTGGATGTAGCATTTGCATGAGTTATGGAAACCGTTGTATATAATGAGTCAGAACACTGCCTCGTGAATTCTGCAGTAAAAAAAAAAATTACAGTCCAGCTCCACGAATGTAATTATTCAGGCACCCAGTCTGATTTATCATCTTGATGAGAAACTAAGCCATGAAATATCCCCTGTTAGAAATCAGCCTTCGCTCATTTTGCAAATGTACCCGAGAGAAGCAGGGAGGGGGGTAGGAGGAAAGAAAGCAACCAAACAAAGCAACACAAAATCCCAAAAGCAACAAATGGTCTGTCAAGAAGAGAGGAAACAGAGTTCTTTTCCTTTACTTAAAAGACTGGTAATTTATAGTTAATTTTGAGATAGACAAATGGGAAAAGTACCCACTCCTGTGTGTGTTTTGGGCAAGCAAGCCTAACTCAGGGCTGGGAGGTCTGCTTTCACACAGCTTACTCAAAAGCAAAACCTCAGGTGGGAAGCAGAGGGAGGAACTTCTGGGCTTGAGGCTTGGAACTGTCCACACAGACAGCCTCACACGCCACAGCTGGGAGCTGATTGGTCCTTTGCGGGCAGCAGGGTCTTTCCAGGTCCCTGCTCACAGCTCATTGCTCAAATTAGTGGAAATGAGTCACAGCCTGTGCAAGCAAGTGGGGCTGATGGAACCCACTGAGGTCAGCTTGCCGAGAAAGCCCTGCAAAGGAACCCAGGAACTTCTGACAGATGGAAAGAGCCAGAAGCTGATGAAGATGTCTTAGTGGGAAAAGGGGAGAGTGGTGGAGAAAAGAACCAAGGCTTCAGGCTGGAAACAAGGGGCCACTTGGTGACTATAAGCCAGAAAGACAGCAGATTGTGAATCTCTCCCCTTCCTAATCTGAGAAAGAGCGTAAAGATGCTATACTAAATGTGTGTGCGGTGTTTAGGGGGTTCTGTTTCTTTAATATAATTTCGGGCTCCTGGGAGCACCTTCTGTGAAAGCTGGCTATTGTCTGTTCAAATATGTGAGATAAAACAAAACAACACAACATAAATCTTGCTAGTCTTTGTAGAGGGTAAAGGGTATCTGGCATTTTTGATGTTTTAAAAGACTCAGACAAAATGAAATTTGGCACCAGCAATATTTGAACCTGTTATAAATAAGAACGTAGTGATAGTCCTTATGGAACCAGCTGCTATGTGTGTGAGTGTGGATGTGTTCTGAGGAACCAGAAGCTTGCAGCTGGATCTTGAGGGGCCTAGAGAGGCTTCTGAGAACAGAGGTCGTCAAAAGCTAAATTTATGTAGTATGCTAAGGACCTTTCAGTACAGCCTGGAGGCCCAGACCTCTGCCCTGGAATCAGAAGGAGTTTGGGTAGCAGCCATGTCTCTAGATTTATAAACCTGAGCCATTAGTAACCTTTCTGGTTTTCAGTTTTCATTATTGTACCACATGGGGATGATTGTGCTACTTAAATCATCATGGTTTTGGTACTTAACTGTGGAAAAGGATTTAACTCATCAACTCATAACAAGCACAAGGTAAACAGTCCCAGACATTATTATCATTACTGTACCATGAGTACCAACCCTCCGCCAGCACCACTCATAAACACCTGAAGTGTACGCTCCTCAAGAGGTGCCCAGAACCTCAGACATCCACTGGTAGCCAGAGGACAAGAAGAGCTAGAAACTGGGAAAAGTGTTGGCTTCCACTTGGCTCAGGTGGCATTTTGTCTGACTTCCTGCCATAGTTTCCAAGTGTCCCATCTGAGCTAATGAATCACTAAGGTGGACCTGACCCTTGCAGGAAGACTTTGCCTATCAACGGTTCAAAAACTGAGAGCAGCGGAGCGGGAGATGAGCTCTTCACCCTTGATCCTAAGGAATCGTGATCCACATCTTCCCTAAACAGCAGATCTAAGCAGGGCCACTCAGTTATGCCAGAACTGTAAGCAGTAGAGGGCTATGAGGAAATCAACTGTTCCATTCAGGATGGACAGAGGAGAGATCACCCTCCTGTGAATATTAGGACCAGCTTACATAGCTTGTCTTCACTGACTAGTACCTGCGGCAACAGTTAGTCCAGTCATGTTTCCCTCCTGTTCATGCTTTCCCTCACCCCATTTCTGGGAACTGCAAGAGGAGAGAAGTCATGTCTTAGCCACACGCAAATCCTGTCTGAGCCTCCACACAGCACACACTGGTCTCAGGCAGCTCTAAAAATGCTTGTTGACTGGTTGTGCCACACTTTTATGTTGAAATAGGAGTGGCGGGCTTGGCCCATTTCTATCTAGCCTCTTCTTGGCTAACTCTCGCACCTGGACTAGCCCATTTCTTATAATCTGTGTAGCCCACGAGCTGGCTTACCAGGAATGATCTTAACCTGCCTCTGCCTGGAGTGGGAGAATCATGGCAACTCCTGACTCAGCTTTTTTCTCCCAGCCTTCTGTTCTGTTTACTCCACCCACCTAAGGGTGGGCCTATCAAATGGGCCTAACAGTTTCTTTATTGCTTAATCAATGAAATCAACAGATTGATATATGACACTCCCACATCACTTTTACAGAAATCCATCTTAGATTAGGAGGCCTCAAGGGTCCCTGGTCCTTGGACAGCTCCTTTTACCATGTGTTTATTTGCAAAAGATTTCATCTTCCTCTGTTCCAGTTTCTCCGTTGTGTTGATGTAGTGCTGTTCTGCTGAAAGGGAAAGGCGAGCATCCCTCAAGCCTCCCTCCTTTATTTTCTTACCAGCTAGGAGGGTCATGTGAAATACCTTGAGGTCATTTACAAGGCTCCCAGGTTCCCCTAACTCAAAGCAGGCTGTGGCCCAGAGTCAACAATGAGTGCACCTTTGTGGAGTGAACAGAGAGGAGGGAGAAGGGAAAGAGGCCATCTGTGGTCCCGCTGAAGAGAGTGCTCATTATCCCCCATCTCATCCATCACGTCTCAGAAGACTTGTTCAGTGCCTATGAATCCTCTGCGAAATGCTCAAATTGTGACAATTTCCCCCAAATTGTGCATCAACAGGATAGTCCTTTGCATTTACATAGAATTATTTTCCTTTTCTTTTAAAGTGTGGTCATAATGTCACTTTGTCTTTCCTCTACTAATTTTTTCCACCTAAACACAAGGATACATACTCCTTTGATTGATCACCTTAAAATCTTTTAAAGGGCTGCAAAGCCACTCCTTACAGAAAGCCTGCCTTCCAGTGACTTTAGGTGGAGTGTCCCGGAGACACTCACATGGCTAGTTCTCAAGACTAAGTTGTAAATTGCATTCGTTTAAAGTTCATCTTTGTGGAGATTTAAGAAAGTACGAAGAGTCCTGTAGAAGAAGGTCTCTGTGATGTTCTTTTGCCCCCAAAGGAAAATAATACCTAGTGGCCATTTCTAGCCACAGATACAAATCTAACACCACCAACTGAATTGTTCAAGTGTCCAGAGAACCCATGGATGACCTGAAAAGGGTCTTCCAGAAACTAAGCATCTACTGCAATCTATATTACCACCTTGACCATGTAGACACAGTCAATTTTCTCTACTATATCAGTGTCGGTCCATTTGTCCAACTGTATCATCTACCAAAACAAACAAATATCAACAAACAAACAATAATAAACGATACCTCTGTCCCTGTGCAATTAGGCTTGTAGTTTCAGCCTTGCTTAATCGTAATTTTAATTCTCTTATGTGCATTGGCCATATGTTTCCTCTAAGTCCAGCTTGTTCAATTCTGTTTTCAGCATCTGAATTGCCTTTGTTAGGGACTGAAGATGTGAGTGGCTTCTGATGACCTCCGCTTGCCTGTCTGCAAATGGCTTTTAATTGACTCCTCTGCCTGACAACACCCTTGAGCTGCTTTCTTAATATGACAATGGCTATTGTGATGGGATGTCGAATGTTTGCTGATCCTTGCTTACTGTCCTAACACACCACTCATCTCTAATCTGCACAAAGCCAGGCCTTCTAGAGAGTGAACTCTGATTGCACTGATTTTCATCTCTAAGCCACAGACGTCTGCTCTCAAAAGACACCGGGTCTGCTTTCTACTTGTGTGTGTTTCTTAATCCACTTATGGGCTCTTCTTATTATTGGAATTTATAAAATCGAATTCAAATGAAGTAATCAAGTAATATGAATGGGCAACATGAAGAAAGTTTGTGTGACTATGCATGGTGGTTAGTCTTAACTTCAACTTGATGGGATTGAAATCACTTTAGAAACAAACCTCTGGCCACGATTTGAAGGGATTGTCTAGATTAGTTTAACTGAGACGAGAAGCTCCACCCTAAGTGTGATTAGTTACACGTTCCATGGGCTTTATTCCAAGATAGAATAAAGAGGAAGGCCAGCTGAGCATACGCACACAACATTCTCTGTTATTTGACTGATGCAACATGACAAGCCATCTCAAAGTTCTGCTGCCTGATTTCCCCACCAACATGGTCTGCATCCTTGAATTGTGATCTCTAGTAAATCTTTGTGTTGGCGGAGACTGCTTGTTCATTTCCCTACAGCTCTGACTCGAAATAATCACACAGAAACTATATTATTTGTAATACTGTTTGGCCAATAGCTTAAGCATATTTTTTACAAGGTTTCTCTCTGTTGCTTTGGAGCCTGTCCTGGAACTAGTTCTTGTAGACCAGGCTGGCCTCAAACTCACAGAGATCCACCTGCCTCTGCCTCCTAAGTGCCAGGATTAAAGCTGTGTGCCACCACTGCCTGGTTTGCTTAAGCATAATTTTAGCTAGCTCTTTTATGCTAAACTAACTCATTTCCATTAATCTGTGTATCACCACACAGTTGTGGCCTACCAACAAAGTTTCAGCAGGCTCCAACAGAGGCATTTGTCTTTTGCGGGCGGCTACATGGCTTCTCTCTGACTCCACCTACTCTCTCCATATATCTCTTTCATCCTGGCTTTACTATGCGCTGCTGGTTGACCAGCCATTTAAAGGTTTATCTCATCTATCGCTATATGCCCTTAGTCACTAAGTGACTCTCTCTGTGGAAATTTTTATATTGCATGTCTCTGGTTGTGAGAGCTACTAATATTTAAAAATGCTCTGCACCAACATTATTTTTTCAAAATTATATCCAAAATCTGTGTCATCTAGGATGGTTTCCTTGATGAATTTCACATGCATTTCATTTGCTTTTGCCTTAAACATCATTAGCACAAGGGTTCGGTCTCCCCTCTCTCCTGGGGTTCTTAGATTGCCAAGCACATGATTTTTCAAGGTAGGTCGATCTCCATAAGTATAATACTATTTTTTTTCCCTAGGTGGAGGCTGCTGCTTCTGTTTTTTAAGTTTCTTCCAGTGCTTATGGCAGTACTTTATACAGTGAGATTAGCTCAGGAATATTAACTGACCTACTATTTATGACTCTAACGTGAAAGGATTAAATAAACACCTTATTCACAAATATATTCTTTCTCTGCAAGTTGCAGTTTGGATAAAGACAGAAGCTGTTTTCCTACATACAGTATTCCTACAGTAAGAGCTATGAATGTTTGGTCAGAGAAATGCAAAATATTAAAGCTAATTAATAGCATGGCAGAAAGTGTCTTAATTCTTCCTCATGGTTAATGGGTTAATTTAAGGCTTTATAAATTCAAAGGTCTGCAAGTGAACTAGACATTGTGTTCTTGGTTACAGTTATCAAAACAGACTCTTCCAACTCAGTGGTGCTCTTTCTATATTTTAAGAGCAAAATCTTTGGAGCCAGCGAAATGGCTCAGTGAATAAAGGCTCCCACAGTCAACCCTGGTGGCCTACATTTGACCAATCAAACCCCACGATCTACAAGTGACAAAAGGAAATTCCCCAAGTTGTATTCTGATCTTCATATACTCACCATGGCATAACACACACACACACACGCACACACTAAACAAAGACAATAATCAATAAAAAGTAAATTAGAAATAGTTAAATAAGAAAAAAATGAATGTTTTCCTGCTGCCATCCTTACTAAGTAACTGCATGCTTACCTTCTGTAAAGACCAGTGTACGTGTTGGTGTATTCTGTAGGTACGATAAATAACCAGGCCAGCTCAAGAACAACAGATATAATTTAATAATTGAAAAAGGGGGGGAACTCATGCTACAGGAGTGGGAGGTCCGAAGTCCAAAATGGTCTGGTGAGCACCGTGGAGAGAGAGCATGCCTACCTACCCTGGTTTTTCTACCTGGGCTCCAGGCGGCCACACCCTAACCAGATAGCAGATGTGATTGGTTGAGCTTCCCCATCAGACCAGCACACCAAAAAGTAGGACAGGTTTCCTGGGTTGTGATTAGCTCATTAAATTCTGTGACACCACAGCAGAGTTTCCTGCTGACAGTGTTTTCTCTTACATGTTCTTATAACTGCCTGATATAGAATAGAAAGCTTAACCTGGTCTGGATGCACTGAGTGGACATTATCTTCCCAAGTCATACTCCATTGAAAAGTAAATTGTGGCAGCTGGTGGAGGATCTAATAGTTCATCATTTATGTTGTGCATGGTCCTAGTCTGTACCGGGAGTGGGTTCCAACTCTGAACTGCTCGAACCCCTCAGGAGCTATTTAGATTATCATGTAGTTTCTCACATCAAGAAGAGCATCTAAGTTCACCACAGTTTTGAATGTTGTTGCAGAGCACACAGTTCTCAAAGATTATACACCAGATAGACAGACAGGCAGACAGACAGACAGACAGACAGGTGGGAAGGCAGGCAGGCAGGGCAGTGTTCAGGAAGTTCCTTTTTTTCTCTGACACTGTAAACAAGGGTCTGATGTGGAAGGAGGTGGAAGAAGAAACAGCATTTAGTTTCAAGCGGTTCCTTGAACAGTCATTCTTACTGGAGACACGGATTCTGTAAAGGGGAGAGGAGTTTTTCTGCCTTCCCTCCACTGACAGAGCAAGGCTGCCACATTCTGGGGAGAACTGCTTACCCCTTCCACACGCCCTCACTATTCCTCCCTACCCAGGACTCCTGAGCTCTGATCCCGAAGTCCCCACGAAGTTCCACACCCCCATCAGTGCCCTCTGCTTCCATCCTTGTGCCAGGGACACTCAGCAGTGTGACGATCATCACTTATTATTTCCATCCCGTTGCATTACTGGGAATTACTGAATTTTTCCCATGAGGCCACTTGGGCCTGTTTCCTGATGGCTCCAGTCTGACAGCCAAGCCCTGAAATCATTTTACGTTATTAAGAAATAAATTTATTATCACTGAATAAGTTATATATTTGATTCAAAGTTCAGGCTAAATGGGAAATTAGATTATTACTATCTTCCTGGAAAGATTTTATTATTAATTTGTTCATTTGAAATTTAATAATTCTAAGCAAGTCAAATAAATTATTTATGATTGTATTTTGCCCCAAGATACAAATCCCACATATCTCTAGGCTTTCAATTTCTTTTCATATATTGATACTTTAGAAGTAGAAATGCTGAAAGGGAAAAGAAATATTGTGGAAAATAAAGTTCCTGATCATCAGCAATCAGGAACCAATTGCTTTTTTAAGCCCGAGTGTTTACTTAGATTATCATTACAAGAGAGAAACAAAAGATGGCTACCTATCCAAACCACACCTCCCACTCCATCATGGGAAAATCAGAGGCAGATTAATGTCTGAATACCATCCACAGAGAGTCAAGGAAGGGGTCTGTGGATACTGCTGCTATTTAACATATTTTACCTCCCGGGAAGACAGGCACCTTTTAAGTACATATTTCTGCCCATCTCCAGAGCAACGCATAACCTAATAAAGAGCCACTGTCCCCAGCTTCCATTGTCTGTGGAGAGTTGTTTATCTTCCTTTAGCAAGCTCGGCAGAAAGAGGAGCAGTTTTTCAAAACTTAGATGAACAATCTGGGTTTTACAAAGTGGCATTTTGGTTTTCTCGCAGTAGCAATTTTAGGCGACACCAGTGCTTGGCCAGAAAGCCGAACACAAGTTATAAACAACCCTTCACATAACCACTGGGTGGACATCGTGAGCGAGCCAGCTTCCATGTGCAACATCATTGTGAAACCAGTTTGGCATTTGGTTTGTAAAAGAAGAAGGCAGTGTGTGTGTGTGTGTGTGTGTGTGTGTGTGTGTGTCTGGGGTGGGTAGGAATGCGGAGGAGTGGGGATACTGATGTGGACGTCTGGCAGTGATCAGTGCTTCAGCAGAGAGGCACCAGGTAGCGTACGAATTAGCTATTTTCAAATGCAGGACAGGACACTAAAAAGAAGCAAGGAGGAGCTCCTTGACAGGCAGCTGTCCAAAGAAGGGCAGAAGAGATCTGAGTGTGGTCACTGAGCAGAGGGTGCAAGGAATGCAACACCCATGCATTCCCTTGTCTACTAACACAATGTCCCCGAAAAGAAACTGTTGAGGCATTATCGATGGTTTTGCTTCTCAAAAGACTGGCCCATTGTATAAATTCGTGTCAGTGGTGTGTTCTGTTTGAAGACCCAGTGTAAACCCATTTTAAACAAGATGCCTTCTACATGTGGGCTACATCCTGTGGTTATTTATCTAAACAGAGGAGAACTGCATGGCTGGAATAGGCAATCTGAATGATTCAGCCTCATTATGGAATGCACTTGGGTTCTCCCACACACAAACACACACACACACACACACACACACACACACACACCCCACCGCCAGCAGCACTTGCCTTCTCCATTTTAGACCTATTAATGCAATAGGACATAAATATGTAAAGACTATTGTCTTTTAAATTATTTTCAGTGCATTATAAATTCTCATCCATACAACTTATTAGTAGAATAAAATTATATTTGCCATGCATCCATGGTCATTTAATTTTCAACAGATTTATGCAAGGAAATCCACATCCTTCTCTTTGTCTTCTAAGAATTAGGTCTGGAACTAGGTCAATAGACCAGTTCTCTTCTGAAACATAGAGAAACTGAACTGGACTCCTTTTAAAATCTCCCATGGCCTGTGTTTAAGGTAACTTCTTGGCCCACCTATAAGATAAAATGACTAAAATGTACAAGATATCCACCAATGTTGTAATTTAGCAGGCAACTAAGGGGAAGAAATAAAATTAGCAACTCTCCTCGAAGGAAATAAGAAGAGAGGAACAGATTCACGAGGGGAAAACAGGCTTTGGGAAGAAAACAGAAAGACCGATCTGAAGGAAGGAAGTGAAGGAGGGAGAGGAGTGGAGGTGGGGAGTGACCATGAGGTTCCAGGGCCCACTGATGTGCACTTGAGGGTCTTCCAGCTGAGAGCAGTTCTGCACTGGTTACACTCCGGGACTTCCGTCCACACTCCTGCTACTCCAAACTCTATCCTGAAGCATTTATAGAGGCCCAGTCAGTCTGGGCTTTCAAAGAATTGGAACCACTTGGAGACTCAAGTCTTTGAAATGTTAAACTCTTACTGTGGTCCACCTGCTTTTCATCTCAAGGGGGCAATAGCAATGAAGTGCAGTTTAAACATCAAGAGGGCATAGAAGCAGTGAGAGCAGAGGTGAAAAGTTATGAACTTCTCTATGGCAGAGAAGAAGGCAGAAGCCAGTCTGGGCTGGGCTCAGGTGTCAGTGTCATCTTTTTTTTTTCATAACTCCAAGTACCAGGATTGGAAAAGATGCTCACATCTAGGCACCTGTAGAGTTCTGATAACAAGATGAATGGAGAGTTTAACCCAAACATGGAGACCTTGCTGTTCTTCCTCTCCTTTGAGCCAGTGATCCGGGGTCTGAGTATAGTGTCTGAGTTATCTCACTAACCATGCCGAAATCCTAACATTTAAGACAGAGGGCATCATTCGTGATGAAGGCAGGGGAAGCAAGCTTTAACACCTTATAGTGGCTTATCTCTGCAAGAAACTCTGAGACTGAGAAACAATGGAGACTAAGGACAGAAGGAGAGAGGGGCGGGAGTCTATGGGTTTAAGGGTTTAGCCTAGAGCATAGTCTTTCCTCCTAAGAAGATCCTCCAAAAAAGGAGAGAAGATTCAACCTTCACCCTAACTCTTGGTTTTCTTGTTTTCAAGTCTTAAGGAAAGGTCACCAGAGGGTAAGGGAGCCTCTTGATGTCCATACTACCTTGATGAAATTTCTTTCCTCACCCATGTCCTGATCTTATTCACTTCTCAGCTAATATTCTAACTACCTAGGTTGGCTCCTTCTAGGTATGTCCTTGTTTGTAACAGGGCACTAATTACATGTGTTTACTATCAGCCATGAGCAAATTTGGAACCACTCTAAATGTTTTTGTTTGTCTGTTTCCTTTCTTAGGATTTAGGAGTCCTTGGGACAGGGTAGCCCAAATAGGAGTGGTTTCCTTGGGTTACTTTACATATCTGCTGTGGACCAGCCCTCAGTGCTCATCAGTAGAATGCACACACATGAGTCATGTCTTGACCTTTCTTCATGACCATGCTTAAAAACAAAGAGCCTTGGGAGGGGGATGTTGTTCATTTCTTTTGTTTTGTTTTTATATAACTGGAAGGAGAATTCTTCCATTTGAATTTTAATTCCATTTAAACAATTTGCTCAGAAGCTAGAAGAACATTTACAAGAGATGAAACACAGGTTTGGGGAGCAAAAAATCCACATTGTATGAAACAGAGTCTGAAATTGAATAAGAAGCCTCATGAGTAAAACTGTTTCAATGATTACATGATAATTACCAATATTTACTTATGAGGCTGGAAGATATTGACCTTATTCTTCATATTCCATAAAAATAAGTTCAATTTGTAGGTAGAAGAGCTTTTCAGTTAAAGTAAGATTACAGTGTGTTACCCATGGCTCTTCTTCCCATCCCATCCTCTGTAAGGCCATCTTCTTCCCCTGGTCTCCATCATCCACTGCCTTCTTTCTTCCCTCCTGGGGAGCTCAGAGCCAGTCATGACGGCACAAGTTTCTAATTCCACTATTAGGGAGGCTGATGCAAGTTCACCGCCAACTGGGCAAACTGGTGGCCACTCTGGGTTACTATTGCCAAAAGCCAGTCTCAAAACAACTAAAAAGAAAAGAGAAAACGTTCAGTAAAAAGATGATACTGATAGTCATGCAAGATGCTAATGCATAGCAAGGTGCTGTGTCAAATAAGGGGTACGTCACAATTTTCAGTTCTCTGCAATTTTTATTCATATTTTAAAAGGGCAAATCAAGAGTTGAACATAGATTTCAAGAGGAGCCTTCTTGGTCCAATGGTATCCCACTGCCCATGAGTAGGTATCACTGTCACTTGAGATGCTGTCTTCGGGCCACTCTGTGGGCACTATGAAGTCATCTCTTCCTGCTCGTGCCTCTCACCCCATCGTACACAAACAACAGGTTTGTGCTTAACAATAAGGTTAGGGGCATGGAGCAATCCCTTGAGAAGTGGGCTGGGAAATAAAAGCTAAGATAGATTTTATGCCTGTGTGTTCCTTGTAGAATTACTGTGATCTAAGTTTGGCATTTGGTGACCTTGTCATCAAGGAACTGGAAGTTAGGAATTAAAGTTATGTTTCTTGTGACACACAATCTGGATTCTATTTCTCTCCCGAAGCCCGAAAATGACCCTGGCTAGTCCTATGATTATCGACTGGAATTAGCAATGGAGGACAGGCTAGTGGAAGTGGAGCCTGGGTGGCAGAGGATAACATTTATAAATATCCTGGAGCGAGTTGCTGGAGTTGTAGGTGCAAAGTTTAATGTGGCTGTTTCTTTGCCTTCTGGAACCAGAGGCCCCAAAACAAACAATCTTGTGGTTTTATTAAAACGCTAAATACATGGTGATTTTGCCATGACATTTACCTGCTCATGGAAAAGAGTGTACCAAAGGGGCTCTGAGGGTCCCTGTGGGTTTGTGCTGTGTAAGCTATAACTTCAGCAAACAGTTTCTACAGAAGCGGAGAGGTGGGTGAGACAGGGAGCTTTCAGGTCATGTGTATTTTGAGGCTAAATAAATACGGAGGTAACTTCGGCTTTGCATTTATTTCTTTAGTCCCAGCCCTACTTCTGTAAATTTCTGAGCTATTCTTACTGGAGGATCGGGGGGAGGGGTGTCCTGGGATTTGTCCCAGGCGTGAATTTGAGCGGGCAGTATGGTTACCAGAGACAACCATGAACATAATTACTACCAGAGGCTGGGTGCCAACTGAGCAGCGGTTTTCAGGTCAAAAACCACTGAAGCTTTAGTTGGGTCTAAGAAATGGGCAAAGTGCTTAGAGATGAAAGAAACAAACAAAGACGGGGCTGCCTCGGGCCACTCACTACACCAGAGAGGTCGTCAGAGCCAGTGTGGGAATTGGGGCACTGTGGGCTTCTGTGGGCTTTTTAACACTTAATAAGCTGTACCCTTGAGCTGCCAAACCCTCAGCAAACTTTTAGTTCCCTGTCTATAGATGAAAGAAAGCATAGCTACTAAATAATTTGCAGTCCTGCTGGGACCCTGCTGGGACCACTGGGGAGAGTTTGGGAGGCACCCACATGGCACCCAAAAAACAGATACTGCATAAACAGATACAGATAAACACGATAAAACTCATGAAACACAAAATAGGCCAAGAAGCCATAAACGGAAGCTTACTGCAATATCCTCCCAACACTGCTTGATATGTATTCCAGAGAGCAGAACATTTTAATACATACATGGAGATGTGCTCCTTCTAAACTCAGTGACACATACAAGCGAGCCTGCGAGTCAGAGAAAGTGAGGTGACATCTACGGGAGCCAGGCACCTCAGCCTCCCGCACAGGCCTCATGGTCTTTCTGCCCTCCTGGAGATCCTTGCATTTATGTCCCTTTAGAGGAGTGTTATTAATAAGGTATGTGAGTCTATTCACTGGGGATAGCATTCTAGTAGCAGGGAGAAAGTGGCTACCACACTTTGGAGTTCTCATGAGTGATGGCGAGCAAGTACCCTGGCTTGATTCATGTGCTTCAGTGGTCTACCACGTAACAGCTTATTAAAACACAGGTGGGAGCTAAGTGTGGGTCACTCCTGGCAGAAAGCTGGGCTTCAAGGGTGCAGTTGTAGTGAAATAACATTAGATGGACTGAAAAGGGTCTCCGCAGTTTCATCCCAGGTGCAGAAGTCTTTTTAATGAAACAGTGGATCTAGGCTTTTCATGGACTATGACCCTAAAGGAGAAGGAAATAAAAGTCCATATGGATGCAGGAAACTTTGGGCCCTCAGGTCACGTGAGTCAGTTCTGTGAGCACTGAAATCATTGAGCAAATCCTTCCCAGTGTTAGACTTGTCTGGAAGCAAACTCTGACAAAACCTTGCTTCCACATCCAAAGCGCCCCTAAGTCACATCCCACCCTCAGCTCCTGTCTGCTCCCAACCGTGTTCTTCTTTCCTTTCCCTCAGAGGAATACAGTGCCACCTTCCTATACTCATGACGACACGTGATTGAGACCCCCGTTTTCCTCATCTCACCTGCCATGTCCTCATGGTCACTGTCCTGTTGATATTCCTCATAGGAACACTTTAGCATGAAAGCATAAGGGATGAAACATTGGGAATGAACAGATCGCCAGGCTGTAATGGCACACGCCTTTAATCCCAGCACTCGGTAGGCAGAGGCAGGAGGATCTCTGTGAGGTCTAGACAAGCCAGATCTAAAGAGCAAGTTCCAGGACAGCTAGGACTGTTATACAGAGAAACCTTGTCTCAAAGAGAGAGAGAGAGAGAGAGAGAGAGAGAGAGAGAGAGAGAGAGAGAGAGAAAGAGAGAGAAAGAGAGAGAGAAAGAAAAGAAGAACATATCTCCTTTACTAGAAAACAGGTCCAAGCAACAGGATCCTGCCCCAATACAACTTCTTATCTGCTGCATAATACATTTTTGTGAATTTTGTCCTAAAACAGCAATTTAGAAAATTGCCTTGCACATCTCTCCACTGTTGCTGGTCTCTCTTCTTTGCTAAGCTTAGTGTGAGCATAAACTTTCTGTCTAGTACCTAGGATTCCAACCCTCCCATCATAATTCTAAAGAGATCATTCTCCTTTGGCTTCAATTTTAAGATACTGATTATCAGAAGTATGGCTTGTGTTCGGACCGACTGATCACTGCAGCCATCGCTGGTCTATTGTAGGAATTAATGCACAAGAACCAGCATATTAGAGTTCTGCTGAATCACTGAACCCCCACCAACATGCATAGCATTGCCATGAAAATAAAGGGAATTTCTATCCATAGAGGCCTTCTGATAGTGAGGTCCCCTGATTCTCAATTAACCTACACAAAGGTACACTAAGTGGTCATCTCTTTCTTCGAGGTGGTTGCTTGTTACAAAGTAAGTAGGAAAACACTCTGGACAGACTGAACACTTTGCACACCAGACATAGTGTTCGGCAGGTTGCATTGACACAGTTCTGTAAGAGAGATGATTTCTCCCTGATTCACAGATGAAGGTACTAAAGCACACAATAAAACAAAAGAAAACCCTGTTATTTTTTTTTCTCCCTGGAAATTTCAAGGCATTGGGTCAGGCAGTTCAAAGAAGTTGCAACTTTAAATGTTTTCTCTAATTTAATGATTTCTCTAATTGTCTAACAATACAGAAAAGTGCATAGGTCACAGCCACGACAGTGGTATACTCCTTCATCATCAGTTCCAAAGCAAGAGGAGAATCCCAGGATCCTCTTGGATGTACCTTCATTTTCTATTCTTTGTGTCAAGGATCAAGGAGTACCTTGATTTCTGACGTCAGCAGCTTCTTTGTCCATTATTGATGTCAATCACCTGGCTTCTCTTTATCTCGCAGTGCTTACGACAGTGGCCCTCCAAGTCTCTCACAGATGAAAGGCATAGTGTGTTCCCCAGCTCAGTGCTCACAGGTTAAATGGGATGTTTAGCGGGACCCTCAGGGTCAAAGGAGCGTCTGTAAGGATTGCTCTTTGAATCTCTCACTTGGGCAGTATGAAGAAATGCTAAATGCAGAGACGTGAAAGAGGGTGAAATACTTTTAACTAAATAGATGAATCTGGTCTCCAGCTCTTGCTATTCCTGGCTTTTCCTCTGTTAAACTACGGATGAGACCCTAAGAGTGCCCAGGGATGAGGGATGGGTTGGAAGGGTGCCATAAAGGGGATACAGGCAAGTCTGCCGCTGTCATTTGCGCTGTTGGTGAGGGTTCCAGCATGATTTTGTGTCCGGGAGAGTCACCAGGTGACAGAGCTGCCTGTTTCTCTTCGTGGCTGTGTACCAGAACCATTGCACATGGGCTGCTCAGGGCAGCTGTTTGGGACTTGAAGCTGAGAGTTTGGCACAGTGCTACTGACAGCTCATCCTAGAGGTGATTCTTGCTGTGGCTTTGGGGTCATAAACGCTAGTATCTAAGCAGAAAGATGAAATGCTGAGTGAACCTCTGGAAATAGATCAGTAAGGCTGTTAAAATTCTTAGCCCTCTACTATTTATAATGAATAGTAAAACATTATGTTCAAGTCACACACCAAATGTACTTCGGGGCATATAAAGGAAGGGCTGCTCTACAGGGGCCTTGGACTCTTGAAGTGCCCTCATTTTGTCAGACTTTTGACGATGAGCCAAGGCTTGCCATCAGGAAGGCAAAGGCCTGCTCCGATACTATTTAATTAGAATGTTAAAGAGATGCTCATGTCAGCTTAAACCCGAGGATTGTAGTATTATTTAATGAAGAGGCAGATATCCTCCATTTCCTTTCTCCCTCTCCACGTATAAAAGGAAGGAATAATAATTATAATGACAAAACTACAGATCAATACTCTCCCTTTCTAACCATTTTTTTTAAAAAAAATTGCTCTCCCTTTTGGCTATTGTTTAGAAAAAATTAAATTATGCTAAAGTAGTAACCACCAGGAATCAGTTCCTGTGCTCCAAAGGTGAGAATTCCAGGAAATAAAATGTTTTAATAGTAATTGTTTGGCACGAGAAGACAAAAACCAGGTCTGTGCCTGGTCTGTTTTCTGTTTTCAGCAGTGCCTATGCCAAGTAGATCTCTAGGCGTGTAGGGTGTGCTAGCGCATCAAACAGTCTAGCCAGCATAGGGTTGAGAAGAAAGTCAGGACCACAGATGGACTTTGTGACACTTACAATCAAAGTAACAATTGGAGGAGATACAACTGGAACCTCAGACTACCCACCAATGGTTACTGTGCAGTTACCAGCAGCAGGCACTCAGGCAAGTGAATTATGGCATAGGTATCTCAGGGCAACCCACAAAGCCCTGGAAGGCAGTTGCTATTTTATATCCTATCCTCCTGAAGTGACAATGAAAATGATGCACACAGAGGTTACATTAGCATAAGGGATTGCTATTATTCTGCTGCTCCTGTATGCAAGCCTGAACCTTACTAGCTGTTGTTTTTCATAGGAGAATTTAGTCACCTAAGTAGTTAGTATAGCATTGACTCAAAGCAACATTTAATTTGAGCTTGCCAAAGAGTTAAACATGGGTTACTTATGGTCTGGTGGTACCTTGTCTTCCTAGCTTGCCTTTTTTTTATATCCCTTCTTGCCTATTATATCATTACTAATTTCTAATAGTATTCAGTCTTTAGTGTGTCTATACAGCATAGTCTAACAGCATGCCTCTACCCTTCTGGTGGCCCTTTTCCAACCTTCTCATACACAGGGTCATCTCTTTCTGAAAGTTGTCTTTAGATTTATTTTATGTGTATGTGCATTTTGCCTGTGTTGTGGGAGTCCCCTCTTGTGTGCTGTGATTACCATTAATGAATGAAGAAACTGCTTTGGACCTATAGCAGGGTAGAACTTATTTAGGCGGGGAAAGCTAGGCTGAATGCTGGGAGAAAGAAGGGCGGAGTCAGAGAGAAGCCATGGATCCTCTGCCTGAGACAGATGCTGGGAACATTACCCGGTAAGCTATTGCCATGTGGCAATACACAGATTAAGAGAAATGGGTTAAATTAATATGTAAGAGTTAGCCAATCAGAAGCTAGAGCTAATGGGCCAAGCAGTGTTTTAATTGATATGGTTTCTGTGGGATTATTTTGGGTATAAGCAGCCAGAAACAAACAAGTGGCCTCTGCCAACATGCCTGTACCATATGCAGGCAGTACCCACAGTGTTCAGAAGATGGCATCAGATTCCCTGGCATTGCTATGGTTGTGAAGTGCCATGTGGGTGCTAGGAATTGAGCCCAGGCCCTCTGGAAGAGCAGACAGTGCTCAGCTCCATTCCTGACCATTTTTAGCCATTCAGTAATATCTACTCATCCCTCTAGATCAAGGCCCAGTGTCCTCTCCAAAGCCTCTCCTCATTCTTCAAGTGGACTTTACCACTTCTCTCATTCCCCAGCAGAATCCTGCCCACGCCACACACATAGACTTAGAGCGTTCAGGATATCTTCACTGCCTGCCCCAGTGTGCCTTTGTCGCAGAGACTTTGATAGACAGGAGCCAACGCATCCTTTTGAAATTTCTACCACAAGGCAACTCAGAACTGTTGCACACGGTGATGTAGGTTTAGAATGCACAACAGCAGAGGGTGCCATCCAAAAATATCAGAACATGAATGGCTCACCTGAAGAGATGCAGTGGATTCCTCGTCCAATAAACAGTCACCTGGTATCAATAACAAGACATTTCAAAAAGGAAGACACGTGGAACAAATAGACCAAGACTCTGGCACATGGCACATTTGTAAGTACCACATGGCGTGCTTGTGTGTAACAGAATGATATGGGTTGACCTTCAGCCTAAAACTCCTTTATCTTTTGTGATCCCTTTCATCTCAGTTCAGTCAGAACTTTGATGCTATAAAGAGAGACACCAGGCCCTAAGTGACCCAGATCATAATCTAACATCTAAACGCTTTCTGTGAAAGGTTGATGAGTTCTCTTTCTAATGCTATATTTAATGTTACTCAGGCTTTGACAAACTAATGTCATCAAAACTAGGAATAACTATTCGACTCAGTGGCGACTGGATGCTGATTTAAGAACAAATTGCTGTCAGACTAAAAGAGACGCATTGCTTTTAAGCCAGCATGAAGGTCTTTGGGCTTCGCGGGCTGCCCACCTGCAGGAGCCTGAGGGCACCGTTACAAGACAAGGAGATAAAGATTATTCCCACTTCACTAGGCAGAGCTTCAGACCCCAGGAACAGGCAAGTGTGCTTATGCTAAACAAGGGAAGAAGCCACCAACTTGCCTGCAAAGCAGAAGTGCAGTTGCTTCCCTGTTTTCGCCTCGCCTGCGAGACTGCCATCCTGAGGCCTGATGATCAGCAGGCTATCCATTATGCTCAGGCCAGCTCCTAATGAAGGTTCAGACCGTGGGGTACCATCTCACAGCCTTTCAGGCCCTACCTGGCCCGCTGAAGGGCGAATGAGAGGAAGTTGCTTTTAATTTTCTCCTGGCCTCTCCTTTTGTTATCTTACTGCCTGCCATCTCCCAGATGCTTGTGTTTGATGGCATCTGTGGAGATAAAGATAAGGGTAATTTCTTGCCTACGATGCTTTTCTTTTGATCTTTTGTGGTTTTATTTTTGCACTTTGGAGTGTGGTCCTCCTACTGTGCAGACAGATGCGCCTGGATCCTATTGAGATGCAGCCCAGAGCACACAGCCCAGAGGCAGGCTGTTCTGAGATGGTTGCAATCTTTTACATCCTGGGCCTAGGGAAAAGAGCAAAGGAGGATACTGGAGACATAGGATGTGTGTGTGGGGGGGGGGGTACAGGACATAGGTGTGAGGCTTAATGCAGAGGACTCATGGAATTAGGACCTGGCAAGGAGAGATGACTGCCTGCCTATCCTGTTTGGCAACCTTTTAGGGGACTGGCATGTATCATATGTTGGTTACATGGAAAATACACCCAGCTTCCACATAAAGCCTTGCACTTGTAGGGCATTATGATGAAGGATGGAGGCCGCACCGTTGCATTTTCGGCATTGACCCTGAGTAGTCCCTGGAGTAAGCACATTAGCCGCCTCTCCTTTTCTGCTTTTGGGCATCTTCCCTGTGCTGGATAGGAGACAAACAGTTCTGCATGCTTTGTTCATTTTGAAACTGTGACCCTACAATATAGCAGACCTCCACCTACTCATAGAGCTGGCCAGAGCTGGATCTGACGGGAAACTTCACCCCTTGAAAATAGTCCCATGCCCACTGACCAAGATCTCTTAAGAAGTTCTTGTTTTAGACCAAGTATAATCAAGAGCTGTCCAGAGCGACACAATAAACACCATCTTAAGACACACCATGCAGAGTTCACCCAACTGAATCTGGTCCTAGACCCTGCAGCACATCTCAGTTGGTTCAGCATCCTCTTGAGGTGGGTGTGCGCCTCCCTTCTGCCTGTGCGGTAGCTTTCTCACAGTCACCCCTTACGAGGAGCTTTAGTTCAAGTTTCTTTTTACAAATGTTCTCCTATTTTGGACGCCACACTTTGTTTTGATTTCTGGGCGGTGAGAACGTGGCCTTATTTTGGGGCTCAGAAAAGACCCTGTTTTTTTCATGTCCCTGGATTTATATCACTATCTGGAAATTCTTCTTAAGGTTTTTTGTTTGTTTGTTTGTTTTTGCATCCCACATCTAATTATTTACCTAGTCCCCCCTCAGTGTGAGTAATGTGGAAGGTGAGCTCACATTCATAGATTCCCTGTCCTGCTCAGCTTTAACTGTCAGTTTGACAGAGCCCAGAGGCATCTGAGAAGAGATCAGAGTCAGCTGAAGATTACCTAGAAGAGATTGGCCTGTGGACATGACTATGGGAGATTGTCTTGATTGCTAATTGAAATTGGAAGGCACAGCCCGCTATGGGCAACACTGTTTCTAGGCAGCTAGTCCTTCACTATATAAGAAATATAGCCTGTGAGCTAGCGCGTAGCATCCTCCACAGTTCCTACTGGACTTATTTGACTATAAAGTGAGTTATTTGCTCAAATGTAATGATATATGGGATAGCAAGCAGGCCCCCCTTTAAGTTCCTGCCTTGACTTCCCTCGATGATGCACTGTGATCTTAGATCGTGAGAGTAAACCTTTGCCTCCCTTGTGATGATTTTGGTCAAGAGATTTTTTTTTGTCACAGCAACAGAATGAAACTGGAACATCCTGACAAACCATGCCTCTCCCGCAAAGGCTACTTTGCCTAGCTTTTAGGATCATAGTGCTCAGCTGTAGGAGAATGACGTCATGGAGTGGGTCCTCATATGCTTTTTGTTGCTGTGATAAAACATTGACCGAACCAGTTTAGGGAGAAAAGGTTTTATATTAGTTTAGTGGTGAGAGTCCATGATTAAGAAAAGCTAAACGGGAACTCAAGGCAAGAGTTTGAAGCATAAACCGCGAGGAACACTCCTTACCGGCGTGCTTTCCACAGCTTTCTTAGCCCGCTTTATCATACAACCCAGGACCACCTGCCCAGGGGTAAAACCTCCTCAGTAGACTGGACCTTTCCATATCAATTATTCACCAGGAAAATTCCCCACATTACACCCACAAGGCAGTCTGATGGAGACAGTTCTTCAGCTGAGGTTCTTTCTTCCAGGTTACTCTTAGTTTGTGCCAAATTCACAAAGCTAGATAGTTAAATGGCTTAGAGTCCAGATTCTGAAGTCAAATCACATGACTTCAAAGTTAAAAATTCAATACTATCTGGTTCTGTGACCTTGGATCAGTTACATCTGTGCTTTGGTTTTTCTTTTCTCCTCTTTCTTTAAAAACAGAGTGATAATAATATGTATAACCTAAAGGTTTTGTGAGCATAAAACTAAGTTACCACATATAAAGTTCAGGACAGTTTTGGTGTATTTTCTGCTTTGAGTATTAGATTAATTTTGATGGATACACAAAATATTTTATAATATTAAAGGCATACCACATAATGTATGGCCATCTGTATATATTACATATTGACTTCAGTATATCTACCACTTCAAATATGTAGTGTTTCTTTATAGTAAAGCTTTCAAAGTTCCTTCTTGTAACACCGTGAAATAGCTTTGTACTACCTATAGACACCCCATCATTCAACGGCACGCCGGAACGTCTTGGCTGCATAAGTGCATCTTAGTGTCCATTGATGGGCCTCTCCCCACCATTTCCTCAAACTCCGTCTGATCTTTGGTAACTACCAATCTACTTTCAACATTAAAATAGTATTCGCAAACATTCCACATTACAGAAATCGCGTGCTTCTTGCCTTTCTGTGCTTGCCCTCTCTGCTTCCGTGTCCCGAAAGGCAGGATTAATTCTTTGCTGTGCTCACATCATCCGTCTTCATTCTTCCATCAGCTGACGGGTCCTTAGGATGTTTCCATCCCTGCTACCGTGAATGGAGCTGTAATGAGCATGGGAGTGAAGATGTCTCTTTGACATGCTGATTTTATTTCCTTTGGATATGTCTATACCAGTGGGAGTGCTGGAGCATATTCTGCTTCTTCTTCTTTTTTTTTAATCTTGGAGACACTTCCACAGTGTTTTATATAATGGCTGCACTAAGTAACACTCCCGCATCTTCACTGGCACTTGCTAGCTTTAGTCCTTTTGATGGACAGCCATTGTTCTTTTGGTTTGCATTTCCCTGATAATGAGTGACATGGGTTTTCTTTATTTTCATATACTTACTAGCTATTCATATATCCTCCTTTGAGAAATGTCTCTTTAGGGTTCCTATACACTTTTAACACTGGGCTGTTTGATTTTTGTGCTGTTGAACATTTTCAGATCCTGTTCCATTCCGAATTTTGCAAATGTTTGCTCCATTTTGGATACAGTCTCTTCATTCTGTTGTTTTCATTTCAGTGCAGAAGCTTTTCTAGTTCTATGAAATCTCACTTCCTGTTTACTTATTTATGCTTTGTTTCCTGCTTTTGGGGGGTCTTGTGCAAATAATTTGCCTATTATCTTGTTCTAAAATATCCCTTTTGTGTTTTTTAAAAATTTTTCATAGTTTCAAGTATCTCGTTTTAATATTTGATCCACTCTGCATTTACTCAGCAGTGGGGTATATAGAATGCTCCTGTGTTAGTTGTCTGCATGTTGCTTTCTAATTACTGAAAATATCATTTTTCACAATGAATATTCCCAATGTCATTCTCAAAAACCAGTTGACTGTAAATGCATGTGTTTGCCTTGGCTCTTTCCTGCTCCATTGGTCTATATGTCTGTTTTATTCCAACCCCATGCTGTTTTGATTACTACAGTCTTGACATATACTCTGCAATCAGGAAGTTATAATGTCTCACAGTTTATTGGTGAAATTAGCATGACTACATACACATTGTATACACACACACATATACATATATATATATATCCATCCATAAAAATTATAAGCTTGTTTTTGGTAGTTTTGTGAAGAATATCATTGGCAATTTGAAATGATTGGGTTGACTCTGTAGGTCACTTTGGGAAAGTGTCCATTGTGACAGCACTAACTCTCATGATCTGTGAATGGTGGGTGACTTCCCATATTTAGTGTCCTTTACTTCATTGATATCTTACAAGTTTCATTAAATAGATTTTCATCTTTATGCTTACATTCATTTTTAGGTGCCATTTCTATGGCTAGCTGCTGCTGTTGTTTTTGTTATAACTACTGGGAGACCTTTTCTAGTGAACACAATCTGGGCAGATGAGTCACAGCATTCAGAAAGTATGCTAAAGAACCCAGATGTTGAGAGTGGCTAATCCAAGAGAGAGTCTGGGAGTGAGGTCAGCATGCATCTTAACTCTCGGATGGGGATCCTAAGAGACTCGAGGACAAAGGCACTAAAGATCCCCTTGCCTAGAAATAAGAATTACCATGCCAGCTGTGCAGTCTTGGGGCTCTGTTTATTCAGAATTACAATATTATTGTAATCTTGGCTTATGTTTATTCATACCCCTTAGCATAGGAGACTGCCACTCCTGTACCAGGCTAGGCTGGCTATTGTCAGAGCTGCACCAAGGCTTGAGCGTGTGTCTCCTACGATGTTCTCCACTGCCTACCCAGCTGGGCTCTGCCCTTCCTTGCTCTCCGTGCACCCTCCCACACCACCTTCTCTGGCTGTTGGCTGATGACTTTTCTGCTTTCCAATTAAGGCTGTCCACCCTGCTTTCAATAATTTAGAGGAGCTGACCACAGAAATCAATGTTTTATAATAAAATGGGAACACATTTATGAAGCCTAATTTACTCTAACAAGCTCATTTTTGTTTTAATGTTTTTAAATCTTGGCAATTCTATTAAATTGGAAGTCTTGAAGGAAAGTGTTGCAAGGATAATTACATGGTACGGTTTGTTTTCCAGTCCCAGCTTCACAGAGAATCAGCAATGGGACAGCAAGCCAGTGGCTCTGCCCAGATTCCAAAGAGAAAGGAGCCAGAGCGCTGATATAAGAAGTGAGAGCCGCAGTGGAGGCATAGAACCAGCATCCCAGCACAGGCAAGGGGGCCAAGCTGCTCTTCGCTAGCACCCTGGGAATTGACCAAATGATCTATACTGTTTCTAGGACATTAGGAGATACTATAGGGCAGTGTCTCAAGCCCATTCCTCTTAGATCTGCCAGGCTGGCAAGGAGGCTAATTTGTCCTTAAACTTCCCCAGTGAGTTCTTATGACAATCCTGTCAGGGGGAATTTTACCCACTTTTGCTTATGGGACTACTATTAGTCAACAAAATTGGACCAAGTCCTAGTCCAGTTTAGGTTATTTTAGATAGATGGGTAGATATTATATAAATAGGAATTAAATACTTCAAATAACCATTGTGCTGTCAATAAAATTCAAAGTAGTATGGTTTTCTATGACTTCATGCTTTATTTTAACCGTACATTTCCTTTTAGTTTATATTTATGTTTTAAATGCTATCTAAATATCATGAAGCTTCCATAAATACTTAAAAATTAAGCAAAATAGAGAAAGAAGGTACATAGAAATCTTTTGGGTTCATACCATATTTCTAATTCCATCCATTTGCATGCAAATTCAAAATGTCATTTTATATTTATTTATTTATTTATTTATTTATTTATTTATTTTTTTACCACTGAGTAGTACTCTAATGTGTAAATGTGCCACACTTTCTTTATCCATTTTTCCATTGAGGGGCATCTAGGTTGTTTCCAGGTTCTGACAATTACAAATAATGCTGCTATGAACATAGTTGAACAAATGCTTTTGTAGTATGATTGAGTGTCTTTTGAATATATTCCCAAGAGTGGTATTGCTGGATCCTGAGGTAGGTTGACTCCCAATTTTCTGAGAAACTGTCACACTGATTTCCAAAGTGGTTGCACAAGTTTGTATTCCTTCCAGCATTGGAAAAGTGTTCCCCTTACTCCACCTCCTCTCTAGCATAAGCTATCATTGGTGTTTTTGATTTTATGACCCCAGATAAGACCCTAAGCAATAGAGAGGGTGCCTGAACTGGCCTTACCCTGTAGTCAGACTGATGATTATCTTAAATATCACCATAGAACCTTCGTCTAACAACAGATGGAAACAGAGACAAAGACCCACATCAGAGCACTGAACTGAGCTCCCAAGGCCCAGTTGAAGAGTTGAAGGAGGGAGAGTGTGAGCTAGGAAGTCAAGACCATGAGGTGTTCACCTACTGAGACAATTGCCTGGGCTAATGGGAGCTCACCAACATCAACTGGACTGGACATGAACGAGCATGGGATCAAACTAATCCTTCTGAATGTGATTGATAGTTGGGGCAGAGAGGGGCCAATGACAATGGCACTGGGATTTGTCTCTACTGCATGTACTGGCTTTTGGGGGATCCTATTATCTTTGGATGTATACCTTGCTCAACTTGGATGTAGTGGGGAGGGTCTTGGACTTCCTACAGGGCAGGGTGCCTTGCCCTCTCTTAATATTGGAGGAGGGTTTGGGGAAGGTGGTGTGGAGAGAGTAGGAGGGAAGTGGGAGGAGGGTAGGAAATGGGAATTTGGATTAGAATTTTTTAAAGTAATGAAATAAAATAATAAAAAAGAAATCTTTTGGGTTGTCATATGAAGAGAAAACTGCTCTCATAAACGTGTTCTATAGACCTGTATTTTCAATTGTGAGCCAGGACACACTGCTCTCTGATGGACCACTTTTCTCACCTCAACCCTGTGGCCACACTACTGTCCTTTAAATAATGGCGGTGTGGTGCTTATCTAGGTTGTGAACTTGGCTACACTGAAAATAACAAAAAACAAAGCAGTTGGATACACCCATAAGGAATTTCTCTTAATTGAATCATTTGAAGTGAGAAGACCTACCTTTAATCCAGATCTTTTGAGGCAGGAAGATCCACCTTTCATCTGGGCCGCATCTTTTGCTGGCAGCCTTTGTAGAGGACACGGAAGGAAGCAGCCTTTGTTCTTTGCCTGCTTGACTTCACTCTCACTGGCAAGTTCATCTCTTCACTAGCATTAGATTTTGCTTATTTGAGATTCCAGCATATACCGAGGATCAGCTGAGACATCTAGCCTCATGGGCTGAATAACTACTGGATTCTTGAACTTTCTATTGGTAGACAGTCATTGTTGGGCTAGCTGGATCACAGTTTATGAGCTACTCTAATAAATCTAATTGTTCTCATTATTCTCACTATATATTCTGTTTGTTCTATCCCTCTAGAGAACGTTTACTAATACAGGTGGGTTCCAATCTTCTGCGTACCATGTAATTGAATTCCCACTGATCACCTATGGCTTCAGAACAGATGAGCTGTGGCTACAGTGATTGAGAACTACATTTTTAAAATTTCAGAGTCTTAATTAACTTCTACAAAATTCCCACACTGGCTAATGATTGGACTATCAGATACCTCAGCTCTGAAAGGCCCTGTCCACAAAAGTTTCTCAGAAGCAGCCTCTATATATCTGCTAAGCAGGCCCTGTGTGTGCCCAGGGAAGCTGAAGAAGGCCAGCATTAGGAGACGAAGACACGAATATCAGATGCAATCTAGGATAATAGCGCCAGTAGCATCCAGGCATCATTAGTGGACTGAAGGAGTCATTAAGTGCTAGAATCTCTTTGCTGATGAGCAAGATGTGTGCGTCTGCTGTGGCTATGTCACATTATCTCCCAGGCAGGAAGAACATTCTGGAGAATTTATGGCCTTGTTTAGATGGCTAGAAACAGAACAAAAAACAAACCTCTCGACGTGAAGGATCATTTCAAACACACAGTACTTTGGAATGACTGTGGCCAGACACACAGCAAGCACTGTCAGTGGGGAGGCAGACCAGCATTGCTCTGTTGCCTTTCAGTAAAGCACACTGGAATCTTCCTTAGAGGATCCCTACTCCTGCTTGAACTATTTAACCCCCTCAAAACTATGCTGTTTCATTGACTTTGCTGTAAGATCAAGCCTGGTGGAACCTCTGTGAGAAGAGAGAGTGGAACACAGCTAAAATGTCACTACAGTTCCACATCCTTCGTAAAAAAAAAAAAAAAAGATATCAATAAAATGAGTAGGTACTAATCCCTGGTAAGATTATTTCGGTGGATTTGGAGTAAATGTTTTGACCTCAGTAACTGCCAGTGACATATAAGTATAATAAGTGTCTGACTCCTGAGAAGCAAAGGAAGTGGATGTTTCTCTACTGACCCTTCAACTCTTCCAATTCCAGATGACCATCAAGTGCCTACCATCTATCAGGTGCTCCTCTAAGGGTTTTCCATGCACATAACTACTTAATCTTTAAGTTCTGAAGCATCAGAGACTAGGAGACCGACAGAGGAACTGGGCTACTTAATGAATCCCCATCAGATGGTGCTGACATGTGTGTGTAATTCAAGCTATTTCCATCCCAGGAAGAGGAGCAGACCTACATCTGGACTGATCGGACATGAAGCCATGGCACGGCAGATGCTGTTAAAGAGCCCACACAGTCCCTGTGCAGTCAATACCAGGGTGAAATGCCTTATTTTCCTTTCTTTACCCAGACTCCTGATGCTTCTTGGTTCACTGACGGTGGACAACAAAGGTTTCAAATTTGCTCCCCAGATATGGCTACCTTAAATTTACGTTTAGTAAATGAAAGCGTTTGAATGTTGCATGCTGTTGCTGTAAGGACTAAATCAGAGATTGGCTTCACTGAATGAGCAAGGGAGCCTCCCCCTGAGACTGATGAGGTCCAGATTCTCATGTGTGGGTACTGAAAGAGCTCCATTAGCACATTGCCACTTCGGCCTCCACAAAATGAATTGTAGGCAGGTGGTCTCTCAGTCCAGAGGCCAGGAAAATACAAACAGAACACATAGAGATGATTCCCTCACCAGACCTCAGCAGATGACCCAGGCAGGTTTTGGAGGTTAAAGGAACAAGATTCTGGTTTCCTGTCACCCCATCTTCTTCCCTTTCCATGATTCCTGAAGTTCACAAAAAGCTCCTGCCCATGTTTACAATGGATCATCACTAGGAAGGAAGCAATTAGAACCAAAGCTCGTTTATGCCCGCTCACTTTATGATTTTTGAAAAGAGTATCTGTAAATGAATTTGGAGAGCAGGTACCAAAATCACTGCCAAGAGGACAACTTGCGAATACAAAAGATTAAGAGACAGATGGCGGCCATGAAACGGTCAGTGGCTGATCTTCCACAGGTCATGAAGATCATTTGACCATTGAAAAGTGACCACTTCTTCAGAGGGCTTCAACATCATTTTGTCTGAATTCTTTGGCATCTTCCATTCAAAGATGATAGCCACACACACTCTCTGAGTGGACAATGGGGGTGTCAGTGAATGACATCCACTACCTTCAGGGAAAGCTCAGAGCCCTGACCGGGAATCACCTGTGTGGCTCTGGGAAAATGACTCTCTAAAACATTCTGAGGCTTGTGGAAATATGTGAATTTATGTCCCTTGGTTTTGAAACTATCCAATACATTTGTAACACACTAATGACGTTTGATAGACAATGCATTTCTTTTGTGGTTGTATGTGGTCTTTCACCAAAACTACCTTACCTGCTGGAGGGTGAACTGATGTCATCCTGATGGACAGGGACATTCAGTCGCTGCCAGGTCTTTGGAAGATAGTAGGTTGTCAAGTTTATACTCAAGTTAATCAAGTCTCAGCTCTCTCTAGGAAGTGTTCACTGGACAGTTCTCTGGGATGTGTTTTGGTTTATTATGGACTATTCTACCAAAACATGCACAGCCCCACTTAGGGAAGTATCAGTAGCTGTTCATGATCTGATTGGAAGGTTATATGTTCACTTGTGATAGTCAATGTTTTCCTTCCCTTCACACTATAAACAATTAAAATGTGACTGTAGTCTCACTAATACATAACAACTAATTGCCTTGGGGTGACGTAAAAATGAGCCCTGTACTGACAACATTGTTGGTTTTCTATTAACACACTCTGGGGTCCTTCAGAGAGTTGAATGAAAAGGTGGAGTGAGAGGGAGGACAATGGATGTGGGATATGAGGCAAGACAACAAAGCTGAGAGTAATGACAAAATGAGAATATAAAAAAAGAAAAGAACAGAGAGAATGACCGGAAAACCTTCCTCCCCAGTGTGGCCTGCATCAGACGGAAGTTGCACACAAGAGACTTCCTCCCACGAGGAAGCTATAAGCCCTGCTGAGCAGAGGCTCTGTTGAGCTTCTGAACATTCCCCTAGGTCTGGTTCCTTCCTCCTTTGGAAGTGTCTTTCTCAGCAAACTTCCTCTGTTTCTGTTGCTTGTCATGAGTCTGTCTGATGTTTTGTTTCAATACAAGGACCTGAGAATTCCAGTGGATACTCACCAGACACCACTGTCTGGTGGTGACAGATAGGCACACCAGACAGAATTTCCTAGACAATGCACACCTAACCCACACAGATGTAATTGGATTTATTTTGTTATTACTTTTAATATAAAATCCCAGCCTAGCTGTCCTTGAACTTAGGATCTTACTGGGTTCATAGGATTGTACCACCATACTAGACTTCTGCCTAAATTTTGATAGGAAACTCTGGTGTGGAGCAAAATGAGAAGAAGGTTCAGTTCTTACAGTTTATGATACACATTTCTTAATTAAAAATAAAATTCAATTAAAAACAGCAAACTGCTTTCCAGTTCTCAATCCATATAGCTGAGTTTTGTTTTCCTCTTCCTCTGTTTCCTTCTCCATCTTCCCGGAGCATACAGCCTGCTGAAGGAGGCCCATCAGACTCAAGCTCAGAGCCCTTCCGGTGTATTGCAGCAGGATCTGCTACCTCCTCTGTGCTCCTGTAGTTTCATCAGGCATGGATCACACTTTAAAATGGCCATGGTGTAATTCACATTCAAAACCAGTCAGGTCTGTTTCTCCCTAGGGAAAGGACAGGCCTTGTCCTATTTACTTAGAGCTGAGGAGGAAGCCTGGCAAGTCCGAACTGACCTCTGCGGTACCTTCTAACTTACAGATGAGCCATCACTCATCTCCCCGTCTTCCCATCTCCCCAGTGTCTGCTCATCTCTCCTAAAAGCACACTTTTCAGGGCATAGTGGGGTGCGAAGAAAAGAAAATAGACAGTGAGACACAAAGAACGGATGAGGGAGGACCGCAGTGTGAGGAGCTGGGCAACTCAGGCCCAGGCTGCTCAGAGCATCGCCTTGAGCAGCCTGTGTGGAGAGCTGCATTCTATGCTTGCTTCACTCTCCACGTAGCTCGTGTCAAATTCAGTGCCAAGAAACACTGTAAACAGACTTGGAAGAGCAATGTTAAACAGCAAAATGCCCCTGAAACGGTTTTTGTAATTACAGCCACTGCACGGAGAAAACATAGCCTTCTAATTTACAGGCCCTCCTACAGCCAGGGTCTGAGGCACTCCAATCTGTGATGTAAATCACAGGAGCCATCTAGCTAGCCATATTCTGATGACAGGCAGGTGGACTAGGTCCCTTCTGGTGCTCTCAAAGGTGGCTGGAAAGCTGTTTGTGCAGGTGCGTGGTTCTGAGAGGAAAGACAAGTGGGAAGGAGGTTTGCCGGATGGAGACTGAGTAGAGAGGTCGGAGCAAAAGGCTGTCTCTGTAGAACCCATGATGGCAAACACCTTTCTAGAAGATGCTGAGCACGTGTTCACAGTCTTTACCCTGCCAGTTAGCACATCTGAATTTTTCTCCCCACCTTCTCCCTGGGTTCCTGGAAGCTTTCTTAGGCAACATCATTCGCAAATAAAGTGAAGCTTTCTCTTTGTCATTACAAACCAAAGGAAAATAGTGGCCATCATCAAACCCGTGAGAGGAGGGAGGGGTGGCACCACCTTCTGCTCTGTTCTTTTCCCCTTTGATCCAGAATTTCAAACCTTAGTTTTTCTATCTGTGTTTTACTGACAGGCATCTCAGGTTCTAGAATGGTTTGTGCTGTGTGTGATTTACTCCCATCTTCCTTCTAGTTCCCCAGCCCTCACAATTTCTTCTTGTACCTTGGCTAAGTTAGACTCCTCAAGAGAATAAAGTTTAAGAACATGACCTTTGGGTATGCAGAAATGAAGCTTGCTGGTCCAGATTTAAATTCCAAACAAAGCATTGCCATCTTGAACTGTACAGGCAAACATTAGGTTCTGACTTCTCCAATCATTTCCAAAGCTCCCTTCAAATGATCAGTAAAACATTCCTAAACCCACTGGTATAATTCCCAACCCCTTGGGATGGTTTGTTCCTTAAGGATGGGCATTTACCTTTAAGGAGCTTAACGCTGTTAGTTGAACCTAGTTTGTCCAATTCTTTTATTCTTGGACTTATGCTGCAACAACCAAGAAAGCCATGATGCTGACTGCAAGGCCTTTTGTTGACCCTCACAGAAGTGGGGATTTGATGATGGGACTGCTCAAGGGAAGGGTGACTTCTACTTCAAAGTCAAATCCCATGTAGTCTTTCTTCTCTAAAATAACAGAGAGATCCTCAAATCTCCAATTTTAACCTCAGAATAATCAAAGAGGGATAAAGAAATGGGGATGTACTTGGTCCATGGGAATCATTAGTTAAGACTTGTAAAATTTAACATAACGTAAAAAATTTCAAACCAGTGGCATTAAATTTTATCCTTCCTCACCCAATCACTCAAAGAACTAATGGAATGGAAAGGCTTGTTCTGTGGAAAAGAAGAATGGGGAGGAGAGACAAAGGAGGAGAAAGAAGAGGAAGAGGATAAGGGGAGGACTACTTGAAGGTGTGGGGACATAGAAATCAAATTACCTAGAATTAGCTGTGATACCACAGTGGGAAAGACGAAACATCCCCAAAAAGAAGAAACAGAATCAGCAGGTTTCCACAACTTGGGACTATTAAGAATATTAGAGACCTACTTGCAATAGTCAGAGTTTCACAGGAGTGGAACCAGCCATTCCAGTGGAGTTCAAACCTGTGTGCTCACTCAGCATGGTTTGAATGAGCACCAGTTGCTGAAGCTTCTTCCGTAAACAGAGCTAAAGGTAACCAGAGGAACACAGGCTTAGAAATTGAGAGTCCTGATTTGTTATCTAGTTATTGTATGATGTTAAAAAATCAGTTAGCCTGTTTGAACTTCAGTTTTCTCATTTTCACACCGAGAGACATGGGTGAGTTTATCTCTATTAGTCCTTCTCATTCCCATAAGGTATCATTTCTTTACATTTTATCTATTAGTTGTTCATGAATGGGTGAGACATTAAGGTGTCCTATAGAGACAATTCAGACATAATATTTGGATATAAATTTCTCTAATTTGATTCCCTTGATAGAATGCCCTAAAACACCAACGTGACTCATAGGGAAAGTATCTCTTTTAGCCACATGTGATGGAGTATTTTTGTTGATAGATTTCCTGAAAATGGTATGGCTAAATCTGTGTAAAGAGAGGAGAGAAATATGAGGGGCAAAACAATATTTTAGAGACAGCTAGGACCAAAAGTCAACTGGTTTTACTGATGACATATTCTACTGTGGTTCTTCAAAGCAAAATAGAGACCTATGAAAAAGACGAAGGCTATTCTAGCTTTTTTGCAGGATGTAAGTCAAGGATTCATTGACGCATGGTAGTATATTTCCCTCAAGTCTAAGAGCCACAAGACTGGATACTGGCAAGAGCTCTGCCATGACAGTAAAATCTCAATTATTGCTCTCCACCCTTTCCTGAAATCTCCCAGTCCTGTAATGTTTGTAACACTCACCTCGTCTCCTAATCTCTCACCTGCATCTGATCACATAGAAAAGATTCCACCAGAGGCCACTATGGCAAGAGCAGAAAGATGAATAAGCTCGTGTGGCTAAATTTACAGCAAGAATATAAGGTCCTATAATCTACTAGGGGGAACTGAAGATTCATCTCTGTGATCATGCCACCTGCTCACTGAATGCCACTATGGCATTCAATGAGGAGGTGCTTGTTGAGATCTTCTTCCAATCTTGTCACCAAAAGGTGCAGCCCTCAAATAGCTACTGAGAAAAGTGATAGAATACCAATGATGCCAGACAGCAAGTGTTACATTAGAGAGCAAGTATTTGGGAGAGAGTTGGGGCAGACGGCATGCTTATCTGTGAAGATGGAGCTAAACATTTTGAATGCTAAGTTGAGTGAAATACGTTTTTCAATTAAAATTGTGAAGTCCTCTCAGCCACTTATCTTAACATATCATTGGCTGTGTGTCTCATCTCCGAGAAAATCCGGTGAGCAACAGTCCTGATAATCTTACCCGGCGTTTACACAAACCAAACGGTATGCACAGCTTTGCTGAACTTCAGGAGTGGACAATTCAACCGCTGTCTATTCTTAGCCATAGTCAGAGTTTTCCCTGGGAGCTGCACTGAATTCAAAGACAAGGAATGGCACCAGCCTTAACTAATCTCCCCTAAAGCTGGGAAGATCAGATGCGTAGCAAAATTAAACATAATTTCATAAAGTCTTTCAAAAAAGAGACAGCATAGTATTGACATATGGAGGACATAGAAATCAGTACTACTGGACCACAGCAGGGGAATATCATAGGGAAGCTGAACTATGGCTCCAGTATGACACAGTCCCAGAGAGGACAGTGTGTGAAGGTTTGAGGGGAGAATGGACTGATAGGTGCCTTCTTGATGTTGGAATGAGTAGAAAGAAAAGCCAGGATTTATCATGAATGTAGGGAGAGGAATTTGATGTTCATTTTGTTGGCTCTAGGAAACACTTGAACTCCTTAATTAGAGTTAGGCGACTCTTAAATGAGGCCCAGGTCTATAGAAAGCTAAGGCACTCCTTATAAGATAAGACATATAACTCTTAGGAAATGTCAGAGTAATTCACCAATATAAAACTTGGTGTCTTTGTGGTACCCTTGGGAGAGCTTGTAAAGGTTAATCATGAAGATCTCGTTATGAACAGAACTTAAATGAAAGTAGTACTATTATGGTTTTAATACAAAGTATCCTCCCCCCCCTCCAAAAAAACCCTCATGTGTTGAAGTCCTGGTCCCACAAAAATGGCTGAAGTATAAAGGGGCAAAATTTGCTAGTTAGTTAATCTACCAAGGTGATCATACTGAATGAGCTATTGCTAAATAGAACCTTTAGTGGTGTAAGTTATTTAAGATGTATATTTGAAAGCCAAAGTTTGGCTGTGTCTCTCTGCTGTCTTCCCTCTGACCACTGCCAGGTGAACGGCCTTGGTCACATGCTCCTCACTGTGCTTAAGCCACACAACAGGTCCAGGGACATGGAATCATCTGAGCATGGGCCCGGACTTGTGAAAGTAGCATCCAGCATAAACCTCTCATCCTTCAAGTTGCTTTACAGACATATTTCATCACAGTAAGCACATGTACACACATACAAACACAGACACAAAGCACACATACCAGTCATAAAAGCAGTGAGTGAAGATATTAAAAGTACTCTGTGCTGAGTTAAGTAAATATTTATATAGTAAATTGCTAACTAGAAATTCTATTGGGCTGCTATCCAAGTAAAATACAACCATGGAATTGTATCTATCAGGGTGGTTGTATCTATTTGACACAACAATGCATACATGTTTGAAGTAGGCACAATGAACTCCTCTTGGGTGACTGAGAATTGGACAGTCTTTGCAATACTGGGAATATACTTCGTGATCAGAAAGCTTTGTTGGGGGAAATGTTCAAATGGAGTTGAGAGAACATGATCAAAAATTGTTAATCAACCAAAGTGTTCTACTCATCCTTTGTATTCCGTGGCTGGAGAAATTTTAATTCTCTTTAGGATCCAGGGTACATATAGGGACAGAGCAAGGGTGATTGAGATAAATTATCCAGAACAGAAGGTCCCTCCATTTTATAGGTGGGCTCCTCCCAGATCCATCTCCCTCATGCATATTCCACAGTCCATTCTTTGGAAAGGGCATATCCTTCTTATCTCACTTCAAGACTTGAAGGTGGAAAGTGCATCGAGTACTCAAAGCTTCCCTCATGGTTTCTAAGGCAGAGTGGTAAAGATAAGGCAGCTTGTTAAAGATAAAGAAAGTCATTAGTCTCCTGATAAGACGTCTTATCTTCAGCACCTTCTCTTTAATAATAAGACTCCTTCAATTCAAAGATGAGAATGTTGATAGAAATCAATCAGTCATGCGCCTGCCTGGTGTATTATGAGTGTAAACAAGGGGAATGTAATTGAAAAGAAAGTACAGTTATTTACTTTGTATAAATTATTAAAATACTGTTAGCATAGATCATTGCATCATTCGTATTATTTTTAAGTTAGAGCCAATCAATCTATTTCATTAAGAAATGGCTTTCCAGTCTTCAGTTTTGTATATACTACACAAAACAATGCAAGTTCAAAGGCCTTCGCTCTCTCAGTCAGAGAGTCAATACTCACTTTCAGATGCACAGGATAACAGATTCTCAAAGGTTGTTTTAATTTTATTCTTTGAGTTTATCACTTCTTTTGGTCAAAGATGTATTTTCCATTTCTCCTGGATAACAGTTAAACCTATCCCTTTCCTGTTTCCAGAAATCTTTCATGTCAGGGCTATAAACAAGTTGTGTTTATCAAAACCCTATTCTCAAGCTCAATGATCTATGAGAAAGAGAAGGGAGGAAGAGTCTGAGAGCCAGAGGTGATGGGTGACTCCAAGGAATCAGCATCTCCCAGACACACTAGGGCTGATGCACCTACGAACTCACAGAGACTGTGGGAGCAGGCACAAGACCTGCCCAGGTTCAAACCAGACAACACCCTAGCGCCGAGAAGGGAAGTAGACCCAAAGTCCCACTCCTAATGAAGAATCTCTCTGTAATCAAAGCCTGCTGGGAAAGGGAAATCAGGATTCTTCAGTAGACTGTCACTGAGTCCGTCAACCACACTCTATGATAGACCCCATGCCTAGAAGCAAACAGAAAGTAGACTCCATGTTTTGTTTGGTGTGCATACATTTTTCTTATATTGTTTGAGTATTTTTTGTCTTATTTCTTTTCTTTTTTAAGTTTGTCTGTTTTGGTTTCTGAAACTATTTCCCTGATACTTTGGAGGGAGAGGAGAGAGCAAGCGTGAGAGAGGTAGGGTAGGGAGGAATTGGGGGAGGGAAAGAATATGATCAAAGCATGCTGTATGAAAAGAATTAAATTAAAACATTTAAAGAAGAGTACGTGAAAGTATCTAATTGTTTCAGTCTTTTAACAAGCAGTTTTGGAACACCCTTACTGTGTGAGAGATCTTGAGCCAGGATACAGAAAAGAACAAGCATAAACTTCAGCTTCAAGAAGCATCACATACAGTAATTCAGGTCATTGGTAATTACACAACCAAGTACAAAGTGATAAGCGGCACAGAAAAGCAATTGTGGCTCTGGGGATTCTCTGTTTTACTGGATAAGGAAAAGTCTAACACTAGCTGCTTGGGCTTGGATGATTATTATGCCCTCTGGAAGGACAGCTTCGCAGGTGAGTTAGAAGGAAAAACGTTATGTGCCTTTTGAGTTGTTTAGTAGATTAAATGAGATGATGCTCATGAAGAACCTGTCATAAAATAGAGGCACAGTTATGTTAGCAAAGAAAAGAAAGCATCAAAGTGGGGTCCTGCCCTGGAGTGCCCCCCCCCCCCCATACTCATACTGTTGCTGGAGCACAGAGGTGTGCAATTACCAGACAAGGCAACACCTGTCCCTAGGTAAATGGAGAAAATCGTCTTGCCACACTGAGAGAGCAGGGATTTCAGTAAAGGAATTGGACATTCAGATTGAACCTTGAATGACAGATGAGAGGCAACCATCAGACAGTGGGTAGAGAGAATGCATGCATCAGAAGAAAAGGAGTGCACGAGGAGACACGAGCAAGACGCTGTAGGGTAGGAGAAGGATCTGCTGCTGCGGTCTGTTTGCTGGGCAGGACATTTGCAAAGGACACATGTCACTAGTAACACACAGCCAAAAAAATTCCACAGCTTTGGCCCTGCTGTAAATGTGGGGTACTAGAGGTATGGGGAGGGTAGGTACAGAGAAAACCCAGGTTATCTGTCCATATCTACACCAGTGCCACTGCAGACCAGACAATCAGAGTGGGTTTTACAATCAAGGACTTTTTTAGAATTAAAGTCTACTAAGCTCCAGATATTTCTTTGACCCTTGACTCATAAGACTGCATGATTTTTTTAAGGTAGAAAAAAAATGACATACTTCAGGGACACATTTGGATTACAATTAAAACATACATACGTACATGTGATTTAGGCGTACAACTGAGTTGCAGTGAGAGCACACGTATGTGTATACACATGTGTGCACGTACATAGACACACAGTAATTTTTTTCGGGATACTGGAAAAATTACATGGGCTTGAGTTACACGGACTTCTGAAATTGATAAGCCCCTAGGAGTTATTCGCCAACAATGGAGTGTTATAATTTGTTGTGCTGTTGCTGCTCTTGTTGGGTCCTCTATGATAACGCCATGACACGTCAAAGGCTGTTTCATCTTCTATGGGTGAGGAGATAACACGTAGCAATAAGTAAGACTAAGCTAGTACTTTCTTCTCGAATATAGTCAGCACATTAGCGCGAAGACCAAAATTCAATTTACTCCAGGCAGTTACCAAAATCTGTTTTTATATTAGGTCTTATCTCCAGATTCATATATTTTTATAATGATTTCAATTCCACGTTCTTTCCTTCATCTTTTGGTAGCAGCAGGGCTGCTTAAATGCGGCTAGAATTCATTGTAGCGTGTTTTTTATACGATAGCCTCACGCAGTATTGTCTGTAAAAATAGCATTCCCATTTAAAAAGCACTCAGACAAAGGCCTTTCAAAGAGTAGAACCCCTGGGTAATATTTCCCTATCTTTATATTCAAAACATCTTGGCACGCTGACACGGTGGTAGATCTGATTCGGAGAGTGCCTCTTCTTTGGGCTTCACCGGATGCACCATCGGGCCCCATAGAGTCATGAAGGGGGAACAAACAAAGCCAAAGTGCACGTGCCTCACGGAGATGCGAGCCTGCACCTGCAAAAGCACCAGCAACATTCCGACAGTGAAAGAAAATTGGACCCACAGAGGTGCCTTCTGCTTCCAGGAGAATGTTGTTCTCAATATGCCTAGCCATTCTGCTAGCGAGGAACATGATTCCCTTCTGGGTAAGAGAAGCAGGTTGCAATGAATGGCTCTGGATGCGTCCCCTGTACCGACACCATGGAGAACAAACAGACACATACTTCATGGACTTTTGCTCTGGCAGAAGTAAGGAGAAAGGAGCTCAGTGTGACCTCCCATTACGATGTCTGGCTCATTGTCATAGCCTTCCCCTAAAGGCCAGGTCTGGAAGGCAGAAGAAGAGGTAACACCTGGCTACCCCAAATCAAGGCTGGCATTCAGTGTCTACCTTGAGAAAACTTCTTGTTTCTTCCAGTACCCCTGCCTCCTGTCCTCTATTGCTACCTCTCCCTCTTCTTTCAAGACAGGACATGGACATTCTCTCCTTGGAAAGGTTTGCCCTACCCATATATTATAGAATAGTACAGCAGACAACATTAGAAGAGACAGAAAGTAGGGTGTGTGTGTGTGCATGTGTGTGTGTGTGTTCAGACAAACAGGCCAGGCTTTGAATACTCTGCATGGCTATTAGCCTCAATTTGAAGGTTCAAATGTCTGATCTCTGTTGATACATTACTGTAGTTTTGAATAATAATAAGGTTACACGGCCCCAACCAATAGACACAGCTGGTGTCTGGAAATAACACAACAGGTTCATGCACACCAGTGATATTAAGGGTTACTAGCCAGGAAAGATTCTTTATTTACTTTCTAATCCAAGGACTGTGTTGACCACTGGGTTCCCAAGGACAGATTTAGGAAAGAGCAGCTGAGGGAACTGAGATGGGAGAGGCAGGGCAGGAGAGACCCCTTAACTTTTCTGAGGCTGGTAATCGCTGGCTTGCATTCATTCATCCTTTCTGGAGGAAGAACAGAGAGAGTCTCCCTAGATTAACAGAAAAACACATAAGGGAAAGCACTGTGACCTGGACACCATTCTAACCCAGGGATTTGTACGTGTGGTCAAGCCAGTTCCAGCTACTGGGAGCTGGCCCGGTGATTCCAGATGCCCAGCAGGTTATGGAAGAGGAGTGACATAGTTTGTATAGACCAGAGAGTTGGATCAATACTTTCAACTGTTGTTTGGAGAGATAGGGCCACGTTGCACTACAAGAGACAACTTCATTTAATTTTCAACACTGGCTGCAAATAGGTTTGCTTTATTGGAAGAAATGTATCAGATTTGTTGGGTTTGGATTTTAATTTATACTTTAATTTTTACCAGTTGCTCTGAAGCCGTTCCTGACATTGTAAAGCAAATTGGCTCTGTGCTAAGAAATAGATTTGAGTGGAATCGCGGATGCTGTGGAGGGATTGCAGGTTGTCATCGCTTCTGCCAGACTGGGGGGAGGGGTCTGAAAGCTTCGACTTCTTTTTAACGCATTTTAAGGGGAAAAAAAAAAAGGAATGAAAATTCACTTAAAAAAGAAACCTGGCCCTATACCTAGATACAAAGTTGAAGCTGTACTTTTTAAAACTGCACAGTTTAAAACTGAAGACAAGCTTAGCAAGTCTTGGATTCACCATAGGCTATCACTGTAATTTTTCTGCTTCTAAATTTGAATCGGCTTTATTCGCCTTTTATTCAAACCTTTATGACTCTCCTCTCATTACCTGTGCTAGTGTCTGCTGCTTGAATTCTAGTCCCCTCCACCTTCTTAAATCACAAGGAGACAGGAAGAAATTTAGAGATTAAATAAAATTCTTTATCATTCACATATTATCCAGAGACAATGTAAGTGGCTTCCTTAGACATAGAAGGAATGGAGGCAAAAACCATGTCCAGCTAGAGCAAAAACCCTGGCCTCATGCCACGACCTTACAAATCTCCCATTTCCCCTTTCAACAGGAGATCCGTGCACAAAATAAAAAATCCAGTGTCAGAGGATCCTTAAATTTCACAGGAAAGACAGGTAGGCCTGCAATCCAAATTTAGTGATGTCACATGCTTGGCAGGACTGGAGTGACCATACAAAACCTTTGCCTTCTCCTCTGGGAGCCGTGGATTCTACAGCCAGTAGCAACAGGGTTTCCTCATGGTGTTCTACTGGGTGGTGCTTAAGCAGTAGTTTCTTATAACTAGATATGAATGCTTCAATCATTCTTCTGTGGTATAATGGACAATATGTTACATTAAAAATATACAGTTTGCGAAACCCTGTTTCCAAAAACCAATATATATATATAGACACATAGGGCTAGATTCATCAAACTGCATATATATATATATATATATATATATATATATATATATATATGCAAATAGGGCTAGACTCATCAAACTTTATATGTTCTCTAGCCCTATGTGTGTCTATAGCTTTAAAAGTGCCATAGTCAGGATAAGAGCACAGTGGGGCATCCCTCCCAATGTGTCCTTGTACATCCTTACTCTCCTTCAGCCTACGCGTTGCTAGCCATGACTGGTCTGCTCTCTGTTACAGGAAAGACCTTCATATTCCCTTGGAACTTCTGACAACTACATAGCATACCACATGGTACGTATTTAACTTAACAAATTCTATTCAGTTTTATGATCTTCCTATGTAGTTGCTGATTTGAAATGAATTTAAACCTTTATTTTAGAGTCTATGTAGGTAGGCTGGCCTTGAACCCACAATCCTCTAGTAGTCTCCTGTGGGTAGACGTCTCAAATATGCAGTGTAAGCTAGAGGCCCGTTTTGAAGTTGCCAAGTAGCAATCCACTGTGTGGACCGATAACAGCTTGTTTAGACACTTCATTTGTTGATGAACATTTGAGTCATTTCAGGTGTGAAACTATTACAAAGAGGACTCTTAGGAGAATCATTCATATCAATGTATGCTATTTTTATCTTGGGTGGATGCCTATTAATGCAATGGCTGTTCATTTAACTTCCCTTAAAATAATGGATTGTTTTCCCAAGTGTTGTGCTATTTTGTAACCCCACCCTTAACCCTGCTCAAGAAGGATATGGAGGTTTCAATTCTCCAAATACTTAAAATCTATGTATTTCTACATACATTTTAGATTCTGCTGTCAGTTTCACCCCAAAACCCCACTGGCTAAAATTTGGAATTGTTCTTAAGTGTGCATCAAGATGGGGGGTGGGATCCCCTAATATCAAGTCATCCAGATCACAGATTCCGTACAATTTCCCCATACACCTTTGGCTTTTTCTTTTTTTTTTTTTTTTTGGTTTTTCGAGACAGGGTTTCTCTGTGGTTTTGGAGCCTGTCCTGGAACTAGCTCTTGTAGACCAGGCTGGTCTCGAACTCACAGAGATCCACCTGCCTCTGCCTCCCAAGTGCTGGGATTAAAGGTGTGCACCACCACCGCCCGGCTAACCTTTGGCTTTTTAAAGTTCCCTTTAGTGCTGCTTTGCAGGTTTTGCTAAGTTCCACCCATGCTTTTAGTTCAAAGAACAGTTTAGTTCTCTGTCATGTTTTCTGGAACAAGAACCATGATTGTCGACTATGTCTAAGACTGTCCCTAGAGGGAGACTTTCAATCCCGCAGAGCTGCTTCGTGATCCAAGTTGCTTGTTTACACTTGGCACGGCCAGTCTTTGAATTTTAGACCTTCTCCCAGGTGCCATAGCGTCTCACAATTTTCACTGATATCCCCCTAGTGACTAATGACATCAAGCACTTTTGTGTCCCTACTTGGCACTGTACCGATCTCGTTTGATGGACTGTCTGTTCAAAGGCTTTGCTATGGTTTTTGTTGGCTATTTTCTCGTTATTCCTCAACTCTGGATGTGTTGTTGGCAGATGTGAGTTCCACTGGTGTCTTGACCTTGCATTCCCATCACAGCATCTTTTGAAGCAAAGTTTTGAGTTCAGGTTCTCACGTGGTGTGAGCCGTGAGCACCCTTGAAAAGTTCTTCCTTTCCCTCAGAGGGGACGGGCATCATGGTGGGGATGGAATGCCCACTCACCAGCAGCTCTGTTTCTGAGCCCTCCACGCTATGTGTTGATACCCTTCTTCATCCTTACTGCAATACCACACTGTCCTCCTCACACAGTCTGGGAAGTTTTCTAGCCTGGTAGTGTTAGTCCTGTTTGTTCATTTCTTCAGAGCTGCTTTGGTATTTTATGCCATTTGTATTTCCACACAGATTTTAGATTCTGTTTGTCAGTTTCTCCATAAAGTCCCTGTGGGTACAATTTATAGTTTTTATTTTTAAGTATGCATCAATATGGGGAGTGGGATCCTCTTAATATTAACTCATCCAACTAACAGATTCAGAACATTTTTTCATTAATTTTTGTCTTTTTAAAATTTCCTTTAGCGTTGTTTTGTAGGTTTTGGTAAGTCATGCCTAGCCTTTCATATTTATCAGTTCTGAATATTAGTGACTTTTAAAAAATGTTAAACCATGTTCAGAAGATTATTCTAAAGAGTGTGATCATAAGCCACTTTATTAACAATAAACATTTGTTAAGCTGTCATGCTCAGGGAAAAAATACTTAGAGATTTGCAGAATGTATTCCCCATCATCAACTCAACAGTGTTTCTGAAAATTACAGAAAAGCTGTGCTGTTTGTTACTTTTGAGATGATTAAGGGAAGTTAAGAGAAAAAGTTCGTAAAAATGAATTTGGTAATGTATTTGAGCAACTAATTCCTAACCCTGGCTGTTCCTACCATCAGAAGAGTGTGGCAATATGCTAGAAGAAGAACAAAGAAAATTCTCCTGGTTGGATGGGGTGAGAAGAAATCCGGGGTCAGCCTGCGGTTTCTGATAGGCAAGGTCTCTGGTTTCTGTTCTGCCCACACTGGTCTTCAATACACTTACACAGGAGCCCATGGCTGTGAAACTGGTGGTTTTAAAGAGGTGATATGCGTCCTAGAGATGACATAAAGCAAATTCATTGCACCTCAAGGCCCATGGTTGCATGGGTTCAAAGCCTGGTGCCTCCCAGATCTGCATGTGGAAGGAGTGGGGAAGGGGAGCAAACAGAAGTTTGTCATGGCAGACCCTCTGAGAATTCCACAGAGAATAACACGAGCCTGAAGGCTGAGCTACCTGAATCCTACAGTGAGAGACTACTCATGTCACGTCTTCTGGAATAAGAAATGCCACTGTCGCCTGTGTCTAGGACTGTCTCTAGAGGGAGACTTTCAATCCTACAGAGCTGCTTAATCACGCAAGTTACTTATTTATACCTTTTACGGGTATTAAAGTGCTTGATAGCACCTTAACTCAACTTTAGCACCCAGAGAGTAGGTGAGCATTTGACTGGTTCCCTTAATGTAGCTGTTCGATGTTTTTATTTGTGAGTTCATTACAATCAAGTGATTTTCATTTTTAAAAATTAAAAAGAGCTGTAACTATATTCTAGTAAGTTTGGGGAGAATAGATTTTGACTCAAATTATTTGATAAGCAATAAAACTTAGAAACAAAACCAGACTTCTCCCTCATAGGTGCTATTTTCCACTTTCAGAAATAAGCTGTCTCATTCTTCTATCAAAAACTAGTTTTTGATTTATTTTATGTGTACATGTTTTGCCTTCAGACATGTATGTGCACCATGTGTGTGTCTGGTGACCATGGATATCTGAAGAGAGCATCAGGTCCCCGGGAACTGGAGTTGAGGTGGGTTGTGAGCCATGGTGTAAGTGATGGGAACCAAACCTGGGTCCTCTGCTGATGGAGGAAGGTCATTGGCTAATAAAGGAACTGCCTTGGCCCATTTTATTGGTTAGGACATAGGTAGGTGGAGTAAACAGAACAGAATGCTGGGAGGAAGAGGAAGTGAGCTCAGACTCCACAGCTTTCCTCTCGGGAGCAGACGCCTCAGAGAGACGCCATGCTCCCCGCTCCAGGGAAGATGCACGCATGAAGCTCCGACCCAGGATGGACTTAGGCTAGAATCTTCCCGGTAAGACCGGTGCTCACAGATTATTAGAGATGGGTTGATCGGGATATCAGAATTAGCCAGTAAGGGCTAGAGCTAGTGGGCCAAGCAGTGATTAAATGAATACAGTTTCCGTGTAATTATTTCGGGTAAAGCTAGCCGTGGGGGCGGCCGGGGTGCTGGGGACATAGCCCCGCTGCTCCTATTACTACACTCTGCAACTTAGTCACCCACTCCAACCCCTCATTCTTCTACCGTTTTGATCTACAGTGGAAGATCACGGGCAGTGTCTCAGTTTCCGACAGTTATTTTGTGGGTGCGGGAGGGGGTATTGCATTTTATGAGTGAAAGTAACCTAATGTTAAGACCCAAAATGGGCTTAAAGGTTCTGCCTGCTCTGGGGAGTTTTATGGTGGTGGCTTAGGCTAGAGTGTGTATAGCTGAGCTCCCGATGCCACCCACAGTTCCTTTCATTCCAGCAGCATGACAAGGCTGGGGAGTCTATCAACAGACATTGTCGACCCACGAGAGTTCACGAAACTGTTTCTCTTCCTAATCAAGGCCGCATTGTTCTGTTTCTTCCTTTTTCCTTTGCGGAATACGGTCATTTTTGCCTAGGGCTATGGCCTAACAACAGGATTCAGGAATTCATTCCCCATCAGCACCATGTTTTCACCAGCCAGCTGCAAACAACTCTGGGAGTCAGCTGACCATTCCCATGTATGACCCCTGAGAAAGGGTATTTTCTAAAAAAAAATTAGTTTTCACAAGAAATGTGAAATAGTGTGTGTGTGTGTGTGTGTGTGTGTGTGATTTTATCTTGATAATAGGTTTGCCACTTTTCTAAAAATAGAAACAGAGAGCAGATAAGACATCTGAACTAACTGGAAAGATTGATCTTCTTAAGAAGAATTAGTGCAACACAACCCTTATCCAGATGTGTGTGCTTCCATGGGCATTGCCCTTCAATTTTTAAGCTGTATTCGTTCGTCTGTGGGCATGAGGGATTGCTGCTGTATGTGTGTTCGTGGTGTTAATTCGTGTGTGCATGTGTATGTACATACATATAGAGTGCAGAGGTTGACATCAGATTTGTCTCCCTCAGGTATTTTTTCACTCTATCTGTCTATCTATCTATCTATCTATCTATCTATCTATCTATCTATCTATCTATCTATCTATTATCTATCTATCTATCATCTAGCTATCATCTACCTATCTCTATCTATCTTGTATCTATCTCTATATTTATCCCTGTATCTATATCTATCTATTGACATATGTGTGTGTGTGTATATATATATATATATATATATATATATATATATATATATATATATATATATAGAGAGAGAGAGAGAGAGAGAGAGAGAGAGAGAAAACCTCTCACTGAAGAGGGACCCCAAAATTCAGCAAGAATAGCTGGCCTGGAATTCCCAGAAGTCCTCTCATCTCTGCCCCTCCAGATATAATGCCATGCTCAGCATTTTAAAGGGTGGGAGCTGGGACTCAAACACATATTCTCATGCTTGCTGGCAAGCACTTTGCCAATGGAACCATTTCTCTGGCCCATTTTGATGTTTTAAAACTTTAACATGTAGGTAAGCTGCTTTGCTTGGTTGACAAAGATGGTTCTAGGAAATGACTTTGACCACTCTCATCCTTTCCACTCAAACTCCGAGTAATTCCATCTGCAAAAGTGCCCTGTGCCTCATCTGATTCCCACCCCTCTCTGCGAGCATCTGTTCTTCCATTATTTCCTCACCCAGCTAGCTGCTCAAGGTTTATGTCCTCTGTCCATTTCCTCTTCAGAACTCCCACGCACGCTTCCTCTGAAGGGCCCAGGCAACTGTGTCTCTTCTGCCTATGATACATATAGCTTGCCATCTTTGTTTTGATGTCACTTGAATAGAAAGGACCACAAAAATAAACAAACAAACAAACAAAAAAGCAAAACAAAAACCTCCGTTCTGCCCAGTGTTCTCCAGCCTTCTCTCATTTCATGTCTGTGCTAAATGGGGCACCACACATTTCACGTCTGTGCTATCAATGGGGCACCACACATTTACATGTTTACTGGATGATTTTTGTCTTCTTTCCCCAAATTAGAATAAAAATTCCATGATGGCAGGGTGGCGTGCTCTCTTCCTGATGATTTCCCATAACTACAACAGTGCGTGTCTGGAGGTAGGGGATGCTCGGTCATCTTGGCTGACTGAGCGGGTGAGATGTCATCCAGCTGATTTTCTGTCACTTTCATGATGGGATTCGCCACTCTTCAGTAAACTGCAGGTGGTTCTTCCATGTCCAAAACGAGTGGACCACTAACATCTAGATTGGTGGAAAGGCTGCGACAGAGTAAACAGTAGGCGTTGGGTGTGGCCTTTTGATTGAGGAGACCATGTGTTGTCTCTCTCTTCCTCACTTCTATTTATCTTCCTTTATTTTATGTGTATACATATTTTGCCTGCATGGGCATTTGTACTATGTGCACACCTGGTCAGAGGTGCTGTTGAATCCCTAGACCTGGAGGTACAGATGGCTGTGGGTTGCTGTGGAGGTGCTGGGAAGTGAACTGCTCTCCCCGCAGAGAGGAATAGGTCTTCTAAACCAGAGTCACTGATTCAGCTCTATAGCTGTGTTCTAGAGAAGGACACTACACACCTCAGCTTCACTGTGGTTCATAATATTAGTTTAGTCTCACAATACTGGTGAGTGAACCCAGAGTGCCACACACGCCAGACAAGTGTTCCAGCACATTTTCTAAGATTTCATTTTAAGACATGCTTTCACTGTGGGGCCCAGAGAGCCGAACTTATAATTCTCTTGCCTCTGACCCTTGTTTTAGCTGGGATTACGGGCCTGTACTATTAATTTTCTCCCCCAGAGTCTGGAGAACATCCCAGTGGGTAATAACGCTCACTATACAAGAATGAGGACCTGAGTTCAGTTCTGAGTGTCCGAGTCAGAACTCGGGGAAGGCTGCACATGCATCTTACACCCCAGCACTGTGGATAACTGTGGAACTCAGAGCATCACTGTGGCTTGCTGGCAGCAAACGTTTCTCCAGCCTCAGCTAAGCATCCTGTCTCAAAGGAATAGGGTGAAGAGTGTTAGAACCGGATGCTTGCTGTCTTCCTGTGGCCCTCAAACATCCTTCTCCCCTCCCCCCCACACTCTTGTCAGTCTCTCTGTGGGTTTGATTGATTACATTACTTTCTTTGATTTTCTTTTTTTTGATTTTTTTTTTTTTTTTTTTTTGGTTTTCGAGACAGGGGTTTCTCTGAAGCTTTGGAGCCTGTCCTGAACCAGCTCTTGTAAACCAGGCTAGCCTCAAACTCACAAAGATCTGCCTGCCTCTGCCTCCCGAGTGCTGGGATTAAAGGCGTGAGCCACTACCACCTGGCGATTACATTACTTTCTATTGTGATATACATTTCACAAATACATAGTCATTAAATTCTATTTAACCGATTATAAACTATTTAGCTAGAGTAAGAACAGAAGCACAATAGGCCTGGGTAGCATTCACGTCAAAAGAACTCTTACAAGTTTGGCAGTAATGAAAGGTTACCAACCCAGAGCTTCCCCCGAATAAAGTTAATAGCCACAATATGGCAGCTCCCATGTACCAAGCTCCTAAATTACCACTACCAAATTATCTTAGTTTACAATGAATACTTGATTGATTTTGTGGAGCCTTGACTCTAATTCTTCTGGTAGTGTAGGTAAGCATATGGCACTGAGCGCTGGTGCAGCACCACTGTATACGAGACGGGTCAATGATGCATATGGCTCAGGGCACGATGTTGGCTGCTGTGCACATGAACAGATCTCTTCTGTGCTTCAGGGACTATTTCTCTTAATCTGATCCCACAGCACTGTATCCGCAGGATGATTTTTGTTGACTCCATCACAACCTAACCTGGCAGACCACGGTCTTTAAAATTGTGGCCAGGCATCTCTCTCACCTATTCCATTCCTTAAGAATGAAGGACCCTACAGGCGCAGCTAGGCCCTAGAGGGTGAGTGTAGTTCTTGATTTAAAGCTTAAGTGGACTTAGAAAACCATTTCCAGCTGCATTCCAGGGAGAGGTAAACAGCCTGGATAGTAAGCGGAAAGCCGCCACCGTCCTCTTGCCATGCCACCCAAGGGCACGCTCCCAAGTTCCTCCGGGTTATATTTAACCACAACAGCAACATCAACAACAGACAATTAGAGGAAAGCCTTGGGCTTAAAGATAAGCTGTCAGGGACGAGACCAATTTCCTTCATGGATGCTCTATTCAGACTCAGTTATTTCGGCAGCCTTCTTTCACTGACACATCTGAGTCGGGACAGGCGTCTTTCTCCAGTCTTGCAAACATTTTTTTAAAGCCTCCACCCTTGTCTCTTAAACATGTGCAAACCAATTAAAGCTCATATATTATGCAAATCAGGGCGTTTTGTTAGTTGTTACTGCAGCATGGAGTTGCTGGAGAATGGGGCTGGGGGTACAATTTCGAGGATGTGCTGTAATGTGCGCGAATGCCACTTACATTCGTTCTTCACATCGTTAGCTAAGGAGAAACAGACAGAACTCATTCCAGACTCCAGCCACTGGAAGAATGGTAAGGGGTAAAGAAAGTGACTCTTATGCCAGAGATGAGCCAAGTTGTATTGAACTTTTCATCTGGAGACATGCAACTTCCTCTGTCCTCACTCCCTTAGTGGCTGCTGCGCAGTCAGAGCGCTGTCATTGCTCTAAGGGACGGAAAGCACGGGTTATTACCATCTGGATATCTTCCTTCCCTGTCTCCTCTCATAATGGCTGGGCACAAAGACATTTACCACACGTCTATTTTTGGTTTCTGTTTTCATTTCCTGACCAGTCTCTGGTTTCATTTTTATACAATATTTCTATTAGATAATCTTTGACATTGTAAAAAAATACAGATAGGGTGTAGCAAAAGTAATAAAGATGGGAGTGTCATTTTGTTGTGCTGCATCTCCCTATGTTATTTGGCATCAAAACTCATTCTTATAAACGTGTTCATTCATTTCATGCTGCTCCAAACAAAAGAGCTAAGACTATTGAGCTTTTTAGTCTATTTTTAAAATGTGTACTGGTAACATTTTTCCCACATAATGAAAATTAAAAAATCATCCACTGTTGAAACATACTTTATCATATAATTGCATAGTATCCACTTTACTCAATTGTTCGGAATTTATTTTTAATCTCTCAGAATTATAAATGGCATACTGAACACCTTTCTGTATACTACATATATACAGATATCAGTTCAAGAAAATTATAGAAACGAATACGGGATCCTCTGTATCGGACTGCCATCAGCTTTTCCTGTGCTGATTCTTTTTCACTGTGGCCTGGCATGTGGTAGAGAATGTTAGAAAATGAAAGGAAGGCAGATATTTTGTCCTCAGGGAGTTTGGGGATAGAACCAGAAATGAAATCCATTGCCTGGACCGCTGTAACTTGAAGCTGTTGCTGTAGCTGAGAGCTGCAATGGGTAACAAGAGAGGGCAGTCATGCGACAGGTGTACAACCCTCACCTCTGTGGTGGATGGTTCCTCTAAAGCATTCTCTGCCTCTGCATCATGCCCACATCCCGAGTCTGACAGCTGGACTCTTTCTCTCTCTTATCTACCTGGGATGGTATGCTATGCCCACTGAAGCTGAGCATGGAAGTCATTTCCTCTTAGCAGCTTTTCCTGGTATCTCCTCAAAAGTCCCCAAACCTTTGATCTGAGAAATCATTGTTTGTCAGTATGTGCAGATCACCCTTAAAGAATATAGCTCTGGAGAACAGAGACTGTGTCTTTATCAACACAGACCCAGAGTCACAGGGAATCCGCAAATGTTAGCTGGATCAATAAATAGTCACTGGGACTGATCTCAGGAGTTTGGCTCACTCACCTACACAACACGATAGGCTACTCCATCATTTTTGAACTGAGATTGTCGGCTTAATGCCTGACTTCTGAGTCATAGCAGCCCACCCATCCATCAGTAACTCCGGTCGGCCTCATAAGGTATGACCTACCTCTCCTTCGTTAGATGGTATCTCCCAAGAATGTGGGTGAAAAAGAAAAGGGATTCTATTATCCATAACTTCTGAGTCACCCACATTCTTTACACACATACAAACGCCCACGCTGACACACGTGCCGAGGTGCCACTCAAGTCTGCGTCTGGAGTCAAACATACAAATAAAATCGGAGGCAAGACTGAAATGGAGAAGAAGGAAAGGAGTAACACGAGAAGAGCAGAATATACGGTGAGAGACACAACAAGAGATCATGTTTCGTGTGTAACGACGATTGCTGGCTGAGAGACGGGCACGAATGGATGATCAGTGTGGAGCTAGCAGACGGTAACTGGGAAGAAAGGTAGCAGGAACGGGCACTGTGGTCCTGTGCTAATGTCAGCTTACAAGTCGCATCTGGGAGTCAGGAGGCCAATTACAAAAGCAGAGGTAGCTAGCATACCTATGGGCTGTTCCAGGCAAAGGTGATGATGGTGACAGAATGGGAGAAGGATATGACTACAAAACATTGCTGCCCAAAGTTTAATGATCAGGAGATGAGTCTTGGTATACCATTAAAAATTCAGATTATCCCAATCCCGAATATATTTTGGCTCTGTTAACTGTGTGGCAGAGGCCAAGACTATAGTTTTTTGTACACATAAATACACACACACACACACACACACACACACATTAGATTCTGAGGACCTTTCTTTAAAAAAAAAAACACTAATCAAAGGAAGTGAAAAGAGATACCAAGGCAGGGAAGAGGCAACGAAATGAAATTATAAAAGATGCCCAAATAATGCAAGCTTTGGTAAACTGCAATCATTGAAGTAAATCATAGTGATTTTATTTACTTGGTTGGATTGAGATAATGATCCCAGAAGTTGACAAATCTGTCAATTTGCACATGTACCTATATCTACATCTAATGATCAGTCTGGATAGGTAGTCACCACAGAACCATGATTCCTTTCTTATAAACCTATGGTTTGAGATGGATGGTGTATTAGTGAAGAAGTTAAGCCTGTGAGAGAAAGTAGGCTTCCCACGCATTTCCAATATATGTCCCACAGAGCTTCCCTGCCCCTCACCATGTTGTGCCCATGAGATCCAGTAGCAATTGGCCAGGAGGATAGTGCTGAGGTAAGGCTAACTTGTATTGTCAGAATGAAAAGTTTTAGCTTGACTGATACCTTCTCCAAGAATCCCACTGAAGAGAGAATAATTAAATGATAAACTGAAGAATATGAAGATGATACAACACATCTTAGCCTGCTTTTCTTGATCTAGAATCCACTATGATCTTCTTTTAAAATACTTTCCCAGCAATGTGCTGACAAGAGTGTTAAGAGCTTTCCAGGAGCTCGAGTGTGCCAGAGTTCAAGAATGGCAGGAGCAGAGGCTAGCCAACAGAGCCAAGGTTGGCCCTCCTACAGCAGACCTGACCTGGAGGCCAGACCACTGTGCAAGACATAGTGTAAGCTCCAAGGAGACGGGGTGGTGATGGGCTAATGTCCTGTATCTATAGCATATACTGCCAATCACAGCAGGCCCTCCCTCAGTCTGCACTGATGGGAGCGTTATTGTCTAGGTAGTCTTGTGAGTAGGACAATATAGATTTTCAGGCTCAGAGTCTAAACCTATGTATTCTGAAAAATTTCCGCATGTGTCTTGCATTCTTGACTAGGAGTTTAGATTTGATTTCATATTGAGATCTGAGAAAAGGTCCTATTGTCCTGACATACACCACGTGTTTGTATGATTTTCTCGAGAAACCTTGTCTCTTCCGGCCTTTGGTCTGATATCTGATCCCCACTCTGGCTTAAATTGCATTGATTTTTCTTCCTTGTCTGTCTGTCTTTGGGTATCTGTTAAAATTTACAGCTTACCTGCCTTGGGGGTTTTCTTTTAAACTCTCATATAAGTCCTCAAGCCTCCACTTTGCTCTATCCTTAAATCCTTTTCTTCATAAGACTAAGAACTCCAAGCAGGGATCGATCCTAACTTCATCTTTTTCATTTGGAATGATCCATCTGAGCATCTGGAGCATGGGTCTGGGAACTGGGGACACATCTTCCAGGGGCATTGGCGGTTTATGCATCGTAGCATGTGAATAAGCCTTCTGGGGTTACATTGATGGAAAAGGAACAGAGAGAGTGAAAAAGGGTGGCATCAAGGAAAATCTCTCTCTTTGTCCTTTGACAAACTTCAGCTATGTAAATGCAAACATTTCTAAGGAAGTCACCTGTGCTCCTTCAATAATTGTGCTTCACAAGCCGCGTTTCAAAGCTCGTTCCCACATTCCTGGTTTAAGCTGGGCACTTTCCAACTGCCCTGTGAGATCTAGTTGCAAGGTTCGTATGGCAACACCATTTGTAAACAACTAAGGAAAATGCAAGTCAGGCTGCAGCCTGATTGAAGCTAGGAAGGCAGCTCTGAGCAGGCGGGCAGAGAAAGATGGGGACCCCCTATTTGACCTGTTTGCAATTCTGCTCTTCACGCGGTGAGTGAACACATTAGTAAGACAACACCTTTGAACAAGAACGTGTGTAGCAAATGCTTTTAGCAGGGCAGACCAGATGGAATGAAACAATCCCATTTCTTTCTGATCGGGATTAGTGTGAGTGTTGTACTGGTTAAGAGCTCAGCCATTACTGCTAGAAGTCAAACGAAGTAACGTTTATTACCACATTTTATAAGTCCCTTACAATTGCTCTGATTTGAGATTTGAGGCATGATTGTGAACTAACTCAGTTCCTGTTATTTCACGCCCAGCAGCAAAGGAATTAGTGAAAACTGCATTAGAGTCTGATTCTGTAATGGTCTTCATGCCGTTCCTCTCCAGTGCAGTATGGCTTGGGCAGATTGTTCCCCGGCAAGAGTGGACAGAAGCCTTGGTTTGGACCCCTAGTGTTCAGGGTAATTTAATCACAGGCACTTTTCTGGGCAGCCTCCTGAATCTCCTACAAACCAAATCCAATTACCCGTGGAGTCTCTAATAACTGACGAGGAATATTTTTCTTTCTTTGTTTTTTTTTTTTCCTATTTCCTTTTCTCCCCCTCTGGTATATGAGGAACTGACTGAGGCAACAAATTTATATGGTTTTGTTTTTTTTTTTGTGAGAAAAATTTGGTTTTTATTTTGAAGAAACAATCATAAATGCAGAAGACACATTGATCTGTAATCGGCAGTGTCACTAATGACTCGGCGACCCTAGGCATGAAGGAGGTGCGGGAAAACAAACTCGCGTGTAATACAGACTCTGAATCACTGGCTAGAGGCTCCAGGAAGAGAGAGGGAGCAGTATGGAGGTGATTCAAATGGCAAAGAGGGCTTAAGGATGCTTTTGCCTTTGGCATCTAGGCCTGGCTTGGTAACTGGTTTCAAAAGGCAGACATCTGTTACCGTTAAGATATGTGAAGGAAGCTAACATTGACAGACCCTGAATCTAAAGTCTTTCACCCGAAGACCTTGATATCAAAGAGTTAAGGGAGGTGGGTAACTGAGCATTGCCTGTTCCGAGTGCAAACAGCCGATGACGTTGCGGGGCGTGCTGCAGCGTGAGGCCTCACACTCTCCTCTTGGTGAGGGGGTGGAGGTTATGACACAGATGGCTTTCAAAAATAAACAATGCCATTGTGCGGCAAGCAGAGCAAAGAAAGTTAGCACCGTATACACAATAATGACAGAAACAGGAAAAATATTATTCAAACTCACCCAAGAGGAGATAATAAAAAGAGATTCAAAAGAGCAATGATAGCCAGTATTAGGGGAAGGCTTGGTGCATCTGGCAGGCACATATGCTGCTGGCAAGAGAATAAGTTAGTACCAACCTTGTAGGGCAGGAAATCTGCATAAGAATAAATGCGTTTTTCTCTCAACTGCTACATAAAGATGCATAAAGACTATGGCAGTCACAAGCACAAATTTAAAATAAAATGCTAAAGAAAAGAATTAAATAAATTAATAACGCTCATTACAATGGAGTAATTCCAGCCTTGAAGAATGAGATGAAGCACATTCACCTGTGTGGAAGGATGCTTATAATATATTCCTAAACAAGCAAAAATAGATTCCACAGTGGCATATCATATACACATTATGCCTGTATCTTATACCCATGGGCATAGATGATAAAATATTTTATATTTAATATACAGATGTATACGTAAATTTATGTAACCATATGACACAAGCAAATAGCATTAGCATAACCTTCATGTAGTATAAAGCAATTTACATATCAACATGCACCTCTAAATACATTTGTATATGTCATATGCTAGTGAAATTTCTTGTGTTTGGCTCGGTCATGAAATACAAGTCAATACAATTTTCTCCTTTTCATCTTAGCTTATTAAATAACATTTTCCATGGAGAGAGAATAACTGTCCCCTGAGGAGAACACAATAATCCCTGTTAGGTAAATGCCACTAATGCAGGCAGCATCACCACTGGGCTTTAAAGTCACTGAGCAAATGCTGGATGTGAACTAGGGTATGAGACTAACTCCAAATGGTTTCTCAAGATATGCCAGTCTGAATGGGAAGAAGAGGGCCAGCCAGCCTCTTAAGCAAGCACTGGACAGTAATGTCCCCAGTGGTGGACACTCATGCTCCCAGTATGACTCCCAGAGAACACTAGAATTATTTTTCTGCCATCCTTCACCAGGATCTCCTTATCTGGATACCTCTGTAAATCTCAAACTAAACGATATTTTGCAGGACAAATGTGCAGGATGCATGAAGAGTGCCCCAAATCAGAAAAGATAAGGAAAAAAATGCAAAATTGTCTCAGATCAGAACAACTAAAGGGCCATGAAAACGAAACACTGTCTGAGGTTTTGGATGGAATCCTAGAACAGAAAGAAATCCCAAGGAAGAGGAAAACACTGGTGGATTTTAAGAAGATGGGACACATACCTAATAGTATTTTGCAGATGCTAATTTCCTAAAATTAGGGAGAGGCGGGCAGGTGATGGGTATAATTAGGAACCACTCTGGTGTTTGGGAACTTTTCAGTACTCATAAAATTATTTTAAAATGTGGGATTTTTTTCTTGTTTAATTAGGGAAAGTATCCTCTGCCTTCCTTCTGGTTTTGATCTTATTCCACAGATGTCAAGGGAGCCTTGAAGCTTTCATACACAGTTTACACTGTTCATAATCGCAGGCACACCCCTTGGCAGTGTGGCTAAAAGAGATTTTCACAACCTGTAATGTTCTGGTGATGAATTAGCACATCCCAGAGTTTTAGGAACGCCTTCAACCAGGAAGGGGTTTTCTGCTCTTTGGAGAATTAGTTCCCAAGAATAAGTTTTGGGGTCTAGTCACCCCCTGTAACTCTCAAAGGTACCTAAACAAGTGCTGAACACACAAGTGAGTTGTTTGATGCCTAAGAAACATGAAACAAATCTCTGCTGCCAGCTCCATATACTCAAAGGCACATATGCTTTTCTTTGTGAAGAATTCACATTCTCCAAATGTATTTCTATAATACAGTAGAGCATTTCCTGTGCAGAATATTCCTATTCTTTCATCATAAAACTCATGGTAGCAAAACAGCAAGCAGCAGATTTTATCCACAATAAAAATACTCTTAATGTACACATACCTTTTAATTTTTACTCAGAGACTATGTTTAATGGCCATATTTTTCCCTCAGTGGGTGCTCAACAAGTACTACTAAATGATGACTGTTGAAATAATATATTCCATCTCTACCCATAGTCCCTGGAATTAGTCTCTGCACCCCTCTCTGGGGGCAAGTCCAACATCTGTAGTTTGGAAAATAGTCACTTCTGCTGTATTTGATCAAGTGAAATCCTGAGCGCACATAGACGGACTCCCATATACTGCAGGTTCTTCACTGGGGCAAATGGCTCCTAGGGCTGGGCATTGCAGATAAGATCCGATAGGTACATAGACATTTCAAACTAATTTACCAGCCAAATCTCTGTGAGTCTTATGAATGAGAACCCTGATGCCAAGTAACTTAAAATTCAGCATAGAGAAGAAAATCCTTACAGGGTCATCAAAACGTTTGTGAGAATCCAGCCAGGTAGTGAAGCCAACATGCAACTCCGCAGCACAGTGAATCCCACCTCAGCCCACAATGAAGCAACATTACTGTGAGGGGTATAAAGAAGACATGCTCTCCCTGTCACAGGAAATTCTCCGGTCTCAGAAAGGAATGAGAAGAGCAAGCAGAAACCCAAACCAGAGAAGAGCACAGTAGTGGATTCTTCCACCCTAACAGAAGCACTCAGCTGCTTCTCATGCACAGCAGGGAAGAGGCGAGAGGATCTGAGACTTAATGGATGGGGGAGGACACTTAGAGGAGCCCAGGGAGGGAAAGGGCATTAGCAGGCTTGAAGAACAGAAGGCGTGTAGTTAGGAAATCTTTGACGCAGTGAGGAATGAGATGTTACCCACCAGGTGGCTCAGTAGGACATGTGAAAAAAAGAAACAGGGAAAAGCCATAACTGCACTGGCAGGTGGGACGGGACATGAGGGATTGTCTTACACAGTGGGTGGGGCAGCTCAAGATCAGTAAGACAGCTAACCATCAATCACTTCCTATTAGGGAAATTTGGTGACCGCATTTTTATTGATACAAAGATTAAGTAAGCAATGGACAATAGGAGAAGGGAGTCAAAACCTTAGAATACATAATGAATAGTTTATTGAGTTGAGGTAGAAGGATTTCAAGACTGACTTCAAGGCCAGGGGTATGGATAGATGACCCTCAGGGATGGATGCAGAAGGGAAGTTCATGAAGTCCTCTTGGATGTGACAGACTGAGAAAGCTGAAAAAGCAACCTCCCAGGAGTGCCCCAGAAAAAGGCAGAGGGAAAACACAGAAAGTGCATGAAGACATAGGCTTCTGGATTCCCATACGTGGAGCTTGAAGATGCCACTTTGTTTCAACTGTAAAAAAGGAAAGAAGACATTGGACAGACTTCTCGTGTCTTATAGAGAAGGAATCTGAGTGAACCACTGCTTCCAAGAGGAAACAGCTAGGGCAATAAAGCAGAGATTTCAGGATATGGGAGCAAGGGGATCACAAAGGACATAACTATGGAAGCGGCAATTGCGTGGGACCTGAGCTGTACTGGATGAACTGTTGAAGATAGATTACATACAAATACGAATGTTCCAATTCCCAGAAACCAGCACAAGAACAGGTCTTCACAATTCTGTGCAACCTATAGCCAAAAGTTAAATTAGATACCAAAAGTACTAGGGAAAAATACTCCATGCTTCCAGCACAAATGGCAGAAAAGGAGCCATTTTGGAAATGTCAGAACGCTCTGTTTTTCTTAGCAAAGTCTTTCCAAAGGAGAAACTAGTTAACCAGAGACTCAGCTGGGGCATAACATCTCCTAACTGATGCCTCAAGTCCACTCAGCATCCTATGTAAGAGAAAAGAAAAGCACATCTATGCCCCTTAGAGCTATCCTATCTTTAACAAGAAGTCAAGAAGCTATCCATGATGTCTGTGAAGTCCTGTCTAAAGACCTGTGCTTAAGAAGAGACAGACTGTAGGCATGGACAATGTTTTGTTTTTCCCTCCTATATCTTGTATATCTTGTACTGAGTATCAAGTCATCACATTGTAAAGAGACAGAGAGCATCAAACCAGATTTAGCAAGGCTGTTGAAATTATTAGTCTGGAAATTTAAATATATGGAAATTATGTTATAATCCAGAACAAGGAAGAACTTACGGACAACACGTGCAGAGGTGATGACAAGCCTGAAGCATAACCAAAAAGTGATGCCTTTGATGGATCCGGGGAGAAACTTGTTTTCAGTCTATTACAAACTCTTCAAAGCAGAGGCACAACATAGCGTGGAAAGGCTTCATTCCATCTTCTGTTTCTTGGTAAAAATCCATCACTGAAGGATGTCAGGGCAGAAGTTCTGAAGCAGAAGCCATGGAAGGATGATTCTTACTGACTTAACCCTCATGACTTACTTAGACTGCTTTCTTATACAAACCAGGATCACCTGCACTAAGAGAGCACCACCGACAGTGGGCTGAGCTTGCCCACCATCTATCATTAATCAAGGAAATGCCCATCAATTTGCATATAGACCAAATTATAAAGGCATTTTCTAGACTGAGAGTGCCTATTCCCAAATGACTCTAGCTTGTGTCAAGCTGACATAAAAGCAATCAACACACCCACCCATGTATATCAATTCAAATGGCAGTAAATCAAATATAAAAGACAAATTCTGAAAGAAGCCAGAGGGATCCTATCTATGGGACAAAGTATTACATCAACCTTACCTCAGAAATCATGGAATACAGGATAGAACAATGCATTTAAAGGCTTTCTTTAGCAAAAAGTAAGCAATTTGCAAGCTTAAAATTCTATAGCATGAATTTTTTTTTAAGAGGAAAAGGGAATTAAAACTTTTTCAACAGGTATTGACTGTTGAAAAAGGACCTGCCTAATAGTAAGAGTTTTGGAGACAGAAAATTAGAGAAGTTCAAACCTGAACTCCCTGAAGGAAGGGAACGTGCCAGAGAAGGAATAACTGAAGGTGAAATATAATCTTTTACTCTTCTTGTTCTTAATTGATCTAACAGATCAGAGACTAAACTCAGAAGCTAGATCTTTGAAATGATCAATAATATTGATAAAGTTCTAGCCAGACAAATTAAGGGAAAAAATAACACATGCTGCTACTGTTTTAAAAAACAAAACAGGGAACAAGCTTTGGAGTCCATGAATATATCACGTGCTGTAACTGAGTGCACTAATGTGCACTTACAGATTTGGCAACCCACATGCAATGGACCAATTCCTCCAAAACACACCCTACCAACAACTACGATGAACAAACAGATTATTTTAACAGCCTGGCAGCTATTAAAGAAATCAGATCAACTAATAATAACCTCCAGAAAGCACCAGGTCCGAATGAGTTTGTTGGTGAACATTTATACCAAGTACTAAAAGAAGAAAGTAAACTACTTCTCCACCAGTGTCAGCAAACAAAGCCTAGAAACCTCTTCCTACCACATACGATACTTGCATAGTCTAACACCAAACCAAACACAGATTGCAACAAGTAAAACTGAGACAAGTATCATGCACAGTCCTAAACACAAAAGGTCCTCAGTGACAAATTATCAAGGCAAGCCCAGCAGTGTATAAAAAGAACTGTACACAATAAGTGCCAGGTTGTCTAAGGATGTAAGGCTACTTTGGCATTTGAAAATTAGCCAATTAATTCCATATATCCAGATTGCAAAAAGGAAAAACTGCACGATCATATCAGTAGGTGTCGAAAATATATTTGATAAAAGTCTAATGGCCATTTATGATTTTAAAAAAATGTTCCAAGAAAATTAGAAAAGCCAGGGACATTCTGCAGCTTAATAATCATCGATCAAAACCTTACAATAACATGATTTACAGTTAGCAACTATTGACTTCTCTTCTAAGACCAGAAACAAGACAAGGAAGTCTTTTGTCATTGTCTTTTAACACGTACTAACACATGCAGTCCTCAAAGACAAGGAAACAAGTGGGATAGTGGTTTGAACAGAGAGAACAAAGACTCCACTGTTTACAGATGACATGTTTGTCTATGTAAATATTCTAAAAGAACTGACAGCAAATGAAACCATTTGAATCAAGAAAGTTGCAGTTAGATTATTAGATTCAGGCTAATAGAATCAAAGTCAATGACTCTCCTACATATTATCAATGAGCAAAAGGATCTTTTTTTGTTTTGCTCCTATTGCATATTGAATTTAGGTAAAAGTCTAGAAAATATTAGTAAGATATTTTATGAGAATGACTACAAAACTCTGATGAACATCAAAAGACTAAATCAGTGGAGATAAAGAATTCATATTCACAGATAGGAAAATAGTATTATCAAAATTTAATTTCTAATAAACTTCATCTGTGAGTTTGTAATCCATGATACCTATTAAAAGTTGATCAAAAGACTCTGTGAATACTGAAAAACTGATTGTAAGGTGTCTATGGAAAGTGAAAAAGCTCAGAACAAATCGCACAATATAGACAGAGTAGAAACTAGAGGACTTGCATGCACTATTCAAGGTCTAAACAATAGATACGAACAGTAATCAACACCGCGTGGTACTAGTGAAGGGATAGACAATTCATTCAAAGGATCAGAGTAGAAAGCCGAGAAGCAGACTCATGCAATACTAGTCAACTGAGCACTGATAAGGAGCACAACCTTTTCAACAAGTGGCCCTGGAATAAGTAGAGAGCCACACACAAAATAAATGAATCTAGACAGATGCCTCACCCTTTCCATAAAACTAACTCAAAATGGATCACAGCACAAGATGTAGAAAACAAAAACTATAAAGCCTTTAGCAAACAATGTTAGAGAAAACCTGGATGGCCTTGGGTTGGCAATGGATCCAACACACCATATCAGAGGTATAGCCCTGGAAGGAAATAACCACTCCTCTTAACGTCATTAAAATGAAAACATCTGTTATGTGAAGTACAATGCCAGCAATGTCAAGGAACAGGAGGCAAGCCATAGACTAAAGAAAACATTCGCAAAGTCATATCTGATGAAGGATTGCTATCCAAAACCCTGAAAACATTTACAAAACCCAATGCAAAAGGAAGTCACTCAATGTGAAAATTGGTCAATAATTCTAACAGATCTCATCAAAAAGGACACATAGATGGATGTGTAGAAGATTTTCTTCAGCACATATCAAGGACGTGGGCATTACACAATGAGATATCTGTTCACAGCTATTTCTATGACCAAATACACAGTGATGAGCAGACAAAGTACTGTCAAGAATGCGGGTGACAGGCATTGTCATTCATCGCTGGAAGGGCTGAAAAATTGGAAATGCCACTTTGGGAAGCACTTTGGCATTCAAAAGCAAACATACTCTTATCAAACAAGCCACCAATAGTGCTCCTTGGTACTTACTCAAAGACTTAGCAAAACTTGTATCTACAAAAGCTTGTACATGGATATTTTTATTGGCTTTATTCATATTTATCAAAACTTGAAAGCAATCAGCTTGTTCTTTCACAGATGAATGAATAAGTAAAATTGTGATCTATGCAGACAAGGTAATATTAGTTAGTCCTGAGAAAATAAGCTACCAAAATATGTAAAGATGGGAAGAAGTTTAAATGTGCATTACTGCGTGAGAGTAGACAACCCAAAAGGCTTCCCATTGTATAACTCTAGCTGTGCAGCATTCTGGCAAAAACAAAATTCTGGAAACAGCAAAAATATTTTATTTTTACTGGGTGTTGATAGCCAGGAACAAAATGGCTAAATATGGCACACAGTCTTTATTTTACACGCTTGTGTGTGTGTGTCTTATGTGTGTGCTCTCGTGCCTGTGTATACTATAAGACAGGAGTGCAGCTCAGAAGATAACATTTAGGAGTCAGTTCTCTCTGTCTCTCTATCTTGTAGGTCCTGAGAACAAGCCAGGACATCAGTGGTAAGCACCTGTACATGCTCAGCCATCCCACCACTCAGCATGAGCATGTTAGAGCAGTGGGTACATTCTACGTGGTACTCTAACGGCAGATATATGCCATGGTGTATTCATTCAAACCAAGTGAATAAATAACACCAAAGTGGATCCCAGTGGGAACTCTGGGTGATTATGACAGGCCAATACAATCTTGTCATTCTTAAAAAGTCTATATTCTTGTGGAGTTGTTGAATGGGATGTAGTGAGTACGTGGAGTCAAGAATGACATGAGAAAATAATCTTTTAAAATAGAACTAAGTATTTGTATTATAAGTAAGTAATATGACCCAAAGTAGTCTAGAGACATGTTATCAATGGGGCAGTCATAGATCCCATGTGGCAACCAGCCACCGTAGATGTGACTAGTCTGAATTGATACATGCTGTGGCAAAACACGCCACTCCAATGCCTCACTGAGAAGGAAAGTAATCTACATCCTTCATAATTATGTTAATTAGATGAGGCAAAAAATTTAATATAGGCTAAATTAAAATGTTCTTATTTTCTCACCTTTTTAATATTACAGATGTTACAGCTATATAAGCACACCTGGGTTTTGTGTGATCACTCTTCCCCCACTGCTAGCTACATGCTCCATCCTCAGCATTGCGGTCAGGTTCAGGATGCAGAAAAAAGCATATGTTTGTGGACAGAGGATTCCGGAGAGATAGACAGGAAACAGAGAGAGTAGAGGCACTACACCATGAGTGATCGTTCTTCTGCAGACCCTGGTGAGAAAACCAGACTGAGCGGAGCGGAAGTGCACGCACTTGTGAAAGGCAGGGACCTGGGCTCATAGCACGGTGATGCCGTACAGTCACTCAGGCAGGAGAAGCTGGAGGCCAACTGGCGAGGATCCTGCCCTAGCGGGACGCTGGATAAGGAGGCACTGTAGCCATTTCCTCAATCAAAAAGTAGAAAACAGGTCTGGGAGAAGCTTGAGGACACAGGTATGATGGTCAGAACCCAACTGCAAAACCTGGCTGTCATGTTGCCTGTTTTGAACTCCCTGAGGAACAATACCCAAAGTTGGTCTCTGGCCTACACACACACACACACACACACACACACACACACACACACACTCTCACACACACATGTTCACCTACACACATATCCCCACAACTAAAGACAAAGAGTCACAAGGACCAAAGCTGTCATTTACCTGTGAAATGATGCAACTTTGTTTGGGTGCAATAGTGCTGAGGGATGGGAAACCTAATGAAGGTGCTGCAGCAACAATCTTGTCAGCCGCGCTCACCGATGTAACCTTAGCCCGACACTGAATGGTTAGGAGAGCATCATTCTTAAAACCAAGAGACTGCAGAAGTGAGGCGGTACCCAGCCCCCTGCTTTCCAACCCTCAGAAAGATGCCTTCTTGGATAAAAGACTGCATATGATGGCAAAGTGGACGATCTCCTCACAGAGCGCTCTAGGAAATGGCAGAATCATTGAAGGTAGCTCCATAATTAAGAGCCATTGCTAGGAGCCACCTCCTGTGGCTTTGGCTGCTGGAGGCATTTGGTTTGCTTCACGCAGACAGAGGATAAAACTCCCATAGGCAAGGGAGAAATGTGAACAGCCTGGGGTACTTCCTGGCTTTTGTTAACTGCTGTGTGAAAGAAAAGGCTATATATAGATTTTTTTCATTCCTCTTTCTGTAATTTTAATGAGACCCAGAGTCGAAGTATAAAGATTTAAATTTTCAAATCCAAAAAATAACGTTTAATTTGTAAAGAAATGGAAATGCATTTTTTTTCACTTCAGGGTAAATATCACTGTGCTGATCTGCAAAATGATGTGATTCTGGAGTTTAATAATCGCAATATATGCAAAAACCCGCCAGTCCCTCTTGGCAGATTTGCATTCAATATTCTCCCATGATCCCCTGTTGGCTACAAGTGAATTATATTTGAGAATCAAGAGGTGAAAATACCGACAGGATAAGGGTATTAAAATGCTGTGTGTCTTGGGCAGTAACTGAATAAGTAACTTCTCCTGAGTCCTTAAAAACATGACGCTAGCTCTCACATAGACTGGCAGATTGAGTGTAGGAGCAACTAACTCTTACTACCTAGATAAACTCTAGTATAGCAGAGAACACATTGTACATCCTTGAAACTGCCCAAAATAAGAGGGCAGATCGTGGCATGATCAGGAAAACAATGAAAAGATGCAACGAAAGTCAGGTCCCGTGGATCATTTCTTCCAGTGTTTGCTGTTAGCAACCTTGAATAGGCTGCAGCAGGACAAGAGGCTTTCTAATGACTGGGAAAACGAGCGTCCCTGAAATTCTTCTAATCAAAGCACTGGGTAGCTCTGAAGATTTACAAGTCCCAACTGTGTTATTACGATTCTCAGTTTCAACCAAGAAATTAGGGAGTGTGTGATACAAGCAAACCTGATCAAGAAAAGAGTCATGTGACCAACTGTGCCCAAAGCCATCAGGAAAGACACTTCTGTGATAGTCATAAAGAAAAGGTGTCAACAGAGGAACTAACAGTTACGTGTTTGTTTTCAAGTTCTGCAGATTAAATAGAGATAGATATCTCTGTCTTTATTTTGAGCACAATGCTCCACAGACAGTGATGTTATTTATTAAGATGTCTGCAGTCTTTTGTTTTTTCGTAGGTAAATATTTGGACAATAATGCTCCCAAAAGGACGAGGGTGAGGCATGCGTGAGACCAAACTTTTAGTACATAGTAAGTCTTCATAAGAATTATTATCATTATTGGGACTAAGGAGATGATACATTGGTGTCTTTTTTATGGAAGCATGAGGACCTCGTTTTAAGCGCTGGTGCCAAAGAGGTAACTATATGGACTTGTGGTCTCAGCATGTGGAATACAGAGACAGGAGGATTTCTACGGCTCGCTGGCCAGCCAATCTATCTAGACCAGCTCCAGGTTTAGTGAGAGACCTATCTCAAAGATGGAGAGGGCCTGAGGAAGAGATCCTGATGTCACCCTCTGGCCTCCCCACGCTTACTCACTATCACAATCTGAAGGGTCTATACTTTCAACCTACAAATTACTAGCAACACCAAGATAAACTTAGAACATTGCTTTGCCTTCAACACAATTGCTTTAGGACTTCCCTTCTGTAACCTCTTTCAAAATAATCCATGAGCAACCATGGAAGCAAGACTGAAAATAATGATTATATTAAAATGAGTCAAACCTGTTCTGCCAAGCCCAGACAATAAAAATCTGGACCAGGAACTGAACACCATCCGTCATGAGCCTCCATAGCTCTATCCCTCCCCCAGCCCCGTTTTAGCACGCATTCTCATACCATATCACTGTTCCCTTCCTCCGCATGCCTCAGCATACCTCTGGACCTCCACACTCCCCACCACAGCCTCATCTCTCCCCACACCTCATCATAGCTTCGTCCTTCTCATACCCCATCACTGCCCCCTCCAATACCATCGCACATCCCCCATTCCACATCACAGTCCCGTTGCTCTACCTACCTTCACACTCCCTACCACATCCTCACCATGCCCCACAGCTTAATCACAGCCTGGTCCATCCCCATCTCTCTAAAATTCATGTTATTTCCCCTATCTGCATAGTTCATAATCGACATGAAGTGTTTTGAAAAGTAAGTCAAGCTTGCAACATTTCCATCCCTAAGTCAGTTATCAGCACATGAATTTGTTGAGTAACTTTGTCATCTTATGATTACACCTCTGAGAGCAATCGCCACTCTGAAGCCATGCTGGGGACAATGTAAGTTATATGCTTGAAAGATGTTGGAAGATCTGGTAGCAGTGTGTCTTATCTTCAATCACTCCATGCAATGCCAAGTCAACAAATGACAGCAAAAACAGATGTTTTGGCATGCTTTGTCGTAAGACTCTTTTAAGTGATAAGAGAAAATGAAATGGCATGGTTTCAGTTCCTATCCAGCATAGCAGCATAGTTCCATGTAGGAAAACTTCTCCATGAGTACTCTTCCTACAGGGAGGAAGGACCGACCAAGTTCCTATTTTCTGTAGGCAACCACTGCTGTCTTCTGTAGTGATCTGTAGGTAACCCCTGCTGTCTTTTAGAGTGATCTGTGAGGAGCCCAAACTACCACGTTGCCAGGTCACAGCCAATCTTGTCTCTAAGAGTCATCCGTCTAATTTGTTCTAAGAGATGACTGACTAACACAGTCAGGAACCCCAGAACCTCCGTGTCTCAGGGTGAGTTTATTGAATTCTTTTGGGGAAGAGGTCTGGAGTTGCTTATAAAAATAAGTTTGTTCAAATATTTGTGTATTCTGGAAATTATAGGTATTAATTTAATACTCTTCATGTGAGGAAGAACAACATCTTAATGGGGATTATCTACCTTACATCCGAAATTATGCCAGCTGTGTAAACCTTTATTCCCACTCGGCCTCACAATGCCGCATTCCAGTTTGAGATGTGAGGTAGCGGGGCCCAGAAAGAATGGTAATTTATTCACTGGCCTATTGGAAGCATATGACAGGCCTGGACTTTGTGCAGAGGGACTTTGCAGGAAGCATACACCAGGGAGAACAGAGTAGGAAAAGATCAATGCTTGGCTTCTTACTTTGTCACTTGGTTTCCTAGTGGTGTGATCAAAACTTCATTATCTTTTTAAAAATAACCAGATCAGACTTGGACACATCTTTGCAGATAGAAAACATGCTAAAAGACCAAGGAAGTTTTCTCCATACTGTAAGATTCTTGATTAATTTGGCAAACAAAGTGTGCTTCTATACACCCTATGTCTTCACAAGCATAACACTTCATGCATCTTGCATACTATCTTAGAGAAGTCAGCTTTAAATGGTGACACATAATTTATACAATTACTCTTTTGCAAGTAACAGTGGGTCTTATAATCTTCCTTGGGAAGAAATGAAAAGCTACTTTGGAGATGAAAGCAAGCTTCTGACAGAAGCAGTTAGCATGCCTCCCTACTTCTTACTTATGCTCTGTCTCTCTTTATCATCAGGGCAACAGCTGGCTGCAGGCAAACACTGCTCATGGTCACTAAATTCCTTCATTATATTCTGAACTATCATTTACCTTTCTGTTACATATGTGTATACCTGTCAAATTTTTTGCACAAATTAAGAAAACATTTTCTTGTCATCGGACTGAGGAATTTTCTAAGTCTTGGGCTTAAGTAGACCTTTCCAGGAAAAATCTTGAAGAAAATATTGGTAGTTCAACCAGTGCCCACTTCTTTGCTTTCAAGCTCCTTCTGTTTATTTTTATACGATAGGCATTAACTTCTACTAACAGGTAGACTAATTCTTTGACAAAATGATATCATATATTTGCAGTTAATAAGTTCATTTAATCTCAAATGTGCAAAAACAGACGTAGTTCATTGCAAGTTAGCATGTTTTTACTTTTGTCTATGCAAATACTACTACTTCAAGATTAACATTTAATCATCTCATTGCTTGTCACGGTAGATCAATATGACATATACTAAAGATGCCCTATTATAGAAAGGAGGAAATGAACACACAGCAGATGCATGTCAATATGCAGGTAAAATTCATATCCAAGCAGTTTAGTACATGTACCTATGCTCATAAAGACAACAACATACGGCTACCAGCAATGTGGAATTTGCACATACATAAAGCATTTGTCCAAAGACAGTGCTGGGGAAAGTGAAGCTCTGTCTCCTTGGTTGGTTAGAGAGCTACTGGAATTAAGGTACTAAACAGGGAGATGGCAGTGACACCCATTAATGGTGGGATTATAATTCATTTCTATTATTATTTGTTCATATTACTTACGTTATTTTAAGTATGTTTTCTGCTTCTTCACAATGAATATGTCACTTGAATAATTAAAACAGTAAAATAGAAAAGAATTACTTGCAGAACCCTCTAATAGTAGTGCTAGCTAGAAGATGAGTTTCTATGAAACCATGACTCTCTTCCAAATGAACTAGCATCCACCTAGTCCCTAGCACCCTAGCACCCTGCAGACTGAGGCGACTTGCTCTTCCATCAGCGCTCAGTTAAGTTATTATTCAATGCAACACCAGAAAGAGAGGAAATCTGAGAGCCAGCGCTCTCTGAGTGGGCAATAGACACTAACATCCTAACATCCTATGTTGTCTCTATGGGGAAGCCTCCTTGCTGTCCGAGGCACTCATCTCACTGCCTCCAATGGAGACTCCTGCTGGTCCAGGCTAGAGCTACCACGTGACAGGGAAGCCCAGAGGACAAAGGGAGTGCTTCCTCAGAGGAGAATGATAACTCTCATGATGATGACAGCAGAATTAGAAAGGCAGGGATAGTCTTCACTTAGCATGCTCTATAAAGTCCTCAAAAGCATTCTGTTTAGTTGACCATAGAATAACATTGGAAAGAAAAACAACTCAGATGGTTCTTAAAAGTATAAACATATACATTTATAAAAAGAGCTCAAATGGAGTTACTCTGTAGCAGGGAAACAATTTTATTATTAGACCCTACAGGCTAACAGAAAAAATACAAACAACAAATAAAAAAAAATACCAGTGTCAGCAATGGGTTACTTCTATTGGCATTGTTGGCCAATGAGGTCTCCTAGACCCACAGTGTTGCAGACCACCGCCGCTGCTCTTCATCATGCTAATCCTTGTTGTCAACTTGATTACATCTGTAATCAACTAAAACCCAAGCAGCTGGCTGTATCTTTGATAGGTTTGTTGATTAAGAAACTGGAAATGGAAAGATATACCCTAAATATGAGCCATACCTTCCAATATCAGTCCACAGAAATGGACGTGGAAGAAGAAAGCACAAAGTTATAATGAGTCTTCTCACTTCAAATGATTTAATCAACACAATCTCTCATAGATGTGCTGCTTGGTGTCTTGCTTTGGTCTAATAGTTCCTCACCATGACCCAATTCCTCTACTTAGGAATAGTATTGCATATTCTATGCTATTGTATTGTTTGCAAGTAAGTAATTTGTCTTTGATCTTATAGGGCAATAAAGCAAATATGATTACATGTAATGCATGACATTCTCATAAGTTAATAAAAAAGATATTTTAAATAAAAATGTAAATGTAAAATAGAGAAGGCAGTTCAGAAGGGCAATGCAAGCAGCTGAGTTATACCATTCTCAGAGACAAGACACAGCTTCACTCTTAGCAGAATCTAGTGGTCAAGAGAGGAATGGCCCTCCTTCCTCTCTTCTGTCAGGAGATGCAACCCTTGGCCAGTGATCACGAAGCAATGCCTAGGCTCCTGCTTGCAGCACAGGAGTACTGGAAGGATGTGCAGCTAAGCAGTTGAAGTCACATTGCTCCACAGATGCTTTTCTTCTCTGACAGTTTGAATGGGAATGTCCCAAAGGTTTATGTTTGAGTGCTTGGTGCCCAGTCATTACTGTTTGGGAGAGATTGGCAAGTGTGGCAGTTTTGGAGCCGTGCCATGGGGGGGGGGGGGGGGGAGAGGCTTGGAGGTTTCAAAAGACTCATGCCATTGCCAATATATCCTCTGTGTCCTGCTTGAGCGATGTGAGCTGAGCTCTCACATGTTCCTGCTGCTTTGCCTTTGCTCTGCCATCATGGGTTTTAACCCCCTAAACAGTAAACACTTTCTTTTTATAAATTGCTTCGGTCATGGTGTTCTGTCACAGTAATAGAAAAGTAACTAAGACATACACTTTTGATTTCGCCAGGCTGTCCCATGGGCAATACAAATGGCAATTACCTAGCAATGCCACAAAAAGCCATCTACTGACTGTTTACCAACTCAAAGAGGATAGGTATGGAGGAAGGTTCACTCTACAGTCTACTGAGCTAAATTTTACAGCACATAGAAACTGTCTCTAGGGACCACTTTTAAAGAATTAGATCCTATTTGTCTAGAGTAGTGGTTCTCAACTTTTGTAACGCTGTGACCCTCTAATACAGTGTCTCATATGGTGCTGATCCCCAGGCATAAAACCATTCTGTTGCTACTTTATAACTGTAATTTTGCTTCTGTTATGAATCACAGGGTAAATATCTGACATTTATAGGATATCTGATGTCTGACCCCCAAAGAGATCTCAACCCACAGGTTGAGAACCACTGGGTCTAGAAAGTGTGTGGGAGGCTTGAATTAATATTCATAAAAGAAGCCCAGAGGACTCTTTTTAGTCTTGATCACAGAATTATATGAAAAATTGGTATGTTGTGGAATAATCTTTTTGTACAATGTGAAGATGTGTCTCTCAGATTGGTTTAATAAACGCTGAATAGTCAATAGCTGGGTATAATTTTCAGGTCATAGAAAATTCTGGAAAGAAGAAGGATAAAGACACAAGGGAACACAGAGGAAGCATGACATGTAGAAGATCAGGTAAAAAGCCATGAGATAAGTGGCAGCACATAGATGAATAAACATGGGTTAATTTAAATTATGAGAGCTAGCTAAAAACAAGCCTAAGCTATTGGCTGAGCTTTTATAATCAATAAGTCTCCGTGTCATGATTTGGGAGCTGGCTGGCCGGACAGAGAAAGATTTGTGGCAAATGGTGCTAAACATCTGGGCACATATTTCCACATAAGACCCGAGAAAGCTTTAAAAAAATGGTTTCTAACACACAAAAACAGAATCAGATACAGCTGCCTAGTCCCGCAGTCTCTCATGCAGGACATGGTCCATAAATATGGCTCCTAGCCACTGCCTGTGGGTTTAAGCCACCTGACTATCATGGTCTAAGCCATACATGGTTTAAAGTTTTTCTCGTGCACAGAGAAAAGATTACAGATACGAAGTAAAGCAGGTACAGATGAGAAAAGCCTCTAAACTGGTTAAAATGTGTTTAACAATGTGGGTAGGCTTAAGAAACAAAAGGGCATAGAGAGTCATAAAAATGTTTAAAATAATAAAAAAGTATTAAAGGAGAAACAATAATAATAATATTAAAAGAATAAGCCACATAGAACTGGGAAATACACAGGGGATGAGTCTGGATCCTGTATGGTATTGTATTGACTTTAAAATTTTTTATTACTGATGAGCAAATAATAGCTGCTGAGAGATACTGGGTTATAAAACTACTAAAATAAACCAATCTATATATTTTAATGTGCCTTAACTTCAAAATGGAAGCAACAAAAATATGTTACATTGGGGAAGAGGTTATGTTTTTGTTTCCAAATAAAACAAAAGGTTGCGGATTCATTCAAGGTTGAAAGAGATCAGATTTGATTAGGGTAGACCTCATGAAAATCCTGACTATAAATATAATGAAATAAACCTAAAAAACTATAAAATAGGTGATACATACTTTATCTGATCAAACATAAAACAAAAAAATCATTTTTAACTGACTTGTGCTCATTGCACATTCCATACATGTGTTAAGACAGATATGTGTGCTACCTTTGAAAGTTTGTGTGTTCTTAGAACAAGGGGACCAGACACCAACGAATACAGGTAATCCAGGTGACCCAGCCTGTCATACTACCTCTGTTGCAGTTTCCTCAGAGTTCTGCATCTGAAACAGCTTCAGGGATGCTGACGGAGATGTTTTAACCACACAGACTATTCCATCCAGGACTTGACCATTATCCTAATTTTTCCAGGGTACCCCAAAGATTCCAGCACCCCCAGAAAACAGGAAGCAGCTTAGAAAACACCACATCCACATTCCCAATAGATGGGGTGGGTAGTTTTTGGTCATTCTGTGGGTTATGGATTTTTGGTATCATTTAGGAGGGTTGGTTACAAGTTGATACTTGTTATAGTTAAAAAAAATATTCTGAACAAAGGGGATTAGATCCAATAATCTCTTTCTGAAGAGAAAATGGGGAATATAATATAGAAAAGATGAAAAACAAAAGGATGGGTTTTTGAATCTACTTTTCAACAACCACTAACCTCAAATATTTTACAGTGGTATGAAATTTTGTTTATTTAAAAGTATTTCTGTTATAGTAAATTATGTGTTTCTATTCTTTTTTTAAGGTGTTGTACCTATGCTTCTCACTTAAAAGTGTAATGTTAAGTTCTATTTCTTGAAATCTATTTAAGACAATAAATACAGTTTAATAGCCATGTATAACAATCAAACTTATAGTCACATTAGGTATGTTTTCAAGGTCATACAAAGATATATTTTAGATAGATGATCTTCAAAGACTTCAAAGACCTACAGAATGTTACATTTAAAATATTTTGTAATATGTGGCTTTTCATGACAATGAGACATATCTGCTCCTGACAGCACCAACTTACTTCAAAGAAGATGATGGATATCAAAGAAACTCCATATAGAGTTTGCTTGCATTGTTGCAAAGCTAGCCATTTGAGCAAGAAACTGCTTTTGCCTTGACTGTTGCCAATAAGCTGCACAAACTGGACAAGAGGGACCCAGAAATGTGAAACCATAAAAGTCTATTTAACCATTTATTAAAGGTAGCAATGGAAAAACAAGCTCATGAATACAGAACAAAATAGACACTGCTACTGATGCAGCTGTTGCTGTCCTGTCATTGCCAAGTTTTTCTCCCAAAGGCAATGAGGACCTCATGGTTTGCTTAGGCTCCAACTACCCAAGAGAGTGTACGTGACCCTTCTTCTCTGTTTTATCTGGTCATGTCTCTAGAGAAAACCATACCTATGGCAAGCCACCCCAAAAGTCCTTGGTAAATGGACTGAGGTCCCACAACATTTTTCCTTTCTCTTCTAATTAAGAAGGTTCTCATCCTAACATAAATTATGTACAATAAGAACTCTCAAGTATTGTCCAGAAGAACAAGAGGTAATAAGAGAAACAAAAATAAACTACAACTAACAAGAACAACATCAAGCAAGAAACACATTCTAAATGTCTAAATGTCTAGACCATAGGTCTCCAATAGCTGTCCTATCCTGAAGAGTCCAAGTCTTGTACCTAATATAACCTTAGCTAAGATATGAGAATATCATAACTATAACTATCTATTCTTCAATCATATCAAAGGGCTGAGAAGGAAAATAATATAACCTGAGTAAGCAGGAAGTACAAGCAAGCGACTTCCATAAGATGCAAGAAATGACCAAAACAGCTGGCTGACTGGACAGCCACTCAAAGTTTCTCTGCAGTGTTGGGGCATCCAAGTTTAGCTATAAGCCTAGAATAGCTGACGGATCATTTTTCAGAAGACAGGAAAATTTGAAAGGCTGTCACTTTTCCTTGTATCCTGCTTGTCCAGATTGGAAAGCATGCTTACTGTCAGCAGTCAAGGCAAGGGCAGTTATTTGCCCAAATATGTCAGTTTTGCCAAGAAGGAAATAAGTTTTATATGGACTGTTTTTGGTGCCCATCATTCTCTTGGGAATAGACTGGTCCTGCCAAGCGTAGTCATGACTCACATTAGCAGGATCCTAAATTATTAAAATATTTAGTTGCCATATTCTGTAAGTCTTTGAAGTGTTTACTATATATGCAGAATGCATCTTTGTGCATCGAGAAAACCTAACTAACATAACTATAAGTATGACAAATATGAATGACTATTAATCTTTAAAACTTAATAATCTATATAACTTAAAGATCATAGTTTCACATTATAAAAATATACAATCTATAAACAGATGTGCAGTATAAGGACAATGGCTTCAAAATTGTGGCAATATATAAAAGTATCTTAATCAGATATAGAAATCTATAGTGCAATATGACAAAAATATCCTTTATTTGAATCCATATACAAAATATCCTAATCAGAAGTAGAAACGTATATACAGTATTACAAAAATAAATCCCACAACAGGACACAGAGGAAAAAGTCTGTCGAAATTTGCCAAAATAAGGCAGGAAAGTCCTTCAAAACCCATGCTTAATGGAGTAGTTTGCCAGATATTCTTGGCCTGTAGGCCAAAGACGGATGTCCAGATATTGCAGAGGAACTTTCAGTGACTTTCTAGGCAGCCAGACGTTTTTGTCAGTTTTATAGTTTTGGAATTGGCTTGCACTGCACTTCCTGTTTACTTGGGTAATATTGTATCCTTCTAGGGTCTTTGCAGGTGTTGAAGGCTTGATAATTATAGTTTTGTTTGTTGGTTCTAACTGTGTGTGTGTGTTTAATTTTTCATAAGTGAATATGTGACTTCACACCAAGCAGAAGAATCTTGATATGTCATAATCAAGTAAGAGATGAAGATAAACATCAAGCAGCTCATAGATTCTAACAGAAGCTTATATTCTCAAACTGCCCATAGGCACATCTTGAACTATGGTTAAGACAATGGGTAAACCTCCTTCTGACAAAGGACAGTTATTTATTCACAATGGTTCAAATCAGTAACTGGTATGACTTTCCCCAGCACTGTATTTAAATGGAATAGCCTCCCCACTCTTCGTACCTTGCATCCGATTCAGGTATCCATATATGCAGACCAGGCAAAGAATGTTGCAAGTGTGAGAGTTGATGCTGGTAACTGGCATAGCAATTTTGACATCACAAAAGTACACGAACCTAATGTGTTCTCTCTAAGGCAAATGGTTAGGAGTGTTATGACTGGGCCTTCCTGGAATCCTGGAAACGATGTCATCAATACTGAGTCTAAATTTCTATCATGACTGACAACACTCAGGGGGTGGGGTCAGAGGGGTGGCTTTCACAGAGCCAACACACTCTCCAAGTTTAACAATTCCTAATTCACTCAATAAATATTGAATGTGTGTCCCACATAATTCAATTCAATTCAACATGAAAATTCCACCCCTATGTGGTATAGAATTTAAAAGAAGGAGAGAAAATAATCAAAAGAATTAGCACAAGAAATAAGCAAAGCAATAAAAAGGTGTTGTGCAGGACATAATTTCAGATTAATTGTTCTAAAAGAACATCATGGAAAAGTGTGGAGTTTAGGCAATACTGAAGAAAGAGGAAAACCATGTGGAAGTCATGTGGAAGAACCTTCTAGAAATTGGGATTGCAAGTACAAAGGAATCACGAGAGCTAGAAATCACAGCAACCGCATGAGAGGCTGTGTGTAAAAACACCTGCTTGGAAGATAGAACCAATGCTGAGATCAGCAAGCATCATTGAGAGGATGTTTCCCTTCCATTTACAGTTGCCTTGGACCTTGCAGAACAAGGCTGTGCTCAGGGTTTTGTGGGCATAGCTTTGAGGCTTGCTTTGTTTCTGTCCTGCCTGCTTCCCGCTGAAAAATGAAGTTTCAGTGCCTAAAGAAATAAGGTGAACGGTGTCAGTTTGTGTTCACAGAACAGCTTAGACACAGAACCATCTTGACTTGTGCAGTAGGTGCCTCACCATGAATGCCTCTATTAAAGTGCACCTCATTATGCCCACGTTTTCTATGACTGGTGACAAGGTACCATTTGGGGGCTCCAAGTGGCACACGTGTCTCACATAGTTCTGTAGGTCAGAAGTCTGAGGTGTCTCCATTCTAAACTCACACTCCATCAGAAGGGCCAGATTCTTTCTCACGTACCCAGGGCATAGCGCCTTTGCTGTCTCCTGGGTCTAGGGACCAGACACTGGCCCTTCTTTACTAATCCTTACCTTCCATCTCATAGCTAGCAGAGCTAAGCTGAATGTTCCTCACACCCCAGCAGCCAGACCTCACTCTGTATTCACATCTGTAGCTCTTGACTCTCATCCCTGTCTCATTTTTTTGTCTTTTCGGGGCCTTTCTGATTACATTGTACCCAACCAATAATCCTCTAAGTCTCAATTTAATCTCAGTTGCCATGCCACCTTTGCCATGAAGATAACGTGCTTACAGTTTCTGCAAATTAAGATTTGGATGTAGTTAGGAGCCATTGCTACAATGGGCATGTTTTTTCCCTCTCCATTTCCCCATTTTTAGCAGATGATCAAAGTTTCATAAGAAAAGCTTGCTTTAGGCACGTAAAGCCAGCAAGAAACACAAACGCTTTTTATATCTTGGGAATTCTGAAACTGAAACAATTTGGGGGCTAACAGTTACCCTAAAAGGGCAACATAAGATTACAGGATAATAAAAGCAGCACAAGTACTAAAGAAGCTGAGTCTGCACAGTCTCCTGGGTGTATTTTTAATAATGTATAAGTTATGACAAATGAATCATTCACTCTAAGACTTGGTTTCTTCACATCCATATTTCCAGGTTACATGAGTAGTTAGGAGGACGGTATGATATACACACACTAAACATCTGGGTACCACCACTGGAATTTGAGTTCTTGTGACATCCCCGATAATTTTCTCTTTATTTGTTTCCTACTCCCTTAATTTAGTACCTGAATAAAAGCCTAGATTTAAAAAGTCTCTTCTGTAGGAATCAGCTTTAGCTATAACTGATTTCTTCCCTTATATTCTGAGGGACTATTGAACTCGCCACACTAATGAAATCCACCCAGATACCAAGTCAGTAGTTCTGGCCATACCCTGCATCTCTCTTTGAGAGAAATGCTCTGTGGTGGTTGTTCCAGCCCCTTCACTACCCAACAGCTGCCACTGACAGGTAGGGGCACCTGGCACAGAAAGGCAATGAAGAGCACAAATCAGGGGAGCAGTCACTTTTAAGGTTAGAATATTCTCAGGGCAATGCAACATCTGCCTGCTTACCTTTAGAGCCATCTGCCTCTGTGGGGAAGGCCTGGGTGGCAAGAAAAACAGCTACCTGTTTTGTTTCTGGTAAGTCCTGAGTTAGTCCTTCATGCCCAAGTTAAGCCCCTTGGTAGCCCACATTAGCCAATTAATTTCTGTAATATTTGACATTCAGATAGTTTGGATGCCATGGAGCCAGCTCCCTCTGGACCTATACCTAGATTCACGCTAACATTTAGGTTAGAAGAGGCCTGGGTATCCTGCTTACATGATTTTGTTTATGCTGCATTTTGCTGGTATAAGTCATTAAATGTTGAGTACATGCAAGTGAAGGCTGAGAAAGAAAGGATGATTTGTCCCAAGACATCAAGAGTTTTATTTTTGTTGATTCCAAATTTACTTCTCTCTGACCCAATGCCTAGGCTCCTCTTCTCCTCATCTCAAAGGTGAACCATTTCTTGAGGAAGTCAAGTTTATCTTCCAACTCTGTAGTAGAAATGTTGGCATCAATACAATACGGTAGGCCTCCGTAGGTAGACTAAGACAAAGGTCAGAGCACTCAGAGACAATACTTTGTCTAATACATAGCACCCTGGACTGAGCTTATACCTACATTATGTAACAAGCTGTGTCAAGCTAAGTCTAGGTTTAAAGGACTTCACAGAGCAAGTAGGTGGCAGAGGGAAAAATTGGTGACCGGGGTTGAGGGATAAATAAACTTACTCTTTGAGCCTTGCTAACAATGGATCAATAATGTCTCTTATCCCAGAACAAACTTGCAGGTGCCAGGGTGAGAGTCTCAAAGGAAATGATCCATCCTGTAGAATCTGCCTGTGTTGAGAAAGAACAGTTGTAGGGTACAAATGTACGTATGGTTTACTTGCCCAGGTCATGTTCTGGTTTTGTGGTTGTTCCTAGATGTCACCATTCCCTTCTTCACAGTCCCCAGGATTGGCCACACAGTACATGTAACCAGCACCCTAGGAATATTTTACCTTGAATACATTCTTCTCCACGCTCCTGAAATAAACCGACGTCTCTCTCAGTTATCCTTTCTCCTGATTTCTCAAGTACACAAGGTTCACTTGGCACTACAGACTTTACAAGAGCAATTAGCCAGAAATTGCCTTAAAGACCGGAAAGCAAACATTAGATTCCCTTGCTGGGGAGCAACCTCCGAGTTAGCACAGGCTAGCACTGCCTCTGAGCCACCACGTGGCTGGGGCTTGAATGGAAGAGAGCCAAGCTGTATGATCTGCTGATCCCATTCGTCTCCACGTTTGCTTAGATGAATCAGAATTTCCAAATTTCCAAAGGTTCCCTAACACGTGTCCAATAGCTACATCAAGAATAAACACATGCTAATGTGTCCCTGACACAGCCAGGGCCATTAGCAGGGGAGGTTGACTCTACTGTAAAACTGCTAAGGGCTCCTTCAAGGAGAAGTGACGACATTGCCTTTAATAATTCACCATGCTCAGTTTGAGCTCCTTGTCGCACTTACACATATGTGCCTGTAATTTTCTACCAAGAGCCTACAGTTTTATTACTGTGAGCTGGCTCCTGGGAGACAGTTGCTGCAAAGGGACAGTTTTGATGGATGCAATTTGCTCAAGTGTGTTTAACAGATCCCATCCAGGCTAGTTTGTCATCAGCGGCAACAAGACAAATATTTTGATTTATGTTGAGCTCATTAATTATTTCCTCACCAGTTCCTAATTTGGAAAAACTCCATGTGTGCTAAATTTATTTCTTTTTAATTTTCTATCTTCATGCAACTGAAAACCCTCTTGGAGTCCTGACTGGACCAACTGTTGTTTACTGGCCAATGCTGATAGACTTACTCCCCCTTGCCAAAGGTAAATACCCAAAAGGGATCCAAAAATACATTGAATGAAAACTTGGATGAGCACCATTAGTGCTTTAATTTGAGTGAAAACAGTCTTCAAAGGTCATGTGCTGCGAGGGAGATTTGGCTTATTAAGTAGGCTGGAAGCTGGTAAATAATTGAAGTTCTTCCAAGCTGCTCCGGTTATATCCTAACCTGGTTATTTGCAGCAGACCTGCATGGGGAAACAGAACAATCAGCTGGAACACACCACGGTGTATCCGACTTGTGTATTCCATAAGGATCAGCTAATTCGCTTATGCGCTAGGTGTCATTGCAGCTAATCTGATCTCCTATGTCACCTGGCACTCCAGCCTCTGCCCACACTATCTTTGTCATCAATTTGTCCCATTCTTTGCCTCTGTTACTGCTTCTGCCAGTCTGACACGACTTTGAGCATGCTGGGGACTAGCTGGTACTTTCATTGCTAAGCGAGGAATGGTAACTCAGGACACCTCCGCCGTCACTCGGAGGTGCAAATGAGACAAGGTAGGAAATGAAACACAGTGTCGGATGAACAAAGAACAATAATAATTGATGTTAATATTGTCCTCATTGCTATGCTCTTCACGAGAAGCAGGAGAAGAGGCGATATGCCAGTAAGACGGAGAGGAGGCATAGACATAGCCAGGACAGCTGGTTATAGAGGAAGGCACTAAGACTACCCTAAGGCAGACAGAACACAGGGCGTGCACCCTGACTCTTGCCAGCTCTTCAGCCTGCTGGCGAGCAATGCGAAAGGAAAGCTGTTGAGCCACCCTCTGCCATCGCGCTGTTTACCACTGTGCCCAGAGCAACACAGCCCCTGTGAGGGTTGCGAGGGAACGCTGGATGCTGCACCCAGTGGCTCCAAGTCAGTTCTTTAGTGGCACCAGTGGGAACTCCATAACCCCTTCTAATTCTGGCTCAAACAGTTCCTTCCTGCAGGTAGATTCACACAGCAAGCTGTCCTAAATGCCTCTGGTATTTTTAACTTCCCTTTTATTGATGTTTAGAATAAAAGTATACATTCCCAGCGAGAAGAAAAAGCAAACAAAAAGCCCTTTCCCCCTCCTTCGTACATTAAGCTAAGCCTTAGAAGTCATAAATAGCTTGGAGGAAAACACGAGAGGACTCCAGGAGGCTAGGAGGCAGGCCAGGCTCTGAAGGCTTCTCCCCAGGGTCCCACCTCCTAGGGCCTGACTCATCTCCTGGTTCCCCTCGCTTCCAGTACTGGTTTACTTGTTAACTGCTCATTTTAAAAGTGAAATTGTTAGACTGTAAATCAGACCATGTTGCTTCGCCCACACAGAAGCATGATGCTTCAACAGAAAACCCAGAGTTCTCGTCACCCCATCAGGCATACTTTGACACTCCTTTGTAGTAATAAGAGCGGTGGGGCTGCGTCCCCAGCACCCCGGCTGCCTGGCTAGCTTATGCCCGAAATAATTACACGGAAACTGTATTTATTTAATCACTGCTTGGCCCATTTCTATCTAGCCTCTTCTAGGCTAATTCTCACATATTAATTTAGCCCATTTCTAATCATCTGTGTAGCGCCCCTAGGTGCGCTTACCGGGAAGATTCTAGCCTATGTCCATCCTGGGTCAGAGCTTCATGGCGTGCTTCATGGCGTGCGTCTGCCTGGGAGCTGGGAGCATGGAGTCTCCCTGAGGCATCCGCTCCTGAGAGGAGAGCTGTCGAGTCTGAGCTCACTTCCTCTTCCTCCCAGTGTTCTGTTCTGTTTACTCCTCCCACCTATCTTCTAACCAATGAGGACCAAGCAGTTTCTTTTTATTTAACCAATGACCTTCCTCCATCACTCCTTTACACCTCAAAACTCAGTGACTTTTTCCTCTATGCCCTGACTTCACCTTCAGTCTCTATAGCCATTTATGCCCTATTCTAGAAGCTTGCAGCCTCTTGTACTTCACATGTGTGCCCCGTTTCCTCTCAGTGTAGAACGTCTTCACTTCTTCCCGAGTCCTTGCATGGATGGCAAACATCACCCCACAGACACTTCTCAGAGCCCCATGGAAAGGAACCTTCTCTCACAGCCTCATTGCGGTGGCTGTTCATCTACTCTCACTTGTTTAGAAATGCCTACAGCTGCTTGTGGGGAGGGGCCTAGGACTCCCTGCTAAACTGTCAGCACCCAGGCCAATGTCTTAAGTAGATGTGGATTCAGTGTTTAATGACTAAGGAGATAAAATTTCAAGACTTTTCCATCTTATCCAGAACAGCATGACATTTTATAGCTATATGTTATATGTTATAAACAGAAATATGTTTGGGGGACATGAACTCGATGTCAGGGGCCACACTGAAGGGGAACAAAGGAACATATTATATAAAAAAGATGATCCTGGATTAGATCTGTATCATTCATTTGTCTGGGGACAGTGGCATCAAAGAGAGCTTCTGGAATCATGCAGGAAATAAAATTTATAGTTGGGCTTGATAAAACAATTGAGAAATAACAAACACATCTTGTACCTTTAGGGTCTATATATGTAACCAAGACAAACATATAATTTTAAAAATATTTTCTGTTCCTCCATGGAGCAGCTGACTTGGCTGCCATTCTCCTGCCCATTGCCGGCCTCAATCTACTCAGCAAACTGGCTGCAACAGGAAGTCCCTGAGTTCTGTGTGCCCTTGAGAAAACAAAAAGAATACCTTCACTCTGATGATTCATTTTAAAAGTGGAGAGAAATTCTCAAAAATGGGCCTGAGAAATGTTTGGGGAAAGGCGGGAAGGGCTGTGTTGTAATTGCAGCCATTTTCTTTTCATAGACGAAAATGTAAAGATGACTAAAGATGACTTTCAGAATTCCACTTGCCTCTCTTCTTTCCCACCCAGGCACGTGCCTGCCAATTCTCCTTTCAACAGCCAGCCTTAAAGGGATGCAGGTGTTAGAGCATATTCATATGGAAAACACTTCTCCGCCACACTCTTGAATTGTGTGGATATTTATGGCAGAGTTAGCGCATCCTCTCAGGAAATCTGTCTTTCCACTGCAAGTCTCCTACCTGATAACACTCCCATGTTACGGTTACACTTCCAATGGAACCCCTGTTAGAACAATAGACTCGCTTCTTTAGTTTTACACCTGTGTAAAATACATTCAGGCACGGAAATTGTTTCCCAGTGAGCATGCCTTTTTGCTTTATTTTCTGTGTCACCCGTACAGGTTCCAATGAATGATAAAATGCACGAAGGCAAGGTGGTCCTCGGGACCGGGTCTGCTGTATTCATAGCCACAGGTTTTGTAGCTTTCATTTTCAGTGGGCTAGGATGCCATAAAGCAAACATCGATTAAAAGGAGGCAATGGGATAGCAACCTTATTGCTAAAAGTAGCCACGCCTTTACAAGGTCAGGGTAACTGCTGGAGGAGCTTGACAGGAAGCTCTGAATGGCCTCTAGCTGTTGTGGCATCTTTCACCAGGCTCCAGGTAAACAATCCAGTAAGGAAGAAGGGGTGGCTGGGAAGGGGAGGACAAAGGTGAAATCAGAAACCTGAATCCTTAATTAAACTAAAAACCAGATGTGTGATTTTTCACCTCTAACAGATTAGCAGGAATGGTTGATTAAATCAGGAAATTGACATCTGGATGTTTCAATAGATTTACCCTAGAGAAACCATGACTAAATTCTGACTCCTTTGAACCAGTGGGAGAGCACTGGGCCCCTTGTGGAGCAAGTATTAAGTACTTAGATTGGTGAATCTTTCAGCTAACATTGAAACAGATCTAAGCACGCGAAAGCCTGAGAGAATTGGCTTAGCTAAATCCAGCAGACAAAAAAATAGCTTCACATGTAAGCACACACACAACAATAACAACAACAAACATGAAACAGGATTGCTAGAACAATCCTGAATAATAAAAGAATTTCTGGATAGACTCACCATCCCCTATTTTAAGTCGTACTACAGAGCAATAGTAATAAGAACAGCACAATACTGGCATGGAAACAGATTTTTTTTTTATCAACTGAATTCAAGTGTAGTCCCAGACATAAATCCACACATGCATAGACACCTAATTTTTAATAAAGAAGCATCTTCAACAATGGTGCTGATCAAACTAGATGGCTGCATGTAGAGGAATGCAAATAGAGCCATCCTTAGCACCCTGGACAAAAGTCAACTCCAAATGGATCAAAGACCCCAATATAAAACCAGATACACTGGCGCCGATAGAAGGGAAATTGGGAAATAGCCTTGAATTCATTAGCATAGGTACTAAGATCTACAATTAGCAAACATGACCTCACAAATCCAAAAAGCTTCTGCACGGCATCAACAGGAGAAACAGACAGCCTGCTGAATCGGGGAGAACTCGACATCCTTTAGAGGGTTAATATCCCAAATATATAAAGAATTATACACCAAGAAAGCAAATAACCCTATTTCAAAAATGGGGTATGGATCTAATGGAGGATTCTCAAGAGAGGAAGCACAAATGGCTGAGAAACACTTGAAGAAATGTTTGAAATCATCAGACACCAGGGAAGTACAAATCAAAACCGCTTTGAGATTTTATCTTACATCTGCCAGAAAGGAAAAAAGAAACCCACAAGGGACAGCTTGTGCTGGTGAGAATGTGGAGTAAGGGGAACACTCCTCCATTGCTGGTGAGAGTGTAAACTCATACATCCACTATGGAAATCAGTATGGTGATTCCTTAGGGAGACAGCTATCAATCTACCTCAAGATCTAGCTATGTTTCTCTTCAGCTTTTACCCAAAGGATGCTTCAATCCACAACACCAACACTTGCTCAAACATGTTCATTGAGGCTCTCTCATAAAATCCAGAAATTGGAAATAATGTAGATGCTCCTCAAGGGATGAACTGGATAAAGAAAATGTGGAACATTTACACAATGGAGCTTTACCTAGCCAGAGTGAGGTATCTCACACAGAGAAAGACAAATAAGGTATATATTCATTTAAATGGTGATATTAGTTGTTAAGTCAATCATAACCAAGCTACAATCTGTAGAAGCACAGAGGTTAGGTATAAACTAAGAGACTTGGAAATGGGGGAAATAAATATCCCTTGGAAAGGGAAATAGAATAGATATGGATGGGTAAAGATGGGTAGAGACGGGAAGGGGAGGATAAAGTGGAAAGGGGGAAGGGAGAACAGGATGAGGAAGAGGATACAAGAAGAGACAGCTAAAATTAAGAGCCATTTGAGGGTTAGTATACCTAATACAGTAGAAGCTTCCTAAAATATATACATATATGAAGGTGATTTAAGTAAAATCACTAAATAATGGAAAACTAGAGCCCTAAATACCCATCTCTTGTCACCAAATGAAGTTTCCAGTACCAGGACTGGGTTACATCTTTGTGAGTTGTTGGCTAAAGGGTCTCATAGGAACCCCCAAACAGCCTAGGCTGTTGCCAAGGCTACAATTTGCTCTCCACAGACTGATGGCAAGGTCCCATTGCTGACAACACCTATACAACCCATTGAACATAGAGACATTGAACTTCTGCCTACATAGAGTCTTCACTCTGACATTCTAGCTACCTTGGTACAGAAAGGTACTCTACATTGTGCCAAAGGAAAACGTAAACACCACGCCTGCTACAAAACATTTTATCTAAACGGCGTTCTGCCTAGAATATATGCTAGTACAATGGCATCAAAAGCTTGTGGTGACAGCCAACCAATATCTGATTTGACTCAAGACCTACTTCACGAGATGAAACCCATACCCAGCATTGTTTGGGTGACAAAAATCAGGAGACTAGATAGCCTAGGAACCTAGGGTAAAACCAAATACTTTTTTAAAGTAGCAGAAAAATGATTCCTAATGCTATATTCATAGATCAGTGCCTTGCTCAGCCATCGTTCAGGAAAGCTTTGTCATTCTCCTGAAGCAGGTGGAAACAAAAATAGAGATGTACAGCCATACAATATGCAGAGAGCAAGAGACCTTAGAACATTCGGGAACTAAACAGAATGCCTCCATCAGATCCCTCCCGGTAGAGCTCAGGAGACCTTGCAGAAGAGGAGACAGAAGGCATGTGAGAGCCAGAATGCCTAAAGGACACCAAGAAAACAAGGACCTCTAAGTCACCAGGATGGATGCACATATGAGCGCACAGACTAAAGCAGCAAGCATACGGCTTGCATCGCTCTGCACCAGATGGGCTCCTAAAGCCGAAACAGTGGACTCGTGCCCTCATCCCTAGCCCAGGAGCAAATCTCCAACTGGTAACCACTTGGAAGTGAAAATTTAATTTGCTCCAAGGGAGTCACAGTAGGGAAACAGATGACTCGATTGGTAGGCTGCATGCCCAGCGGTAGAGAGCAGCAGACATGAGCTCAACAGCTTCTTTGGATGTTTCTTGTCTCATAATGTCCTGTCAGGGTTTTCCCTTTTTCTTTCTTTTTTAAAAACTATTTATCATATTATTTCTTATTTTAATTTTTATTTGTTTTTATATAATTTTCTTCTCTTTTTACCCTATAGGTCCTTTGTGTATATATTCTGCCTTCCAAGTTAGTGTTTTCATGCGATCCCTGAGTGTGGAAATGAGTGGGCCTATTTCTTGCACCTTCTCTTGGGCTCTCCTCTTGCTGTTTTTTTTCCTATTCTGATGTGTTTGTTTTTGTTTTATCTTATTTTATAGTATTTATTTTCATTATTCTTCCTTAGAAGTCTGATTCCTAATGAGTGGATCTGGATGGGAAGGGAGGTAGGGAGGAGCTTGGAGGAGTAGAGGGAGAAGAATATAATGTGAGAAAACAAGATCTCTTTTCAGTGGTAGGGGAAATATAACCTCCAGGATTTGGTTTGGACATGAACTAGATGCCAGTAAGTATGCGACAGGCCCAAAGAGATGCCAAATCAAATTGTAGATCTAACTCTGATGTGATTTGCCTGACTCTAACTCTGTGCTTCACTCTACCAGTGCGCTTGGCTCTAACAAACTTTCAGCGTCCACTTTAGTGCAGTCCCTGAGACATGTGCCCTCTACAAAGATGATCTCTTCCTAACAGCAGAGCTGGTTCCTGTGCAGATGGCCTTCTTGCTTGGAGAGAGCACAGCAGCTTGAAGCAGTAAACCAATACATATTAGGACTTCATCCTTGAAAGGAACTGTGCTGCTCAGGTCACTACATTGTTCATTTATCAGGGGGAAGGCACAGGAAAGACAGCCAGTGTTCCAGCTCTTCCAACCTTGGCATCATGGCTTCCACTGAAGCTGACATAACATAACATTTTCAAAGTAATTTCTTACACACATGTTCATTTAATTCTCTTAAGCGTGTAAAATTTGAAAAGATTTTATAAACAAAACACCTTGCCTATAAAATAAAACACTACATATCTGCACCATCATTAGAGTTCCCAGAAGGCTTACGAGAACAAGTCTTTCGGCAAGTATGTGGCTAGGACCTCGCAGCCAGGGCTGTTCATGGCAGTCCCTTGCCCTCTTCATTCTCCTGGCTTTCTTAGATGCCCAAGGCTAAGCTAAAGCTGAAAGAGTCTTAATGGCCTCTTTCAAAGGCGACAAGATGAATGAAATATTGCACAAGAGAATTAAAGGGTTCAGGTTTCTGTCCACAATGCCCAGAGAGTAGGAGCTAATCATTCTCAAATACTGAGGCCCCAAGCTGGTCAACTCCCATCTTCATCTTGCTCAGCTGTAGATAATAACTGGGAAGAAAGGAATAAAAATGGATGCGTTATCCACATTCTGTGCGGCCTTTTAGCCAGAGGCCAGGAGAAGGAAGGTTTCTCAAAGTGCAGAGGGGGAATCCTGCAGGAAAAGACCCAGGGGCATTCTGCCAAGAGTGCCTGGGGCTTTCTTTTCTTCTTCTTTTTTAATGCAAGAAAGAATCATTTCATTATTTATAATAGCTGTCCTTTTCCACCTCAGGAGAAAGCCAGAGAGAGGAACACAGACACACTCTTTTTATAGTCTTAGAAATTTTATGTCTTGGTCTTGAGAGTGATTTTTTTTTTAAGTAAGTAACTAGCATCATCACAGCGGAGGGGGAGGAGGAGGTTCCCACAGTCTTTTCTCACCCTCTCCAGAACCCTGCAGCTATTAACTCCTCCCGGACACAGCTCTGAAAAGTACTTGCGGAGCATAGTTCCGACGTTTCTTTTCAGGCATTTCTTAAGAGTGTTGGAAAGCGAACAACAAAGCAAGTGTCTCTGACCCCTGTCCTGCCTCTGTGGCTGGCCTGACAGCTCTGCTGACGTGGCAGAAGGAACAGCAGCAACACCACAAGCAATTGAAAAAAGAAAAAAAAGAAAGATTTTTAAGACCAGCTATAGGCTCTTTGGAAAAGACTTAATTGAGTTCATTTCTTTACACACGGAGAAGTGTCAGGATGGTCATTGGGCAAAATGTATGAATTGAGCATGCTAGATATTTTAATTACAGAAAATTGGGCATTTCTGCCACAATCATGTATAATAATTGAACATTGCTACATTAAATCACTTCTAGAATGAGTAGACAAAAGACACGGATGGATTTCCTGTTACCCAGTGCCAGCATGAATACAACTGTTAGTGATGAATAAGACATCCAGGTGGACACTAACTGTGTACATCACTCTTTGCAAAGGTCTCATAGCAAGCACTGTTAACTGCAATGAGACTGCTTGGCAGATCTCCTACGGAAGAATGCAGAAGGATGCTAGCGGCACCGGCCTTGAACCCAGGAATCCAGCTGCTATTAACCCAAGTTGAGGCTACATCGCCAGTGAAGGGTGGAAGCGGGCCAATCTAAACAGCAAGGTTCACACTTGTAAGGGAAGACGGCCTTGTAAGGAGCTGCAGGAGTGCTGAGAGAATAAAAACAGGAAGCCCGGTGAAGATTTAGAAACTAAGAAATTACAGCAAAAAGCTACATGGGCATGGGACTTCTAGAGTTGAGAGGAGCGGTACTTGAGTATCAGCAAAGGATGGCTGGAGAAAGCTGGCAGTGCCACGGGGTAAGGATCTACCCTGCTTGGCTACCAACCTTCCAGGAGTCATTTTGATCCTGTGACCACCCCACTCTGAAATTAGACATTTTTCCCCAAGAATTGAGTCATTCTATTAGGAGATTGGATTCAGTAATTTCAGAAAGAAACGCAAGAAAATCAATCTCCTGAAAAAGAAAAAATATCGCATCAAGAGCACTCTGGAGACCGGCTGCACAGGCAGATGAATGAGTCTGAGGAGACGGAGACAAAGACTGCCCAGCGACACGAAATGAATAGCAAATATTTGAACTGGTCTGTCCGCTCACTCAGGAAACGATTCTGTGAAAAGCCATTAAAACCAAGGACTGTGTTCTCTATCGAAGTCAATGCTCACCTGTCTGGAGAAACCAGGCCAGGGAACAAGGCAACCTGGAGAGGAACTGTGGTTTGCATCCTGGAGCGTGTAAGCTTGTCTGTCCACACATCTGGCTGGCTGTTAGCCCTCTGTGGAAACCCAGACATGCTGGGCTCTGTAGTGTGCACACTAGGTGAGCTCACAGCCTGGATCCCAGGACCCAGCTAATTAGATGCAGAGTTAACAAGCCCACCTGAAGATTCTAAAGGTCGTCATTGTTTTAAAAATTCACCTGCTTATGATAAAAGGAAAACACGGCCAACAATTGCTTAAAAAGAAAAAAAATCATTTGAATATTTTTTTACCTTTACCCAACAGCTACCAAGTAAATTTATTAAGATTTTGTTTTATAAGGAATCATGACATATGTCCAAAGAGATTTTACATAGCCACTGTGCACCAATCCGGCATGCAGTTCCAGGCTGTTTTCCCCTCCTGTACCCTAGTGTTCACCCTGAAAGAGGAAGACACTAAGCCTTTTTAAATATCGTGTAAGTTCCTACCATGCTTTTCTGAGTGTAGTGGCCTTTCACTGATGTTCAATGTTCAGTCAAGAGTTTGAAGAATAAAACAGTTCAACATTCTCATTTGTATTTCTCTTCTTTTAAGGTGGCCTGACCTATGTTAATGAGTGCATCCTACATTTGAGAAAAAAATAATGTCTGAGAATCAAAGAGTAGAAATTCTCTAGAAAGCTTGCATATGCTTGGCACATCTTCCCAACAGCTCAGCAGGTTGACTCAAGTTTCCAGGAAACCAAAGTCCAAAACTCTGCTGACCTTTGGGAGTTTTGTGTTGATCCAGACAGAAGAAAGCAGAGAAAGAACAACTGAAGATGGCTGTAGCTTAGAGAAGGATAAACAAAGGCCTTCGGAACATTCAGATATCAGCAAGTACTATAATGTCAACAATAAGGGGGTAACGATAGGGAGTGCATGGCTGCTAGAAGAAGGCAGAGATTGAAAATTACCCAGTTACAGCAGGCAGAGAAGCAGCAGAGGGCCGTGTTTATTAAGACCAAACTGAGATATTTATAGCTAAGGTAACGTCCCTTTGAAAGATCTTCATTCTCTGGTTTGGAGGTAAAAGGAAGAGGCATGGTGGGCTCATTGAAGGCTTCCCTCAGTCGTCAGGCCCATCCTGGATGCTGTGGATGTGGAGAGTCCAGAATGGAGTTCTACACTTGTACCTTTAGGGCCGTAGTTTACTGAAGTGGTTTAGGGATCATGGATGTAAGAATCACCCTCTGTACATGGCAGAACTCCACCATTGGACACAGGTTTCTTCTCTGAACATAGAGATGCAGTTGTTCTATGGTCTTCTATACACAAGGAGATCTTTCTGTCCTGGGGCTCTCTGGAACTCCAATAGGATAACCACACTATCACAGACTCCTGTTTCCATCTTTGAGCCATGGTCTTGTTCTTCTTCTGTACCAGTTATTATATATCCAGGTTGGATAAAATGGTAGTCATGTGATTGTCCTTTCTTCCTATAGAACTGAAGCCACTGGAGAACTGAGAGAGCCTGAGTAGACATCACTAAATACCACATTTATGAAAACATATGAACATTCTACTCTAAGAGCTGGACAGACATGTAAACCATACGATGCAGTCAGAAGACTAATACAAAGTATTAACTTGTGAAACCATGGTCACTTTTGTTGTATTACTTCAATGTCTAAGTTGTGAAATAAATTATGCGATATTTATCTGTTTATAAAGGTTTTTAGTCTACATCTGTACATATAAGTATGCACAGACATGTATGTGTATGAGTAAATTGATTTATGTGATATAGTATATTACAAAATATATTATTTCTAGCCACATAAATACAAAGGATTTAAATTTATACATGCAGACTTTAAAATATTTCAATTATTATTTAATGAATGATATACTTTCCTTTATATTTAACCACATCATTCTATCTATACAGAAGGATGATTATCCACCTCCTAATTTCTTGGCATTTCTCTTCTTCCACCGCAGTTAAGTTCCCATAGGCAGCGTGGGAGTGGTCACCCTTTGAGAACATAGGAATGAGAGTTAAATGAAACGTTCTCATTTTATTTATATGGAAAAGAATGCATTGTTTTCAAATCTGGGTTACTGCTTGGCATGCCAACGGTGACACAAATGACCCTGGTGGGTTTGGGCATTCCAGTTCTTCTTGAAAGCTTCACAGCAATTCATGCAATTTTCGCTTTTACTAGAGAGATGAATGCAGCCTTGTGTTTCTCAGATGAAAAAATATTCCCTGTCAAATTGGAAGTGTGTTGCCCGAGACTCAGGAGATGTTTCCTCCAGTGGATCACCTAGTGAATCTTTGCTTACAGAATGCCCAGCTGCTTTCTCTTTTTACACTCAGCCAACATACCTGATACCAGCCTATCTTTCCTAGGTCATGGCTTCAACTTTCCCAGTATGAAGTTACAGCCATGTGTTCCCTCCCGCTTATAAGCAGGAGTCTGCCACCGCACCACTCCCAGGACCCATATGGAAGACAGATGGGGCATGTTGGCTCCTGTCTTCTTTCCCCCATTCTCAGTGTCAGTCTAAAAGGCCCTGAGTCTTATCGTCCTGGTGTTCTTGTGAGTCCGTATACCTCCTGCTTGTATACCTTGGTGCTTCTGAAGTTTCTGCAGGACTGGGCACACTCAGCTCCCAGTTCACTTCTCTAAAGCAGCAGTAGCCCCAGAGGAGAGCTGGATCCTCTTAAATGCTTTTGCTTTCCTGAAGACACAACATGTTTTCCCTTTCACTGCACATCTGACCCCCGAGTTCTTTGTTATCACACTGCTTCAAAAGAAAAAAAATCACATTACTCTAAGAATATAAATCCTGAAAAACAAATGCTCAGATCTGATTTTAGTCTACACTTTTCCTCTGTATTTTGGCCTGACTTGTTGGTGCCCTGAAAACAAATCACCCGACATGGCTTCCATTTCATCTCTATCTTGGTTCCAGCTATTGGGTCTCCATCCTTCTTTACTCTCCCTCCCTTTCAACTCTGGGTTGCCCGGCAACTTCAAACAGCTGGTTGCCCAAACAGGGAAAGTAAATGGGATTAACTCTGGAGGAAACTAATTGAAGGCAGCATTAGTACACTATGCGGCCAATCAGAATTCTTCCAATACTTGCTGATTACCTTGCTCTCTGCTGCCTTAAATGAGAGCATGGGCTATGCAGTGTTACAGGTGGAGAGATTGCCACAGACTTGAAATATTAACAGCAGCTCCCACATCCACACCAGTACCAGCTCTCTGCTGGAGAAGGATCACAAAGTCAGGTCACGTGTCTCCATGCCCCTCTCTTCTGCAAGAGACCCTGTGTGCATTCTCTGACTCTCTCTCCTACCCATTCAGTCAGTATGCATACTACCCCCGTAGGCCTTTACAGAAATTCTGTGGGCTCAACGGCGAGCCAGTCCTCAGTTTCAACCTCAACTCCAGTCTCCTCCAGCTCCTGGATACTGAATTCGGTTTCTTAAACTAAGTCTTAATTTTAAGATTGGCAAAGATCAACTTATCAATGCCTGCATTAGAGAGACATTGGAATGGTTATGACAGAATATAGGAACAGCGACTACAATGGTTACTGCCTAGCTTAGACCTGCTAATTCCCCTCTCCTTCCACCTGCATATGGAAGAAAAGCTAATGGTGCTTTGACTAGCTTGGAGCTTGAGGCTGGTATTTCAAGCATAAAGCCACAACATATGAATGGGACTCCATCATGATTTTGAGAGACATAGATAGACATTAGAGCCATTTCTAAGAAGAAACTAATAGATTAGGATAAATGATGAATAAGGAAGAACTATTAATAGTGTCTTTGGTTTTTTAATTAATCTTTTTTTATTATTTGACAGTTCCATAAATTTATATAATGAATTTCCATCCTCCACACCCTCCTCCCACTGGAATCCTTAACGAGTTGCCTTCCTACTTCGACAACTCTTTTGTGTGTGACTCAATGGCCTGAGAATGGGTGGGAGGTTATTTATTGGAGTATGAGCAACTTGTCGGTGGCTACACAACTGAAGAAAGAAAATAACCTGCCCCAACAATTGCTGATTGTCAATAGTCCTTCGTGGAGGAATGGGGTCTCATGGATTTCTTTCCTTCCCCGTCCATGGTGAATGTTTAAGAGTAGCAGAAGGAGAGAGAGCATGAGCAAGGAACTCAGGACCGCTAGGGGTGCACCCACACACTGAGGCAATGGGGATGTTCTATCGGGAACTCAACAAGGCCAGCTGGACTGGGTCTGAAAAAGCATGGGATAAAACTGGACTCGCTGAACATAGTGGACAATGAGGACTGCTGAGAAGTCAAGAACAATGGCAATGGGTTTTTGATCCTACTGCACGTACTGGCTTTGGGGGAGCGTAGGCAGTTTGGATGCTCACCTTACTAGACCTGGATGGAGGTGGGTGGTTCTTGGACTTCCCACAGGGCAGGGAACCCTGATTGCTCTTCGAGCTGATGAGGGACGGGGACTTGATCGGGGGAGGGGGAGGGAAATGGGAGGCGGTGGTGGGAAGGAGGCAGAAATCTTTAATAAATAAATAAATTAAATAAAAAAAAAGAGTCCAGTCTCGTATGGGTCTTGCACGGTCAGGCACAGTGAGCTGCAGAGTTTATGAGTGCAATGGTCGTGTAGCGCCTAGAATGTATTTCTTTGAGCATCACTATAGCATCTCACAGCTCCAATCCTTCTGCCCCTCGACTGCAATGCTCCCTGAGCTCCGTCTACCCCTCCACTGCAATGCTCCCTGAGCTCTAAACAAAACAGCCATATGGTCTCTACATTACCTCTTTGTTTCTGTTAATTTATTTAAGATTAATTTATTACATTTTACGTGTATGGGTGTATTGCCTTCAGGTAAATCTGTGCACCAAGTACATACAAGAGAGGTGCCAACAGAAGACAGAGAAGGCCTAGGATTCCCTGAAACTGGAGGTACAGATGATTGTGAGCTCCCATGTGGGTTCTGGAAACTAAACCCAGGTCTTCTGCAAGAGATACAAGGTTTTTTTTACTGCTGGGCCAACTCTCTAGTTCTACCTCTGATGTTTTGGGCCTAGCTAATATCAGACATGTTGCCCCTGATGAATTAAGGATAAAAGGGAAATAAGCATCTCATATATATATATATATATATATATATATATATATATATATATTCCCTTTTATCCTTAATTCATATATATATTCTGAATAAGTATGTATAGATGTGTTTAATATTATGTTTCAAAGAACTAGTTTTTATTTCCTCAGTTGTAATGTCTAAAATATTTATTATTGATATATGTAAACAGTCCAAAGATAATATAAAAGTGTAAAAAGACAAAACATTTGGGAATCACTTTCTATACCAACTAACATATGTTGTCTAGCCCTTGGAAAGTCTGTCCCGAAGTCAAGCTCAGTCTAGCAGTGGGGAGCCAGATGTCTGGTCTGAGGAACATCCTTAGGATTATGGTCCTTCATAGGTCACACCAGCAGACTGAAGAACTGAGAAGACAAGTATCAAGAAATCTAAATGGTCCTGTTCAGAATTCTGGGGATCGGACATGTCTGCTTAGGGTTCACATTTTGTGAGTGTAGGAGACAGACCTAATTGCCTTGGGGGTATGACCTTGGCTGCCCTTTGTCCATTACGACTCATGAAAGTGACCACCAAGCTTCTGCTTCATTTTTGAGATGGTCACCAAAAATGTCTGAAAGAGGCAAAGAAGCTGCTACAGAAAGGGGTAACTGGAGGATGAAAACAGAGAAGAAAGAAAAAAGAGGGGATAAATGTGCCCAGTGACTTTACTGTTGTGATGTGGGATTCTTGGAGGCCTCTTCAAGAAGGATGAGGCTTAGCAGGGCACTGGCAATTTCATTCCTCGACTGGAGCTTTCTGAACTGCTTTTTCTTCACTCCGGGACTGTCTTTTTAGCTCGTCTCCCTCTCATAGATACGAAGATTGTGTCGCATGTGCAGTAGGAAAAGAGAATAACGGAGCGCTGGCAAGATGGCATGCTGTGTGCAGGTGCTTACCGCCCAGCCTGCCGACCTGAGTCTGAGCTATGGCACACACATGGCGGAAGGAGAGAACCGAGTTCCACAAATGATCTCCAACACATGTTTTCCCTCCCTCTCCCTCTCTATGTAAACCAGAAAAGAGATAGGAGAAAGAAATAACCAATATCCTGTATCCCGAATAGTTTTCAAGAGGCTCACAGGTTTCAGGGTTGGGCCTGTATGACAAACTGCTACTGCCTTCTTTAGTTTATTCATTCATTTGACAAATAGCTGTCTTTTAATAGATAGAATAAAGTACGAACACTAATCCAATAAAGAAACAATTTTTTTAGCCATTTTTTTTATTTGTTTGTTTTCTTTCACCAAAGACAGAGTCCATCTTTGTAATCCGGCCTTGCTAGAGATTATGTGTTTCCTCTACTTGAAGTCAGATGGCTTTGACAACAAAAGCAATCGGAGGAGAGGCAGACAAAAGGCATACTGAAACTACACAGAATAAATACATAATTCAATGATATTAACCTCTCAGCTACCTGGGAGGGATTCTTTGTAGCTCAAACAGGGAGCCAGCCGGTGAAGAGAAACTGTGTTTATCATTTATTTAATACACAGGGCTGATGCCGAGAGAAGAAAAGTTTAAAAGTAATGTCAACAGCCAAAGGATCACACTCAGAGAGTCATCCGGCTCACCTTGCGCGTTTCCCCCAGGCAGAGCTGACATGAATTCATTCAGGGGCATTCTATTATTCATGCAAGGAACTGTCCATCACAAACGCAATATGAAAAGGAAGCACGCCGAGCAAGGTATGGCGTATCAACTCTAATGACTGGCGGTTTCATTTCATGACTTCTGGGCTGTTCATCTAAAAGTACCTGAAGCGAAGTTTGAAGCTCAGGATGATTTAAAGGGAGCATCGTCACACTTTAAGAAACCATATCCTCCTGGTTTGCTGGGAAGTGCAAGAAATTGAGTTGGAAGGAGGGGATGAGGAACAATGCAAAGCTTGACAATAAGAAGAGTGGGGGGGGTAGTTTTCCCCCACCCCCAAGTCTCTCAGGCCTACCCCACAGAAGTCACTAGTCTTTGGGATAATTTGGGAAAACTGCTCTCACTGTTTCTAATTCTAGATCAACAGAAGAGAACACAGCAAACCTCCTGTAGTATCTTGTTTGCAGGAGATCCAGAGCATGAGTGTGATTGCTGTCTGCTGGCAGATGCACACCCCTGTTGACATCTACAACAGATGGAGGGAATAAGGGATCATAACAAGCATGAGACCAAGCAAGAAGCTAGGACCTGGTATAGACACAAGACCAACAGTGTCCACTCAGAAGTGAGCAGGGGTCAATCTATTGCACCCAGTGATATTTCCAAGCCACCTTTCCAAAATAGTATATTAATGGTTCTAAGTGTTCAAATGCCACCAGACAGATAGGTTAAGTAAACCAATTGGCAGATGCCTAACCCCTCCACCTCTCTGTGGCAGATACCTCATATTTTTTGCCTTAAGTGAAGACCTCCGTGTGAACTACTGAACTGGAAACTTGAGGAGAACAGTTGGCATTTCAGTCACAATGACTAGGCTTATGGGTTTCTGAGGGTCCAGTCAGAGTATATGAGGACAGTGAAGGAAGCCAAGGCTCACTCAACCAAGGAAGGGACTTAAAAACAGGAAGGCAAATAGAAACAGGTGTCATGGACCCAAGATTTTTTATCCTAGGAAGCCAAGAGCAAAAACCATAACAGATGTTTTGAAGATCCTGCATGGGCCAACAGATTGCAGGACTTGTCGCCTGCGAACGGCTCGCATTTGCCAGCTGTGGAAGGATAAGGAGGCAGGCTGAGTCTGAGTAAATGCAGGGTGGAGAAAGGCCCACACAAATGTAAAGTGTGGTACTGCTGGATTTTTGGTCAAGCTCTAAATTTCCTACAGATGGGTACTTCTTGCAATGTGTGCAAGCAGAAGCAGCAACCGGAGTGCTGGCCCACCTACTGTTGATGAAGCTTGGAGCTCTTCCTGGGGCCACAGAGACCCAAAGACTCCATGGGCCACTTCCAGTAGAATATGAAAGTCATCAAAGAAGAGCTCTGCGCCAAAGAAAATGAGAGTAGCAAGTGAGCATGAAGACACAAATGTGAGCAGCAGCCCAAGAAGACCAGAGAGCAAAGCCACCAATCAAGGAGTCCATAAAGTCCCCAGCATCTGCCAGTGTCCTCATGGGGCAGGCTCCACAGACATTTAAACATAGTGGCTCAGGATGGTACCTGCGCGCGTGCACACACACACACACACACTATGAATGCCCATACACAGAAACACATATGCTTTTCCTTCCCTTCAGTGTATCTGTTCCATGTGCCTGCCAAAACTTCATACCCCTCATCCTGCCCCTGGGATTTCCTGGAAGGTGGAGATGAGGTAGGACATGGGGCTGCAGTGAAGGGGTTTCTCGTAGCGAGAGTCTAGATCTGGTTCCGCTCATCACCAGTGAGTTTCAGGGATGGACAGAGCTGGCCATAGAGCGAGGACCTGAGAGCACTAAACACAGAACAAGGAAATAGGAGTCAATCTGGGAGAGACCAGACGGCCCTACAGTCTGCTGCCCACCAGTGCTCATCAGGACTCCCATTGGAAAGGCAGAGTCTGAATATTGGTGCGATTTAGAGGGCAATGGTGTAGAAGGGGTTTGACCCATTCACACAGAGTTGACTTCTTCACTACTTGCCAGGACAACACCCATAAAGGGTTTCCCATGATAGATGCTCACAGCACCTCCTCCTCTCCTTTCCCATGCCACATCTGTTAAGGACAATGAGCTAGATCATGTGTTCACAGAACATTTAAAGGTATTTAAAATCTGAATCTATGCCTGTTCTATGACCATCCAACAGAAAAATGTCTATTCATTTATTAAAATACATTTGCTACAGTGAAGATAGCAACAGCACACACAATAAACAGAGAACAAAAAGCTATTAATATGTCCACTACCAATAGAATGGCTGAATAAATTGTAATAAAACATAATAAAAGAATTTTCATTGCTGTACAATATTCTGTTGAGAAAATAAGGACACAACTCACTATTAAAATGCCAAGCAGATAAATCAGATACAAAAACATATATCATATACACATATAAATCCATATACACACACACACACACACACATACACACACACACAAGGACACACACACACATATACATACACGTGTATTGTTTACAAATGGGTAAAAGTGCTGGGCACAATGTTGTATGACTGTACACTTATTACTTGTAAGGTAGAGACAGGAGGATTGCAAATTTTGGGCCTCCTTGAACTATACAGCTTCAGGGACTGACCTGACTAGGTTATACGGCAATAAAGAAAGGACAGAGGCACAGATACAGGAACAGAAAAGCTGGGATTGTGTAGGCTGTGCACCAGCCCCCAGGCCCAGTGCACTGGAACAGAGGAGGTGGGTTTATTGTATACAGCTGAATCAGGAGGTAGGGAATTATATGCAGTTGAACCAGGGCACAGGGTTATCTAATCTTAATATTGGTAGCAGGTCTGTAGGGGAGCAGTCTTAGGCTGCAAGCCTCAGAAAGGGGGAAGCTGCATCAACATTCAGCACACCCAGTCAACGTGGGTACATGACCTGGGGGGAGGCTTTCCAATGGGTCTTATGCACTGGGGTCCTTGACATGGCTATACTTATATCAATACACATTCTCTGAGGACTCCTTCTGCTTCCCACATGGGGCCAAATTGAAAAACACAGGGATATACTATCTCAAACAAATAGACAAACAAACAGAGGCAAGGAGTATCCCTGCTATAAGAAGCTGGTAAAGCCATTATTCAAGGTGTGGGGGTAGTGGGGTGCTCATGGCAGTCTGAACAGCAGTTATGTCAATATTAGGCAGTGTTCCGTTCCAGTGAGCGCATACTTGCATATGCACACCTCTTCTTGGTGTTTAAAGAGGAGGAAACAAAGCACATTTATTATCATAGAATTTATGGCATAAAAGATAGATAAAAATACCAGTGTCAGGGAATGTCCCAGGATTCCAATGACTAGTAGTAAGTGCCGACGGTGGCTGTCAGAGGCATCGGCTGTGCTGGACACACATCTTCTCTCCTGTCTCTGGGGTGTGATAACTGCACTGCCCGAGGCTGACGAGCCTCCTGGTCTTTAGAGAATGCAGCAAAGTGTGAAGTTACGTGTGAAGCCTTGTGCACGACCTGTCTCTGCAACCCCGTGTATGCTAGTGTTTCTCTCACAGGGAAGCCCACAAAGGCCATGAATACTAGATGGGAGTTTTAAAATGACTTTCTTTGTCCAGTTCACAGGTTACCAACTGTATGTAACATAGGCAGCCTTCTTCTTCTTTTTTTTTCTGATTTTCAAGACAGGGTTTCTCCATAGCTTTTGGTTCATGTCCTGGAACTAGCTCTTGTAGACCAGGCTGGCCTCGAACTCACAGAGATCTGCCTGCCTCTGCCTCCCGAGTGCTGGGATTAAAGGCGTGCGCCACCACTGCCCGGCCATAGGCAGCCTTCTTCACCCTCATTCATTCCAGTGGAACTCCCTCCTGTCCCCCCACTCCCCGCCCCGGGTGGATTCAACTTGCAGGGCATCCCAGGTCTATTTGTATAGCTGCTGTCTGCTAGACATGAGTGCACAGAAGAATGGTGTACTCTTCCTAGACAAACCCACCTGTGTCCTCAGAGTGGAGCATCTTGAGTCTCCCCAACCATCAGGAATGATCCCGAGGAAACAGATGGCAATCCCACTGGAATTGTTACAGAATTATGGAGGCCCAGGTTCAGGAACTACAGTCGGTGGAAGGAAGGTGACCGCTATTTCCCTCCTTCCAAAGTTTTACATAGGATTTCTGAAACCTCAGCCCAATCATTTCTAGTATCCTCTGCTTTTTCCCATGGAGTCTCTGTACTGCAGAACTTCCCAATTCCTTTCCCACTCCTAAGCTTTGTGTTGCTATTTCTCTATCAATTTAGATTTGTTATTATGTATTCATTGAGCTCATAAATAGAACTGTGCCCTGGAGGAAGAGCCTGAGAAATTAAACACATTGTATTCAATTTATTTTGAAATTAACACTATGGCAAGTGAACCAAAATTTCATTTCTTTATACACTGGTTAACAAACACGCACTTTGGCAGATGCGCAAGCTCCTTTCCCAGCCTCTCTTCTTCCTGTAAAGGCTTTATGGGCTGGAAGTTCAAGTCGACAGACCTTCCCCCTTCTCTCCAATGTCAGGGCTTCCCTTCTTTTGTTGACCGTCTTAAACAAGCAGGCGGACGTTTCCTTCCTTTCTGTTTAATTGCTCCTGTGGATGTGTGAGGCAAAGTTCTCAATGAGCTGCAAGCAGTGCTGCCCACACAGCAATAAAGGGGGCTTTGTGGGCCTCCCAGCATGGGCTGCATCTCAGCCTTGGGGTCCACAGTTCCCTTCTGCAAAGGGCTCGGTGACCTTCAGCTTCTCCCTCCCATACCAACGAGATGCTCTGACTGTGAGAAACCCAGCAGGTAGGACAGCCAGCACAAAGAGCCTGTCCCCCGCCGGCGTGTCTGTCTGCCTTGGCTCTGACAGTCAATTACTATGACGGAAGTAAAAGTTGTACTTCCTGAGGGTGTGAGGCCACCAGCGCGAGGGCTGACTGAAGCTATTTTCACCTGAAGACTTTTGCTATTCAGCTAGCTTTCCTGTTAATACACTGATAGTAACGGTGATTAGCAAAAATACTCTTCATTAATTTTACACCTGAGTGACAGAAAGAAGCTTGCTAAGTGCTTCAGAAGAGAACAGGCTTACATTCGGGTGCAGAGAGAGCAACATATTTTCTGGTTACGAACAGAATTATGGCTAAAGCCCACAGCAAATGAACAAACAGAAATTACCTGTGTTGATTCGGCATCGTTCTCAAGACGGATTGCTCACTTAAGGAAGGACTTTCACCTTGCATAGACTCGTTACTACTTCAACGGGGCCAGCAAGACTATTGATTTTTTTTATCCTTCTGTGGGTTCTCTTAACATAAGTTAGATATCGCCAGACCCAGGTAGCCGTAATTATCATTAATGCGGAAGAGAGCAGACATTGTCCTTTGCATGACAGGCCTGGACTTCTGCAGCATTACACTCTAAAAGAACATTGACAGAGTATTCCATACAGTTCATAAGGGTTAGGCCATTCTTGAGGCCCTAGCACTAGAAATCAAGGGTAAAAGGAACGCTTTATGTCCCTCTAAAATTCAGTGCACAGCTCTATTCTTTGGTGCCTTTGTGTCAGCGAGTCCCGTTATTTACCTCATGGTGGCTCAGAATCAAGGAGGGCCAAGAGCAAGACAGGACTCCACTATCTCCTTTAAGGACACAAACACAAGGGCATTTCCTCTCTATGTCCCACTGTATAGACATTCTACCATCTTTGAATAGTACCAACAGTTTGGGGACCATACCTTTAATGTGTATGTCACTGGGGGACAATAGAAGTTCGAAATGTGACAGGGACTAAGGAAGACCCATGTTACAGGGCCAGGAATCTAAAGGTCACGTGGAGATGTTGGGAAGGGAGAAATTCCCCCAACTTTATAGATCTCGCAGGTGAAGTCTGATTTGGCCTCCTGTCCTTAGATGCTTTTAGAAACCTAAGCTGATATTCCTCATGAAGGTCCCCGCCACAGCACTTAGGAAAGTATTCATGACAAATTGCCATTCCCAATACACCGGTTACGTCCTTAAGCCCAACCCAACAGGATGAGTTGTTGCTGGATCAAAAATAGCTTTCCTTTGAGATTATTTTTGATCAAAGCGAGGGGACGGTAGAGATAAATGTTGCGAGGGGAGCTGCTGTTTCCTTGGAAGGGTTTTACACTGTTTCCTTTCTTCTTGTCGGGAACCCTCTTTTGAAATGGGGGTCACCTTTGCCAGCACCTCTCAGAAGATGGTTTCACTAGGGCAGTGCTAGCATGAACCTTGTGCACCCTCCGATTTCTCTGCTTTGCTTCTTTTCAATGTTTATCCTCCGCCCTGAGTTGGACAAGAATCATTCATTTTCTACACAAGGGGGAACTGTTAGCCACATTCTTTTACCTGGGCCCGTGCACCCAACACACAGCAGAGGCTCAGTTCCCTGCCCACCCTCACTTTTTGTCCTACTTGGATAGAGCAGAGGCTAAGACCTGGCCCTTGGACGTGGTTGGGTTGCATATGTTGCTGTCCTCCTTGTGCCTTCATAAGACTCGGGAATAATTCCCAAGTTTACCTACTGCAGGAAAACCAGAGGACCACTCTTTTTCCTTTTAAATGCCCATCAGTTCACACTTTTCCTATTGTACCAGCCTGACACAACCAATTTCTCTCCTCATCCTGTTTGATTTGTCATTTGCAATATGACTTGGCCTATACCTGAGTGAGCATTTATCAAAAATAACAATAATAATTTTGAGATGTTATGGTTTAGGCCTGTGTATTTCGTTAAAACAACGGGAATACATTTGATGAATGGTGTTTCATATCTGTACATAACCGATTGAAACATTTTTTGAGAAAACTATCTTTTAGATGCATGTGGCTACGCTGTGTTCTCAAATTCCCAAGTGGGAAGACATGATGACACCATGATGTCTAGTTTCCTGAGATAACTGAAAGGTTCAACCACATTTCAGGTGAATTCATACTTGAGAAAGTAAAACTAAAGCAACAGATACATTAAATTGTCTACATAAGATGCTGCTATAGTGAGAATCTTTGGACATTTCTGAAGATAACAAAACTAGGATTCCTTGAACAAGGATTTTTCGAATGTCTTGATGTGGCCAGATACCATTAAAGCAAAATGAGACACAATAGTGGAAAGGGCCCTGGCTGAACCTGGGACTGGGGCTTCTCTCTCATCAGTGCCACAGATCTTCCCAGTGACACAGACATACTGGAAACCTGATTCATTAGAGGCTTAGTTGTTTGGATTTCTAAAACTCCCAAAGCTTTAGTAAAAACTGAAGATGCTTCAGTTTAAAAGATATTACATTTATATAGTTAAAGATAAAAATAAAGGCCGGGCGGTGGTGGTGCACGCCTTTAATCCCAGCACTCGGGAGGCAGAGGCAGGCGGATCTCTGTGAGTTCGAGACCAGCCTGGTCTACAAGAGCTAGTTCCAGGACAGGTTCCAAAACCACAGAGAAACCCTGTCTCAAAACCACCACCCAAAAAATAGATAAAAATAAAGAAATTAAGTTAATTAATTCACAAGGAAATTGGTTATTTAACTTATTGCATGCTAACAAACCATCAATTAAACAAATGAAAATACTTTCTTTGTTTTTAAAATATCTAAAGGGAGATGGGCTCTTTAACATTAAATTGATATCCACTTTCCATTGGAATTTTATCAGTGGGCTACACTGTGACGTAGTTCTAAGTCAGACTAATTATCTCTTTATTAGATTTGATCTGATACACTGGCCATGGTATCAATGTGAACAGTTCTAAACATGTAGAATGGGTAAACTGGAAGGTCATTTCTACATACATGTCATATATACACGGGCACACACTTATAAAATTAAGGAATAGTCTCACATTACTTAAATGAATGGACTTTTATAAAGTTAAAGCATAGATGATAAAGGCATAAAACAGTTTGGAGTCCCTGATATAGAAGTCTGAATTGATACTTTATGAGTGTTGACAGGATGGCACAAGTGGAAGGTTCCCCTCCTGCCTTCCTGTGATGGTCACAGTCTTAATTAGCTGTACTGAAAATGCTGTGTAAAAATTTCTTTATACTCTGAGTACAAGGTAACCATGTAGCCAAAGTTGGTCTTCAGGCTCAAGTCCAAGGCATTTCACTATGTAGCTACAAATATTCTGAAAGTTTCACACACACACACACACACACACACACACACACACACACCTGAAACAAATGCTTCTGGTCCTACGCATCTTAGGTAGGACATACTCAGAGTCTGCAGAAAAGTACTAAATGAGAAATAAAGAATGACTGGGATATAAAGAAATTCAGACTGAAGCCTGCTGTTTACAAGGACAAGAACGCCTCAGATATCAAGTGTGTTCATTAGATATGGAAATGCAAATTCAGTTTGCATGAATTGCCATGCAGCACCTAAATTAATGGCAAAAAAGAAACCGAACCCGTGCAACACAATAAAATGGGGAAAAGCAAAAAGTGAAAGCTTCAGAGTAGTTTAAAGGGTAACCCAGAGACAGCTTCAACATGGTAATGCTTTAAAATGAAGCAGAGGAAGTCCCTCCCAACCCCAGCACTCAACCGCAAACACTGCCAAGAAAACAAACGTAAGTTGGGGGGACTCCAAGAATCATTTACCGACATCTTTAATGTGCAGATCAGCAAGTCCTGACAATGTGTGGGGTCCTGGGAGAAGTGCAGGGAGTCTTTAAGAGTCGAAGTTCTCAGGAATCTAGTAGGACGGTCTCCAGAGAGTGTCATTTTCAAGCACGCCTCACAAGAATGGTGGTGGACCCGGTATTACTCAAGCACAAGGTTACAAGTGGACATTCTTCCTTATGAACACTCCAAAGATGCAGATAATCGCTTCTTTAAGCAATGATTTTAGTGATATCAGAGTCATGAAGCAAAAGGAGGAAGTCAGCACTGGAGAAAGTGACATTAAAATGATCAGAACTGGGGACACACCTCTGTGGCAGAATACTTGCCTAGCATGCATGGAATCCCAGGTATAGGCCGGGACCCTAGCACTGAAAGAAAAACAGCAAAATGACGACAGCTGGTTCCGTGCTGGGTGTGGCACACAGAGGAGTTCAGTGAACCTGCTTCCCAGTGGAATAGAAAAATGGGGACACATTTGCTTTGAATGCTAGCTAAACAGCAAGAACAGCAGGAGTCTGTGGTATCTGATCAGCATCTACTCCTTTGCCCTACCCCCCCACCCCCCAGCTCATTGTGGCAGAGCGACTGACTAGGTGCAGCTAAGGGCAAGGCCCCTCTCCCTGTAGCTCCTAGCTAGAGGATGCCATCAGAAATCTTACTGTATGCCATTACGGGCAATGACACACTTTTCTGCCCAGCCCCATGGGTAGAATGGTAACTCTGTCTCCAGCATGGTGCTATGGAGATACTAGATCCCCAGTGTCCCTGGCTATTCAGTTCCTAAGACAGCGGTTTTATGCTAGGTGAGGCAAGCCAAAGCCTAATGACCTTGGACCAGTTCAATGAGTGTGCAACTTCAAACACAAGTTGTCCAGTCACTTAGAAAGATAAACTCAGGAGTCTTGACCAACAGCTCCAGGACTGTGACTTTGGGGGTTTTACTTTGAAAGAACTGATACAGTTTTTAACAGACTGTAGAGAAACAGTTAGGCCTGTGGAAGTGTGTTTGTGTGTGTGTGTGGGGGGGGGTAGCTGGAGAGCTAGTAAGAGATTCATTGGCTATGTAGGAAAAACTGTCTCCCAATTGTCTTCTGGAGAAAACAGAAGGGAAAGATGATTGGGTGAAATCCTCACAGTGTCTGTGTCAGTCTCTAAAACTGACTTTAGGAATTTGTTTACAAAGACCAAATTCTCATGTCCTGGAGCCTTGCTGAAAACAATAGCAAGACCTGCTTGCCAGGAGTGGGGCTCCACACATCTTACACTCCCTGGGGGACAGTGAACATTTCAAAACAAGTGTCACACAACAGTCACTGTCCTTAGATCCAATGGCTTTACCTACTACTGAGCCACCTCACTAGCCCAGAACTCACTTGTGAAACTCCTTGGGTACACATAAACTACAATGTACAATAATAAAGACGAAAAGTTTCTCAGAGTTTCCGGATAGTGGAGTTGAACTGGCTGACTCAGTAAACTTGGAGAGAGGGCAATAGAGTTTATACAATGGAGGAGGGTGATAAAGTCAAGACCTTCACAGAAATGGGTGGACATCAACAGAAATACAATGAAAATTCAAGAGAAAATGAGTAAAATGGTGAAAGAAAATATTTAGAGCAATAATAATAGAAGAATTAAAAATAACAAAAGAGTAACCGGCACATCCAAGTGGCTTCAGAGAACTTTAGGTGTGATAAAAGATAAGATCCTGGCAGGCGTTGCACTGTGAACTAGCCCAGGACACCAGGAGAGGAAAGGCATGGCAAACATAGTGGTAGCTGCTGCAGGGTGAAGTGCCGTGATGACGTAAGGCCTGGCTGACATGCGCAGTAACAACTGAAAGGTCAAGTTTGACCTGATCACAACACACATGATTATTAATATACTGTATTGCATGTCTATATACTTTTTAAAAATGTCTTTTTTTGGATTTTCAAGACAGGGTTTTTCTGTATGTATTCTTAGCTGTCCTGGAACACATCCTGTAAACCAGACTGTCCTTGAACCCACAGGGAACTACCTGCCTCTGTCTTCTGAGTGAGTGCTGGGATTTAAGGTGTGTGCTACCACAGCCCAGCAACAATTCTGGGTACTTACGATAAATACTCATAAAATGAAAGTAGATAATTTTCCATTTGCCACAGCATCCAAATGAATAAAAATGCTTAGGAAAAAATAATGGAGACCTGCAAAACTCATGTTCTTGCTTTGCTTTTGAAGTTTCAGAAGCTAAGTCCAGGACTATATGCAGGGAAATACATTGCTACCACGGAACTGTCCTTAGGTTATGAAACGTTGGTGGAAGATATCAGAAAAGATTAAATTCATGAAAATAAAACTAAATCCCATGTTCATTGACAATTGAGTGTTCAGTGTTGTCCTCTTTGTGAAACTTGCAAAAGTGACATATAGAATCAACACAGTCCTTAACACAGCAGGGATTTTTGGGTTAGGTATTGATGAGCATATTCTACTATTTATATAGAATTGCAGGGGATTTAGTCAAAGCTTAGAGGGCTCAAACTTTTGCCCTGTTGAAACTACCTATGAAGCTATAGTAAAGATGGGCAGAATGTCACTTCAAAGAACTGATAGAGGTTAATGAACTCTAACTAACATCATAGAGATAAAATCACTTTTCTGTGATCAAATAATATTATTTTAAGAGAGGGTTCTGGACCCACTTAATGGGAGAAGATAGTATTTTTCATTAATGTTTTTGGAGAAAGACAATATCTATATTACAAAAAAGAAAGTTGGCATATACCTTGCCATACTATCTAAGACATTAATTAAAAATGTATATTCAATGCTGAGAGATTGTACAGATTATAGTGATTGATGTAAGCACAACTTGAGTTTTGTCTCCCAGAAGTCATACAAAGAAGTCCAACATGGTGGTATGTGCTTGTAAACCCTAAACTTGGAAAGTAGCTAGCCAGTTAACCTCATTTAATACCAAATTCCAGACAAGTGAAAGACTGTGTCTCAGAAAAGATGGTAGACTTATCTCTGAGGAGTGACAGCCAGATCATCTTTGGCCTTCACATTCACATAAACAATGTGTACACTAAGCTAACATGGCAATAACTACCAAGAATATATGATCTAAAAGTGTCAATGGAAAAAAAAAGAGACTGTCATATGCATTTAAAGAATGTCACCCAATTATATGTTATCAACAAGAAATTCTCTGAAGTTCAAACTTTGACACAGAGTAAGTACCCCCATGAAAAATCATTCACGGATTTAGAGGGATTGAAACCAGACACAGTGTTCTCTATCTTACCATAAATTAAGAAAAACAATAGGGAAAAGAATCTCTTAACAATGTTCTTTCACATAATCCACTGGTCAACAAGAGTTCTATTAAAAAAAAAACAAAGAAAGAAAGAAAGGGAAAGAAAGAAAGAAAGAAAGAAAGAAAGAAAGAGAAAAGGTGTACATCAAAAATATAGTGGCATCTTATACAGTGCTGATCAGGAAAATTATAGCATTGAATGCTTATATTTGCTATAAGAAAAAAAAAGACCTCAAGTTAATAACCTGTTTTTACTTGAAGAAATTAGATAAAAAACAGAATAGATATAAATCCTAAATACAGAAAAGAGGAAGAAGTAAAAATTAGATAAATCAATAATATTGAAAATATAAAAAGAATAGAGATAAGTCTTTGCAACCCAAGTGGGCTTTAAAAATATTAATAATCCTGTAGTACACCTGACAAAAAGAGAAGACACAGATTTGCCAATCTCCAGCATGAAACAGCAATTCTAAACAAGTCCTCTAGTCTCCAAAAGGAAACACAAGTCAACAGACTCCTCGAACACAATCAGAAGTGATATGAAAACTGGATTCTTATAAATTTCACAACTTAAAATACAGAGTATTTTCTAAAAAATATAAACTAAAACTCAACTAAGAGGAAATAAATAACCCAGTGTGGCATTCGCTTCCCATTGCCTGCCTATCCAGATGTAGAGTTCTCAACTCTTCCTCTAGCTCTGTGTCTGTCTGCACACCACCATGCTTCCATTCATGATAATGGACTAAACCTCTGAAACCTTTGAGACTGTAAGCCATCCCCATTTAAATGGTTTCCTTCATAAGAGTTTCTGTGGTCATGGTGTCTCTTCTCAGCAACAGAAACCCAGAATAGGACAGTGGTTTATGAATCCAATGCAATTTCTACCAGAGTCCTGCTTCATATAATATATATATGTGTGTGTATATATATATATATATATATATATATATATATATATATATATATATATATATGGCCAAAATTATCTCACGGCCTGTACCTTGAGGCCTGTAGGACAGAGAAAAGCCTGCCTCAACTTTGAGGGAGTCTCAAAGCTACCAAGGATGAGACAGCAAAATCTAGGTAGATACCCCTCCAGCCAGAGGGAGGACTTGGCAGTCTCTCATTGGCTGGAGGTACCCCCACATCACAGGATGTCACTTAACCTATATAAGCTGATGCTCACAGTAATAAACTGAGTTCTTGCTTTGACTTGAATCCCTATCGCGTCTGATTGTCCTGCATTGTGGGGCTGCAGGCCTGACAGACAGCACATTCACCTTTCCCTGGGGAATAAGGAGGCTAAGGAAACCTAGTATATATAATATTATTATATGTAATATATTATATACATACATATTACTTTATCACTCTCTGGCACAGTCCTAGAATAGCTGAAATAATTTTGACAATGATAATAGATGACTCTGCTATTAATGGTGGCAACAAAAGTACTCAGAACTCTGTGGTAATAGTTGACTGGATATAGAATAGAATACAGAAATCAGAAACAGACTCAAAAATTCTCAGGTGATCTATGGAGAGGGGATAACAGAAAGTCTATGGAGGAAAGAGTTTTTACACCATACAGCCTATGAAGACACCAATAAAATGTACCTTAATTTAAACATAAATTTTGCACAAATTCTCAAAATGGATCAAAGATTTAAACATAAAACACAAAACTACCAAGAAAACCAAGACATAGAAGCTCAAAATCAGTTTTATAACTTTAGACTTTTTTAGACTAACCCCTAAAAAGTCTGGTAAGATTGAAAACTTACTAATAAATATTAAAAAATAAATGTTTGTTGAGAGACAGGCAGAGATGTGTCAGAGGCGTAGCACTGGTTACTCTTCCAGAGCATCCAAGTTCAGTCCCCATCGTCCACCTGATGTGGGATAATGTTGTTGTACAGTGTAAAGATTTGTCACTCATAGTGGTTTAAAAAAATGCTGACTGGCCAGTAGCCAGGGGAAGTATAGGTGGAGCAACCAACTAGGAGAATTCTGGGAAGAGGAAGGCAGAGAGGCCATCACTAGCCAGATGTAGAGGAAGCAAGATGAGAATGACTCACTGAGAAAAAGCACCAAGCTAAAGGCTAAACATAGATAACAATTATGAGCAAATTTAAACAGTAAGAGCTAATTAATAATAAGCTTGAGATAACAGCCCAAACAGTTCATAATTAATATAAGCCTCTGTGTGTTTCTTTGGGAGTGAACGACTGCAGGATTGGGTAGGACAGAACCCTCCATCTACATCCACCCTGAACTGCTCCCAACTGCCTGGAACTCTAGCTCCAAAGGATCTGACATCCTTTTTTTTTTCATTTCTATTAACAACAGGGTCATCATTATCTTTCTGAATGTACCATATGCATGTGCACAGACACATACAAACACACATAAATCAATAATAAAATAAACTTTTAAATTATTTTCTCATCTAGGCAGTAGTGGTGTGTGCCTTTAATCCTAGCACTCCAGAAGCAGAGGCAGGTGGATCTCTGTGAGTTCAAGGCCACCCAGTTCTACAAAATGAGTTCCAGGACAGCCAGAACCCCTGTCTCAAAAAAACCAAGTAAATAAATAAATAAAAATAAATAAAAATTTTCTCCATGAAAGGCCAACTGAAGAGGACAAAAGACAAGCTTTTTCTATGAGAATACTGTTAAGTTTAAAACCCAGAAAACAGCGTAGGTTTCTATTTAATGTATCAAAGCAGACTTGGCTGCCAGGTTCTCCCAGCATCCCTCAGTCCCTACCTGTTGTAGGGTATGGCTCTCATACCCCAACCTCTACCCTGAATTGTCCAGCCTAGAGCCTGGGCTGCCCATTTCCCAGAGGCTCCTCCCTATATAATCCAGACATTTTGTTAACCACCCCTTCCCTTTTGGACATCTGGCCTCCTGGCTGCTGCACCTTGTTCCCTTGTCTCTTCTCCTTTCCCTTCCCCCATCCAGCATGGCCCAGCTCAGTTTGTTCATGTTTGCTCTGAACTTTCTCTGATATCCCCGCCTCTCACTATGCTCCTCCCCATCTCTTCAATAAGCTTTCTCCTCCCGATAGCTAGGAGCAGTCATGTCCATTCCTTTGTATTTCCTCTTTTTTATTCAAATTCATTTCTCAGTTGCATATAGAGAAGAATTCTAATATCTAAATATACAAAGAAATTCTAAACTCAATAGTAAAACATTGGAAAACATAATTAGAAAATGATCAAAATACATAAAAAGATGCTTTATTAAAAATGACATACACATGATTAATAAAGATACAGAGGTGTTCACCACAGCCCCCAGGAAATGTGAATTTGAACCCAACCTAAGATTTGATTATTTACTTCTAGTAGCTATAACAGAAAGAGGGAAGAAATTCATTGATTACTCAGGCAGACTGTGAACAATTGTTATTTTCTATCGATTTGTATTGCTATAATTTTTTTTCTGAGATATTATTTAAAAGACCATGGTTAATAATTTAAAAAGAAACAGAAGCATGAAAAAGGCAAGGATTTCACTCTACCAATCCAGGTCTAGTGAACCTTGAGTCCCTTAGACACAGTTGAGGGAGGAAATGAAAATGGTCGGGCATCATTAATAGAACAGCCTGGTATGTTGAGGGAACCTGAACGATCACAGTTTGGAGACCAGGATCCTAGTCATCGTTAAGGTTTGTGGGCACTGAGAATGGAGAGCAGATAACACATATTATGACCTAAAAATAAGAAGCGGAGGTAGAATGTGCAGGGCTACAGATCTTCAGATAACGAGTCTTCCTCACAAAGGACGAGAAGAGTTCCTGCACCTCCGGAATGTTGCTGGAATCTGGACTGTTAGCACTGAACTAAATGAACTCTGCTTGGAATAAAGAAAGGGCCTCTGGCTGGTTTTAATTGCAACTTTGCTTGTAATGGGTGTTACTGGCACCTTCTGATACATCCCTTTATATCTGCTACCCGTGAGGGTGCTTGTGAAAGAGATTTCGGGTAGTTTTGATCCGATGCTTCGAGGTAGAAAACCTCGGGCAAATGTGGGACAGGTGCCTTCATCACTGACATCGTACCGTCCCAGCTAGAGAGCCACAGACAGAAATCTCCCCGGGGAAATCTTTTCGTCTATTTGTTATGAAAGATAGTAAAGGCAAAATCGTGGTACCTACTTCTACTGGCATTCCCACAATGCTGTCAAGAGTGCACTGGGCAAATGACAAAAGAGAACCATAAACAGTGGTCCTGGGGAAGCTTAGCCCACTTTATTTGGCAAAAACCTTCTAGACACAGTGGGATCTGTTTATTCTTCTCGCTGCTTGAAGGTACCATTCTGTCAAACAGAGGGCTCATGACAAACGCTATTTAAAGGAACTGCCACTCATTCTAAACAGCTTCCAGTACACAAGGGAAGTTTTTAAAGCAATACGGATAAGGGAAGCCATCCTTCTACAGATGTATTGAAAGTGTTTTCTTTCAGGATTTATACTTTCAACAAATTGGGTTATAGTCATTTTGGAGCATTGGGCATTCCATGTTACCTTTAGTCTGTCTCCTCCCTTCTATACTGGGCATACACATATCCATTAATGTGTATGTAATCTTTTATGTTCCTGTGGCAATATCTTCCTTGCTGGGGTACCATAAGTACTGGAGTACCTGCCATTTACAATCTGAATAGTGAGTTTTACAGGATTTACAGTCTAAACTGCAAAGTCCTCATAGACTAGGCCTCACTAGTGGATATGGCCATGTTTTACAACCCAGGAGCATGAGCTATGACCTTATGCTTTAGAGGAAAATTAAATCCTGTCTAAATCTTCTCTTAGAGTCTTCCTCTCGTGACTTGTTCCTGTATTGCTTCACAGTCCCAGGATGTTTGGGGATAGCCTGCACTTTTGTTCCTATGAGTCTGTTACTGAGATATCTTTACTAATGAAATTTAGGTGTTCCTACAAGAGGCCAGTAAGGACCTCCCTGCTTATAGCACCTCTTTCCCCTACCTTCTGGCCACAGACATTCAAAAACCACATTCCTAAAGTTTTGCAGATCTTCAATGCAACCTCTTCCCACATATCCTTTATGGCTAGTGTGAGAGTTCCTTCTGTCTATGTGTTGCTTTTATTGGTTAATGAATAAAGAAACTGCCTTGGCCTTTTCATAGGGCAGAGTAGAACTAGGCAGGGAAAACTATACTGAATGCTGGGAGAAAGAAGGCGGAGTCAGGACAAGCCATGTAGCCCCGTAGGAGACAGACTCTAGAACTTTACCGGGTAAGCCACATCCTCGTGGCAATACACAGATTAATAGAAATGGGTTAGTTAAATTAAAATGTAAGAGTTAGCCAATAAGAAGCTAGAGCTAATGGGCCAAGCAGTGATTTAATTAATACAGTTTCTGTGTGGCTATTTCCATGCTGAGCAGCCGGGAACAAACAAGCAGTCTCCTACTACACACAGCCCTTCTAAATTTTGGGACACAGATTCAAGCTACTCCTCAGTTTCTAACCTGTAGCCTAGCCAAGCATCTTCCTGAACTTGTATTTTCGAAAACACAGATCTCTGATATCTTCTCTAGACCCTAGAATGACTATGCCTCCTTCATACTTGGGAAGGGAGGAAGAGTAAAGAAAACATTTTATGATGAACCTACAGAAAAATAAAACCATGTTTTTCTTTTCATGAAATCCTACCATTCATTTTATAATTCCAGTGAACAACACAGACCCTCACAGAGATGGAACACTCATGAATATTTAATCAGCATACAAGTGAGGCACAGGCCACACAGGTGAAGGCTCATGAGGCATGTCAACTGTGAGGCCTTATAGCAAAGCTAGTCTGCTTCAGGCTCAAGTTTCAGGATTCAGTGATTTTTTTTTTTTTGCTAAATAGTCATGTGACAAACCTTGACCATGTGATGGAGAGTGTGAGGTTTTAAAGGTAAGGTTATCCAGGATTCCCATTTAAGATGATAGGGAATTGCAGAATTGGGAGCCATGGTGATGTCACACTCAACTCTAAATGCACACATCTCAGGCAGTGGGGCAGATGACTGTTAAATCTGACATTCCGTATATTAAAGCAATGGAAGAATGAGAAAAGCATCAAGCATCTGAGAACTGCGTTTCCTCACCATCTCCTCCAATCTCTCGTTGTCATTAACGTTTTAATCATCCTGAGTGAGTATCAGCCTACAGTACATTATACACATCTCCACTGTCTTGAGCAAATCACAGCAAACATAATTTAACCTCCTGGGATTAATGTCGTCATTATAAGCGTTCACTGTTCCAGCCCATTTAAACAAGGGTGCCTTCTAGGGTTTAAAATTGGACTTTTTTTCTTTTATACAACAGGAAACAACCTTAGGCTCTGAGTCTTCTAAACTAAAAGCTTCTGTCTTTGATTATTTTGGCGCATTTTCCTTGCAAGCATTTCTCTCACTCATTGCTTGACAATAGGATATGCCACGTTGTTGGACACTAGTTCTTTTTTTTTTCCTTCACAAGTTTTACCTCTTTTCGTTTTAGGTGCCAAGAGTCCATGAGAAATTGAGCTTCTTTTTCAGTTAGGACTAAATAAGAAAAAAATAGATCTGATTTTCATCGAGCTGATATTTTGACACCTGTTTTTTGCTTAATAGAATATTTTTTAGGCTCATGGTTATTTTAAGTCCACAATAGCAAAGCAGCTGACTTATCGTTTCCAGGATGCTTGACATTTTTTCAGAACAATGCCATAACTTGGAACCATTTGCTTCCCATGCTAATCCTATCATTTTATGCACTTATGGAGTATAAAAGGCCTGTGTCTCTGTAATCAGCTGAGAGTAAGTGCTAATGCTTCATCCTTCACTGCTTGATCCCCAGTCTGCTGTAATTCCGGGCATACCATGTGAACACTCTGGATAGTTAAAAACCAATTTACCCCACAGCAGATTCTGATGATGTGGCAGATGACGAAATGATGGATAGGATCTTTAGAGTTGAGCTATTAGGCTCACGTTCTTAGAGTCACAACTAGCAATGAGTATAGATACTCATATGTACACTAGCTTCAAGTTTCAGAAGAGAGATGATTAAGCAACATCAGATGAAACCAGAAAGGAAGCAAGTGACAGAGACAACAGACATGGCATGGGAGCATTAACCAGTATGATTGTGTCTCTGCTTCACCTGAAGTAAATCTGAAATTTTCATTCCCAAATGACTATCCAAACAAACCTAAGTTCACTTTATGGACACAATGTTAATTTGGGGTATTTAAATGTCCTATATAGGATCAGATATTTGAGCACTTAGTCTTTAGTTGGAGAAGTTATAGGAAAGTACAGTCATATTGGAGAAAGCATATCACTGGGGGGGGGGGCTTGAGAGTGTATATATTCATACCTCGTTTCCTGCTTACTATCATTTAAAGATATGATTTCCTGCTTCCTGTCCTGCCACCATGCTGGCCACTTGCTGTCATGATGGACTCTAATCCTTCTGGGATCAAAAGTGCAAATGAACTCTTTCTCCTGTGTTACCAAGGTCAAGGTGTTTGTCATAGCCACAGAGATATAACTAATATAGTAGTTTTTACTTTACTGCTGTTGTCCGGAAGAAAGAATATGAAGAAATTTGCTATTTTCATTCCAGCAGGGGTTGCCTTCCTTTTTTCTGTCTTGCAATGTGCTTTGTGAGGAAGGTCCCTACAAGGAGTCTACAGAAGTATCAGGCTAACAAGATGCCAGGCCTCTGATCGTTGCAATCTGTGATTGAATCACCATACGCCAAAGCAACTTTCCAGATGTGCCACTGGGATCAAAGAGGTTATCTAGATTTTCTGGAGGGGCCCTATGCCCTATGCCCTATTGCAAGCAGGAGACCTATGCTAGCTGTAGTCAAGGGAAGACATGTGATCATAGAGGCATGAACAGAGCCAAGACATGGGAACAAAACTCACTCTGTTGAGCTGCTGACTGAAGTTGGAGGAATGGTCGTGTGTCAAAGGATCCAGTGGTGCCTAGAATGAGGACAAACAAGGATACTGGTTCTACCCTACAAAGCTGTAGAAAGGTGTGATTAAGGGAACCTCGGCTTTAGCCCATTAAGAGCTGTGTTGAATAATAGCAGACGTGTGTCGGAGAATATTCAGCATCCAGCCAATGTATGCCCTTTGGGTCTTTGTCAGGTTAATGTTGGGTCTTCCTTCCCCTTCCTCTCAAATGTAAACAAGCACGGCCACAGGTATGCAACACTTCCTTTGGCTTATTATTTTCTTTACACCACTTAGCCCCGCAAGCTATCATAAAATATATTTGTTTACATTTTTTTCAGGTGCCTCTCTGAAGTTGTAATCTACCTGGCAAGTGTTGATTATTATTGGTCCTGTCCACTTGTGTATCAACAAGACGCCAACAAAGACACAATAAATGTTCAAAATATTTTAATAAAAAATGAAGCCGGCATAGATCAAGGTTTGACTAGATGAATATAATTCCTTCTCTCGTTAGCAAGAACTTCCAGAACATCTGCTACTTTTCTTCCTAGACGCCGTCACAGCTTCATACTGAAGGAGTGCACAGAACCCCACCCCTTACTCCCTCCTCTTATCATATGAATAATGGGAATCTATCTACTATGTCAAGCCATCTTGCATGAAGCAGTATGGACACAGCCTGCCCCTCTGAGTGTGCTTAATCCTGCCTTAGAAGAATTCTGCCCTTGGCATTCATCTGCCCATCTCCAACAGAACCTGCTCTTGGGCTTTCCTGGTCCTTTGTGAGCTTCCCATACTCTTTTAAAGCTAACTCTTCTCATCCCCTGGTATGCTTCAAACCCTAATTATCAGCGTCTGATTTAGACTGACTGTAAATACACTGACTTGAATCTGCCCCACGAAGCCTCCCAGCCCTTCTTTTCACATAACTTCTCCCGTAAAGAGTTCTACCTCGTAAAACCATAAAGAATCATTTTTTTTAATTTCTGCATGGTTCTAAAGAAAAAAAAATTCTAGGCTCTCAAAATTTAAGATGAACCATGACAGTATAGGGAGTTGGTTCAAATAGGATACAAATAATACCCAAATACCCAGCTCACAAGCAGATGCGTTTAGAGGCAAGAAGATGTAGAACAGAGAAAAGCCCATCTGTCCCCGAACCTGGATGTAAAATGGTATAACCCCTGGTCTGTGTTTTACTCTTTGGTATTTCTTACACTCTGAATCATCCTCTCCCTGTGCTATTAAAACTGCCTTTCTAACAAGCTCCAAACACCACTTCAGCTTGACAACTCTGATTTCTCAAGCAACTCATGTTTGTGTGCTAAGTGATTGTCTGTGTTTCCAGGATGTTACAAGTTCATATTGTAAGGTTCTGAGAACATCCCATGTATCTAGCAATCCTGGAACCACCTATGCTCAAAATCTTTAGTTAACACCACAGCCATTATATAATTTTTTAAACTCAATTCTCTAAAAACATTTATAAGCATACATTTATACTATGCATAATATATTTACACAGAAGATCCAAGATACATTCTTAGTAAAAAGTTTCACTTATTTCTAAATATTCCAAGTATTTTTTTTTTAATGACTGGAGACTGCTTCTATACTGAGCAGTCATATTAATTAAAATATGTCTTGAACCTGGTATAGAGTTAGATATAAGAATGCTAATAACCTTTTCTCTTTCAGGTCCCAGAGAAAGTTGTCAGTAGATTGTAATTTAACTCAATTTCTGTTATTTTTGCAGATTTAACAAAACTTGAAACCTGAGCCCCCCAAAGTCTGCATACATATGCATATACCCCATGGCTCCTTCTTGCTTGCACGCCAACCACAAGTCATTAGTCTGAAGCCATACTTGATTGAGCCTGACCCTGGTCTATGGCATTATGCAAAATACAAAGGTACAACTGGGAAGAGAATTCTGCTTGAACAGCTCAGCTTTGAGAGGCTGGGAGCTGTTCACAACCTTGGAAAAAGCAATCATGGCCAACTAAGCAAAAGTGGACTGGCACCTCATATGAGTCAAGTCTGGATTCTTTAAAAATAGGAACACACGTACTAACTCCTTGTGGCCATAGGCACTTAATCTTCCCATACTACCTCCCTTCATGCTTCAATAGAAACTAGTTTTGTCACAACAAGACTACGAAGAAAGAACTGGGTTTTGACAGTTTCAATATGTAAGTGTGGTTAGTGATCTGCCTGAATCCATATGAGCAGCAAAAAGCAAAACTGGAATTTATACGCCTAGAAACTTAACTTTAGATCCCAGCTACTTTTGGGGGTGGAAATCTTTTGGTCAATAATGGGTAGTCGGACCCTCTAGGAACTCAAAGGACCAGAGCCAGGAACACAAAAAGGGAACAATAATGTGCCATAGAATTTTCTGAACAACTTGTACTACATCCATTAAAGTAAACTGCTCACCATGAGGACTATAACGAGAAAGTGTGTGACCAAGCACACTGAGAATGTCCTCCGGAGGCAGAGAAACAGGTGCCTGGTCACAGTGTTTGGTTATTTGTAATAATGTTTTAAAAAAATGCTTGTTTTTTATAACTCTTGTTTTCCTCAAGATTTTCTTTTTTCTTTCTCCTCTTCATCCTTTTTCTCTCTTTTCTTATTTTCTCCTCTTGCTTCTCTAAATCCTTACCTCACCCTCTTTTTCCTTTTCCCATTCCCATCCCCCTCCCGACAATTTGGTTGTTATGTAACTCAAATCAAGCTCCATTAAGTATACATGCAGTATTTCCTGTCAATTGCTTTAGAATGTATTTGGAAACAAAATACATAAAAAGAAGCTAGGATAGAGAGAGAAGGGGAAAAGTGGGTAGGAGAGAGAAACAGGGACACATTCTACTACAGTTGAAAGAGGACAAAACAAGTTTCAAAAATTAAGACAAAAAAACAAACATGAATTCACATTGTGCTCACTTTAATTTTGTAAGTATGTAAATCTTGATGACCTGCCCATAGCCTCCTGGCAATGGTGGCCATACATACCTCCAGGTGGACACTGTGCCTTTCCCTCCTTTGATTCCAGCTCTTTCCTTTGTTGATGTCTTGTGATGGCCTCTGGTTGCCAAGGTCCTTTTTATTCCTGATGGTCTGCAGTTCTCACAGCGCCTACCAGAATTAGATAGAAATGGGATACTGAATAATAACAAAACGAATCCGCTCCAGTAGACCATTTAACTCCAGCAATGTTTTCTAAACGCACACATTCTGGCTGGCACACCGTTCTCTCTGAGTCTACAGAATATTGCCATTTGCATTCCAATCCAGGCTGTGTCCCGGCCTTGCTGCGAGATAGATGAACCTCTCATTCTTTTGGTGTTTTAATTTCCTCAGTGGCTAAACCCGAAAGCATATATCCAATCTACCTTTCAGAACTCCTGAATGGATTATAGCGAAACCTTTCATAATGCGTTGGCTTAAAAGATTTCTCTCTGAACCATATTGATGCTTTCAATATTCTATTTTCCCCAAACAGTCATCAATAGGGCTCACAAAGGAAATATAGTCATATAATTGGATTAATTTCTATAAATCTTTGGATGAACTCAAAACGTTTGGCCTTGACTAATCAATGAATTTGGATTTTTGGCAAGCAGTAATCATGCGCACATTTCAAGGATCTGTCATTTTCTAAATAAAACAATCTGCTTTAGCTAATTTCAAGACTGTAAGTGTTAATATGCAGCAGTATTAGAATACAGTTTCACTGGACTACGTTCGCTGACGGTCTGAGGAATCAAGATGCAAAAACAGCCACATGGATGTCAAAGCAGGAAGTCATCTAGAGTCTCCGATATTAGATCATGACGGGGTCAAGGTTGGAAATTTTTAAAAGGGAATCTAGTGGTGGTGGGCTGACTTGACAAGTGAAGTGGGGGGGGGGGCGGGGGATAGACCTTCCTATACAACTAGCAGTTCGGTGAACAGTGTCCTATTGCATCTGAGTATTCAACCTTCAGCTCCGCCACTGCTTCATGTGCTCCCAAAGACAAATATGAAAGCCAGGGAGGAGACAAAATGTATATACTCAAGAGACTGGCCACAACCAAACCCTAGGTACTATATTAGAGTCCTCATTCAGATGTTGAGTTAAAAATCTTCAAGTCTACTGAAGTCACGAAGACCAACCAATGAGCCAACTGGCATGTGTTCCTTTGTGGGAGGAAACAGTTCTGGGTAGAAATCCTAAACTGGAGCCCTTAGGAAATGAGAGGACGATGTGTGTCCCCTCCTTTGGGAAAACAAAACACTGGATGAGAAAGACACACAACATATAACCGAGGTCAAGATTTAGAAAAACCTACACATAAAAAAAAAAACAGTTCTGAGCTTTTGAGTATTTCTGATAAGGGAAGGACTTCAAAAGAGTCATCCCAAAGCCTCATGTGACCTGCAAAGGTTCTTGTTACAAATCCATGTTAGACGTGCAGTGGCTGAAACTTAGACAGGCAAATAATAGTCATAGAAGACCCAGTGCAGGATTTAATGGGCCAGGTACTAAGTGTTTGCTTACATATTACTTACATATTACTTACACAGTCCTCAAAACATCTTTATGGGGTAGATATGAGTGTCATATACATTTACCATATGGGACGCTGGTGTGTGAGATATTAAGGAAGTACAAGGTCACATGACTCCCAGATAATAACTTTTGGTTTCAAATCTAGGGAGTTTGGCTCTAACAAGGGGGCGTATAAGCACCGTTTGCTACTCTGCATTATATAGAATGAGTGGACAAAGAGAGATCTGAGGGTTACCTGCATTCTGTAGACAGTATGCTCTTCGTGTCTAATGTTAGCTGCTCATAAGAGTCAAGCAGGGAGTATTTGGAGTAGGAATTCTGTTGAAGGATATGATCATTTTACCAAGTTTAAAAATCTTAAGTTCTCAGCTGAATTTCTTCTTACCCTTTTTCTAAATATCAAGGAATCCTAAAGAATATACCAAGTACCTTCACTGTTGCTAAAAGTGGTAATTCTTCTCTTGCCTCATCAGACTTGGGTAGGCCCATCATCAATGACCCCGAGTAAGCAAAGACATCAGCACACCAAGGCTGGGAGACCTCTGTGGCCTCTGCACGAATGCACATTAACTGACTTTGAGATGGAGCCGTTGCCTGCTTCGCCTTTATTTTTCACCTTGACAAACACACTGAACTTCAAAAGCATGGGGAAATTCCCTGATGAGCACTTTGGGAACACAAGTTCCTTTTCCTTGAGGGAAGCAAAATCTACTGTGAAACACTGAGATATTGACAGCTAGATGTAATTCATATTGGAGAGATAAAGAGTACTCTTGGCTCTTCATCCAAGTCCAAGTTTCTGCTGTGTGAGAAAGTTAGAATCGGCTCAGGTACACTCTGGGGCTCCAATCAAGGCTCATAAAGGTGAGCTATGGGGATTTGCAATATGCTTAACCACCATAAATGAGTCCGGGCAACTCTGCACACTTCTCAGGTGCCCTGGAGAGCCAGGCAGATCATTGTTATCATTGTTACTATTTTATTCTCCAAGTACAAGCTCACAGCATCTTCTCTTCAGTGGGCTGTGTCCCTGAGAGCAAAATAAACTCAACAATTTCTTCCCGCAACATCTCATGAATATTAATACCTTCTTTATTTATTGTTTGGCAAAATATGACAAAAATAAAAAATGCACTACAGCAAAAAAGAACAAAAATACACCAAAAATATCTAGCTTGTGTCATCATCATTATCAATAAACACACACTTGACAAGCATGCGGCGTACACTACTGGGCCCCAGAATCCTTTCTTACCAGTGATTTTTCTGAAAAGGTGTGGGTGATTCTTTGATTGCTACTCACGGATTCATGTTAATTTTGGAATTGCGCAGACTCTGTGTACACTGCATTGGCACAGGAGATATGCAAGAACGGCCTTTCAGAAACAGATTCCCAGGGCCTCAGAATCTTTCCTCTGAATGCTTTGTGCAAGAATCTCATATAAGACAAAGAGAACTGAAGCAGTTTTGATTGAAAGGAGTAGATGTAGCCCCTCAGTCCAGCCCCTGTCTCACATCCCATCACAGCCCAAAGCAACTGTAAGAAGACTTTGAGTGTGCACAGCACACTTGCAAAGTCCCTGATCCAGCTTGCAGAGAAAGGCCCAGAATAACAAGCCAATTAAGGCCGCAGAGACCAGAGAACCAGAGGCAGAGCTGGGAGTAACATCTCCACCCCTCAGTCCTCATCTAGTGATCTTTATAAACTGTTTCCTGCCTCCCTGCAGAGTACTATTTAGGGGTTAAGTAAAAACAAATGCTTATCCAGACAGCTTGCTCTCCAGCTCTGGTAACTAGCCTCTGAGGATGAGCATGTGTTCCTGGAGCCACACTGTGATAAGCAGTCAGAGGACTCACGATAGGATAGACGACAGAGAGTGCCCAGGATCACAGTGTCTGCTTTGTGTTTATAGACACGGGAATGGGGCATAGGAAACCTTGCATGTGAAAATCCTTGAACTCTGGCAGGGGAAAGTGAGTTTGGCCATACCCAAAACTTGACCAGCATTCCAGAAAACACATCTGTCAATCTGTTGTGTTTCACTTTATCCCCTAGAGAGGTCCTGGATTCAAGGCAGTGCCTTTGAGTCACAGGCAAAACTGTTGTCAAGAACAGAAAGCATTATAATAGTTGTATGTATCATGCTGTATATGTAGATTAGTAAAAGAACAGTAGTATCCAGCTAGACGTCCCCATGTAACTCCCTTATGTGATATGTCGGAACATGTCAGTGGGCATGTCTAATGTATTCTCCAGCAATGATGACACCCAGTCCCATTGTCTCTGGCTTGTGATTAATTCCCTTCAGTAGCTGGACCATAAACTCAGCTTGAGAGAGCATCAGATTCTATCTTGTGATTCGGGTACAGTCATGAGCAGTGGGAAATCTTGCCTCTCCTACTGTACTCTGTATCCAGGTTACTCCATAAGCTATATTCTTCTTCCTCTTAGAGGAGGTTTTTCTAATATTCAAAATAGATATTCTTTCAGAAGTTCTTACTCTCTTTCATGGAGGAACTGGCTTTGGCCTGCCACATACACAGTATGATCTTTTCACACAGAATGTACTTGAGGGGCTGGAGAGATGTCTCAGCAGTTAAACACACTAGGTTTTGTAGAGGTCATTGGCACCCATAATCACTTGAGGGAATAGAACACCTTATTCTGTCCTTCAACTGCACCCAGCAAGATGCACAGACATACATGCAGCCAACACACCCCCCCTCTCACAAACACACACACAAACACATACTAAAATGTAATTGATGCAGTTGACCAATTGTTCCTCCAACAACCTTCAGCAGAGGAAGATTTTATCTGAAAGTTGCTAGAGTGATTTTCTTATTTTTTTCCCTGTATGTTAAAAGGTTTTAAAAACTCCTTTACGCAGTAGAAAAATAAATCTAGCAAATATAATGGGAAAAGTTACATTTAAAAGGGTCCTATAGAGTTGTGATTTTGTTATTAACCATACTGTGATTTTTGAGAATTCTATGATATATAGAGTACTGAATCATGACATCAAATACTTAAGATTCCATTGTTTTCTATTGGAAAGACATGGTTTAACATTGGAAAAGCATGGAGACACAGAACTAAGAAGTCCATGTGGCCTCCTCTGTGGTCACACTATAGATGTCAGTAGGTGTGACACATTTCTCCAACCACACAGAAAGAGGCTGATGTTCAATCTCCTACTCCAACTATGAGTTTTAAATGTACCAGTAGCAGATTAAGAAAATCCAAACATATCCCTCCATCAAAGTAATTTAAAAAATCTATTGAGAACTATGAGAATCTACTACAATTTCAGAATTCTGGAAATAACCAAGAAGGTACAGTATTTTAGAAGACATTTTTTAAGCCAGGTTGTGGTGGCACATGCCTTTTATCACAGCATTCAGGAGGCAGAGGCAGGTGGATCTCTGTGAGTTTGATGCCAGCCTGATTTACAGAGTGAGTTGCAGGACAGGCACCAAAGCTACGAAGAGAAACCCTTTCTTGAAAAAAAAAGAAAAGAAAAGAAAATATTTTTTAAACTGACCAGGAAGTGCAGACTAGTATGTTTGTTCTCAGGTTATCCCCTGCTAGACACCTAGACAGTGGTCCTGTAAATGACAACAGGCTACATTGTGGAAGGTGACCCTGGATGGAGCTGGGAGGAGCAAATTGGTTAGCAACTCCTTGACTGAGGATGCCTGGGAGACCTGCGCAATAGCCAGTCTTAGGAATTTACCTCCGCTATTGACTGCCACAGAACATTGCCAAAAACACAAACAGGCCAATGTGTTTTAAAACTGTCTGCTTTCACAGAGCCTGGAAACTGGTCAGAGGTTTCTGAACTGGACTTCTTGGGTATGTCCTAGGCCTGCACATCATCTTTCTGGTCCCCAGAAATGTCCTATTTGCCAAAAAATACCTACCTCCCAGCCTTTCTTCTCAAATGTGTTATTTAGAATATTGTTTGCCCAGGTGTCACCCAGTCCCGCAGCCATTCAGTACCAAATAAAAACACAGAGGCTTATATTAATTATACACTGTTTGGTCTATTATTCAGGTTTATTACTAACTACCTCTTACAACTTAAATTAGTCCATAATTCTTATCTATGGTTAGCCATGTGGCTTGGTACCTTTTCTCAGTAAGGCATTCTTAACTTGCTTTCTCTGCTTCTGGCTGGTGAGCTTCTGGCTGGTGACTGACTCTCAGCCTTCCTCTTCCTAGAATTCTCCTAGTCTGGTTGCGCTCCCTGTACTTCCTGCCTGGCTACTGGCCAATCAGTGTTTTATTAATCTAACACAAGTGACAAATACTTTCAGTGTGCAAGAGCATTATCCCACAGTAGACATCCATTCATTTCAGGCCACAGACATGAGAACAGGGCTAGAGCCTCCCTCTCAAGGTCAGTTCTCATCACTCCGATTAGCCTTGCATTGGAACTCATCGCTAAGAGGAGTAATTAAGAGATGCCCAACTGGAAAGTAAGAAGCAACAGTATCAGTGTTTGCCGCTGATCTTATATGTTGAAAACCCCAAGATTTCATGAAATTCTTGAAACCACCAAATGAATTCTGTAAAATGAAGGCTACACAGTCAAAATACAAAAATCATATGTGTGTGTGTCTATCAGCAATAAACTATTTGAAAAAGAAACTAGTACTGAAAGGAATCAAATACTTAGGAATAAATGGAACTGAGGCAAAAACATGTATTATAAGCACCAAACAATCTTTGGAAAAAATAAATACTTTACAAAATGGGAAGACAGACCATGTTTACAAATTGGCAGGGTCAATAGCATTAAGGGGGCACTGCATCCCCTGTGTTGATCTGCACACATAATAAAATAGCTATCAAAATGTGCCATTCCTGTATGGGCAAGGTGACCCTAAAATTGACAAGGAAATTCAAAACATTATACTAGACAAGCAGTACTGAAAATGAAAAACAAGCTTAGAGGACTTACAACTTCCTGATTTAAGATCTTACAGTGTGGTGCAGGCGTAAGGATACATGTGGAATTGATGAACAGGATCCAGAAGCAAGTAGACCACAAACCTATGATTTCTAACCAAAAGTACCTATCTCATTCAATTGGGAACAAATTGGCATTTCAATAAAAGGGGCTGGAGCCACTCAATATTCACAAGAACAAGGATGATTTGGGGTTCTTGATTCAAATCACACACACACACTCACACACATACCACTCAGGTTAAATATCTAAATATAAAAGCAAAAAGCATGATCTGGGATGGAACCACAGGTACAAATTCTTGTGCCTGAAAGCAGTGGTTTCCTAAACAAGATCCCAAAAGCATATGCAACAAATAAAATCTTCCCACCACTGTGACTTTGTTGTTATAAGCTTGTGTGAGTGAGGCCCAGAACACTGCTGAAGGCAACACAGCAGATAAAACAGAAAACCTTTATACATTAAGTACTAATAAGGACAAGTCTCTAGATTATGTAAAGGACTCTGAGCTAAGATCCCTTGCTTGAGGAAGAAGCAAACAATGTCTATCATTCCACCAAAGTTCACCAAGGGGACCCTTATTTACATTAGATGAGGAGTTATGGACAGGAGCATAGGAAACCTTAAAACAGCTATACTGGAATATCTTCACCTAGCAGTGATGATGACCTCCTCATGACTGCATCCCTTCACCTATATCCGCAGTCCCACCCTCCACGAACCCAATATCACACACTAAAATTAAAGCAGAATTGCATTTATTGGGAAGGAGGCATGGATAATCAGGTGAGAATCCCGTATTTCCTCTCCTCTTTTTCTTGTCTTGGTTATGTCTCCATTTCTGTGATAAAACACCATGACCAAGCCAGTTTATAAAGGGAAGTGTTTAACTGGGCTTATGGTTCCAGAGGGTTTAGAATTCATGAAGGCAAAGCACAGGCATCATAGAAGGAACAGCTGAGAACTCACATCGTGAAACACAAAGAAGAGGCAGAAAAGACACTAGGAATGTCATGAGTCTTTTTAAGCTTCAGATACTGCCCTTAGCAGTATAATTTCTCCAATGAGGCCATACCTCCCAATCCTTCCCAAAGAGCCACAAACTGGGGACCAGGTATTTAAATTCAGCGACTTTCAGGGGACATGTTTTACAAAGCACTATGGGAGTCAATGAGCTGAGCTGTAGTGAGTTTGTGTTAGCAGGTTCAGCAGAATTCCTGAAGATGGTGTCAGTTTGGCTCTGAGGATAGCCCTTTAGAACACACACATCCCAGTGATAAAAACACAAACACCCAGCTGAAAGATGTGGGAAGCTTTTGAAGTTATTTCTCCAAGCACGATACTAAGAAATGAAAATAAGCATGCCCAAAAGTACTTCAAGTCCTTGTTCATTAGAGAAAGGCAGCTTAGACACATTAGGCAAGACACACGGTATCACGCCCACTAGGTTGTATTTAATAAGACATACAAAACCCACAGAATACTCGGTGTTAAAGAAAATAGGGAAAACCAGAACCCTTCTTTGTTGATGAGAATGCTAACTAGTGGGCTTCTTGTGGAAAACAGCTTGAGCAAGATGTTCCCTGTAATCTGTCACTTGCTTGTCTAGGCATTCAACTAAGAGACAGGTCCACACAAACATCGCCATAAATACCACCACATCACTGCTATTCAGAAATTTCATAGATGGGGGCTGTGAGATGGCTCACTGTGTAAAAATGCTGACTTTTCAAGCATGAGGACCTGAGTTTGAATCCCCAGAACCCATGGAAAAGCCAGATGCCTAGTGTGGACACCTGTAATTCCAGTGCTTCAATGAGGAGATGGAAAGTAAAGACAGTGCAATCTCTAGAAATTGAGCCATCTGTTCTGGTGCAGACCATGGAGAAACAACAAAGAGACCCTGTCTCGAATAAGGGCAAGGCTATCTTCTGGCTTTATTGTTCATGCCATGACACACATGCGCTGCACACATGAGAAAGAGAGAGAGAGAGAGAGAAAGAGAGAGAGAGAGAGGAGAGAGGGAGAGAGGGAGGGAAGGAGGGAGGGAGGGAGGGAGGGAGGGAGGGAAGGAGGGAGGGAGAGAGGGAGGGAGGGAGGGATAGAGGGAGAGAGGGAGGAAGACAGAGGGATGGAGGGACGGAGGGACGCAAGGAGAGAGAACAAGAGAAGTACCTAAATATTTTAAGTGTTAAAGTATTTTATACTTTAGATATTAAGGTACCTAAACACTTTGGCTAAATACATTAGTTGATAGTGGGTGAATCAAAGTCTATCTTCTTCTGTTAAGTGCTATACAGAGGTGAAAAACTCTGGAGTCCTTGTACATATTGACCGCCTCTTTGGATGAACTTTCGAAGTGCTAGAGTACAGCTAAGGACAGATATTGTAGTATTACATGTAAGTAGGATCCAGAAAGCTGAGTATGAAGAGACAGTGAACAGAGCAGTGGTTCCCAGAGGTTGGTAAGAGAAAGAAACAGACTAGCTACCAACAAATGTCTCCTGGTTTCTTTTTAGGGCAAGAATCATATTATAGAATTAAATAGTGCTGATGCTTGTACATTGTTGTGAATATTCTTAAAACCATGGAGTTTTATTTTTTAAATTTGCTGATTTTTTTTGTTCAATATCAATACCAAAGATAGATTATTGCTTGTCTCTAGCCTACAGTTTAGATTTTTAGAAACAACAGATGCAGGATAGGTATTATAAGCATTTCTTGTTGCAATTGACATCTCCTGAAGGGATAAGCTGCAGGGACACAGTTCCATGTAATGAAAATAGAATTATATTATGAAGAAAGCAAAAGTAATTATGAGTTTGATATATATAGCCTTTGCAACTGGCTGATTTTGGAATGTATATGAGCCAAATTTAACTCCCTGGAGTATCTATGTGTTTAAAAGTATTTAAAAGTATCCCTACCTGGAGAGCAAGAGTTGTTATGGAACAGTGATGTGGGTGTGGAGGACCTGCTGTTGGGTAGCAGGAGTCACTGTGATGGGTAGTGATGTATGTGGGGGGGGGGGCTTGCTGTTGGGTAGTGAGGCTAGAATCCTGGGAATTAGCCGAGGCCAGGAAGATCTAATGCTCTGATAAAGTGAGGAGTATTTAAAGCGGGAGGGCTGGGGAAGTGGATATGCAAATCAGGTTAACAATAACATTTTAGGAATTGAAAGGTCTCAACACTCATCAGGAGATATTCTCCAGGGTCATTCTGGGGCATGTCAGGTGAGGATGGCGTGGCAGATCGTTCTTGAAGGATCCCAATGGCTTCACTGGGCAGGGAGCAGGAAAAGTAGAGGATGAGACCGAGGGAGGCAATGGGGGTAAAAAGTGGGTAGTGAATAAACAGACCTTCTCCTTTATATGTTCCTAGTAAGTTGAAGTGAAAAAACAAGTTCTTAGCTGCATAGGAAGAAGACTAAGGAGAGGAGAAACAAAGAAAAACAGAGAATGCCTGTTAAAATCTGACTGCTGGTGTAGATTTATTTGCAAGTACATTTAAGCATTATGCTAATTACTCATGCATCAATCATCTGTATTTCATCGAGAGACGCTCAGGGAGCTATTGTCTTTCCTGATGGTTATTGAGTCAGCATCAGAGCCAGCTGGAGTGCTGATTAAAACCTAGATTGCTGGCCCCACCCTGGGGATTTTCAGTGGCAGAACTGGATGGGGCCTAAGAATGTGCATGGATGAGGAGTTCCGAGGGATGGTTGACAGTTGCTCCTCTAGCGACCAAGGACACCTTGAGAATCAGTGACTGAACAAGGCAGAGTTTCAAGGAAGACATCCTGGTGGCTCTATTACCTGAGGAAGGATGGGAGAAAACAGTGGGGTTAGAGTGCATGCCACTTCTGCTAGCTCCAGGATGGAGAGCAGAGGAGGGGGAAGCAGGCCAACCTTTGCACCCTCACATGTTTTTATACCAATTAGCAATGTTGTTTGAATTTTATGATAAATAGTTCCTGAATAAAGCCATAGAAATCCAGGGTTAGGAAAAATTACACATATAAATCTTATTAATGGACACAGGGAAAATTACGTAAGCAGGAGCTGAATGAGGAGGTGAATAAAAAAATGTTCTGTAGATCTCTGATCTCTTTTTTTTAATGCTGTGAAAAGACACCATGACTACAGCAACTCTTCCAAAGGAAACTTTTATTGGGGTGGCTTGCCTAGAGTTTTGGAGGTTCGGTCATTATTAGCATGGCAGGGAGCATGGCAGTGCGCAGGCAAACATGGTGCTGGAGCTGAGAGCCCCGTATCTTGACTCAGAGGCAAGAGGAAGGTGACTGACTGTCACACTGAAGGAAGCTTGAACAAAAGAGACCTCCCCCACGGTGACAGTGAGACACTTCTTCCGATAAGGACATGCTTCCTAATAGTGTCACTCTCCGGGGACCATTTGCTTTCAAACCACTACAGAAGGGTTATCGTATAAAATTTCAGTTGAGTGCTCAATACAATTGTTTTTTCCCCAGAGCCGAGCACTGAACCCAGGGACTTGTTCTTTTCTATCAAGCACTATACTACTGAGCTAAATCCCTAACCCTGCTCAAAACAATTCTGAAAGAAAAAAAGCTTTAAGACGCCTAAAGTAAAAACATATCTGACACTTGCCAGAATTTCACACCAAATAAAAACACAGAATATACAATTAAATCTGCATTTCTGGTGATAAGCATTGTTTCATTCTTAACATAAGATGGTTTTGTGTACTATTTGGGGCAGAACTAAGACACTAACATGTTTTCATTAGGTTTTTAAAATTTCAGCTTAACTAGTGCCTTAGGGTTTCTATTGCTCTGATGAAACACCAGGAACAAAAAGCAAACTGTGGAGGAAAGGGTTTATTTGGCTTACACTTTGGCATTGCAGTTCAAGGCTGAAGGAAGTCAGGACAGCAACTCAAACAGGGCAGAGATCCCAGAGGCAGAAACTAATGACACAGAGGCCATCAAGGGTGCTTATTGATCCATTTGGCTTGCTCAGCCTGTTTTTGCATAGAATCAGGACCACCAGTCCAGGGATAGCACAGCCCACCATGAACTGGAACCTCCTCCATTGATCCAGGTATTCATTAGATGAGGATTTAATATGCTGACAGTTTTATAAGGAGACAAAAAAAAAACCCAACCACATCAAGTCCTGCATGTATCCAAATGAGAAACAAAAGGATGTAGATAATGTAGAAGTTTGAAGGATACAGTGTAATGGGGGCCAGTGTGGCTGTGACAACTGAGACAGGGAGCAGTAACATTGAGTCCATAGAACTTCGGCTGTTCCTACAGCTGCAGAATTTGAGTATCTAAAACCCCATGCCGAGCTCTAGCGGAAGCGTGAGTAGCATGGATGCAGACAGCAGGCAAACGGGTAAAAGAGGAAAGCCGCTGCTGTGGACATGGCTGCTCTTGCCCATGTGCCGTACTGCACAACTTATATAGCATAAGCACATGCACCAATCCTCATCAATATTTAACATGGCTCCATGATCCGTGTCTTGAGAACTACACAGAAAGAACGTAAATTGCATAATACCAGACGAAGCTTAGATACTGAGCCAGTGGGACAGGACACTGACCCTGATGACTGCAGTGTTTTCAATTAGAGAATAAGTAAATCATTGCTACTAAAACCCAAGAAAAGATACCCAGGAAGTTTTGCTCATGGAGAGAAAAAAAAGGTGGCATGGGGAGGAAGTCGACTTTCTCTGATTGGGGTTTGAAAGGGAGGTTCTGCCTTCTGTACACCCAGGACCATAACAGAAAACTCTCCTGGGAACCAGCCAATCCGGGTGCTATCTCTCAAAAATGTTTCCAGTTACACAGTGCTTGCCTGAGCTTCAGCTTCCCAGCTGCGAAGCAACAGTTTGGGATTCTATTCTCTCGGGGCCCTTCCCATTTAACATTCGGTGATTAATTGAATAAATCATCCATTCAGTGAACACTTACTGTGAGTCTGCCATATGCAAGGCAATTTTTCTAGGACATATGATGAATTCAGAGAGAGTTGTTTATTCATCATTGGGTCAAATAATGAAGCAAGTAGTTTGTCCCTTCTCCTGTTGAAGGAGCCACCTGGGCACTCTGGATGGTGGGCCTCTGGCGGGAAACTTAAGCAAGACTTTCCAATCTCTTTCCATTTCACTTTGGAATGTGACATGTTACCCCTTCCCTAAATTTCCTGAGGAAAACCCCACTTATCTGCACCCCATTCCCTGGGGTTCCTGCTCTCAGCCTTTCAGTAACTCATCTGATGATCTCATGTGTGCCAAAGCCCCCCAAAAGGAAGTAGGGTGCTCCATCTGAGAAGCAAGCCATGTAATGGTGCATTTCAATCTTCCTTTTCTTTTTACATATTAGTTACTCCAACCAGTAACTGATTCAGAATAAATAAGAGAGAAATCAAGGCATCATTTGTCAAGGCTGTTTGGTGTTAAACTAAGGGCTATTATCTCATTACGTCGTCACAAATGGCCATGACAACTGTTTATTATCCTCACAGGTGAACCTGGACAGGAAGCAGACAGGGAACCTGACGTTGCCAGCCACAAGCACCAGGGAAGGAGTAACTGCCTTTTCTACCGCCATGGTCTCCTTGGGCTGGAGTGCACTAATTCGGTTAGACTGGCTGGCCAGCGAGTCCCGGGGATCCTCTTGTGGGTCTGTCTCTACTTCCTCAGGAATACGGTTGCAAACCTGGGTCGCCACACTCAGCTTTTGCATCAGTTCTTGGGACCGAACTCAGTCCTGCTGCTGACAAGGCAAACACTTGGCCCCCTTGGTCATCTCCCCGGTCCTCACGGGAATATTTATCGCAGAAATATTTGTTCACATTGTCACCTGTCACTCATACTGTAGGAGACAAAGACTGCAAGACACCAGATGACGACTAGGTTAATATGGGAGTGGCCCAGGCAGATGAATATTCTTGAAACACTGCGTTTTGTTTACAGATATCTTTCCTTTGTGCAGAAACTGCTGGCTCCGTGCCTTTAGTAGCGATATCACTATTTAGACAACCGTGTGTGTCTCTGAAAGTGTGACCTCTGCATAAGTTCTGTGTGTCACAGTGATCACCACTGTCTCCACAGCTGTAAGAGGTGGCTCACAACCATAAGAGCCCTGCACCCTCAATAAGATTTTACTGTGACGTTAAGGGTTGCCAGGGACATAACAGTTCTGTTTCCCTGGCATCTCTATGTGCAAGGACTTAAGTAACATGCTAGATGAAACCTAAGGATGAAATTCTTTGCTGCGTGTGGTGGTGCACACCTACAAATTCCTGTGCTCTGGAGACAGGGGCAGGGGCTCAGGGAGTTTGGGGGAGCACAGACAGGCAAGGCTAGACTATATTGTGAGACGGGCTCTTTGAGGGTCTTAAAAAGAACAAACCCAAACCCAAAACAGGTTTTGTCTAGGCTTTTTCTCTTTATATGTAGATAATGGTGGTTATTTCTCTACTAATGTCTTGTGCCAGGGACTGTTTACTGGTTCTCTCAGGCTTAGTCCTACACAGGGTGAAAGTTTCAGAGTTGATTCCTTTGTAACTCTGTTCATTGTCTACTTCCTATCAAATATCTCCTCCATTTTTCAAGAACAGAAACCCGATGCTTTTATGCTACCAACATTTATTTTAGTTTTGTGCATCACACTGGGGCTATATAGAATTCTGTTCTATAGCTCACTGTATCAACTAGCAATTGCTGAATAAAAAAATTATCCTAAACTGTAATGGCTGAAAATAACATCCATTTATTCAGCTCATGAGTGTGTATATCCAAAATATCCTGGTCTTGGCCGGACTTCCTGATGGATTTGTGGTTGGTTGAGGCCTTCTGAACATCGACTTTAGTGATCCTGGTTGTGCTTCCATTTGCCTAGGATAAATGATCTGTCTTGGCTCTGATTCAGAGTGTCTCATCTTCCAGTAGGTCAGCATGGGCGTGTTCATCACTGTGAGGCAATGCTCTACCGCAGCAAGCAGAGGCAGGCAAGGTGTCACTGCCCCTGCTTCCAACTCGCACACTGCCTCGGACTCTTTCTGTTGTTGTTTAGAGACAAGATCTCAAGTAGCCCAGGCTGACTTCAAACTTGCTACAAATGACCCTGTGCTTTTGATCTTCCTTCTTCTACTTCCTAAACTCTGGGCTTGCTGGCTGGAGAGATGGCTCAGCGGTTGAGAGCACTTGCTGCTCTTGCAGTGGGCTAGAGATTGGTTCCCAAACCCACACTGGCCAGCTCACAGTCACCTGTAACTCCAGATCCTGGTAATCTGATGCCCTCTGGCTTCCTGAGCACTTACGTGCATGCACGTGCGCACACACACATACACACATGCATGAATACACACACACACACACACACACACACACACACACACACACATATATATACACTCACTCACACATACACATGCACTAACACATCACTCATACAATTTAAAGTTGTTTATTTTATTTTCTAAGTCCTGGGTTTACAGAGTGGTGCTGCTGCACCCAGCTTCCCGGTACACTATATCAGACACAGTTTACAAGGCCACATAGGCACAAGAGGTAGGCTTTATTTTCCTCTCCAAAACCACGCTACTAATTACCCGATGGAACCAGAAGTGGAAACTCAGGATCCGTTCTACAAGCAGTCACCCAACCTTGTTCTGTTTTCCTCTTTTAGTTTTAAATTTTTCTTTTGTGCATGAATAGGTGTGTAGATCAGAGACAAACTTGGAGGGTTGCCTCTCATCTTCTATTATATGGGCCCAAGAGCGAGATCTCAGGTCAACAGGCTTGATAGCCAGGCCCTTCACCCCGTGAGCCATCTTGTTGATGCCCCAAACTTCCCTCTCCATTGCTGTCATCTATCTCTACCCATTATTAAGTTAGATAACTTTTAACTAACAAAAATAGCTAACTAATCTGCTAATACACTGGTGAATATTTGTGCAATGAGCTAAGAGACTGGAGGGAAAGCCCTGCTCTAGGCTCCCTGGAGATGAACCCTGGCTCCAGAGGAGTGGACCCTGTGCTGATTTTGGCCATCAAGAGACAGTGGAAGAAGATAAAGGGAAGGAAGAGGATGAGCTTTCTTCGCATCCTTTTGGCTGTGTTGAGAGCCTTTCTCTAACAAAGGCTGGTTAGTTTGTAGCTATGCCTTGTAGTGCAGGCCCTGACCCTGTTTCCAGATAACTCCCCTCCCCCACACACAGTTCACCCACTGTTCCCATCAGCCACTGTGCTCAGGGCTTCCTTGCTGCTCCACCCAGGTACTTTGGCATTCTTTGATGATTTCATTATAACTCTGATTCTCCCGAAGCAAGGCTCTCTCCAAAGTCTAATCCTACAGGCTCTTCCAGAGTCCTTGGGCCCCTGTCAAATCTATGAGTAGAGAGGCTGTTAACCTCAGGCAAGAAAAAATAAACTTGAACAGTAAAGAAATTACCTAATTCTATCAAACTCTGAAAGAATTTAACATTTTCTTAGTTATGGATGTAGGTAAAAGGCAACAACATTTCCTCTGATTCTGTCACCCCCAGCTAAGACAGATGTTTTCACATCTCATTACAGGTGTTCAGGTGTCACTAGATGCTGTTTATCATTACCACAGACACTGTTAGATATGAGACCCCACTTATTTTAATTCCTATTAATAAAGACATATATTTATTCTTATGCAAAAAAATATGTTGCTGGTTGAATTTCAGTTTACTTACAATTCTTTTGCCATCTTTATACATTTTATGTGCTTTTTGAAAAGGTTCATTGCACCCTCAGCCTCCCCCCCCCTCACACACACACACACACACACACACACACACACACACACACACACACACACGCACACACACTTTAGAACTCCTGAACCACAGGGATGAATTATATTTCCTTCAAGGGTATGACTGACACATGTTATTTAACCAGGGGACCTGCTGCAGATGTTGGATCGGTATTTAATGGAACTAGTCTTTCAGGAAGCACATTTAGAAACAGATGTCCTCCAGGAATGACCTATGATGTGAAACCTTGGGAAACAAAAGCAGTTCGTGGAGATATCTGTTCGGAAAAGGACTGTTGTCCTCACCCCTGTGGGGTCCAGCTCTCATGCCACCCCATGTCTCTGTCACTCATCTGCCTCACACAGAATTCTGCAGTGACATTTCATTTTTATTTAAATAAATAAAGCTTGCCTGAAGATCAGAGAGTAAAACAGCCACACTGACTGATCAGCCTTACAGACCAGGCAGTAGTGACACACACCTTTAATCCCAGTAGCCACACTAGTTTGCCATAGAAACCGGGCAGTAGTGGTGCACGCCTTTAATCCCAGCACTAGAGAGGAATATGAGATGGAAGGAGACAGCTTTCTCACACAGTCTCATTCTGAGGATTCCTGGAGGCAGGATCACCATTTGTGGACTGAGGTAGAGGTAAGAGCCAGTGTTGAACCCTAATTTCTGTCTCTGGGTTTTTATTAGTAATGCTACAGAATTCTTTTCAGGGACTGTATATTTTCCAGCAGGTTCCATGCTCTTGCTGTTTAACCCACCCTCCCCTCTGTTCCTGACAGAAACTCTCCCGGTTGCCTGAGCTGAGTCTATGAGCTTTATACTCTTATACCCATGGTGAGAACACAGAGGGGGACCACATCCTCTGCAGCCACGCAAAGAACAAAGTGATTCCAGAGCACCAAGAAGGCTTCCTCCTTATCTCCAGCTTGAGCCAGACCTCGGAGCGCTTTTGCCGCTGGAGTTCATTTTCAGTGGGGTTAGAGCAGTCTCGCTATTTTTTTAAAGGTACCGCTGGTTGAGTACTAACGAACAAAGGATCGGAGATGTCCACCAGTGTGCTAGCCACTGTGCACTGAGAGTGGGGGTTCCCTTCTGTCTCCTTTGGTATTCCCTGGTCCCAATACTTAGAGCTCAATTATGCACATTGAGGGAATAAATGAGATGCAAATTGAAGCTGGGGCAAGCAAGGTTTGCTTTGTCAACAGATTTAGTCACTGAAAAACCTTACTGAAAACTTTACGGACAACCTTCATATTTTATTCATCATCAGGCCACCACGGACCGTGTGTATAAAGTTGACTGGTACCTGCTGCTCCATTCCCCCTAGACGTTACCCTTTGTTCCTGGAAGGCAGAGCTAGAGGCAACGCATTTACCCACAATCCCCAGCAGTGACCAATTTTGCTGTTTTTTTATTATATGAAAAATTACAAAACTATGTATATCTTCTTTGATTTTTTTTATCACATCAATGGTTAAACCTGTCAAAGCTAAACTTCAAAATAATAATTATCTGGTATTCCCTTTAATAAATATATTTTAAAGAATCTGTTTTACTATGTTTAATTTCTTATGTGTGATATGTAATACTCTCTATAATATTACATTATATAAGATCACCCAGAGTCTTAAAGTATCCTTCCTTACATGGTGAACCACCCTGTCCCACTTCTTCCGAGCCTTTCAAGTCTAACTTTCCACTTAAAATAGAAAAGGTTCTGTTTCAAAATTATCTAGAAAGCATTTGTAAATTAGTCTTATCTTTAAAAAAGATTGCAACCTGGGAAGCATCTTTTCCACCATTCTGTCGCATTTAAGCTCATACATTTTCCTTCCACAGAGATTCATCGTATTTCCCCTGGAGTTGGTTATGGGTTATACTGAAACGCGAGTCCTCTCCATTCTCTCCTTTTGCCTTCCTTTGTGCAGCACCCGTGGCAGGGCTGGGGGAAGCTCTTATACTGAAGGTGGTGTTCTGAACTGTGCTACACATGGCCAGCTTTCCAACATCAAGCTTGCACGCTGTCATCGTCTGTCAAGTGGCTCCATGTTGCCCTTCAGCTTTGAAGGGGAAGCTCAAAGCTTAGCTTCCCCTGTGGACATTTTATCTGCTGGGAAATAAAGTAGATCCTTCTGTCTGGTAAGTAAAAGTGTAGATGACACGGGGAGGATATTGTCCTGGAAAATGTACTTCCTGGATTTACAGGCATAACATGCTTATTTGACTTATATTTTTGGCCTCTGCCGTTACAGTCCCTCATTCTGACTTTTCCCTTGCCGTCCTGTGTATATTGCTGCCTTCTTCTGTCAGCGTTCATATGGAAACTCCGCTACGGATCTTTTCGGAAGACTTGACACCACTGTACATTTAAAATGACCACACTGACTCCGAGCGAGGGCTATAAACAAGAGCTCAAGGGCTAGTCTGTGATCTTTGTGACAGCTACTGGCACCATTCTGAGCACTGGGGCTTTCTTTTATGTTTCAGAGGGTTATGTGGCTAAGTCTTCATGGAAAATTTCCTTCATTTCCTATGTTTGTCAACAAGGTACTATGAGTCAAGAGACTTATGGGACAGAGATTCCTGGTCCCCCATTTCTGGATGCCAGGCTTCTGAGATTGAGGTGGTTTTTCTTGAAGGATCAAAGGAAAAATCTGCCTGAGGATGTTTCCTTAGTGTCCGATGTTTAGCAAATAAGTCTTGGTGTTCTTCAACTTGAGCATGCGTCACTTCAATCTCTACCTTCATCACTGCATGGCATTCTCCTTGCATGCATCCAATTTTCCCCTTTGTGTGAGTCATGGAGAGGCATCTGGATTGGATCATCTACAAAGACCTTCTTTCCAAAGCGGCTCCTGTGCACGGGGCTGAGAGATTAGAGTCTCGTCTTCTTTGGAAGAAACACAAAGCAACTTATACAGGGTCAAAGACCATGAAGGACACAAAGAGCCTGTAAAGAGGCTCCAGGATAAACAGGTGAAGCAGGGTGTGGTCTATAAACCACAGATTTCTCCTGGGACTCTCCCTGTCTCAAAGGGTCTAGAACCTGCTTTGGAAACAGTCTGTTAATTGATTGATTCATGTTGTATCTTTGTTTTGGTTTATACTGAGTACTAATGCAGTTCATTGTCTGGTTCTGCTTCGTCTTAATGTCTTTCACGGTTCAGCCATGTCCCCCTCCCTACTGTTAATTTCAGCCCGGTTAAGTACTGGTTCACTATTTGCCCTGATCACAAACAGCTCCTCTTCCAGGTCTCTTGTAGTAATTTAAGGGCAATGAGTCTTAATGCTTCAAGTCCATGACAAGTTCTCTGGTGCACAGGAAAACATCACTGAGCACATGACAATGTCCAGAGGTGTGCTTGTGTTGTGCAGAAGGCCATAGGGTGTTTCCCAGTGACTCTGGGTTGTGAAACCACTACAAAAACAGCTACATATGTAATCATGTGACTCAAAAAGGCTTCTATCTTTATTGTCTAACTGGTTAAACACTGAGATGCTTTGCAGTTAGAGAAGTCCCAGTTATCTCCTTGCAGACAGTGAAGAAATGCTTCTTCTTTTTTGTTAGTAGAAATGATGGGCTGCAAGTTTATCTCCAAACAGACGTGCACTCCTAAGGGCTGTGTGTAGGATTCTTCAGCCAGCCAGCATCTCTCTGGGTTTCTCTTGCATTCTTTCCTTCTCTCGCACTTCATTCCTCTTTCCAAATCTTCATTCTCAGGCCCTGCCTGTCTCTGTCATGTGCACACACCCATGAGATGTTCCTATACAGGATAAACAATAAAACAGCACTTGACCACAGTGTGTCATGATGGCTGTGAGGTTTTGGCACTGGCTGATTTGGGTGGCAGCAGAGACACAAAGGGCCACAGTTTCCAAGTTTTACTGGGAATCCTACTCCCCAAGAGCTGTGCTTGTTCATCTATGGTGGTACCTCAGAGAGACGGCAAAGCCTTCCTCTGGTCTGCGTGCAAATGCGGAGAGTATGTGCAGAAAATGCCCACCCTTGCCTTCTCCCTCAGCTATTGAAGTCCTGACTATTGCTCCCCTATAGAGACTGTTCCTATCAAGATTAGCTAAACATGCCTCTTTCATCAGCTGTAAGTAACAGCCCTGCTTCTGTGCTCACGGGGATGTAATCACCCACCTCTATGTTCAGCTATATATAATAAATACTTGGAGATTCCCAAGTGCTGAGACTTCTCCATCAGAGAGAACCAGTCCAACTGATCCCAGGTTTTCTGTGTGTCAATATCATTGTCTTTTCTTCATCCCATCGATGCTCCAGCCAGTTCAGGTCCTAGAGCCCAGCAGCAGGGTAAAACAGTCAGAAATCACAGACTTGTGTCTGAACTTTGATTCTTTCATGATGAGAAAATTGCCTTGCCAGTGCTGCTTAGCATCTCTGCATCTAGTTCCTGTTTTATGATATACAGGGAGTATGTTTCACCGAGGTATTTTGAAGATCAAATAGGATAACAGAGAACCGGGGCAGTGTCCAGCATGTTCCGAGGATCAATGCATCCGCACTTTCAATTTCCATGTTTACCCCAAAGCAAAAACTCCAGGAATCCATTGCTTTGCCTGTCACAGAGCTTTCACCAAATGGAGTTTGTCAAACGCTCCATCGGTCTCTGAAGGAAGTAGAAGCATCAGTTATCATAAACAAAATGGAGCAAGAAGGCATCTACATAGAATGCTCTCCCCTACAGTCCAGGCTGCCTCAATTACAACAGATTGGGTTCCAAAGTTTCGTTTGTGAGTCACTTTCTGGAAACTATTTTCGAGTGGTGGTTAAATCCTCAAGCTGTGTCAGAGGGGTATGTTTGACTCATATTAGAGCTAGCTGGCATATTTTCCCTCTAGGCTCCAGGGGTAGAACTTCACAGAAAGGACGATCACATATTCTTAAAGAGACATACATGCACATACACGCAACACACATCATAGTCTACCTAATAGTATCTCTAGTAGCTCCCTCTTATTTATTTATTTGTTTTTATTTTGTTTTGTTTGGTCTTTTGAGATGTGGTTTCTCTACACATCTAATAAAGATGCTAAACTTACTCTATACCCACACTGGTTTCTAAGTTGGGATCCTTCTGCCTCAGTCTCTTTACTGATGAAATTACAGATGAAAAGTATTTTTTTATACTCAGTCCCATTGTGGTGATTTTCCTGTTTTCTAATGATTATCTTTTGCAAGGTACTCTTCCTTCATGCACCTTCTTATGTAAGTGTATTTGTTAGTGTGACTCTTAGAAGATAATGTTGCGGTGTCAAATATGCTGTGTATTAATTAAAATAATAAAAATAAAGAGTTTTAGTAATGACAAATTTCCCTTTTAAAGAGTTGTGGTAGCTTGCTGCCCCAACCATATTCCCTGAGACGCCTTGGGTTATTTGAGACGCTATAAGAAAATACCACAGGCTGCCGGCTTAGCCACAGCAGGAACTTACCTGTGAGTGCTCTGGAGGCTAGAAAATCCACAGTCAAGGCACCAGCAAGCTAATGGTGGGCTCACTTCCTTACAGATCCTGCCCAGTGTCTTCTGGGTTCCATATGGGAACAGAAACCAAAGCTTTGTGAGCGCCAATGCCAGGGAAGGAAGATGGCCCCAGCAGATGAAGAGTTCCAAAAGACTGAAAGGCATTTTATGGAGATAAGACTTATTTTGTTCACACCAGGGGGAAGACTGCCGGACAGTGCCACCCACACAGACACACAGAGACCATCACACAAGCCGTGTGGAAGCAAGCACACAGACCTACGAGCAGATACACCCAGGCAGAATGGCAAAGGCAGACTGAAAGGGCTCAAGCCTCCAGCCTCAAAGTCATATTTATATCAAATCATGCTAAAATGGGACTCTGCCAAAATTAGTTACATAAATGATTACCTCACTGTTTACTCTGTGGCTCCCCAGACATCCATCTGACTCATAACCCCACAGTGTCCAGTCACAGGCGTTTTAATTGACTCATGCTGGGTATCACGATGTTCATCAGCAAAGTAACCAAACCGCAAACTCCCCTAACTGCCTTCTCTCCCCCGAAAGCTTGTCCCTTGCCTGTCATTTATAGGGAATTAACCCATTCATAAAGATTACTCTCATGACCTAATCACACCCCAAGTCTCCACTTTCTGTCACCATTACAACCTTAGGGATTTCAACATAGGGATTAAGTACACATTTCCAGACCCCTGGAGTCCTTTTTTCATATCCTGGCCAATGTCAAATGGTATCACATTTTTTAAATGTTTTTCAACTCCTGAAATAAAAGTTAATTGGAGGTGATGTTTGTCATTTTCAGTTGAACTTGCTTATTCGATAATTGTTTTTATTTTCCAGGGGGTTGCCATTTGCTCATTTATTTTTCATGACTTGTATGTTTTTCTTTTTTTCTTACTGCTTTCAAAAGCCCTTTGAATATCAGAGTCAGACCTAGCATTTGCATGGATATTAGAGCCCTCCCTACCCTGAGGAGGTACTTCTGAAACAAGTTAAACGCTTCTTTGTCTTCAAAGTCCTTGACTTTCCCTTAAGTTGTCCTGCAGTCAGACTGTGTTATTGGGCTATCCTGCGGTAGAAACCAGTCAAATTTCCTCTTTTGAAGCAACAACAGTGAAGAGCCAGAAGGCTGGATTTAAAGATTCTGCTAAGAACTGTGTGTTTGTGTGTATGTTTGTTGTGGATCTTTGCTAATTTGAATTATCCTTGAGAAACAGTAGTGATTTAGACATCTTATTCCCAACACCACAAGACTGAGCACAGGGTTCTGGGCTTCTGTTAATTACGTTTGTGCCCTCCTATGAGCCATTGGCCCTGTTGGATTCAAGAGACTTCTCAATCTACCTTCATTTCTGGGCATCAACAGAGTAAAAAATTCAAGGTTGTTTACTGACTTTTGGTAACTAGAAGGATCTCTGAAGAGATGGTCTGTTTGAGAAAGTGTATTATTTACTGAGAAATTTAGATGCTGGACAGAGAGGGTGGGGGGATTTGGAACAGGGTACCCTTCTTGCGTTCCTTTGTGACAGCTCCCATTTTCTAGGCTCAATAAAGAGTAGTTAATGACTAACAAGACAGATTACACATGGTATATTCTGTCCAACAAGTAATTAGTAATCAATGCTTAGTATCGTAGTTAGCTTTAGTTGCCGACCTGACTTACCCTAGAGTCCTCTGATCAGAACATTTGATTGAGAAATTGCCTGGACCAAACTCGCCTGTGCACACATCTGTGGAGAATTATCTTAATGGTTAGTTGATGTAGGGGATGCCAGACCACTGTGGGTGGAACCAACCATAGGCAAGTAAGTGGTCCTGGGCCCTATAAAAATGATAGCTAAGCAGGAACTAGAGATTAAGAGAGAAAACAGGATACCTCCATGGTTTCTGCTTTAAATTCCTCTTAAACTTCTGCACTGGCTTCCTTTAAGGATAGCCTGAGATCTAGAATTGCATTCCAAGCAACTCCTTTCTTTCCTACACTGCCTGCTTTCAGCGTGTTTTATTATAACAACAGAAATCAAACTGCAACACTTACCAAACCAAAAGAAGATTCTGGCATCTTAGTGCATGTTCATGGAAATCTATTGCATATTTTAACACCTTTATGCTGATGTATACTCAAATATTCCCTAGTGATATGATGTATCGTTTTAGTATTGTTCTTTTAAAAACAAAATGACTGGTCAGTAGTAACAGTTGTAAACTAAGTAACAGAACTAACTGCAGACAGTATACTGTGTCTTAAGGATTCTTGTCCTTTTATAAATTTAGCCTGAATACTTTTGGGAAAATAGCACATCTATAAACCAATAATTTTAAAACATAACATTTCTAAGTGGAATATGTGTCTTTGGCAACCACTGTCTAGTAGCCCTTGGGTATCAGTTCTCAGCCTTTCTGTCAGTCATTTGTGCCTTACAAGCAATTGTCAAGCAGCTGATGACATGCCTAAGTAACTCCTTCTAATCCTGAAAATCATGATTTTCTGTAGGTAAATGAGATTTGTTTAGGACAAAAGCAAAACACACAAAAGCTAAGCTACAGTTAATTAATTTTAATCAGGTGTAAAATCTTGAGAAACAAATGCATGCACCTTCCATAGAGAGATATGACTGTTCTGAACACTGTTTATTTATCTTTAATACAGGTAAAGTCTCTCGATACAGACAATTTAAATGTGTTTATGCACATATGTATACTAAATGCTATGTAAGAAAGTATCTGATAAAGGTATAAGGGTAGCTTATTGTGTTAGTCACTGAAGATATATTTATTGTTTGAAAAATTCCCAACCTTTTGAAGAAGCCCCTCTTTTAGTAAACTGTGTTTGTGCCTACTAGTTTGCACAACCCTCTTTCATATACACATGAACCGGAAAGAGCATCTTAATGTTCAAGCACAGCTACATGCTGGTTCCAATAACAAGGCTTCAGAGAGTGCTCTTTCTTCCTCTAAAACACTTCAGAGAACAAAGATGCTACAGCCACAGATCTTGAATAGCTTCTGTCTAAATTCAGGTAGATTGCACAGTATAAAATATAAACAGCAGATGTTAATTTGAATTTAAATGCAATTGAATTGTCCGTCAAAAGGAATATGGTTCCGATTTATAATTAGCTTCTAAATAAGTGAAACCCTACTCCTGTCTAAAATGAAACTTAATCTGTTTATTGAGCAGTCATCAGCTCCTGTGTTTGCACCGCTCACAGACAGAACAGGCACTTCTCTAATGGGCTTTTAAATCCATGTAACTGTCAGCAAAGTAAGAACAGACTAAATGGGCAGATGATGCTACAATTAGCCAAACCTCCCTTTGCTCCAGCAGCCAGGTCTGATGCGGTCTTTGTGCTTGTGTGCAATTTTCGAAAACTAACTCAGAAGCTGTCCTGAGAGAACTAGAAAGTTTATGTCTTCTATCTAATGCAGTTGGTCTGTGCAACCTGGACCATAAGAGACTATAGCCTTCCTCAGGGTGAACCTTCACGTAAACAGTGGCCACTCACATCAGAGTTGACAGACAACAGTACACAGTGAGAGCCGATACGGCGTCATCTTTCCCTAACAATCCCATTCTACCATAAGTGGAGGAGCTAGATGAGAACAGATGCCAAATTTTCTCATTATATGTATTCCAAACACAGTGCCTTTTTAAAAAAAAAACAGCCTGATCCCAATCGGGGCACTCGGTTAAATAATCATTCTGCATGCTGCCGGCAACATTGCCTGCTGCCCTGGCCTTCAGATGTGCCTTTTCTTCTTTTCCGTTACAGGTTCTGCTTGTGAACCTTTGAAGACCGCTTTCAACTTTGTCCTAATCCTCTAACGCCCACCCACTGTACCTCCTTCCCCTTCTCGACTTAATGGATCTTGCATCTAGTCCACCTTGAAATCAGATTCACTTCATCTCTCCCCCTCCCCCAAACTATCCTCCAGATAGTGAAAGGAACAGCGACCAGGCTCCAGGAATAGCCACCAATAAAACAACCAGACCCCACATTGCTCATGAAGCTTTTTGTCATTTTCACCATGGGACACACCCCCGTGACATTCCAATCATCAATGATCCCATCTCAGAAGTAAGCCCAGGTCCAGGAGCGACCACCAGCAAGAGAGGAACCAAGTCCTTGGTGCCTGTTTCCTACTTGGTAGAGAAATTCTGACTACAAAGGAGAGACACGCTACAATCCCAGGAACAGGGACTGTTTTAATTTCTTAAAATAAAGGAAGTACCGCTCGCAATTGCTGACAGTTCATCAATAGCAACAAATTACCTGCCGAGTTCCTTGGAGATGATCAAAGAACATCAGTGTGCATGTCTCTGTGGCAAAGACCTTCTGCCACAGCCTGTCATTGTCTTATAAATTGTCCCCAAACTTGTCATTCACTGAACAATGCTAGGCATGCCACAAAAAGTCCTTTATTGATTTTGCAGCTAGGCTTAAAAATAAATGATGCTAGCCAAGTCTAATGGGAGATGTGAATTTTGAAATTTAAAAAAAAATGCTGGAGACAACGATCAGCATAGGAACGTCAGACGTGAGCTCATTGACACGTACATGCAGTGGATGGAAGGAGCCAAACCACACACTATTGCCACTGGAGATCCCCAAACCATCTACCTTCCCTGGGTATCCCTGGCACCATATGGAATCCAGTAATGCCAATTAGGATATGCCAGACTACTGACAAATGTGTTACACTAGTACTCTGTTGTATTCTGTGGGAGCCCTCAGTCACTTCAACGCCTATATTTAAGTTAATGTTAGATAGACTTTCATGCCACGAAGGAAATGCTATGCCTTACCTTTGTACTATTCTATGCATGTGTCACGTGCCCCCAGTCTCTTCAGGACCTGAAATATGACTATTGCAATGGAGCAAATGAAATTTTAATTATTTAAATTGCCGTACCCTAAGTGAAGAACATTTTCCCCACAGCAGGGTTCTGGTGGATGCTACATTTCTAGAACTCCAGGGGATTTTATCTAGGAGGGAGGAAAAGTTTTTTTTTTAATTTTTTTTTTGAGGAAAAGCTTTAAGGGGGGGGGATGGTCCTGGAGAAGAACAGCCGTGCTTTCTGAATGTATTATGTAAGTCAGGTAGCTTGGAACATGCTTTCTGCATATGTGCACAGCGATGCTTAAGCCCCCAACAGCAGGGGAACAGGAAGGATCTGACTCCATATCTTCATGGAATCTCTTGCCATGCTCCGTCATCCATTGGCGCCTGTATCCTTTTAAATGAATTCATATGGTTATTAGCGAATCACCAGAAACAAATAGAGATTAAAAAATTGTCATGCCATATCATCGAGTGTGTAAGAAGGAATGCCGAAAGGCATGGATAAAAGACATGCTATTTTATGCATTTGGCAGCAGGCATATGAAATGTGTTGCTGTTAGAGATGGCATAGGCTTAGAGGGAGGAAGAATTAGAGAAAAAAATTGACTCTTTTCTTATTAAGAAACGTTAGGAATGCTTGAATGATCAACACTAAAATGGCATTATCAGTGATCGTCATAGCTGTCACCATCATTTACAGAATCCTTCCTGTCCTTAAAGGCCTCTGCTTAGAGTCAGCCACCCTTTGAATTTCCGGTGAGAATGTTGCTGTCAGAGATAAACTAGTAGACTGGAAAGCAGCGAGGTTTCAATGGTCAGCCTCTTTCTTATCAGCACAAGTCCAATCGCCCCGAGAGTCTCCCAGGTGCACTCAGAGGAGTGATGCCCAGCAGATAGCAAGCAACATCAGGAAAGAGACATGGGCCGTTGCTTCAGGGCCGTGTCCAAATCAGCGTGCCTATTTCTTAGTGACCCTGAAGACATCTTACTCTTCCCAGCTTTGTGACTGGTATTTCACTACTACTGCCAAGGTCAACATTAAAATTTGCCATGATTTTGTTTGGCGTGAGTCACTTTATTTCCAGATACATTTTAAACATTTACGTTTTGTCAGGACCTATGAGGTTTAGAAGACATCAACACATCTCTCTCTCCCTAGCTTCAACACCTTTCTCTTCAGTCTGGTCTGTAATATAGGCATACAATTGCTGCATATGAGTGTACCTTTAAGCACGTAATAAAAAACTTGGCTATGTGCACCATCTATCTCATGGTACCTGGAAATAACTTCAGGGAGTTAATTATTAAATAATCAATAACAATAACCCTTTAGCAAGACTTAATGCGCCAACATCTAACTCAGTCCTTGGCACAAAAAGCTCACCCCATAATTGGTTCTCTTTTCCCTTTCTTTGTCTTACCTCCTTGAGAATCAGATGATAATACTAAACCCCAGTTACACATACATTTAGCCAAATATTTTCCACTCTGATTCCAAGTCACAATAGAAGTAAAAACTCTATTCCAAATCTTGTAGAGCTGCGGCTCTGCAGTGTTTGCCAATTCTTTCCTTCAGACAGTTTGTTGTTATTTACAAAAAAACACCCACAGCCATAAGTTTATCAAGTTAGAGTTGGCATCTAAAGGAAACATCTACCTTCAAATATGCATTTTAATAAAAAGAAATAGAGTCTTGGAAAATTATACTTTGTCTTATCAATAGATTAAACCAAGGCTGGGAAAATACATTTTTTATCTTGTGGTTGGGGTAGCTTTAGAAATTGGCCTCACCCATTGAATAATTTATGTGCTAGATTTTGTAGCAGATACTATGTGGCCATTAAGGAGAGTAGGTAAGCCCATAAGTTTGCATAAGGACACAGATACAAAATACAGAGTTATTTGAAAATAGCCAGGTACATACTCATAGGCAGGTTAAGGTTTTTAAAGCAAATTGGTTTTGTTTGAATAATTTTCAAATATATACACGAATAAAAAGACTACAAAGACTAGGAACATGATTGCTCCTAGGGATGGTGGAGAAAATTTATTATAGATACAAGGGAAAGCACAGGCAGGGGCAGGGACATCTGAGAGAGTCCAAAGCGGATATGACTAGACTGAGCTGGGCCGTGTAGGGAGAGAGGGGACCAGGTATAACAACCAAGAGGGCAAAGGTAGAAAAAAGGCATGTAGTCAAAATGGTTGGGTTAAATGGGAAAGAGCAACCCAGCCCTTGCCGTATGTGAGCCAGGAGAACCCTGCAACAGGTAGGGACTAAGAGAAGCAGGGGGAACTGGTGGCCAGTGTCTGCTTTGACAAGTTAAATAGGCACCTCAGCCATTTGTCCCTGCTTTGAGAAGTAACCGTACATAGGAAATATAGAGCAGTTGATGCTTTGAATTAAGCTTAAATCAATTAATATCTCCACGATCATTTCACACACATACACACAGCAATTACTACCTGTTACTCTTAAGAGGGTGGGGACAAGTCATTTACGACTTGTTTTATGTTGATCATATAATTTAAAATTTCCAAGTGTATACATACATTATTTTCTAAAACTATTATCAGTCATTAGGTGATCATTTATTATGAGCATTTTTGTTTCTAATATTATATGGTAGTAAACCAAAATAGGTTAGTTCATAGATATGTTTATTTTATTGATAAAAGGCTTAACTAGGTTATTACTTTCTTTGTTAAATTCTCATGCCAAATGGCTGGACTTTTAAATAGATGTCTTTGAGGAAAAAATGGGTCAGCACTGGCTTGGGGATTTAACAACACGGTCAGACAAATACCAAATAGGCAAACCTTTCTACCTCTGTCTCCCCACCCCCAAAAAATCACAGCTTGTTTCTTCAGAGTAGCAGAGCCCACAATAACTCCTATTTATTTATTATGACTTCAGGAAACTCCAGTTTCTGTTATGTATTCTTCTGGATTCAAACTCAAAACGGCAATGTGCAGAACCCGTGAAACCCCGGCTTGAATGGACTTTCCTTGAGCCTCACTCCGAGTTCCACTAAAGTCTGCATACTATAACAGTCACTGAAACCGACTTTCAATTCAAAAGCACAACACAAAGCATAATATGTTAAATACGTTTTAAAAATTGGAGTTTAAACCTAGGGGTATATCACGGAACATAAAGCCGATATCTTTCTAGGAATAAGACATCTATCACAAGAGATCCTGGGCTCCTTATCCACTCACCCCCGTGCCCCTCCCCCTGTTCCCTAAAAAGAGAGTGCAGTATCTTTCTTTCACTTGGGGTAAGAGCCTGACAGTTACTCTGGCAGAAGAACTGCCATTCATTCAACTTTAATGGCTCGATAGGCCCTTGGTGATTGTTCTTTCGGCCCAGTGAAAGAGACGTGAGTATGAATTTCAATCTTTTCCTCTTCATGCATAAACACCAAGTCAGGATTGACAAGCTTTGATAAATGGGGTGTCAGACAGTTAAGGCTTGTCTGCCATGCGGACATTCATGAAACTTAGCACAGAGGACCTGACCAGGCCATGAGGACTGGGAAACACTCTTGAGTTTCAGAGTTTTCCCCACATTCTCAAATACAAAGTTCAGGACAGTTACATCAGTTCTGAGAGTTTGTTCTGTGTAGCACCACACACATACTTCTTAAGCATTGTTTTTAATGAATGCGTCTTCAGACAAATTACTTTCCTTATTGAACTACATGAAGAAAATGTGCTTGTCGTGTGGCTGACACCTGTTGTCACACGAGCCCTCATAACTGGAAAACTACTGTACCAGGAAGGCTGGTTCTGTGGAGGGCAGATTCCATGACCTATTTCCTGAAAGTTAGGTGCCCATGCCATAAGTATTTTCTAGAATTGTGTGATCTTTGCTCCTACTAGTAATTCAGTGTTAGGCTAATTAAAATGGTAGCATTTTAGAAGAGAAATAAGCAACTTAAATTTTAAATAGCCTGTCTATTTTATCCTGGAAAACCACCCTAATATTCCACATGCATAAACTGTTGGCCAACATTAGGTAACAGGACATGCTAGAAATAACAATAGCCTTGGGCCACAGAAGACTGTCCTGGCATCTCAGAAATCAAGAAGAAGACAGCCATAAACTCAATGTGTGGTGACCTGTGAGTATCCTGAAATCTGATGGGTTAGACCTTTGCTGAGTAGTAACCTTTTCTTATGGTGACTCGTATCTGGAAAAGAGGTAAAGCAAATGAAAACAGTGGGGGTAGATAGAGGAGGCCTTCAGGTGCCCAAGAAGTTGACCCATTCCTGTTTAGAAATGAAAACCCCAAGGCCATCGGTAGAACCCATCATGCTCCATCCTGTCCTGGTCATCAGTAGGATTTAGTGGAGCCCAGGGCCTCCGAATATGATACTATAGTGTCCTGAGTACCACAGTATCCTGAGGGACACAGTACGCTGAGTGTCATGGCACCCCAAATACCATGGTATCCTGAGGGCTGCAATGCCCTGAGCTCCCAGAAGCTTCTGTCCATTGAGAAGCAGATAGATGACTGGTTGATTCAAACATCACTCAACATCAATGCAACTTTTGAGTCCATAATGTGAAACAGAGTTGAAGAATATTAAATGGTTTTAAAACTATGTAATGTAATGAAACATGCTTAATGTTTGTTTCTTCCATGATGTATTTCTTATTGTTCCTGAGATATGAAGAAGAGGAAAGCCATGGAATGTATTACATACAGTATACTAATGGGTATATATGCTGGCTACAACCCCTTGTCTTGGTTGGCTTTCTATGAGTGTGAAAGACACAATGACCAAAAGTAACTTGGGGGTGTCAATGGTTTATTTGGCTTGCATGTCCTAATCAAAAGTCATCACTGAGGAAAGTCAGGGCAGGAACACAAGCAGGGCAGGAACCTGGAGGTAGTAACTGAAGCAGAAGTCATGGTAGAACGCTGCCTACTGGTTTGTTCTGCATGGCTTGCTTAGCCTGTTTATAATACAATTCATGACCACCAGGCCAGAAGCGGCAGTGCCCCTAGTGGTTTGGGCCTTCCTCTGTCGTTCATCAACCAAGAAAATGTCCCACAAACTTGCATACAGGCAATCAGATGCGGACATTTTCTCAGTTGATATTCTTCTTCCCAGATGTCTCTATTTTGTGTCATGTTGACAAAAAGTTAACTAGGACTCCCCTCTGTCGATCACAGAAAACACCAAACAGCCAACAGTCATCTGAGAAAAAAACAAGTCAAAAATCCCCTCATATATACACGGTCTCTCGCATCAACTGAATGCTTGACTTATTTCCTGTAGGGAATTAAAAACAAGGCTATATACCACACCTGTCCTTTCATACTGATTATAATAATGGCAACAACAGAGTGTAATACTATTTGTGTGTTTTCTATGTCTCTGACACCATTGTAAATGTTATTAAGCATTTTACCTTACTTAATATTATAATTATCCCATAAGGTAGGGATATAGTAATTTTACTTTTAAAATTATATGATAGTATATGTGAGTACAGGTGCCCATGGATACAAGATGCCCCTGGAACTAGAGTTGTATGGGTTTGTGAGCTGCCTTGTGTAAGTAATGGGAACTGAACTCAGATCCTCTGCAAAAGCAGTACTTGCTGTTAACCATCATGGAGTCAAACTTGAAATAATTTTATTATTTTTATAAACCCAGAAACCAAAGATCAGGAAATTTTATGATTTGTCCCAGATTTCATAGCTCTGGGTGGTGCAGACAGGATTTAAACCTAGGTGTTCTGGATCCGCAGCTGGACCGCTGTAGCTAGACAGTGCAGTGCCTCCATGGGTGTCTGCAGAGGCTCTTCAGAGGATCTGTTTTCAAAGTCATTCTTTCTTGTCTGTTATTGATCTTTCATCATTGATTACCAATCCTGGTGAAGAATCACAGTTACCTAAGGGATATACTTAAAGCAGGTAACCTAGTCCTGTCCACAAGATACTCTGATCATACTAAGTTGAGTTTCAAAAAGTATGGCACAGTGGGCAGCTAGACACACAGTTCAGCCAATAGCATGTTTCCCTAGCATGCTAGGCCCTGGGTTAAATTCTTATCTCTCCATAAGGTATCATGCCTTTAATCCCAGAACCCAGAAGATCAGCCTGTGATATATAAGACCCTTTGTCAAAAACAAACAAAAATTCACAGAGATTCCTTTGGGGTGCTGCTTCAAGGATCCATGTCTGGGAGCCATTTTTTTTTTGGACTCTTCTGTATTTGAGGACTGCCTCACTCACTACAGAAGCTACCTTGGAGCATGAGGATCATGGAAGGAAGAAGGATTCAGGGAGGGAGGTAGATGGGTGACCCTGTGTCTTGTCCCAACAAGGTTCTGCATCCCCTCTTCCACAGTAAAGTCTCCAAGGACAAGTACCAAGGACTATAACTCTGATGTGGACTTCCCACAACAGGAAGAGTGGTTCCTAAGGCATACTAGGTGCTCAGCTAAACTTATTCTTTTTTAAAAATGAATCAGTAATTTCAAGGCAATACGTTTTCTGACTACCAATTGTTTATTCCTCTGATAATGAAAGAGTCACCATGTTACCACCACACTGTAAGTGGGAGATCCGGAAAAACCTCGTTCACTACAATGGCACATGGGAAGAAGGAGGGTCAGGAACTAACAGAAAAACCAAGCAAACATTGATGCCTGGCTGGATAAACTACACAACAAGGAAGAGGTCAAGTATGATCCTCTACATTCATTTCTATACATTCATTACACTAACGGGTGTGCTCATAAACATTCTTCCAGGCCAGCTCCATAGGGCCCTCGATTGAAACTACCCACTTTCCTCGGCCACAATAAGCTATTGGGCAAATAGTTTCAGCAGCCATGTTTTAAAGTCTTCTCCTAGAATCCCATTTAAGAGCAGTGGTAGGTGGCATTTTTTTTTAAATCTCTTATTGATTTGCTTTATGAAGCATAGTGGAGAGGCTTCTTCGCTGTTTGTTTTTGTAGCAAACCTGGAATACCAATTTGCTATTGCTGGTGAATGGCAGCTACTCCAGTACACGGCTCTCAGTGACAAGGGTTTCTGCCTGGAGGAGAGGTGTGGAGAGCCGCAGAAGACTGTTGACCAGATAGGAATGCTAATACTTGGGTGCACACATTAACGCATAGGCATTAATTCAACTACTCTCAGAATGAAGAGCTTTTTAGCTGTTTCAGCATGAAAACTGTACACAGTTTCTCAATCTTTGTCACCATCCTATAAACAGTCTGCCACAATGGTTATTTACACGAACTAAGTAATCTATGCAATACAAAGAGGATTTGTGGTGTGTGGGAAGGTGTGTGTAGGTTACTGTAAACATCCCCACTGTTTCCGCTGAGGGATTTGGGGGTCCACACATTTCGAGGGAAGCTGCAGGGAATTGTCTTAAGAGGGTAATGGATGGGATGGCTGTATTTTAAAGCTGAGGAAACAGAACCCCATGATTTTAAGAAATGAAGCAAGGAGGACATGGAGACAAGACTACCCACAAGCCTACAAGTCTGTAAGTAATGCGCCCAAGACAACAACTGCTTTCTAGGACGGGAACTCCTGTATTCATTAGAAATGGGAACATTTTACAGATGTGCCACCCACTGTACATAAAGCTGAAGGAGGCAGACAGTTATTTCAGGATGATGAGGAAAGCATCTGGAATGATGGATGTGTGGAAGCCATCGGAACTAAGAACCTGTATGTTTTATCCCTAACTCTGACGCTACCTAAGACTGTGCTCCACCTTCCTCACCCACCTGCCCCCCAGAACAGTTCCAACCCCCAGCCTAGAATCCCTGCCGTTGTGTTGCACAGACCCCACATCTGGAAAGAGAACAAACCAAGCAGGAACATGGATGAGCTGCACTTTGTGGTTCTCCTCACAAGAGCCATGAACCACGGCACTGAATTGCAGTTCTGGGAAAAGGGTGTGCACAGGAGTGAAGAGTGAAAGACAGGCCCAGCTCAGTTCTCAGACGACAGGACCCAGGACGTCGAGCAGAGCTGTGTCATGAAGCTCCCCTACAAGGCCAGAGGGCCTCTTGCTGACAGCAGTTCAGTCTCCTGGATCAATCAATCTGTAGGGTGCTTAGACCAGAATTATTCTCTTGGTTTTTATTTCTAGAAAAGTTATATTAGTGGACACTGAAGTTTTGTGGATTGGCTTTTAAAAATATTCAAGGTACACAGCTTGAGCAGACTATATATTTATTATTATATTTTATATGTTATATTTATTCCTGAAATCCATATATTCTAAAATTTCAGTATCACAGGGAATACTAAAACTGTTATTCTCAAACCCTGTGAAACATTAGACTACCAAAGAAAGACACAATTATATTTATCTTATTTATGATATTAAAGTGCAATTATTTTAGAAGGGGATCAAAAGACAATATAAAATAAACACATGTTAAATGTGAAGATCAATTTCCTGATATGAATTTTAAATTTATCAGTCTTTTCATACAATATAAATAAATATTAGATTTATTTCATACAGTATTTATTTACTTACTGATGCACTATCTTATATATAATATTTTGTGCATATTCATGTGAGTACATATATGCATATAGGTATGTGTTTCTGCGGGTGCTAAGCATGTAGAAACCACAGGCCAATCTCATATATCATCTTCAGGAACAGAGTCCAACTCCTATGAGACAGGATCACCCATTGGCTGGAAGCTCACCAAGTAGACCAGAATAGCTGGCCCTCCAGCCCCAGAGATCCTACGGTCTCTTCCTCCTGGTAGTAAGATCACACTTAGGCACCACCATGCCTAGCATTTATTTGTGGGTTCTAGCAATTGAATTAAAATTCCTCGGCTCATGAATTAAGATTTAACTGACTCATCTATATCCTTAACTCATGTATTCAATTTTGTATTTCACTATTTTCAATTATACTGTCTCATAAACATAACTTATTTCTTCTATGTAATTATTTGAATGGCTCAAATATTAAGATATATTGATATGGCATAATATACAAAATCACTTTCTTGTTAGATTTTTAATTTGCTTCTAATTTCTATTAATATTTATTGCAGTAAAATGTATCTCTTTGTCTTGTTATAGTTTGTTGAAATATTTGCATAAACAATGAGTTGAAAGGCAGATATGAAAAGGCTGTGACTTTTCTTAAAGATGATCATTTTATTTTTGAACAGGCTTGTACTGATAATGTTCCCATCAAAGCATACACATATCACTTTTACAAAAACACATTATTTTTGTTATGTAGTATTTATTTTTATACATTGAAGAAGTTGGTGGGGTGGTACAGATACACTTAACAAATGATCCTCAACAATTATGCTTTTGAGCCTGCTCATAACAATCCTGGGTTTGCTCTTAAGATTCAATTATACATTGTTTTACTCCTCCTTATTCATTGTGAACATTTCATCAAGTATAATTCCACACTGATGAACGGTTAGGCTGTGTCTGTACATGGATTACTTTGCTTTGGGGTGGTAACTGTCTCAAAGAAGAACAATCATAGAATTGTACACTTGATTACAGCATAGCTCAAGATGCCTATGGATTCAGGAGAGACAATGAATCATGCACTATGTTTCATTAATAGCATACTTTCAACACAATATAGTGGAGATCTCTGATTATCAGAACTGGGTTTACAAAAATAAACCCTGATGTATTGGTATGCGCTTCTTTTGTCTGGCTTGGTTTCTGAGAGTAGGTTCTACATTGGCCAGACTAGCCTTGAACTGGTGACCATCATGAAAAGCTGATATATAATCAGAACTGTAGGTGGGAAACAATGTATTAGTTACTTTCCTATTACTGTGACAAAAGTATCAAGGTCAATGACATATATAGATAAAGGAGTTTATTAATGCCTGTAGTTTCAAAAGGCTAAGAATCTGTTATGGAGGGGAGATGGCAGGCATGGCAGCAGGCATGGTGACTGGAACAGCAAGTTGAAGACTCACATCCTGAACCACAAGCAGGAAGCAGAGAGAGCTATAAGACCTTTAAATTCTTAAAGTCTGCCCCTAGTGACATATTTCCTCCAGAGAGACCACATCTTCTAAACCTACCCAAACAGTGCCACTAACTGGGGACAAAGTCTTCAATGATCTGACACTACAGGGGCATGCTCACTTAAGCCACCACAAGGTGTTAAGGCTCCAACTAAGATGTAAAAGTTTTAAAAATTGGGATGGGGGAAACTGTGGTCAGGTGGATGTTGTTTTTGATGGTTTTCAACCAGCTTCCTAATCTGTGGCTTTCCTATCTTCCGTGGGCCTCCCTTGGCATTCATGTAGAGTGCCTTGTCAATCAGTGATGCCGTGAGCCTCTTTTACCTTCACCTCCAACCCTGTACATAGTATTCTTTGCTCTTAAATGCTCTCAGTAGAAAACACATAAACCCATTCTTCAAAAGCATAGCTGTGTTTCAAAAGTCTCTGCCTTAAAACATTGGCAAGCATGCTTACTCACTGGAAGGTTTTAAATAATAGCCAACCTGGTAGTGGATGATTTGTGTATCATTTAATTTAAATCTTCCAAAATTCACTTTTAATCTCTTTTTTTTTCAGAGTATTTAAATACTGTGAACAAGATCCCTAAGTTGGTAGGCTACAGTTGGGGTATTACAACTGTGTAGATGGAGATCTCGTTTCCTGGCCGCCCAGACTTTAAATAATCATATAGAAACTGTGTTAATTACAACACTGCTTGGCCAATCAGCTCATGCATATTTCTAGCTAACTCTTACATCTTGAATTAACCCATTTCCATCAATCTATGTATCACCATGAGGTTCGTGGTTTACTGGTAAGGTTCTCTGGCATCTGTTTCCTTTGGCAGTTACATGGCATCTCCTTGACTCTGCCTTCTCTCCTCCTCTATCTGCTTGGAATTTCCACCTTGCTCTATTCTACTGAGCCACTGGCCAAAACAGTTTTATTCATCAATCAATAAAAGCAACACATATACATGTATCATTTAATTTCACTCTCCCAAAACTCACTTTTAATATCTTTTTTTCCCAGAGAATTTAAATAATGTGAACAAGATCCCTAAACTGATAGGTTACAGTTGGGAATTACATCTGGTTTCCTTTAAATACCTATTGATTTTAATATTGTATTAAGCTTTGTTTCCAGCTCTGGAGAAAGGGCTCAGATCTTCACTGTGTTCTACAGTGATGCCTGTGATTTTTATTGGATGCCTTTCAGAGAAAACATTCAGTCAGGTGTATTAGGCAGACTTTCCTCTGGCAAAATACACACATATGGTCAAATGTCTTGGCTCAATCCAGACCAGAGCTGACTTGTTGACCCAGAATTGTCTTTGTTAAACAGTGATTGACAGTGGAGTGTTATTATATGATGCACACTTGATATTGCTGTGAATGATGACCTCCGGTCACGCACTTTTACTGTGGCTAATCAATGGTCCTTTGCATAAGCCAAAATGGCTTCCAGTGAGAGAAATGGCAACACTTTTGGAAGACAGGTTCCAGAGAATATGTCATTTTGTAGTGATGTAAGCTTTACTGTTCAGGGATATCTCAAGACCATCATTTGTAGATTAGTCAGAAGCAAACAGTATTGAGATCTGAAGCAAAAGTTCCTCATAAATTAGCTCAAAAGATATGATTATGGAAACTTAGCTTTTGTGACAAGTCACCCCACGTTTGATGAGGTCTCTTCAAATGCCACCCCTGAGGGCACATTTGCTGTGAACAGCTCACAGCTCTTAGTTAGTGTTTCTAGTTCTAGATAGTTTATGTCTCATCTCCTGTATGGTTGTTTTCTTTTTAAGACATTTTCTGCAAAATTACTGACACACAACACTAATTTGCATCAACTTCAGTCTTTTAAATTAATAAAGTAGAAATCTGTGGGTTCTTATTGTGTCCATAAACAATTAGATTTACCCAATAACTCTGAAAATGCACAAAGTATTTCACTTTGAACAGTAAATGGCAAGTCAAATGGGCAAATAAGGAACATGGCAGTAAAGAAATGGGTAGTAGATTATTTTGTGAAAAACAGTACTTTAAAAATCACTTAGAAACTTAATATCATAAACATTGATCACTTCGTACTTTCACTCAAAAGAAATGGTGAGTCTTGTTTGGGGAAAATATGGCTGAAACATGTTTTCCATCATAGTGGATACGCACTGTAGCATGGACACTTGGTTTTATAAGTCCTTTGGTTCCATTTTTTCTTCCGGTAGAAGTAAAATGATGGAGGAAGTTCGCCCACTCTCTAAAACATCAACTTGAGTTATTAATATTGCCAGACTTCTGTTAATATGAAATAATGTCTGCATCATTATTGTAATGCTTTTGAAGTGACTCTTAGTAGATAATTTGATAGGAAACACAAAAATCAGGGTCAACAGACAGATCATTAATTTGTCTTTTATATTTACTACGGTCCTGTTTTTTATTGCCTTAAAAGCATTATCCCTCTATTTCTTAGACAAATTAAAAGTCTACGAATTTTGTAAATGAGGTTGGTCTAACAATCCTGTTCTGACATATGGTAGAGAGTTCAGTAATTCACGCCATTCATCCTTAATCGTTTATATTTGGAAAGTCTTTTTGTAGAGTGCAATGTTCATTCATTTTACTTCATAAAACACTTGTGTAAGTATTGTTCTCCACTGACAAAGCAACATAATGTAGAGACAAATTATTTGGAAGTAAATTAAAAAGACTGAACATCCCAAAATGCAAACCACTCTAGAATTCTACCAAATAGCCGCAGAAGACAAGGCCAAGCATGGCTCCCTCAGCCCTGCAAAGACACAGCCTACTTTGGGCACAGCTCACATGTCCCACCAGTGGCTCCCTCTTTCCAGATCTCCTTTCAAGCACATTTTGTAAACTGCACAGCTCCAGAGAAGCAAGAATTGTGAAGTCATCTTACTGTGCTGGAGAACTTTTTCAGAATGATGGATATTATGAAGGAAACTTTGAGGTGGCATCCTACGTTAACAGGAGAAAATTTTCTCTTTATACATATGTATAAAAACATTTTCTCTTTATATATATATATATATGTATGTATGCATATACACACACACATATATATAGTCTATAATGTCCTCCCATGATGCTTAAAGAACATTAAAATCTGCTGTGTATTTTAAACTCGGTATCAAAATGTAAGCATGGGTGAGATGGTACGGGCAAAGTTGTATGTAGCAGGCTGAAATGTCCGGTGGATTTTCTCCAGAAATGGAAACTGGCTGGAATATGGGATAATTAATGTTCTTCAGTCTTCAAATTGAAAAAGTTAACAATAGTGAACACTGGCTGAAACAAGAAGATATTTACTTCAGGTATATTTTCTGATTTTAGTAAATGTGTTGCTTCTATAGTTATCTGAGTTTTATAAATGGTATTATCCTAACCACAGAAGGGATTACAAGTCCCCCTTACCTATGAACCACTTAAATTTGTACAATAGGCCGGTAACACTTTTTTGTCCCTTTATAGTCTTAACATGCTTTTTACAAACATAACTGTCATTCCAATGATGCAATAAAATTACTCTAGCAGAGTCAGGCTGTGGTGGCACGCACCTTTAATTCCAGCACTCAGACGGCAGAGTCGGGCGGATCTCTGTGAGTTTGAGTTCAGCTCAGTCTACAAGAGATAGTTCTAGGACAGGCTCCAAATTCTGTCTTGAGAACCAAAAATAGTTAGTCTAGCATATACTTATGAAGTGGTGGGGACCCAGAGCAGAATTCAGCACTCCGACTCACTTTCCCAGGTCCCCCATCAATCTAAGGAGATATATAACATATTTTGTCTTCTTTCCCTGAGGAATTTTATCTTCAGAGTGCCTGACGGCTTCACTCTCTTTCAGGGGTGCAGCACAGCCAAGTGATGAAGACCATGGACCCCAAGGGTAAATGCAGCTCCTCACCAAGCAGCTGGAAGCTGATTTTGTGCCTCCATCTGTCAAATGTTGTTGATGACGGAAGCTTCACAATGGGTCTAGCCAGACCGGGCATGCAGTAGAAATTCAATGGGAATCACTTTTATTGTTAGAGATTCCATCTTATACTCTGTCTCTCTATACAAATATATCCCATAACAAGCCTTACACACTTCTTCTAAGAATACATGAAAAGAACTAACTTAGTTCAGTGCATTTTTGGTGGGAAAGACATTTTGAGGAGTGGTTTCTCATGTAGAGATGAATATGTGTGAAGATAAGGAAGTAAATTTGTTTTTTTTAAATGGGGACTCTATTTTTATATTTATTTTTAATTTTTAAAGTGGTAAATATCAATATTTAGTCCACTGATCCTTATGGAGAGCATGTTCCACTTCAGGTGCTGTTGTTGACATTGAGGATTTCTGCAGCAGCAGAAGCATCCGCGGCTTCAAAAATACAACCCCACACTTCCAAACCTCACGATTCTTCCAGCTAAACATGTACTCTTCAGTGGATGCTCAACCAATTTGAAATAGAGCTTCTCTGCTCTGTCTTATTGTGCGAGGGTTGCCATAACAAATCCACAGAGCAGCTGAGGGACAGACACTCTGCTCGCATGCATACGTACACTTGCGCACATACTTCTTAAGGAACGATTATGAGCTGCTCTCGGTCTTTCTTACCTACACCAGCCCGATCTTCCCGAGACTGTCTAGCTATTGGTTCCCTAGAGCCGCTCAGCTCCCAGGTGGTGCTGTCTGTGGTTGGTACCGAGAGCAATTGACAGCATCTGTTTTCAGAATACCCTTTTCCACAATGTAAGTCCTCTCCATTGACCAGTAAATCCAGTTACCCAACCTAACAGATTATTTGATCCCACTCCAATATTTTGTGGAAGGATTTCAAATAAAGGTCAAGAAGTTAAACACAAACAAACAACTCGAGGCAGGGCTGGCTGCTTCTGGAGATCATGCGAGAGGATTACCTCTAGTAGAGGCTCCTGGGCGTGGACAGAACCTGCAGGGGAAACACGGCAGAGGCCTTCTGTGGGTTTGTCGTTTACATTTCAGTCCTCAGAGTGATGGTTTTGAAGAAAGTCTCTTCCCAAACACTCATTGAAATGTCTTCATTTAGGTGCTCTAACAAAGCACAAAAGCGGATCCGCACAGCTGCCCTCCCTGATGTCCCCAACTGTGTTTCTACATCATTGGTTACCTCCAGGTACCTGTACCAATGAACTGCAATGAAAATTTGGGACCCTGGATAGAGAAGAACCTAGGTTTGAATTCCTAGCTTAACAATTTAAGCTTGTTCCACCCTCACCATAACCACAGAAACAAAACTTAACAGAAGCACCGTACCCTATGGTCAGTGTGAATCCGGGTCCCTGTTCGAACATCTTCAGTGACAGGGGCCCTTGACGGAAGAGCCGGCAAAGCAGGCAGACAGAACTGCTGTCCCCAGCAGCTGTTTGAGCGTTAGGGAGGAGCATAATGAGGGACAGGACAGGGGTCTGCGCTCTATTACATTAAACTCAATTTTAAATGGATGAATTCAAATGTTTATATTCACCACAAACAACATGCCATTGTGAATGGGCAGCAAATGTGGAGAGTCTACTCTTGCCTTACTGAGAAATGCTAGCTAACTTTTTTCTAGTCTAAGCAGTCTCCTTCAATTAAATGTTGTCCAGACTGAAAACCAAGCCCTTATCAAACCTGTTTATAGAGTCATTTCCTGGAGGAAATCTTTTCATGGAGTATACGTAGTCTCATATCTCTTCCTTTCTTCAAGGTAATTCCTGGTTTATGGCCATGAACGGGAAGGTAGCACCAATCGGTCGGGTTGAATTTTGACTGCTCCCAGTTTTCTCACAAAAGAATAGAGCAAGCTTTTTCCCATCCAATGAATAATTTGGAGTAAAATTAAAAATATTTAGCAGTGGGGTGGTGCACCATGAACCAGGCAGAATGCGTGTCAGTCTGATACACATCAGAATGGGCACAAACAAGACGAGGCAGATATGGCATTGTGAGCCAGCTAGACATATGTCCTGCGGGTAACTCTGTAGTACGGATGTCTATCGAGAGTTCTGGAAGAGCCTGCTGGTGCCCTTTACTGCTCTCAATAGCTGCAACTATTTTTCTAAGTCCTTAATGCTCCCTCCAGCAGCAGGTAGGTGCTTCATTCAGACCTTAGATACTCCAAAACTGAAAACATGGCCGCTGACTCATGAAAGAGTGGTCTTTGGAGGTTTGTTGATTGATGAACTGGGCTATTGCTACCGTTCTACTCTTCATAGGTCATACTCAGCTTCTCCTAAAACCTTTCAGCTAATCCAGAAAGCAAGCATGGTCCTTAGTACTCATCCCCACACTCTATCTACTCAGATCTGATCCTGAACTCAAGGACAGGGAAACCTCCCAGCTCCCTAACACCAAGCTTGCTTTTTTTAAAAAAACAAACAAACAAACAAACAAAAACTCAGTGTCCTATGACTGCGGGGGGGGGGGGGGGAAGGGGAGGGTGGCAGGGATGGCTTCCCATGCTCCCTGTTTCATCTCGTCCACTCCACCCACTGGAAAGCATTATCCTCTTCAGTCTACCTTGTCTTAGTTCTTCTTTTTCTACTTAGGTTTAATAGATTTAGAATTTTATTTTCCTCAGTAATATCCAATCTTCAAGGTCATGATGATGATAAAGAAAAGAGTCAAATGGCGGGGACTCTGAAGCGCAGTGTTACTCAGTGACTCTCTCTTTCAGACAGCCAGCTCCGTCACTCTTAGGACAAGCCTCTTGGGTCTGCAGGAAATATTCAAACAATTCCTTCACTTACTGATTTTGATATAAATGACAGCGAGGTGTAATCTGTTTTGAAAACAATCCAATAAGATATGTAAGTACTTACACTCGGAGGAACACTTGGGTTTACATAGGAAATTGTAGATTGAGTGTGTAAATTCAAATCTCTCCATCAAGAGATGAAATATTTTCTGATAAACTGGCTTTTGCAAACCCCCCACCCACCCAATAGGAACCGGTTGGCTGGCAAAGTCCTTCTAGAGAAGCTATGAATGATCAAAGGAGACTTTGGGCCTGTTGGGAGTTGGCTTTCCCTTGATGGCGCTGTTATGGCTGTTAAATCGCAGGCTATAACGAACTGATCTTAAACTTATTTAACTGCTGTCCTCCTCCCTCATTCATTTCCTATCCCACGACTTTACAAAATGACAAGACTGAAATTCCAGTCTTTGAAATAAAAATTCAAAAAGAAGCAAGACAGATTACATACACAACAGTTGCAACATAATTTGAAGAGAATTGGAAAGGCCTCTCCTGCCATTCTCTGGTCCACCTCATCCTGGAGAGGCCTGTCCCCAGCATTCTCCTCAGGGTCCACCTCATCCTGGAGAGGCCTGTCCCTCCCCTTTCTCCTCAGGGTCCACCTCATCCTGGAGAGGCCTGTCCCTCCCCTTTCTCCTCAGGGTCCACCTCATCCTGGAGAGGCCTGTCCCCAGCATTCTCCTCAGGGTCCACCTCATCCTGGAGAGGCCTGTCCCCAGCATTCTCCTCAGGGTCCACCTCATCCTCGAGAGGCCTGTCCTTCCCCTTTCTCCTCAGAGTTCACCTCATCCTCGAGAGGCCTGTCCCTCCTCCATTCTCCTCAGGGATCACCTCATTTTGGAGAAGCCTGTCCCTCCCCTTTCTCCTCAGAGTTCACCTCATCCTGGAGAGGCCTGTCTCTGCTGTTCTCCTATGGATCACCTCACCCTTAGTTCTCAGAGCACAAATTCACTGCTAATACATCATAATTTAAGCCCATGGTGAATCAGGAAAGCTAGGTTCTTTACACATCTAGAATTTAAGGATCTGTATAGAGCACAGGTTCATACCCTCACAGGCTGCCTTGAGAGAATGTTCAGTGAAGGGTCATACCCCCACAGACTGCCTTGAGAGGGCATTTTATGTAGGGGGATCGAATCTCACAGATGTAGGGAATGATTGTTCTCACGTTCTCCACAGGAGTCCACTGAAGATGCCACAAACCACGGCCCAAAGCCAACTGCAGATGACACGAAACTCCAAGCCACTGTATATCAAAGCACAGATTGGGCCACACTGACAGAGAAAAGATTTCTATACTGGCAAGTGATTTTTTTCCCCCCACAACGGTGCTAAGATCCTATTCACGTGTCGTTTTTCCAGCATTTGGAATCTGGCGCTTTTCCCAGTTACTAAAAATTCTCATGAAAAGAAGCAGTCACACAAACGTAGCCCGACAAGCCGAGGTTCCTTTGTTGGCTTTCTTCTATAATTGATATTACACGTATATTTAGAATAAACGGACAGTGCAGGCTTCTGCCAGCTGCTCATTCTAACGTGGTCCAGATTCCCTTGAATTGTGTGTGCAACTTCAGCAGTTTCTAATCATCTTATTTTAAATACCTCCGCTTACAATAGGAAAAGGCTTAGAGCCTCATTTAAATTAAGACATTCCACATAACTCTGCCTGCATTCTCTCAAAATACTCAGCCAATTAGCATAAGCTACCTTCTAGAGGATTTGCTCTAAGTCAGGTGGAAAGAAATATTATTTCAGAACCGAAGAAGAACAAAGCCATGAAACAGACAGCAAATCAAATAACTGAATGAATATTAAGCATGTTTAATTTTCCCATATTTTAGGAGAGAGTCTACGTTCCCTTTTACAGTGTTCTGCCACAAATGGTTTCTGGGCATACATAGTCTTCCAGGACAGCTCTAACGGGACAAAATATTCAAAATATTGCAATCCTCTTCTTTCAGATGGCAGCCCAGAAAGTCTCAGCAGATTCCAAAAAATAATGCAGGCTTAATCACCTTAGGGTGCAGTGAGCTGAAGCCCAATCCCCAAAGCATTAAATGCACTGGGAAAACTGTCCTGAGTCTGGCAACCAACCAAGGAACTGGCAACCAACTTTAGGCATGGCCAGAAACAGAGACTTCTGACAGCGGGGCCAGGCTGCCACCTGCAGGACAGCAGAAAACACAGCTCCACAGATGCCAGTCAGTTCCCAACAGTGAGAGATGAGTCTGTGTGTTGTGCTAAACTGTTTCCCCTCATTCTGTTCTCCTCCCTGACAAAAGAGCTGAGTCATTCTGTTCCATGGCTCACTGATTTGCTGACTGATGGGTCAAATCCCCCAATCACCACAAAAGCATTCTGCCTATCTCTTCGTTTCCCTTGTTCTTACCTGGGAAAATACAGCACCAATGCCCACTTTATCATATTATGGAGGAGATTGAAATTATACTCATCGAAACGCGAAGATAATATATTAGTGTAACTCCCAATACAATTTTTTAAAAGTTAGAATAATCTAAGTAAAGAACAGAGCAAAGAAGCAGGACCCAGATACCAACCGCCAAGTGAGATGGGTGAGAAAGGACTGGATCAGGAGCCCCTCCAAGGCAGGCTGCTACCTCAGGCCTTTGTCCTCCTTCCATAAGTCTGCCCTATTGCTTCCTCTCATCTTCCTTTCCTTCAAGCCTTGCTTGTCCTTTTCCCAACCCTCAATCATTACTCAAGAAACTACAGCAAACAAAACAAAACAACAACAAAACCTCTTCTGTTTTAGCTAATTCACAACCTTATAACATTTTGTTTTTTTTACAGAAATAGGATTCTGGAAGTAATTTTATTGTCCAATTGTGTTTCCAGGTAACTTAGCAGAGAGAAGGCTGGGCAAAGCCGAGGCTCTGAGAAGATGCAGGTGGGTACCAATTGGTCCCTACAGGATGCGCTGTTAGTCTGAGAGAACTGTAGTGACATCTACAAGACCAAAAGAGCATTGCCTGTCATGAAACTTGCCACACTGTCACAAATTTATGATCAGAAACAACGACAAAAATATATTTTCTCACACGTACTGTTCCTTGATACAAAAATATTTCATCGAGAGAGAGAGACAGTCACTATACTTGAATCTATGTTCGAGTGAATTTCATTTTAAAAACCAGCTGAATCCAAGGAAGAAGGTAGTCACATTTTTATTCTATGACATCCAGCAACTAATGCTGATTTTTTCTACTCGTCTAGGCATTACATACACAAAGCCCGTACAGCAGTATCTAATGCTAGGTAGTAACATTCTATAGAAACGATTTTCTAAAGTGTCTGTAAGTAGTATTTCTATCTGGCCTTTTTGCAAACTGTTGCTCTGAAATTTCTTTGACTGCCTGGACAATTAACTCCCCCACACTTCCTCTTCATCCCCAGCTCCCTCCCTATCTCCAGCATGGTAGTATCTAGACAGATCTGCCCTGACGGAAAGCATTTTCAATCTATAGTCCCCTCATTCACTGGATTATCTCTCTCCAAATTCTTTACCTCTTTCCAAATGTACCTGTGTTTTAGGAAGCAGTGTGAGCCCCTGCATACCAGAGCTAAAGTGAAAATAGATATTAATATCAAGTATCTACCCCATTTCAAACCTTGTGACTGTGAAGATGGTTCTAGAAATATAGTCTTCATTCCCTCCCTTCGCTCTTCCCACCCACTTATATAGTCAGTACTATGTGCTTGGGCTTTATGTTAGGTATTAGGAACATAAGAAAAACCACATGGCAGATAGTAACCTTGCTTCACAGGATATAATTCTAATCATCAAGTAGAGAGGAAAGGAATCAACAGTACAAATTTAAATGGGGTCTATGAGGAAATAAATGACAAAAAAAATGACAGGAGTCTGTGCAAGAGTGGAAGTCAAGGAAGGGCTTCCAGGAAAGCATGAGGAAGGGGTCTGTGGTGGCACAGGCTTTGAGTTTTGTGGAAAGATTAAAGAAGATTTGAGTGGCGGGAGTTGAGATTGATGAATACGGTTGGATAGATGACCCTCATAGTAAAATCAGGAGCTTGCAAAGAGTTTTAAAGGAGCAGGTCTTCACAAATAGCTATGACAAAATAGAACTTAGACTATTTCCAATTATCACTTGATCCTTTTGACAGCTTCTGAAGCTAACTCTTGACATCCTCCTTTTTACTAATAGAAACACAGGAGAGAAGCAACTCCCCCAATCCCTAGTCTTATAGGTTAGCTTGGAAATGGCACTGGTGAGACTCACCACAGTCCTGGGGTCTACACATCAAGCTATACAATGACAACCTTTTCGATGACTGTTTCTGTAAAAGCAAGAGTTGGGAAGAAAGCCTGTAGGAAAGCAGAGGAGTTTTTGTTCCAGAAGTGATGGCCAAAGGATGGTGGAAAAGATGGAAAATTAAATGAGCCTATTGTGTATCTGTGTTGAAATCCCACAAGGGCCTGCTGGTAGAATGGATATCATGGGCCAGAGAAAAACCTGGTGGGAAATGCATCTTTCAGAGACAGCTGAACCACATTGCAGAGATGGCTTTCCCCAGAATCTCCTACTGCTTTGTGTCTAAACTGCACATATTTTCAAAGCATTTGCTATGTACTCCCTTCGGTGCATCATGGGGGCGCCTTTCTAATAGCACCCATTCTTCAGATCTTTTATATGTACATACTCAGCATTTTAGTCTTTATTAGTGAAGTTTTGCATTGTATATCACACCATCTACTTTCGTTTTGATAATAACTGGCCTTGGGGAAACTGCTTATAAATGCTTCTTAACATTCTACTAGGGCCTGGCTATGTGTAGCTCAGTAGTATAGCACTTGCCTAGCATGGACCAGACAATGGGTTCAATCCCCAGCCCCACAAAAATACCTGTCATAAGAAGACACTATAATTTCTTGCTCTTGTTGTTATTTTCCCCCTCCCCCTCTGTCTTTGGTTAGGCACTGTTTTTAATTTTTCACTTCTTACTAATTCCATTCATATAAATATTTTTATTGAAGTCATGATTGTTTCCTAGGGCTAGGAAAATAAACATGAAATTTATAAGTCATTCATTAATAAATTAGTTACTTATTTTTGCATTTCATTTCACTACAACTATTCACATCAGCCACTGCACTGGGAGAGCCTGCAAGAATGCAGATTAGCTGAGAGCCAATGCTGGTGGATGGATGGATGGGCGGTAGGTGTCCACGAAGGCCATTTTCTGATGCCTTCGGTATTAACAGTGGCAAGAAGGTAGACCTTCATCTGAGAGTGAGGCATAGCCAGAGGACTGTTCTAGAAGAGAAGAGAAATTGTCCTGCAGTTTTCCAGGAAAATGAATGGAGCCAAGTATACAGTCAGATCACCTGAAACCAGTAGCTACTTAAGGCAATGAACGTCAGGTCACAGCACGGCATGGTCCTTTCCTCTGGCATGTGCAGTTCCACAGGTTTTAGAAGTCAGACTTCATCAGGACCCAACTTCCAAATCTTCACCTCCATGCTAATGGCCACTGTGTTGTGTTACTTCCTGGTGAACATCTGGCATTTTCATCTTTCTCGGAATCTCTGCCTTTATCTCAGCAGCCCTGGACTGTACTCTGGCCACTGCTTTCCTCTTCCACACTTATGTCTGCCCTGTTAGGTTGAACTGTCCAATTAATCTGTACCTTCTTTCCTCCCACCCACCCACCCAAACTGAGAAGCACATCCTTCCTCTCAGGCCCACAAGGTCTGAGCTGTTCAGTGTTACTCCTTTGCTGATCCACTGTCAGTACCTACTCTATCCTCATTCTTTAAGGCAGCAGACTTTTCTTATTGTTAATTCTCATTCCAGTTTTTCAATAACTTAAACAGGGTTGGCTCGATTTCAAGTTAATGAAAGTCAAGTTTTGTCTAGGTACAGGATGCTTTTCCTTTTAAATCTTCAGCTGTGGAAAGATCAAAGTTGCCTTGATCATCCTCACGGGACAGCCTTTTCACTCCTGAAGACACTTGTAAGCAAACACTAACAACCGGCGAACAGTTATGTTAGGCAGAAGTCTGAAAACGAGGCAAGTTTTCACTTCCACGTGTTGCTTGTTTGCAAAAGCAAGATTGTCTACTCAGTTTTACAATGACCACAATAATTAAGACAAATGCCATGTTTGTATGACATTTTTAGCATGTCTATACATTTCTAGTTTCAGTATGACTAAAATATTCTCGCTCACTCACTCACTCTCACACACACACATTCTTATTAAATTTAATTAAACAATCATGCTAACTTCAAACAGAAGTTGCCTGTTTATTTTATTGATACATGTTTAAAACTTTTATTGTCATTTGGTTAATCCAGCAGGCAATGTTGAAAATTCTAGGTTGCTTACCAAAATAAGTTTTTTAAATTTAGTAAATGGTGCAGTTCTCTAGGAAGTTATATTTTTTAAGGCAGGAATTACCACATAAATATGGCAATTTCATAAGGTCAGGCCCAGACACCCACCGAAGAAGAACAAACAGGACAAACTTCCAGGGGGCACACATATTAATAAAGAAAGCCTGCAGTGGGAACTAATAATCTTGTATGAGCAATGGAGATACAGAATGATGTTTCCCCTTTAATTCTCATACACAATGTACAAAGAAACCTCATGTGCCATTAGAAAATTAAAGCAAAATTTCCACTTTCATCTTTAGAAGCAGCCATTCTTCAAAATTAATCAACTTAATAAAAGTTCAACTTTCTTACTCACTTTTCTCTTGTGAACTTTATTTTACATGCTCCGAATTAAGAAAAAAAATGGTACTTCTAAATCCTTGAGTTCAAATCCATCACCCCCAAAGTTATTCACTCCAGGACAAGCTGGTGAGGAGGAATACTTAGCAAATTTCCAGTCCCTTTAAGGATAATCAGAAGACAAGCTGTTTGCCCAAATGGAATGAAAGCTTACGCATCAACCTGAACACACCTGCATGGCGGGCCTCATGCCTGCACCATGTAGCAGTGTGGTCTATAAATAATCCTCTCGGGCTTCTTGCCAATTAAAACTCATCACGTGGCACACACCTTAGATGTCAGCAGTTAATTTGCATGTCAATGAAACAATAATTTGATGAAATTTTAAAGCTTTATGCACTATTTATACCATACTTGGAAGCACAGTGAGTGTACTCATATGCAAATTTTTATTGTGTTCAATGATCTCTTTAAAGGCTGCATTTCAATGATCAGCGTTCATCCTTGCCAGAGTTTCGGTTCAGGACAGCAGATCTGTATTTTAGACATTCAGTTCCTTTAACACTGACTCCAATTGAGACGTCTAAGGGAAAAGTTAGTCCCGTCCACCACACAGTAGAGAGGCAGCTGCTTCGACTCCGGACTCTAATCCCTTTGTGGTCTTAGCTGCAAACATGTCACCCTGGGTCAATGAGGTTTTTTTATTCAAGTTGATTTTTTCTTGCCTTCCTTTCCCCGCCTCCTGCCCAGATTTTCTTTAGTTAAAAGGAGCACTTTTGTGGGTGGTCTCTTCTAAAAGTTGAAAATGGTTGTTGATTCTAGTACAAAGGGAAACAACCAGTGGGCACTTAGACTTAACTACTGTACTTAGGAGCAGTACTTAGAACAAATACTGTATTTACATGGACAGAAATTTCAAAAGCTGCCAGCCTGGTGGGGCAAACTTGCTATTGGAATGGCCACACCTACCAATCAGTGCCAGGCAAGTAGCAAGCGGAAAAACCAATGAGAGAAGGAAGGGAGAAGGTGGGAGGAGGGAAGGAGGGGGAACAGGAGGAGGGAAGATGAAGAATGGGAGGAGAATGAGGAGAGAAGGGGAAGCATGGGAGAATTTGAGGAGCTAGAGAGATGGCTCAGCGGTTAGGAGTGCTGATTGTTCTTCCAGAGAGAGGCTGGGGTTCAATTCCCCACAATCACGTCGAGGCCAACAATTGTCTTTAACCTTAGTCCAGGATCTGCCCCCTTCAGGCACTATACACAGGTAGTAAGCAAACATTCACGCAGAATAAACACTCATACACCTAAAATAAATTTGTTTTTGTTTAAAAAAGAAAGAGTGCCTGAGCTTCCAGTCTCAGGGCATCATAGTAGTTCACCAGCATTCCTTTTTGTCCTCAGCTCTAGAGAATGCTGAGAGTTTACATACTCCAAGGAAAATAATAGAAAATGTGGCTGCTTTGCTGTATTGCCTAGGGCTTGTTATGAGAGTGCTCCACTAGGAAGTGTGTACTCAACGCCATTAAGATCAGGGATTGGGGTTTCATTTTAATGCCATAGATGTATGCATAAGTTGACACAATTGTTAATCATTTCTCACATCTTCATTCAGACAAGATACAGCTACCATGAATAGAGACTACTTGGGATCATAGTTTATCTCTTGGTTTGGCTACTATTCTATTACCACTAATCCTCCTTTTAGACCCGTTTAGATTCTGTTCTAAGTACTTCTTCACATCTATGTTGATGAGCCCTCTCATTCCACAATTGAAAACAAAAGGATGTATCCTGACAGAGAAAAATGAGTAGATAAACAGAGCAAGATAAGAAAAAGGAGGAAAAGAGCAGCATTGTAGATCCGATCATTTGTCTCCAGCCACTTAAGAAAACTATATTAGTTCCCTGAAAACACATTTTTTTTAAAAAGGCTATATAATATATCATGAATTATTAAATTGACTGCCTTAGTCTTTATCTTACAAATGCTTTCCTTCTCATTAATTAAGTTGCTCTTCATCTTAAAAGAAATAGAAACCATTGTTGATTTTTAAACTCAACATTTAACTCAATAATATTTTCTTCAATTAGTTTACATCAAAGGAAACTGAAAGTACTGTTTTAATGAACATAGTTTAGTCATTTGACCAACATTTCTGGTTTTGTCTACTCAAGCAAGTGAACGTCAAACATCTCTTGTTTAATGGACATTCAGTGAGCAGCCATGGAAGGAAACCAAAAAGGTTTTGCTTAAATATTCCGGAAACACACACTGACTTACTTCACTCTTCCATAAAGGGAACAGTAGTCCTCTCCACAACAGTACAAGAAAGCAGAGCCTTTGATACCTATGTGAAGCCAGAGCCAGCAGTCAAATGTAGCCAGCAAAGGCAGGGCTTCTGCTTAGGAAAGTGGAGTCTGGGGGAGCCAAATGCTCGGCATGGGCTTGGACTTATGGATCCAGAAGAGCTTCTTAGTGCATTCAGGGAAAGCTGCTCTTCTTCCTGACTGCCAAGTTCTGACTCAAATTTTAATGGAAGCTACTCTCCTTCTCTCCTCACCGCTTCCCTCACCAATCACCACCCCCCACCAAGAGTTCAACAGTATGTTCCTTCATACAGGCTATGTGGAACGTATTTACCATACACTTATGACACAGGGGGAAAATATCAAAAGACTCAGGTTTAAGAGGTATTGATTTAAAAGGCTATTCATTTTGAAGAAAAGTAGACTCAGCAAAGACTTCAATGACAGTGTACAGTACAACTAATTCTCTATCTGGGGGTCCTGAGAAATTACAGCAAGGGGTTGTAGAGTAATGAATGTTTGTAATTCATTAGCTGCTATTTTAAAATGCAAAGCACACCATGACATCAATGATGTTCTTTTAAATCTCAACGGACAAGCTATTACAATGAGAGCGCCCGGAAAAAGACAGCACACTCCAATATATATTTGATGAAATTTCAGTGTTTCCATAATGGTGATTCAGTAGCATTTCATAATTTATAGAACGACGAAAATATCCCCTGATTGGTTTAAAAGTACAGATTTTATTTCTAGAAACGTCTCATGAAATTTTAGCAGTAACATGTCAATACTCAAAGCTTGCTAATGACCCTTAATATGACTTTAGTATGCCTTTAAGAAAACAAATAGTATTTGCTGAAATCACATTTTCTTCCTCTGAAAAAGTAAGTAATATTTTAAACTGCTTTTTCTTCTTTTCTCACTTTCTACGTTCCTTCAGCTCCTAGATAACAAAACAATACCTCTTTCTTCCTGTGGAAGAGAAAACTCAATAAATAAAATGGCTACAGGGCTTCAAAACAGTAAAATTATGGCTTTCTAAGGAGTTGGTTTTTCCTTTATGAAGAAACACATTTTAAAAAGACCTTTCCCAACGCACATTAAAGTCAGGCATATTTCAATGAAATAATTATTTTGGCAGTGCTAACTAAACATTGCTGACTGATAAATGAGACCCAAATAATTAAGTTCTGTTCTTTTACAATCAAGATTTAGTGTAGTCATCAATCTGAGGAGAATTTAGCGTCTGGAGACTTTGGAAGATGAACAAGCTACTAACTGAAATCGGTCATGTGGGGAGGTGGTTAAATGACTGCTCGGTTTGAACGTAGCTTTGGATAACTTTCATGTCTTAATCTTCATTAGAACTTGGCTGATCCGATTGCTCATTTGTTCCTGCCTTAACTTGGACACTGAGTGCAAGCAAACAGAAGAAAACCTGCACAGATAATTCAGTGCATCCGATGAGCGGCACAGTGTCCAGAATAAGATGTAACAGTAGGCTATAGCCAAAGTTCTTCTCAATAAAAGAATGCAAGTAAAACAATGTTGTCATAAAAATACGTAGCTTAGAAGCATTAAAAGTGACAGGGAAGAGAGAAGAACAGATGATTCTTTACATGTGTGTCTGTGGAACTGAGAGGCATGCCCAGGTTTCCACTGTTATTTATCATCTACCTAATTCACACTTCACAGCCTTAGAATCAGTCATCCAGCTTTCCATACTGCAATCAACACCCACACTTCTCCATCTATTTCTCTTCCCTCCGAGAGCAAAAGAAGCTATGTTCAGAGAAATGTTCACACGAGGTGTTTCTCCGGGGGGCTGAACTCCAGGTTTCAGCAGACAATGCCCTTAGCAGGTCGTGGGCACAACAACATTAAATCCAGGGAGAAGGGCAGTGGTGTTTGTCAGAAACTACTGATGTCACGACCGACTACAGATACATAATGCATATGCATAAATATGTGTGCATTCAATACCCACATGAAATGATATTTAAATACCTCTGGCCAAGAGTTATGCATATGAGGAAAAGCAGGGACAAATGCATCCTTAGGTCAGGGACTAAGGCACTGACACCATAAACAGGTGATATTATTGTCGTGTAAATAGTGGGGGAAAAGCCAAATAAGGATGTATATGCTATGATGGAAAGAAAGTGTCCTGGGGCTCCCCAAAGAGGAGAGGAGGGAGATGAGGCTCCCTACGCCTCTGTCTCCATCCACTTCCATCCTTAAATGCTAACATCAGGGCTAGGGTGGGGAGCCATGGACTCTAAACCACTGTGTGGTCATATGTACAGAAGAACTTACACTTTATTAAAAGGGACTCCTCTCCCAGAACCGTGCAATCTTACTACTTGAAGGTACAAAAAGAATGAATGCAAATCCACGAAGAGAGGGAAAGGGCCAGAAAAAGAATAAACCCCGCCCAAGAACAGGGAAACAGGTGCTAGCAGGAGAAAACAGCCAATTGCCCCAAATGCTTAAAACTCCACCTTCATTATCCTGAAAGCAATTTCAATACGAGAGGGGATATCATTCTTGCTTCCGAAGCTCCATTCGCTGGGCTGGCTGTCTGAATCAGTCAGATCTAAGTTTTGCACTCAGAGACGGTTTAGGTTGTCGACTACTCTTGCTCTCTGAACCAAGAAGTCCCTTTCCAAAAATGTGTGGTAAGACGACTCCGACCCTCACTCTTCCAGGTCAACACTTTTATTAACCTAGTGAGCTCTGTCTGTGTCGCTCAGCCCGGCCCCAAGAATAGTCACCGCGAACAATGAGCCAGACGAGGGACCCACCCAGTGAGCACCTGCTAGCCCACGCGCGAGCCTGGGAGCGGGGCGCCTGCCTTGGGTTCTGGTTCCCCACCCTGCCCTTCCATACCCCAAGAAAAGCCTGGAGGCAAGTGGTTCCCTGCAAGAGACTGAGCTCCCGAGTCAACCCAGCCTCCCAACACCCACCAGTTAGAGCCGCTGTACCTAAAAAGAACATAAGCCCAGCAGTGCTGCGGGGTGGTCCAGCTACCACCTACCAGCGGCCCCGCGGGTTCTGACAGGCACCGGCGCCCCATGGCCCACACTGAAATCCCCAGAGCTGTGGGGTAGAAAGAGGTGGAGCCGGGAGCCTTAAAGTGGCTTCCTCTGGCCCGCCCCTGGCCTGGCAGGGCTCTGGGATCCGGTAAGACACAAAAGATGGGCAACATCCGAGCTTGCCACTGTGCCGTCGCCTGGGTGAGCGGCGGGGCCTCGGGTGGGTCCCTGTCTCCTCTCCCCACTGTCCATTCCCTCTCCCCTGTCCACAATCCGGCTTCCTGGTCCCAATTCCAGTTCCCTGGTCCCAATTCCAGTTCCCTAGTCCCAATTCCCGCTCCCTGGTTCTGATCTTCTCTTTTTGGTCCCTATCCCGACTCCCGGGTCCCTATCCCCGATCCATGTTCTCTGCCCGCAGCGGGAGCATCACTGGATGCCGCCGAGCCCGGCGCGCTTTCCGGGAGCTCGAGTGGGCAGCGAAGGGCGCGGGCGGCGGAGACAAGAGACACTTACTTGCCGGGAAGACTGAGCGCCACTCGCTCCTCACTCGCAGGTGTCCGGCCCCGCGGTCCGCGAGGGCTTTGGAGCAGCTTGGAGCTGGGCACTTGGCGAGCCCGGGACACCCTCGCCTCCGCTCAGCTGCGCGCTGTCCCCCGCACCCGGCACGCCGCGGCACCATCCGCAGCCCCAGGCCTCTGCCCCGCTCTCCCACGTCGCCCGCTCCAGGCAGACCACACCCTGTCACCCCCGCAGCCCTCCACTCCTGTCTCTTTGACACTTCACCGGTTACTCCGCAGCCCGGCGTCCTCCCACCCCCTCAGCCCACGTGCTTCAGCGCTCGCTCCCAGCTCCAACTTCCCCCGATGGTCCCCGCCCGCCTGGGAACCTCTGGACTCAGGCTGGAAGGTGCCGGGTCCTTCCTTCCACAAGCCGAGCCATAGCACCTAGGTCCTTCCGTTGATGGTGTCACTACGATGTAATGTGTGCTGTATGCTGTATATCATGTGTAAAGATGTATTTTCTTGTTCTTGCTGTTGTTGAGCCATGCATTGTTACTTTTAATATCAGAGAGATGTGTTTATTCTCAGAAATCAATCACTGATTGGTCACTGGCCTTGACCCATCAGCCCAGTTGTTGCCACTTGCAGAAAACCTTCCAAAGTCGCTTGCATCATTTCAGCCAAATCAGCCTACTTTATGTCCTTTCTATGTGTGCATGTATGTACGTACATACGTACGTATGCATGCATGCATTTATTCTCTTTGTGGGTTTTTTTTCTGTAGGACTATTTTATTATTAGGTTTATTTTTTTTCCTTCCTGCAAAGTCTGAAGTTCCGTCCTGAGGGCTGCCTCCTCATCAGTTCAGTCACGGAGGCTTCCCTGCCTCCGTTACAACTTTGTCAGCAGCCTCTAGTGTAAGCCTCAAGACATAGTGTAAATTCATGGATGCTCAAAACTGCCCCTAACTTATGAACATAAGTCACGCTGGAATGAGGAGTTTAATTGCGTGCTTGGTTGAATCCCAAATCCTAGGTCCTGTAGAAACCCAGGACATTTTACATTTGGCTGACTGATTTCTCATACTATGAGACTTAGCAGGGTTAATAACTTGGGTTATGGCTAAATGTGACACTTTAAAGCTTTTTCTAGAGCATGGACTCCAAGTACCACACATGCACAAGTTTGAGTCCTTGGGCCTTTTGTAACAGTGCACTTGGATGCCCACCTGTCCAGCCACAAAGGGCTTTAAGGACTGCTACCACAGAAAACCACCCAGACACCTTTCTTTTCAGAATGATATCATTGTTCTCTTTACCTCTTATATTAGTCTCACTTTCTTAAGAGTTTTAAGAAATAAAATAATACCCTCTTAAAGGTCTAGTTTCATTCATTGTCTTAACTTTTACATATAATAAAATTTCTATGCCTATATCGTGCTCCAGCCACTCACCCAGATAACCTTATCCCTTAGTAAGCTTGTGCTTACTAAGAAGAGAGACCACCCACCTGCCAGCACTGCTGGAAGAGCTCTGCTCCTTAGACATTGTATAGATGACACCAGGAGGTGAAGGGGGATCAGGAAGCTGTTTATTCATCATTGAAGCAAGGACTGGATTCCCAGCAACCTACCTGGTCTTGACCAGCATAACACCTGTCTCATCACAATGTCATAGACCTATTAAGGAACAAATATTTGAAAAAAAACACATGCATTTATCCATATTTAGCTGCATTGCCAGAAACTGAGCAGAAGTCTGGTGGACTATCGAGACAGACATAGACAGATTTTCCAGATCGAAAACTCTTGGTAACGTCATGAACACTATAACCTTCATTTAAAATATGGGAGGGAACTGATCTGTCTTAGCATTTCAGGTTGTCTGTGTAAAATAACTCAGCATTCAAACTTGGTTCAAGGGTTGTACTGGCTGGTTTTGTGTGTCCACCTGGCACAATCTACAACCATCAGAGAGAAAGGAGCCTCAGTTGAGGAAATGCCTCCATGAGATCCAGCTGTAAGGCATTTTCTCAATTGGTAATGAGGCGGGGAGGGCACGGCCCATGGTGGGTGATACCATACCTGGTCATGGGTTCTGTAGAAAATCAAATTGACCAAGCCAGGGGAAGCAAGCCAGTAAGCAGTACTTTCCATGGGCCTCTGTGTCATTAGCTCCTGCCTCCAGGATCTTACCCTGTTTGACTTCCTCCAATGACAGACTATGGTGGCCTAGAAGTGTAAGTAAAATTAACCCTTTCCCTTCCAACTTGCTTTTTGATCATGGTATTTCCTCACGGCAATAGAAACCCTAACCAAGACAAGGTCCTTCATGATCTGTGAAAGACACCTCAGCTAAGCTGCCTTTGATGGAGCACACTGCCAGGCTAATTTTTGACTTCCAGAAACATGGGTACATGTATAAGGCAATCCTGAAGTCATGAACAGACCAGTGGACACCAAGGTTAGCCAAGTTCCAGCTCCCTGGAACCTCTGAATGTTGCTATGATGATGAATGACTTCAGAGATGTAGTAAAATATCTTCAGGTGGAAAGATTATCTTGACCCTTGAGGACCCTAAATGAGATCACATGGCTTCATGGATGGGAGGCAAAGGGGGAGTTAACATAGAGAGAAACAATGTGTGCTTGAGGGCAAAGATTACAGCAATGTGGCCACAAGCCAGTCAGTGACAGAGGACACCAGGAGCCAGAAGGAGCATCAAAGAGTTTCTCCCACAGATCCTCTGGAGGGAACATAGCTTTGGTTTCATGTTGGTTTCTATCCAGTGAATGTGATTTTGGAAATATGGCTTCTAGAACTGTTTTGTAAAAGTCTTCTCCAAAATCAAAACATTCCATCCTGCAGGAGAGCTCCTTAAGCAAGAATTAAACAGTCACTAAACCCCCAAAATTGCTTCAAGAACTTCCTGAAACTGGCCAGGCAGTGGTGGTACACACCCTTAATCCCAACACTCAGGAGGCAGAGGCAAGCAGATCTCAGTGAGTTTGAGGCCAGCCTGGTCTACAAAGCAAGGTCCAAGACAGCCAAGACTGTTCCTCAGACAAACCCTGTTTGGAAACAAAACAAACAAACAAACAAAAAAGAACTCCCTGAAACTGGCCAGATTCTCCATGTCTTTTGTTTACTACAATAAGCAGAGCCAAGGTGCAAAGAAGGTTGTCCATCAAGAAGAACTGCCTGGAAGATGTTTAGAGCAACTGAGGCAACTGGAAAGGACACTCTCAAACTTCTCAGCTTCCTGCAGGCTATGCTGTGTGCTCCAGCTTCCCAGCTTTGTGAGCCGTCACCCATACTGGGAGGGCTTTGGTGATACAGCTCTCTTTGAGTCATTTCTGCTCATGTGAGTAACTTCTCACCCACATTCCTGTAAACAACACCTGTAAAACACATTGGTTCACCAAGCTGGACTTTGATGGTATTCGTATTTTGGTCTGCTGTGGGAAGATTATTTTGGGAGAGTGGACAAGTGTGTTCCATCTTCCCCGGAAAAATCTCATCACACAACAAGGACTAACCAAAACCAAGTTTATGGTGATTTATAATAGCATCTCAAGGTAAGAAATTTCTGAATATGTTAAGTGTCTTTCCATGCCCGTGGGTCAAAGAATCAGAAGACATCCTGAACACCTGGTCCTTGTCCTTTGCTGTGGCTGGAGGACCAGCTAAAGAGGAAGAAGGACTGACCCCAATGGAAAGTCGCATAAACCATCTGATTGGGATGTTGCCAGTTTAGTTTTTAAAAATACATGGAATAACTAGGAGATACAAGACTTACAATAGATGTACTACCTAAAATTTGTTATCAGCTATCCAAGAATGCTATCTAAAGTCCGCAGGTATTAAAGTTTCCTTCCAGTTTACAAGATGTAGGATTTCGGTGCCAATTTTTAGAAAGGCAAAACTTCCCTATTGTCAGCCAAGAACAGTCAGTAGAAATAAAGCTCTGTGTGAAGGATGAGCCAGCCCTAGAGACAGGCTCCACACCACCAGACCTCCATCCACTCTTATATACTGCACACTTTAAACTTAAGCGTAGATCTCATTTAAGTACGCTAAAATAAAAATTAAAGTAAGATATAGCTGCATTTTAAGGATACATGCTAGAATTACCTAGTGAATAGCAAAAATTATACTTGCTTTAAGTTAAAAGCATGATTTAAAAAAAAACAAACCATTTGTAGACTCTTCCTCAATATATTTCAGATTCTGTTGATCTCTGTGATATCCATGTACTTTATATTCAGTCATAGTAGATTTAATTTGATTATCTTTTAAACTATGTAAAACAGAACCCTTCTAGTAAAACTATAGATGGCCAGTCAATAAATTTTTACTACGACTCAACACTCCATGTAATGTTTGGGGCACTAAACTGTCTTTGTTTCACATCATGTTAACCACATAGTAACTGGAGCTTCTGAACCCAAATTAACAGTTATCATTGATTCTCCACTGGTCTGGCGCTGTCACCCTGCTTTAGAAAGCAGAAAAGAGAGAATGAGCTGATCTGGTAAAGTTTGGTCCCAGAGTCCCCAAATACTCAGCCAACAAATTTCTTGTTGTCTTGTACAGTGTTCAGCATGTTACTGTTCATCAGGTGAAGAATTAAATTCCATTGTGGTTTTTTTCCACTTGTAATTACTTCATCCTCATTCATGGCTTCTTGAATTCAGTACAGTATTTCTAGATACCAGCAACTGAATTATTCCTTCCCTTTTGTAATCTAGCCTTCAGGATTTCTGGCATCAAGATACATGCAAGCTGTCTGAAAAGACAGAGGAGGAGAAGATGCTAGTGTATGGGCAAGTCAGAAAATCAGTTGTGACTTCACTTCCTGTTCCACGGAAACAGAGTACAAACCATGTTCTTACCCACTTTGCATCTGTAATCTCTTAAATTTATCTCTTGTGCTGGAGGAGGTGTTTCTGCACGTGAAATCACAGGTTGCATGGGGACTGGAGCTGGGATCCGGTGAACAGGGTGACCCATGTGTAACCTACTTAGCACATGGGACGTGTACCCAAGGATATTCCAACAAAGAGGTTAGGTAAACTAGGAAGTCGGGAACTCTGGGTGCCAACGAGAAGCCTTAATATATAAGGTAAAGAGAGATTGAGAAATGCCCAACAACCAACTTCTGGCCTCTACAAACATGTACACACATGTATGCTTACCCACACCCACATGCTATTCACATACATGTGAACACACACACACACACACACACACATGAATACCACATACACATAAATGCCAAAGAAAAATATGTAACTTGTCATCTTCTTCATTAAACTCCTTGAAGCCTTCTCATTGGAATAAACTTGTTTGAGGGCAAGAGTTGGACAGTTCCTAACTTAGAGTACTTGTTAGTTGAGTGAAACAACTAGTTTTTAATCAAGTTGATATCCCACTCTCCAAAGAGGGAATAACCATAGCCATCTTATGCTGTTTATTCTTGAGAAACGCCAGTATGTCCAACGTCAGGCCTCATACAGAGTTCTTGATCAATATGTCTCAAAGTGCTTTTGACCTTTCCTTCCGTAATTCCACACTATGCTGTATCTCCCAACCAAGCTTTTTGCAAGAATTGGCACATACTAACTCCTTAAAATCTATTAGTCATATAAGATAGTGGATGAATGGGAGGCAACTTTGCTAAAAGTGTTGTGAAATTGATGTGGAATTCTAAGAGGCAAGTGCTAATACTAATAATTAATAAGTAATAATGGACGATACCAGCAAGTCTTTGATTCTGGCTGAGCCTTGGAGAATTGCTCTGCAAGAAATGTTTGATGCTTTGCCTTTTTCATCTAAAAATTCAATTGAGAGCCCCAGAACAGCAACATCTATTGATCAATGGATGCTGTTTCATTCATTCTGCTTGGCTCTGTAGGAATTCCCATTTATCCTAAGTACCTTTTACTTTTCCTGTATTTTGACCTACCTATGTGGATTCAATTAGTGATGGTTACATTTAACAGCAAAGGCGGCTTCTGTCCCCTTGATCAGGAATGTGAAGCCCAACTGGCTGCAACGAGTGTGATTTTGTAGTCACCAGGGTGAAGCTCCCAGCATAGTCCCTGGGCCACTTTGAGCTTCTGATGTCTGTGGAACCACTGCTGTACACGTTGGAGACAGAAAAAGGAACGAAGGGAAAAGGGTTGTTAAAAATGACTTCCGATGTTAAAAATATCTTCCCAATTAAAACATACTTTTGTATGTGATTTTTTTCAAGGTAAACAATGATTGTTAATGTCACAAATTAATATTTTACCTTAAATAATTGTGATTATACTTTTAATAACACAGAATCCCTATTGCTTTTACCCGATACTTTTCCTTTTATTTATTTTCAATTATGCTACAGAGTATGAAGTTTCATTATAGCATTATCAAGCTTAATTTGTTTTTGTAGATTTTTCTTCCCTCTCTTGGCTTCATTTCCCTGTCGCCCCCAATTGTACCCTTCCAATTCTGGTAGCCTCATTTCTGTTTGCATATTACATACATTCTAGTACACTCCCCCTTCTTCGGAACATTTTCCTTCTTCTGGTACCATTTTTAGTTTCATGAACTACAGCACACACATCAAATTTAGGATACAAATATGAGAGAGAAACTATGTGGTTCTGAGTCAGCATTACCCGATTTTATATAATGGCTTTCAGATCCACCAACTTGACCGCAAATTGTGTGTCATTTCTTTGCAAAGCTGAATAAAATCCCATTCTGTATATGCACCACATCTTCATCATCCATTCATCGATTGATGGACATATAGGCTGGTTCTACTCTCTCAGTAGAAAGTAAAGCCGCCATAAACCTGGATGTTCAAGTATGTCTGCAGTATGATAGAGTTGTTTGGGTCTATGCCCAGAGGTGGTACAGCTGGATCAGAGTAGTTAGGTTTTGAACGTCTTGGACAGCTGTCCCACTACTTTCGGAAGGTGGCTTGTACTCGTTTATAGTCCCAACAGCAGTGTTTTCTTCCCCATATCCTCACCAGGACTTGTTGCCACTTGTTTTCTTGGGGACAACCATACTTATTGTATTTTTATAGGTTACTCTTCTTGGACACTTTAAAATTTTATTGGCCATATTTTTCTTTCTTTCCTTCCTTCCTTCCTTGAGAACTGTTTTGAATTATATTAACACATTTATTGGTTGACAAATATGATTGTGTGGTTCACTGTTTGTAGTGTTTCACGCAGCCTCCTGCAGCAGTCCCTGTCTGAAGCATAGACGTCAGTGATCTTTCCTTCTGTGTTTGCCTGTTCACTCTGCTCTCAGTTCCCTTTGTTGTGTCAGGGCCTCCTGATTGGTCAGTTCTTTGAGCTGTTCCCTGTGCTGTTTAGAGTCCTATTTAGAAAATCTTTGCCTGCATTTAGGTCTAAGGTATTTTATCTGTTTTCCTGGGGGATTTAACCATTGTTGGTTTTGAACCAAGGACTTGGTTCCATTTGATTTTTGTGCAGGGTGAGAGATGCGGATCTAATTTTAGTCTCCGGCAGATAGATGTCCAGTTTTGCCAACACATTTTTGTTGAATAGACTTTTTTTCTAAGTATGTGCTTGTGGTGCCTTTGTTAAGTATTAGGCGGCAATAGCCATATCCGTTTGTTTTTGAAACCTCTATTATATTTTTCTCTTCGCTCTTTCTCTCCCTCCCTCCTCCCTCCTTCCTTGTCTTCTCTTTTTTATTTTCTGGTACAATATTGTCTATCCCTCTGTCTTGGCAGTATGATTCAAGAGTCCCAGCAGTATGCCTGTGTGCCATGGTTGTCTGTCCACGTGCATTGCAGTAGTACTTTCGAGTCCTGGGAAGAAGAGCTCTAGAATTGTGACGGGAGTCAGAGTGACAGTACAGGTTAAGCTGGGAGTATACCCATTTCCATATCCACTCTGCCAAGCAGGAGGTGCAAATCACCTAATGTTTTTACTTACTATTTTTTAGTTTAAGGTTTCTATTTTAAAGTTTTTTTTTTCATTTCCTTGATTAGATTTATTCCTAGGTACTTTAGTTTGGTAAGCTATTATAAATGGGATATTTTTCTAATTTTGTTTTTATTAAGTTAATTATTGTTATAAAGAAACACTACTGAGTTGTAGCCTTCAACTTTATTGAAAGTGTCTATCAGATATAAAGGTTTTCTGGCATAGAGTATTTTAAGTATAACATGTGATCTGCAAACGGGTGATTTAATTTCTTTCCTATTTGTATCTGCTTTATATTTTTCTCTTGTCTTATTGATGTACCTAAGACTTCAAGCACTTTCTGCAAATAATAAAAAGAGGATGCATGCTGGTAGTTTTTTTCCAGATTTTAGAAAAAAAATGCTTTTCATTTTTTCCATCCATTTTATATGATATTGGCTAGATGTTTGTCACAAATAGCTCATATTATTTTGAGGTATGTTCCATGTTTTACTAATTTTGTTAGGAATTTATCATGTTCAAACTTGATAAATGCTTTTTCTATATCTATTGAGATGATCACATCATTTCTACCCTTAAAACTAATTAGATAGTGTATTGCATTTGTGGATTTGCACATGTTGAACCAACCTTGCATACCTAGGCTGAAACTAACCTGATTGCAACGTATAATTCCTTTAATGTATTTTTAAATAAATTTTTCTTAGCATGAGCAATACTAGGTGGCATATGGCATTTCCAAACAATTTTACTGAGCATTTTCTTTCTCAATATAATACTTTCTAGACCCATCCATTTTTCTGCTGTTTTTTAATAGTTTCATTTTTATAGCTAATTAAAATACCTTTGTGTATGTATACTAAATCTTAGTTATCTATGTATCCACTGATGTACATATAGACTTATTCCATTTTCTTTGTCAATAAATGTGGTTAAAAATATGGACACACATACATCTCTGTGGTAGGCTTTAAATTTCCTTGAGTAGGTGCTCTGGAGTGGTATAGTTCTTTCATGTGATAGTTCAATATTGAATTTTTTGATCAACCACCAACTGATATCTGTAACGATTATACTTGGTTTCACTCCTAATAGGTGTTTCACATTTGTTTACTGGATGATCATAATCCTGAATTAGTTGAGATGAAATCTCCAAGTGATTTTAATTTAAAATCCCTAATGGATAAATGTGTTAAACTCCTTTTAAAATAATTTTGGACATTTGTGTTTCTTCTTTTGAGAACTTTCTTTGCATATCATGAATCTGTTTGTTGACTGGCCATTGTAGGGTTTTATTTTTCTTTTTGATATTGAATTTTTGCCCATCTCAGTTACTGACCCTATCTGAAGTGTTACTGGTATGGATTTCTTCCCACTCTGTTGATCATCTGTTTGGTGGGCTGATAGTTTCTTTACAGAATCTGTGTGACTGTTTTTGTTTTATTTGTCAATTCACTAGGTTCTTTCCTATGCTCTGACAGTCCTTTCCTAAAAGTGTTTCTCTGTATCTCTACCTTAAAGTGCTTTCTGATGCTTATGTCTAGCGGGTACCTTGATTCAGGTTTAAAATCAATTAGGTCTTTGATTCACTCTGAATTAATTATTTTTGTTATGGGGTAATATATGGATCTATTTTTTATTTTTCTACATGTGGAATTAATGTGTTCCTCAACTCATTTTGAAAGTATTTTTTTTTTGTCAGAAACCTTTGTACCTATACTCATTTGGGGACATGTCTATAGTTTTCTTTTTGCTATGAGTTCAGGAACTGCCCTTCCCTTTCTAACTGTTGGAACAGTTTGAGAATTACTGGTGTTGGATCCCCCTCAGAAGTTTGGCAGAATTCAGTTCTGAATCCATTTAGTCCTGGCTTTCCTTGGTAAGGAGATATTAATTCCTGTTGTGCTTCTGTTTAACTTTAGTTTTGGTGAGTCACATGGCTTAGAATATTTTTAGTTTCCTCTAGGTTTTATTCCATATTGAATATAAGTTTCAAAGAAATCCTGTACATTCTGTTTGTAAATTATTACATTTTAATTCTGGGCTTTCTCCCCCTTTTTGTTAGTTTGTATAGTGATTTTTCAATCTCCTAACATTTTCAAGGAACTAACTCTGTTGATTTCATAAACTACTCTTTATGTCAATTTCATTAATTTCTGTCCTAATCATTATTATTTTTTACCTTTTGCTGAGCTTTGATTTGGAATTTTCTTTTTTTTTTGTATGGAATGTTGAAGTGAATTATTAGTCACTTATTTGGTTAGCTCTCTGCTGCTCTCTCTTTTTTAATGTGAAGATTTGTAACTTCTAGCTATTCTCTTTTACTGTCTGTCTTTGTCCTATAGGTTCTAATAGGTTTTGTCACACTTTCTGTTTTAATATAATAATTTAATTTTTTTCTTTCCTGATTTCTTTAATGAAATTCAAATTTTAGTCTCTGAATATTTGTGTTATTTTTGAGGTTTCTCTTGCAGTGATTTTAAATTGTACTCTTCTGTCTTCTGATATGTTTTTAAAGATTTCTTTCTTTTGGGGATGTTTTTTAAGATTGATCTGTGCTCTGCAATTTGATCAACTTAGAGAAGGTTCTGTGTGCCACTGAGAAGAACTTGCATTCCCTATCTGCTGGATGGAATACTTTTCAGATAGACAGCTATTGCTGTTGAATCTAGTTGAGCTGTAGTATGAGGTCTGAAGAAGTAGATACATCCAAGATTAGAGTAGTAAAGTCTCTTACTCCTTTCTCCACACCTTTGCGACGGAAGTCTTTTAGTTATATGGAATTGTGAGATTATGCGTCCTAATATTAGGTATTGTCAAAGTTATTAATAGTGGAAGTGTTCTTTTTTGCTTTTGGCTTATTGTGGTGGATGTCTACTTCATCAGATATAAGAATCAATACACAAGCTGTCTATGATACCGCTATTCCTAGATAGATTGATTCTTAGGTTGATTTTTAGTTTTGTTTTTTAATTTTTCTTGGAATGATATTGGGATTCCCTTCTGTATGCTATGAATATGCTTTATTACCATTGGTTAATAAAGAAACTGCTTTGGCCTATGGCAGGGCAGTATATAGCCAGGCTGGAAGAGATATATAAAGAGTGTAGGCAGAGTTAAGGAGATGCCATGTAGCTGCCAAAGGAGAAAGATGCCGGAACCTTATTGGTAGGTCACAGCCTCATGGTGATGTACAGATTAGTAGAAATGGGTTAATTTGAGATGTAAGAGCTAGCTAGGAATATGCCTAAGCTATTGGCCAAGTAGTGTTGTAATTAATATAGTTTATGTGCAATTTTTTGGGTCTGGTTGGCCAGGAAACTAATGAACAGTCTCTGTTTACATTGGATAACTAAGTTTCTTGGAGACAGCAAATAGTTGGCTCTTGTTCTTTAAACCAGTTAATTAGCCTACATTCTTTTATTGATCAATTATATCCTTCTGCATTTACAGTTATTATTGAGAGGGGTTTCCTTTTAATTATGCTTTTATCCTGGATCCTGGACTACAGTAAATGAAGAAATGTAACTGAGACATATGGATTCATCATCTTTGCTTCTGGAATGTACATATAATATGAACAGATCCCTTAAACTCAAGCTTTTGTAACTCCCCTGCCCTTACAAATCATTAGCTGGAATGTGAGTCAAAATAAATACTCACTTTGGTAAGTGTCTTACTCATTGCTCTATTGCTGTGAAGAGACACAATGACCATGATAACTCATATAAAGAAAAGCATTTGTTTGAGGCATGCTTACAGTTTCAGAAGCTTAAACTATTGTCAACATGGCAGGGAGCACAGTGACATGTAGGCAGCCATGTGGCATGCAGTCAGTCATGGTGTTGGAGAAGCAGCTGAGAGTTCTAACTTTGGATCCATAGGCAGCATGAAGAGAAAGCCAATAAGACTTGCTTGGTCTTTTGAAACCCCAAAGCTCACCCTCGGTGATATACTTCCTCCAACATGGCCATACCTATTCCAACAAAGCCACAATTCCAATCCCATTTTAGTAGTGCCTCTCCCTGATGACCAATCATTCAAATATATGAAGCTATAGGAGCCATTCTTATGCAAAACACCACAATAAGAATATTTTACCATAAAACAGGACTAGAAATTATGGTGATTGATGATCTATACACAGCAGATTAGTTTGTTGGTATTTGATTTCCTCTTTCCCTTTACTGTTAACTGTTTGCTTGTTTCCTGTGTTGGACTTTATTGATTCTCTCTACCTTCTAATTTATCAGTTCCTCTCATTGTATACATTTTTTCACTGTGTCCTCATGAATGATACTTTATACTTCCCCATTATATAATATTGCTTAAGAAATTTTCTACAGAGCTGCCTAGATTGTCTTAATCTACATTTATCTTGAAGTAACTTTCTTTCCCAGTAACTTTCTAAGATAGCTTTTCTGGTATCTCAGTCTTGACTGTCAGTTCTTCTTTCTGGTCATCCTATGCTTTTCTGGCTTGTAGCATTGGTGATGAAAGTTCTAAAGTTATTCTGATCTATTTGTTTTTTTCACTTGAGTTAGTTTCCCCTTATAACTTTTAGTATGATTTCTTTGGTTTTTATTTCTGACATCTTGATTATATTGTGAGAAGCTCTATTTTGGCTCTATCTATTTGCATCTCTAAATGCTTCTTGTGTTTTCTATTGACTTATTTGCCTATGATTAAGAATTTATTTGGTAGAATTTCACATAATAGCAAAGGTACAATAATATAGAAAGAAATAGATAATGAAAATAAATAAAAATAGGCAATAACAGGAAATAAAAGTTACTATGCCCTCAGAATTTCTTCCTCGCTGATGATATATGACTTTTCTCTCCTCATAGACTGTATTTACCTCTCCTTGACTGATGTCTCATTGCTCTTTCATCCCAAGTATCTTCAAATCTCTATTATAACACAGGATTTACAACCGCACACAGCGGCCTCTCTGGGCTTCCTCACAGGGATTACTTCTTTTTCACATATTACAGGCCTCAGTGGCTCTCTGAAGCAGGAGCAAAGGCCCATGTTCCCCTCAGTCTTGCATCTTTTGTGCTTTCAAAACCAGTACTAAGTGCATGACACCACCAAGTTGGCCCAGCTTGGAATGACTCTGGTCCTCTTGGACCACAGTCCAGCAACTTTTATATGCTAATGCTTGTGAAAAACTCTCCAGGAGGGCATTTCTAGGAGCAAGAAATCACTTTGGTTCTCTCCTTTCATAAACTTTAGGCTTAACTAGAAGTGGTCTTATCCTGAGGGCATCCTTTCTGTCTTTCCAATTCAGGACAAAAGGCTCCTTCTGCAACAGTACCATTATCATTATTATTTTAACAATTACAACCTCTCCTAAGATGTACAACTTGGCTGCAACATTAAACCTCACAGTGCACTTTTCTTCCCCAAATTGCACATTGGTGTTTCATTCTGCCCCACTTGTTACTATTTTTATTGCAGGCTACATAAGAATAATCAGCAATCAGTGATAAACAACACTCAGACTCAATTATTCTGTCTTATAATTTCCTCTAAGAAAGAAATTAATTCATTACCTTTTCATTCAGCCTCACACAAGTTCTCATGACAAAGGCTCAATACTGTCATGTTCTCTGCCAAACTATCACATGAGTGATTTGTTTCTGACAGGCTCATTGATTCCCACTGAACTCACACAAGCCAAGTCTCTACTGTACACAACTCTCTCAGAGTTCTCAACTTCCACTTTCTTAGTAGGATGGCTTACACATTCTACTTCCACAAGCCAAAGTCTATTACAGCCCTACGTTCCAAACTCTAGCACAAAATAATCCCAAAGCATAAAAGCCACATGGTTGGAACTATCACAACACCCCAGTTTCTATAGTAATTTCTGTACTGGTTCCTTTTCTGTTCCTATGATAAAATACCTCAGAGAAAGCCAGTTTTCCCATCAGCTATTATGCTGTGATAGGTTAACTTCTAGATCACTCCATTACTTTCCCACACCTACAAAACTCCCAAACAGTGCCTCAAACTGGGTGCAAACTACCTGAGCCAATGGGGGACATTTCTCACTCAAACCACTATGCTGTCAACACAGTTAACACTGGTCAGTGGGGCCACTGTAGCAATGGTGGATATGGTGCATTTGTGGGAGAAGTTTGCTGGAGTGTGCAGAAAATGCTGAGCTTTGTGTCTGGGTGACAGCGAAAGCAACTAGACCTGATAACATGGTAGCATCAGTTCTCCATCCTGAAGTGTGTTCATCCATCCTCTCAGTTATGGCTTCGATTCCATCACTTTATGAGGAAGTACAAATCAAACCACATTAACCAACTGTTCCAAAGCCATATGCAAGGCATTTCACCTACTGAGCTTGCAAGGAGAAATTAGGTAGTGTGTTTCAGCAGGACACAGTGTTGCCTTCATATAGTTGGCATTGCATTAATCAGAAGAAAGAGGGAAGAGGAATTAGGTGAACATATGTCATATTCTCATTTGAATACTATACTCTTTATTTTCATCTTCTAAATGCTATTTATTACCCATTGGAAATTTAAATGTGCTTTATCTGGGTAATGTTTTCCTTCCTTCCTTCCTTCCTTCCTTCCTTCCTTCCTTCCTTCCTTCCTTCCTTCCTTCCTTCTTTCCTTCCTTCCTTCCTTCTTTCCTTCCTTCCTTCCTTCTTTCTTTTCCTCAGATTTATTGTCTCCCCCTTTATCCAATTCTAATCTATGTTTGATTGTTCACACAGTATCTTGTCTCTGTGCTTTCAAAATCTTTTTGTTTGAACCCCAAATCACTAATTCATATTTTCCCACATTTAGTATAAAGGCTTTTAGAGTCTGATTCCTTGTGATCTAGACAAACTTACCTTGTAATATGTCTGGAATTTGTGCCCAAATCCCTTGATATGTGGAGGAAGAATAAAGTTAATATTGATCATTGAAACAACATAAGCTATGAACATAAAAGTTCAATAATGGGGACATGGGAGTCCAGGACATCATTGTCTCTGATCGGGTACATTTGGGTTTGAACTTGGTTTTCAGTCTCCTGGAATCTAAAGTTTTCTCTGATTTTAAATCTATCGAAAAGTATGAGTGGCTCTTGATGTCCCAGTCACCTCTGCTCCTGGGACCTTCTTCCCTCATTGTTGCTTTCTGTCATGTATTTGGACATGAGACTTGCAGTCTTCTAACAAATTACATACCCATGGAAAAACAAAGGGATTGAATGACCTGATATGCTCAGGATTCTCATCTCATATTTCATATGACTATCACTAACTCCATTTCTTATATCTGTTCATGCCTGTTTGACTCAGTTTTCTTATGATACATCAACAGAAGGGTTTATACTCTTTACCCAACAACACATCTTTTTCCTTGTCCCTGATTAGAGCACAGGCCTGGATCTCGGAGCGTGCTTGGCTATCACGAGACCATGTGGAATAACAAGACAGAAGTAGCCTCCAACACTAGACTGTCTTTATTCTGTTATGAACACAAGGGAAATAACATTTCATTCATTGAAGAGACTCTTATTGTGCTCTACATGTTACCCACCATATCTGGCTAACATTAATCAGTTATGATCAAATAACTGAACAATTTTATTTTCCCTAGACAAATGTAATTCTGAGAGATTTTAAAGATTTTTTTTTCATTCACCTTATTATTTACATTTTTATATTCATCCCCAGGTCTATACATATATTTCTACTCTCATACAGACTTGTTATTTTTTAAAAAATTCACAAAATCCTATTTTGGAGGCCCAACTTTCAGTGGCACATGACTAGATTAAGATAATTTGTTGGTAGTTTGTTTCAGCCATGAATTTTTGCTAACAATTTATTTTCCATACACATGGAAAATAGCAATAATTTGATAATTTCCAACATTCTGTGTGCTTGCTAGGGTGATTTAGGTTGCTCCTTCCACTCAGTATTCCTATGTAACTGCAAGATATGTCACTGTCCAATGCCAAGGTGTGCTGGAATGCCCAAGATGTCCTTTCTCTGTCTGCAGCCTCCTTCTCTCTAGTCTTCTGTTATTCTTCTGTATAACCCAAGCTTCTTTATAGCATGCTGGTTAGCTTCCATAAGAAGGTATTTAAAAAATAAGGCCAAATTTGCAAGCACCCATTAAGCCTTTCATTGAATTACTCTTGATGCTTTTTAATTGATTACTAACTTAGCCAGTGACAATCACGTGGATATGTTAGTGTTGTACAAACGAAACACGATAAGTTATATGATAAAATTAAAGAGACTGGGTAATAGATATGTGGGGCTTTGTATTTCTTTGTTTCTGACCTGGTGAATGTAGAAAGGAAATACATAAGGGCTAGGTTATCTAGAAGTTCAGTTCATATCAGCTGTGACTCCTTAGCTTTGTCTTTTAGATTTGTGTGTATCATATGAAGTAAGGAACTAAAAAGGCCTATAATACAGATATACTTTTTTTTAACCCAATGAGTAGATGTCTAAATCATGGCACAAAACATTTCAGTAATTTAAGTCATAGATTTGCTAAGTAACAGAGACAGGATTTAAAACTAAGCTAACACTACACTGTGGAATAGTATCATGAACAATACTGCCGAGTATGAAGCCTGATTGTTCACATATTATGAATTTAAGCTTTATTTTCACAACTAGAAAAGAAATTTAAGGCTACATTTTGTGCAGAGCTGCTGGATTAAACCTTATATTTGTTTTAAAATGTGTAATTATAATTTTAGTTGTACCAGTCCCAAATGTGAAAACTATCTCATCTTTGTGTATTGGCCACAGTTCTAGACACAGGGTCCTTCTGCTATAGAATTCACACACTCTGAGTGAATGCTGTGTCTCCTGGAGCTGACCTGGAGAGCGAGTGCTGCCACTGGAGAGAGATGGGGCCTGTGGCTGAGCCGTTCTCATGTCAGGTGGAGCTGTTACAGAGAGTTGAGCATCCCTCTGCCTGTGATGAACTAAGACACTGGGTTGCTAGCTAAGTCTTCACAAACTCACCGCCTTAGTGCAGCACCACTGGAGAACAGCTTTGGCATCTAAATAGCATCCATTGCAGTTCGTATCATGACTCCAGGAATGCAGTAGACTCAAACCAATTGTTGTAGGTACTAAATGGAGCCCCAAATGCTCTGTAATATAATTTATTTTGCAGAAATATCACAAACTGTTTCATGGGTAATTATGTTTGATGTAGAAAAGTGCAAACTCTGAATGTGAACATTTATTATGCGGGTTGCATTTAGAAGAGAGATAGGCAAGATTCTGGCAGTTTTCAAAGATTCAGGGAAGAAATTTCAAACTAAGACCCAACTCTTTTTAAAATCGAATTTGAAAAGTTAAAGGGCTTAGTAGTGGGAGGATTTTCTCATAGAGAATTAGGTTTCTATTACCCTTTGCTTCATATTGTACTCCAAAACATAAATAAATTAAATGATTGTATCTAGTGTCTACCCAACTCCTTTCCTATGTATCATTTTCAATTGTTTGTGTAAAGTGCCACACCATAAATTATCTGCCCTTCGTCTCTGCTGTTCCTACTCATTACTGTCGTTTCTGTGTTCTCTGTGCCAGCAACAGGGAGATTTGCTGCTCTTTGGGCTGGACCACTCCTGGTTTGCCATCTTGCTGTTTGCCTTACTCTCATGCCTCTTTCCCATCCTTAGTTAGATGTCATCTTCTCCCTAAGACCCTGCGTGATTGTTCACAGTGCCACCATTCCCAGAATCCCAGGCTCATTCATCTGCTCCACTATTTTTATAGTAAACCTCACAATTCTGTCTACAACATAAACTTCTGTCACTTTAACTTTAACGTCATGTTTGGCCTCTCTAAGCAAAACTCTCTCAATGACCTGAAATCCATTTTAAGAATGTTCACTCTACTCCATTGCCAAGCACAGGGGTTTCAATGGAGTGTAATTTCTATTCTTGACTCATCATCCACAAAATCCCTGATTTTCAGTTTTTGTATAGCATGTGGATTACAAGACAACGTAGTCTCTAAAAGCACAAATGTAAATTAAGAGAACGAAAATGAGAGTAAGAGATGGGGAGGAGGAGAACACAAAACACTATCACAAACCATGGATTAGATTAAGTGTGCCTATCTATGATCTCTATACAGTTATACCATAAGTAAATACAATTATTTTGTGAAGTGCCTGAGGAATGTTTATAAAATTAATTGAGTCCAATGTGCCAATGATGCTGACTTTTTAAAACTAGACATTAGGTTACACCCTTTTCTCAAGAACAAACAAAAGTAAAATTTAATTAAGATTCCATTTAAAAACAAGTTAGTTAAAGGGGGAATAAGAATGCAGCCAGGTAGTGGTGGCATGCATCTTTAATCCCAGCACTTGGCAGGCAGAGGCAGACAGATCTCTGTGAATTTGAGGCCAGCCTGGTCTACAAGAGCTAGTTTCCAGGACAGGCTTCAAAGCTAAAGCTACAGAGAAACCCTGTCTCAAACAAACAAAGAATAAACAACAACAAAAGACTTGATGCCTTTATTGCCGGGTGGTGGTGGCACACACCTTTAATCCCAGCACTTGGGAGGCAGAGGCAGGTGGATCTATTTGAGTTTGAGGCTAACTTGGTCTGCAGAGTGAGTTCCAGGACAGGCTTCAAGGCTACAAAGAAACTCTGTCCTGGAAAAGAAAATAAGAATCCAATTAAAATATCCTTAGGACATAATTAAACCAAGAAAGCGTGGATAAAGACTTCTGGAAAATTCTCAGATACATTACAAATGTGCATTTGTATCTTTAGGGACTATCAGTAGGAAATAAAAAGATGATGAATGAAGTAGCATTTTATTTAAGAAGTTAGAACATTGTAAGAGGAGTAGCTCCAAGGAAGGCAGTGAGAAAAATGTTATGGGTTAGGAAAAAAGGAAAGCAAATAGATTGAAATGCAGAATGATTTCTAAAAATAACTAACTCTGAAAAATATAGTTATCTCTGGGAAATATAATTATTTAAAATAAGTCTATAAAAAGCAAAGCATTGAAACATATACAGAAGAGATTTTTAATTTTGTATAAAAATTTCATGCATAGTTAAGTATAGATATATAGAAGAATTCTAATTTTGTGCAAGAAATGATAATCAGGGCACAAAACCCTGTAATTTTGTCATGTATATAACTCTAAAACATCTTGGTTAGAAAAGTTTTATAGGCAAGTTTTTTTTTAAGTTTACAAAAAGCTGTGGTCACCATGCTATATGAAATATTCAGGAACTTAGCAAACAGCACTCTACCCATAGAGTAGAGCGCCTATCTCAGGCAGGTAAGATGATTCCATGCCAAGATGTTTGCTGCTGAAGCTCAGGACCTGGATTCTATTCCTAGGGCTCACATTGCTGAAGGAAAGAGCTACTTCTACAAGTTGCCCCAAACTTCTACATGAGTGCCATGGCATATGTGTGAGCACACGCACACACACACACACACACACACACACACACACACACATAATGACTCTTTAAAAAGGACAGTCTTACTGATGTGCACACTAAAATAACAACACACATAAGCAACATTCAATATATTTAGTGAACTTACTCATTCGTTATTTAGAATATTGTCCAATGAGGGAAGGACAGTGTAGTATTTTAAATGTGTAAATATCAATAGCTTTTCACTAGAATATATTAAAAGTTTAAGTGGCTGCAAGATCTGTAAACATGTTTCAAGCTATGACAAATTATATAAATCTTAAAGGAATTCACAGGTAGATTACCTTTGACAATAGGAAATAATGATTCTACAGGTTTCTGACAAAAATAGAAAAACATCATCAAAGACTTTTGTGATTGTTTTTATAATATATTTTAGAAAGAAATAAGTATAAGGTTCATGTTAATATCATGGTGTTCTTATAAATGATGCTGAATTCTTTTTATCTAAATGAAATAGAACAGACAACAATGAAACAGATGCTAATGTAGTAAAATCTTCGCACATGCCAGGGAGTCCTCCCAGAGCATGTAAAGTAGGCACTGGAAATTTCAAGTGCCGACTTGTATAACAAATGAGAAGAATGTGAATATCCACAGCAGGCTGCGTGTGCTGGGTCTACCCAAGCAAGAAGTGATCGGTAGTGCATGGCAGATCTTTCTCAATTCCCCAGTCATTTTAAAACATCTGTATAGAAAACGACTAACCGTCTTAAAGGGCCACGTGGGAGAATGACTTGTACCTGATTTGACAAAGTTCAATACTCTTAATTTGCAGGTAAATGTTATAAATCATTAAGAATGGCAGTCATGGTCCTTTGAAAAATCCCAAAGAATATTTGGAAATACATAATTAGAAATGTGGAATGAAAATTTAGGTAACAAAGCCATGAGACACTATGATAGCTATTCTCCCTTGTCAGCTGGACACATTCGCAAAAAGGAACATCGGTTGAGGAATTGCCTCCACCAGATTGGCCTGTAGGCAAGGCTGTGGGGGCATTTTCTGAACTTCTGATTGATGGAGGTTGACCCCGCTCATTGAAGGGAAGTGACATTCCCAGTTGGGTGGGCTTGAGCTCTGTAAGACAGGTGATCAAACCATGGGGAGCAAGCTAGTAAGCAATAGGTATTCCTTCATGCTTTCTGCTTCAGTTCCTGCCTGAGCTTTTGCCCTGATTTCCCTAAATTATGGATGAGAGTCTTGAGTTGCAAAATAAAAATTGCTCTTGCTCATGGTTTTTCTCATGATACAGAAAAGCCAACTAGAGTAATCACTATGCAAATTCATAGAGCCTTTAAAAGTTAGTGTCTGGAGTAATGAAGACACATAAGGAGATACATATTTTACATTGTACACAAGATCAAGTAAGTCATGAAAGTAAGATAGGCTGGGTTACATAATTTTCTATAAGCACTGAACACCTATGAAAGCACAGAACAAGCCGGGCGGTGGTGGCGCACGCCCTTAATCCCAGCACTCGGGAGGCAGAGACAGGCGGATCTCTGTGAGTTCGAGACCAGCCTGGTCTACAAAGGGAGTTCCAGGACAGGCTCCAAAGCTACAGAGAAACCCTGTCTCAAAAAACCAAAAAAAAAAAAAAAAAAGAAAGCACAGAACAGTATTAGACAGTGAGATATAGTGGTGCATGTCTATAAAACATGGGAGGATGAGAATCAGGAGTCATATTTCAGACTGGGCTACACAGAGAGGCCCAGGCTAAAGTTAAAAGAATAAAAGTCAATTATATAATGGTGTAAAATAAAATTCCTCTTTTGGGTATGAGAATATACAACTTTTTTATCATTTTGTAGTTAAACAAAATTAATTTTATAAATACATAATTATGAGTTGGTATTAAAAAGAAGCTCAAGGCAACATACGATTTTGGATGTTAATATGGTAGAGAATTTCTTGCCCAGCTAACAAGATACACCTGAAAGAAAGAAAGTCTTGTTTAGCCTCACGCTCACAGAGTTTGCACGAACATGCCGACTCCCCTCTGTGGCTTCTGGGCTGGAAGTGAGTCAACAGGGCCTGGTAGAGGGAAACGTCTTGGCTCATTACAGCCATGAAACAAAGGGATACAGGAAGGCCCAAGGTATGATGCTGTCCCCAGCTCATGCCTCCTATTACCTATTTGGTTCAGGTATGTGAAGCCTCTCAAACTTTCCGGTACTTCCACCAGCTAAGGGCCTAGGCACCACCACAAGAGTCAGAGGGGACATTTCATATTCAAACAGCAGCAATGCACAATGTTCCCTTAAAATGCCAGAACGTGCCATTGGTAATATTTTTTAATTCTTTTAACTTTTATTGATTCTTTGTGGATTTCACATGTTTTCTGATCCCATCCATCTCCCCATCCCCTTATATTCACCCTCTGCCCTTACAGCCTCACACCTCAGAAAAAGAACAAAAATTTAAATGAAAAACCAAAAACCAAACCAGAAAAGAAAAGGAAAGAAAGGAAAAGAAAGGAAAGGAGAAGAATCTCATCGTGGAATGCGCACTGTGTTCTGTTGAGTCACACAGTTTACTCTTTAGTCTGTTTATCTTTACTTGCAGTGTTCATTGCTGTGAGTCATTGCTCTGACTCAAGAACTCTGGTTTCTGCTACACCACTGATAACGGGCTCTCACTGGGGCGCCTCTTGGATATCTTGTCCTGTGTCATGGAGATCCTGCCGTTTTGGATCTGTAGGTTCGTCCCTTTCACATGCTCCAACAGTTCATAGATTCAGTGCCTGTTGGAGTGGGATAACGCATAGCCCTGGTTCTGGGTCAGGTGATAGCTGGGTTGGTCAGCTCTACAGCTTTCCTCTGTCATCACCACCCAGGACATCACCACCCATTGTCACTCAGCAGCACCGCCTTAGCTAGCTCACCCAAGGCCAGCAAGGAGCAAGGGCAGTTCTCACATCCTCGCATCTGGTTCACTGACACTCACACCAACAGGGTCAGCTCTGCTGTGCTGCCCGGATGAGGTCCATGCCTTCTTCTGATGCCGGGGTCCTCCAGAAGCCTGCTACCTGGGGCAAGCTGGTTATGCAAGAAAGGCAGGGCTGGCTCAGCACAGCATGGTTCTAGTGACCCCTCCTGTGCTAACAATGGCCATGGACATCATCACAGACCCCAGCTGTATTAGAGCGATGGACCTAGACATGGCCCTTCTCAGCAACTTGAGCCCGGATGTTACCATGGCTATGGTGAGAGCACAGTAGACCCAGACCAGTGACATTGGGAATTTTAACAATGATTTCTTCTTGGACTTTTGAGGATCAGTGAAACTTTTTTTCCCTTTCCTGTCTTTGTGTACTGGACTTTTTATGAGCACAGGTTACTTTCATAGAAAAAAATTCAGACTTTAAATATCAATATTAATTGTTGACTAAATTGTAATAATATAGTTTATAAATTTGGGGTTGGCATATTGCATAGTTTGAAATATGTCTGTTTCCAGTATTTTTTTTTTGTTGAGTGAATGAAAAAAAAAAGCACTAACAAGAACGGTTCTTTTGTTTTTACTATTTTACTTTATATGTGTTTGCCTGAATGCAAATCTAAGTAGTGTATGCATGTAGTGCCCAATGAGGCCAGAAGAGGGCATAAGATCTCCTGAAACTGGAGTTAGAGGCAGTTGTGAGCCATCATATGGATGCTGGGAACCCAAACACTCTGCAAGAGTAGTCCATGCTCTTAACTGCTGAGTCATCTCTCCAGCCCAGGATCTCCATTTTTAGAATTACGCAGGCATGGATGGCGTTTAAGAGGCATGATTTAATAGATATCACTTACCTGTATAATAAAACAGCAATTAAATGATTATGTCCTGATTAAATTTAATGTTCAAATAAAATAAAACAATCTATTTATGCGTGTATTCTTTATTTCCTAATCTAATAAGGTAATTGGATCCTGACAGTCCTCTCAGCTAGGTAAACGTGAAACTGCCATCCTAGTTGCTGGATTTGATGTGAGGTCTCCTCTCTCACTGGAGCTCTGGGTGCATTCCAGGGAAGGCAGGGAGAGCCGGAACTCTGTAGTCAGCATTTATACAACGGCATACGATGCTGTAAAGATAACGAGAGCTCTAATGGAACGTGTATGTCAGGAGAAAGGATCATTAAGATATTATTACCTTTATTTGCAGGTTCTGTGTCTCCACTATAGTGGATTCGGCTGTGTGTTTCACTGGAGTGATGCCAGGACCTATAGTTTATAGTTTATATGAAATGCTGTGCCTCTGATCATGGCGAAAGCAGTTAAAAGGAATGGTGTTAGGAATATATTTTTTTCATATGCCCAATGATCCATATTTGAGGAAAAGTGTTAGCTAATCTGTGTATGTGTGTATATGTGTCTGTGCATGTGTGTGTATATTCATGTGAATGAGTGATTGCACGTGTGCTGTAATGCAATTTTGGTGACAAAACTTCCTTGGATGTCATTCCTTGCTTTCCATCTTGTTTGAGATGGGGTATCTTTCTTGCTATTGCTGGTCACTCAGTTTCTAATATTCCCTTGTCTAGCCACTGTCCAGCTGTAGCACACTGGGATTGCACAAACTGGTTGCTATACCTGGCTTTACATGAACTCCCCAGATTGAAACTCAGCTCTGCATGCTTACATAGAAAACACTACCCACCGCGCCATCTTTCCAACCCATTGGTTAACTTTGCAATTATCAATTTATTTAGGGATACTTATGTGATTTGATTATTAATCTCATGCACATCACACATATTTTCTTCTAAGTGATGACGTGTCATGTTTCCCTGTACATTTAAAGGTTAGAAGGCATTAATACAGGTAAAGACCATTAGTCCTATCCTTCTATAATCTGTGCCTTTTCCAGCTCATAGCTTTTTCCTTTGACTGCTCTGAGTTTCAGCTGTTACATTTATCTCTGTTTCACTTCAAAGTATGTGCCGTGGATATTAAACTGAAGGCACTGATCTAAAATACATCATTCAGGCGTTTGGCATATTTGCTAAGACGGGAACTTTTGCCCTCATCAATTGGTTTGGTAACTTTGGTACACGTACCTTTTAGCACACACACCTGGCCTCCTTTAGGGATGTTCCTCCCCTGTCCCTTCATCCACAGGAGTCACCTTCTTAGCATGGTAGCACCACGAGCCCTAAAACAGCCTAGAACAATAAAGTCAGGCAGAGTGACTGTTCTAAAATGCTCAAGTGTAATTTTCATCAATTTTGACTTAAAGTTTCCCACTGAAACCCTTGGTTGATTTTCTTTGACTGCACTGATTTACTTAGGACGACAGTTTTAATAGGGCTGAGTCTTCCAGTCCCAGGGACCTGGGCCCACAACGGCGTCAGGTGTTTCTAATCTCCTTCAGCAGTGTTATTTGTTTTAAGCACCGTGATCTTAAACATGTTTTGTTTAGTTTTTTTCCTAAATGTTGAATCTTTTGGTATGAACATAAATCACTTTCCTTTGATTTCATTTTCTAATCGTTTGTTGCAAATGCTTAGAAATGTAAAAGTGTAGTTTATTTTAAAATGTTCACTTCTTGTCCTGCACACTTGCAGAATTCATTTTTCTTTTTTTCATTTTCTTTTCCGCTATTGAAAATATTTTTTTTCTGTACAATATATTCTGATTACGGTTTCCCCTTCTCCCAACTCCTCCCTGCCCCTCCCCATCTCCCCTCCCATCTAGATCTACATCTTTTCCGTCTCTCCTTAGGAAACAAATAGGCATCTAAGGAATAATTATAATAAAATAAAATAAGGTAAAACAAACCCAAACAAGTTGGAATAGCACCAAACAAACAAACAGAAGGAAAATGAGCCGAAGAAAAACCACAAGAAACACATATGGACCCAGAGACACAGATGTTTCCACACACAGGAATGCCATAAAAACACAGACTCTGACTCGTAATGTATACACAAAGGACCTATGAGGTTAAAAAATATTCTCTGACACATTATGAGACAAAGAACTTTCTCGATGGGAGTTTCAATAGAGAAACAAACCACTCTTAAGGGGATCACATCCACAGCAGTCGATGGCCGACACAAAACCAACAGGACCTTTGCGGGATTTTCGTTCATTTATTTTTCTAACAAGTATTTCAATTGTTATAATAAATGCTCCTTATTATTTACCATGCAAATGACCATGACTTATCGATAAAATAATTTGCATTTACATTGTAATTTTTCTTTTATTTATATTGTTTTAGTGAAGTACTCTGATATAAGTTTGATTAGAATTTTGGAGAGTAGATATGTTTGTCCTTCTTCCCCCAGGTTCAAGGGACAAACATCTGCTGTTTGTAATTAAAAGTTAGGTTTTCAATAGTGAACATATAAGTTGTATTTTATGGGAAAATATGGATAGTTGAGAAAGAGAAGTTATGATTTTTCTTTTTTTTTAATTTAAAACATTTATTTATTTTACATCCTAACTGCAGTTGCAATTTTCCCTCTCTCCTCTCCTCCCATTCCTTACCCCCACTTCCCATACCCCCCACCTTAATCCAATCCTTTTCTGTTTCTGTTCAGAAAGGGGCAGGCCTCATACGGTATCAACAAAGCATGACATCATCAAGCTGCAGCAAGACTAAGCACCTCCCCTTATATTTAGACTTGGCCAAGGCAATCCAGTATGGGGAATTGGTTCCCAAAGGCCCGTCAAAACATTAGGGACAACTCCTGGTCCCATTGTTAGGACTCCCACAAATAGACCAAGGTACACAACTGTCACATGTATGTAGAGGGCATAGGTCAGTCCCATGCAGGCTCCCTGGTTCAGTCTCTGTGAGTTCATATGAGCCAGGTTAGTTGTTTCTGTGAGCTTTCTTGTGATGTCCTTGATCCCCCTGGCTCCAATGGTTCTTCCTCCCTCTCTTCAGCATATATGAAGACTTAACAATAGATTAAGATTTCTTTGAAAATATTACCGTTTATTGGCTGAAATATTAAGCTTCATGTCTGTGACAATTGAAGTATAAGTAATAGTATCATAGAAAAGTATGATAGTAGGGGTCCCCAGAGAAGGTAAAATTCTTGGGTGTGCTATTTTAGAAGAAAGAATAAAGGAGCCAGATAAAGGGGAAGAGAGAGAAGGAGGAAGCAGGAGGTGGGGGAGGAATAAAGCAAATACCAGTCTCTAAAAACTCAACGGTAAAAAGATAGCTGGTAAAATCAGTTTTCCAATTCAACAATCCCAGGAAACATTTCTTTATTAAGGCTCTTGGTATCTTACAAAATACCAGTACCACTTGTGGTATAGTAGGTCACCACATACTTCTTATAGAGAAACTTTATACTTTTTATAGAGATTCTTTTCTGTGCTCCAGTGGAGACAGAAACCTTACATCACTATTCTTGTGTTGCTGGAACCTTAAGCTTCCCTCCTCGGCAGGCTTCTTTGCTTTCATTTACTATACTATGCCATGGATGCCTGTTAATATCCCTAGCATAGTCAGAGGACCACATCTCCTCCGTGTGTTTCATTTATTTTTTTTCTCCAGTTGCAGCTTTGGCTTTTCCTGATGTGAACCTCCTTTCTGTTTGGTAAGGGAACGGAGTAGATACTAGGTGGAAACTAAACTTGGCCTGCTTATGAAAACACAAATTCGTGTTTTATAGAGACTTGTATGTTCTCTCTGTATAGAATTTTAGCTTAAACAAGAAAAAGTTAAATCTTTTGAGTTAGAAGCATGCAGGGATAGCTCATTATGCATCCATGGTGCCCCTCGGGCATTGCAAGCTCAGCGACTAGTTTTGTATTTCGTAAGAGAGAATGTAAAGCTCCTTATGCACACAATTATCACAGTATATGTTAGTTCCTATTTTATATTCTGGATCTAGTTAGAGCCAAACATACCTGTGCTTCAGCACACAGCTTTTTCCCACAATGCCTTAAAGCCTGCTGTTTGACATGATCAAAATATGGGCAACATACCAACATATTCAGTGTTTATAAGATTATTAATGTGGTTTGAGAAGACATGCAGGTTTCCAGGCTCATGCCCACACAGCCCCTCTCCAAACACCCCCAGTTTGCTCTGCTTGAAATGGGCTTTAACTGCCACAGTATTCCCACCACTCCTTCGGCTATCTCTCTCTTACTTGTGCTGAGTCACAGTAGCTGTTTTTGCCACCCGGAAGGTCCTTTCTCTCCTTTTCAACACCATCCATTGTGTCATACCTAGTTAGGATTTTATTGTGTAAGGATTTCACGCATTCATATATATTTTTGTTTGAATCTACTCTGTTCCTCCCCTTCAACTACTTCCCTATTCCTCTATCACTTTCTACTTTTCTCTCAACTGTGTGGGCTCTTTGTTATTGTGTTTAATCTATTGAGTTCATTAGTGCTGGCTATATGAGCATGAGTGTGCGGCCATCTCCTGGAGCATGGATAGCCTCTCACAGACCACATTTTTGAAGAACATTTAGCTTCCCTTATCCAGCAGCTATAAATTACCAGTCGCTCTTTAGAAAAGGTCAGGATTCTTGAGCCCCTCCCTGATCCATGTTGGTAGTTGGCTGGCTTGATCTTGTACAGGTCTTGTGCAGGGAGTCCTCACTGCTGAGTGTGTTGTGAGTCCTTCTGTGCACTGTGCTGTCATGTCCACAAAATGCTACTTTGTTCTAGGCTTATACTCCCTCTAGTATAAGCCTATGCCTTAGGCATGTAGTGTGATGCAGATGTTTCATTTAGAGCTGAGCTCTCAATAGAGTTTTATCCTCTGATCATTGACCAGGTGTTGGGGATGAGCTCTATATTGATTGCCATGTATTTCAAAAAGAGTGTTCTCTAGTGAGGGTTGAGATGCATTAATCTGTGGGTATAATCAGGGTTCAGTTTATTGCTCTATCAATTTGGTAGAATAATAACACTAGTTTCTTTCTATCATCTAGCCAGACTGACCAAGTTCACAGTACCAGCTTCATGAATGCCCTCTTGGGGAGGGGGATTTATGCCTCTATTGCAAAACTGGGCACATCTTGTCTTTCCAGTCATCATTGTACTTCACAGGGTGCATAGCCGATTAAGACTGTTGAGGACTTTTATTCTTTGGTTGCATGAATAGAACCTTCCAGCACCATGTAAACTATTAAGTAGTATGCCCAGTTCTTAAGAGTTAATATCAATGCCTTCTCTTCTCTATGAAGACTTTCCTAAGCCATTGTTGAAAGTCCCCATTTCCTTCTGTACCTTCATGATTAGCACATTTTCAACAGGAGAGCTTGCCTATTGCTTTATTCATGTGTATTATCTGAACTAAGCAAGCCATCTCTAATTTGCCTTTATATTCCAAGTGCTAACAATGTACACATTAAGAACTGCTGATTGAGTATTTCAATATATAATCCAATTTTTAAATTTTGCTTTTTAAATTTCTCCTTACTTTAAACACTGTTTTAAAAATATTTAGCATCTTAAACTTATTACTAATTGTTCTTATTCATTGTATTTATTGCCCATGTTTTCCCATGAAGGTACTACCCATCTTTAATACATATTGAGATTTATTTAAGTGATGGATAAAATAAGCTCTGCTACATATTTTTTCATCTTTTCATGTGCTTTATTTTTGATCTTTAGAACAGTGGGCTGAATTTATATGCTATTTTCATTTCTAGTTTCTCAGTAAATATTACACTTTTATCTGAAAATTTTCCTTACTCAAATTGGATTCTTTGTGATGAGGTTCTAAAGTCTGTTAAATATTTTAGTACTAACTAAATGTTATCAATCCTTATCAGCCTTAACAAGCTAGTGCAAATAGGTTTACAGATGGTCCTTGTTACACGCACACACACACACACACACACACACACACACACACACACACGATGAGAGAGCTGTGTGCTTTCCCTCCCTCAGCACACGCCTGTCTACCACTACATACTGCCAGTTGTTTGTTGTAAATTTGGGGTGGTCACTGCACAAACATAACTCCCACCTGCACCTGACATCTTCAAACATCTGGAATTTACAACATCCTTAGAAAGCTATGATTTTCGTTGGACTGAAAAACTTTCCAATGATCATCCTACAGCCATTACGCTAGCATGCACCATTGATTATGGTTATATCAGAATTCATCACAACGAGCTTCTCTTTTCTGTAAACACTTATTGTATGGCCTGAGCTTGGTTGTGCCATCAAGAGTCTCAGTTTCCATGTAACCCAGGCACTGTTGTCTTTTCCCCTGATCTCCATTTGACTTCGGGTTTCTATGCTCTGTTCTTGGTCTGTTCTTCTCTATAACTCCCACAGACTATTCAGCAAGGTATTCCACCTTTCATGAGTCAACAGGAGGGAATTCTATTTACACGTATGAACTCCACACCAGTAAATTTCAGGTACACAGACTGAGATTTCATGGACTGAGCGGTATGCAAGTGTTGTAGGATGCTGTCCTTTGGGCACGCCAGCCGTTGTCATCATCAGAACAGCTGTGACTACTCACCAGAGACACCCAAGGTCCAGCCTGTTGACATTTACTCACAGGAGAAAGAAGTGCGGAGGGTTTCCAGGCCTTTGCCTGACATTTCAGCCACCCCTTTAATGTACCTACCTGCCTGTCAGCTGTATGTAACTCTGCTCTAATTGCATATGACCTCATGGTCTCAGGAGATGCCAGAGTTTATGCAGTGGGGGAAGGGAGGTTAACTGGATGGGAGATGCAGTTGCAGCTGCAAAGCCATCATTACCCATATTTCAGCTGTTCTGGGGTCATCCTCACTTAGTCTCTGTAAAGAAGCCCCAAAGCTCTTTGGTTTGCTAAGTTTGACTTTATACTATGATCTATTGGTGGAAGCAATAGAAAGTTTATAGAGAATCCCATTAACTAAGGGAATGTGTAAATAAAATTACAGAAGGAGGTGCAGCAGGATGGTAAGGATGTAAGGGTTTTCTAGCCAGAGGCACCATGAAGGTCCAGAGAAATGGCAGTCTCCGAAGGAAGAAGGGAGGTGGTACTGTCAAAGAGACATTCATTTCTGTTTCAAAAATTAATGTAGGCCAGCAAAAGTCCATGGCCTTAGGAATACTGTAATGATAATTTTCACTCAGGCCTTACAGTCTTAGCCTGGTGTGCACTCGAGTGTCCACTGACACATCCTAACCCCGTAGGTGTGAACATTCGAAGACAGGAATCCAGAATGGAGTAGTCTTCATCAACCATTCTTATAATCAGCTGCTGCACTCAAGAGGAAGGGCGTGCGCCCTGCCTGAGTAACATAGTAGAGCTGATGAAGTAGACAGAGGCAGGAAGGAGCCAGCCCTGATGACGTAAGAGTGGAATAGTTGCCTATGCACCCCTCATCTGCCATGTGGTGGCAAAGGCAAGGGAAAGATGCCCTCCCCCTCTCACCCCTGCCACCTGTGGCAGGCATGGGAGCTGGCCCCTTCCCTTTACCAGCTGCAGCGCTCAGGAAAGTGAGCCCTGCACCTCACCTGGGCAGCACAGTAGAGCTGACCCTGTTGAATGGGATGCAAGTAAACCAGCTCCAAAGAACGTGAACTTGGGGGATCTGGCCCCGCCCTCATCTGCCATATGGTGACATGGGTAAGTGACAGAAATGACCTGCACCACTCCCACTGTGGCAGCTGGCACAGCTGGCCTTGAGGTCATCCTAGAGTGGGAGAGCTGTCCCTGCCCCTCACCAGCTGTAACACTCAGGAGAGTGTCCCCTATACCTTGTCTGGGCAGCACAGTAGAGCTGGCCCAGGGTTATAGGTTGGCCCACCCCAACATCAACCTCATCTATGATCTGCTGGAGCATGTGAAGGGGTACATCCTGAAGATCCAAAACTGCAGGGTCTCCACGACCCAGGGAAACAACAGGACACCCGACAGGAGTCTCAGCGAGGGCTTAGTGTCAATAGTGTAGGAGAAAGTGGAGGTCTCGACCAGACAAATGACTCTGCAATGATCACTTCCAAGTAAAGACAGCTTTCATGATGAGATTTTTCTTTCTTATTTTTTAATAAATTCTCTCTTAAAGGGATGGGGAGATGAACGGGATCGAGACGTATGATATACAATTCACAAAGAATAAACAAAAAGAAAGTTTTAAAAACATTCAAATCCAACCAAACCCAAATATAAAACATCCTAAAAAAAAGATTCCTAGCAGAACTTCGTACTAGTTTAGATATTTCATAGACTTGCAACCCTAGTTTCTATAAGTAAACTCTGTGGCATTCATGTGATGAAATGGACATGAAATACATTCCTGGGAACATGTAACATCATAAGTGAGATGGGATGACATGCCTACTATGATCACACTTATTAGGGGGCCATATGTGATGCAGAAAGAGAAGGAAAAGTGATTACTAACTCTAAGTAATTGGATTTGTAAATCACCCGAGAGGCAGCTAGGTAGAGATCACTGAAAAACTCAGAAAGGCTTCCAGGTGTCGCCCACTATTTATTTCTACAGCCAGGATGCTGGTTTTGTGATGAATCTTAAAATGTTCAATGTATTATGAATATAATCCATGTATATTGAATAATTAATAAATTATAAGACAGGATATTATAATAAAAAGAACCTAGGAAATATTACATTGCAGTCCTACTTAGTGTAATGGCTGTATTAAAATTTCAGATATGAGCAACAGACCCTCAAGAAATTAATAGACTTTGGCAACTGGATTTCCTGCAAATGCTACATGTCTTTCTTGCTTCGTGTTGCACTAAGAACACAGAACTAAAAGATCAATAAGAGATTCATAAATGTGTAAACACATTTAATGGTGCAATTTGCTTAAGAGTTCTTAGGTCAGTGTATACATTCATAGGTCAGTGTGTGTGTGTGTGTGTGTGTGTGTGTGTGTGTGTGTGTGTGTGTGTGCTGAGCATGTCTGGCTGCTTTCTGTTAAGATTCACCGAGACAAGAAAATCCAAGAATTCACTGAGATAAGGAAAACCAATAATTCCCATCTTCTTTACTCTGTACCCTAAAGAGTCTTTGAAAGTTCTCCTCCTCCACATTCTTGGAGGTTCTACCTCAGCACAGACTCTTATAGTCTGGTTTTTCCTACATTAGTGGCTTTATAAGTTACTGAAGCCTTGCCTCTTTCCCTGTTAAGTCAGTTTTCACAAAATTTGTAGCCATCCCATTCTCTCCATAACCCAAACTTCTGCATCAATCCATCCCAATGTTACCTAACTTCCTGAACTCTTTAAACCTGAACTCTTGAGAATGATAGGCATCTTCTTGGAAACACCAGATCCCGCCAATTTTTACCCATTATTTTTGCACAAGTAAGGTTTCAGTAACCCTTGTTTGTCTTCTTCATTTGGTGTGCCTGTACTTTGCTTTAAGGAGATCTTTGCATATTCTCTGTCATCTTGGCAAATAATTTACCTTTATTCTATGAAAACTTGAGCTATTCTTACTCCTTTGATCCTCATTTCTTCTACTGTTGTTCTAGTTCCTGGCACATGGGAAGAACTTAATCTTCTGTACTTCCTTGAGTTAGGGAACATATCTCTATCATAGAGTTTTCCACAATATAATGGTATTATTACTTCTTTGTGTTCAACTTCCTCTAGATTCTGTGTGTTTTGAAAGTGGATGTGGGGCTTATGTCACTTTTTATGGAGAGGGCTTGAGACTTCACATGTCAAGTAGTTTTATTGAATAAATATGAGGAAATATGAGAACTGAGTTGATGAAACCACTGAGAAAGATAGAAATGCAGAACTGGAGCCTGCACAGGGGAGAATGGAGCTAGATAATGACTTTCCTACTAGGAAGCTAGCAAATAGGCCAGAGGACAGAAATCAAAAGGCAAGCGTTATTCACGGAATGTGGAACATTCTTCACTATATAACACTGGCCTTAATCAAAGCACTACTTCTAAAGATAATTCATAATGGCAGCAAATCTGGACAGTGAGAGGCTAGAACTCCAAACAAAACAGAAAATGAAAGTAAAAAAAAAGAGATTTCGTGTCCTCAACCTGTGCCATGAAAATGACAAGCAAATATTTTGGGAAGGAGAAAGGAGGTGCACAGAGCTACGGAAGAGCCTGCATGGGCAAACACAGGCTGTGTGATGAAATGTTTGATCAAATGTTTGTTTGAAATGCTGCCGCTCTTCTCCACTGATGAAAAGCTGCTCTCCCAACATTTGCTTTCTGTCCTTGTGAGAGCCAGTTCAGTGAATCCAATTAACCAAGCAGAACAGAGGACCTGCGGCCAGCTGTACTCTCTTAAGCCTTCCCATGGGGTTGTCATTCTGTTGTTTAAATGTGCTTGGCCACCGAAGCACTTATCTGAGCTTGTAGGAAGCTAACTGTACCATGTGTATTTTTGGAGAAAGTAAAAGAGTTTTGGGGAGGCAGTCCTGGTTTGTGGGAATCTGTGCAAACAGTACAGAGGCCCGAACTGTGGCTTCTTCCTTGACAGCTACTGCAACATTATTTATTGTACGGTGCCAGGCAACATACAAGAACTTCTCATGACATGCTATCAAACTACCTGTCACGTCACAATGGTCATGTGGTGGCCATTATTTTACAGAAAATAGTCTGATCTCAAGGGATAACTTGTTCATGGTCACATAGAAGTCAAACATGGATCCAGTTTCAGGGGTAGATTTCCATGAGGATGCTCCGACTTCAAGGCCGTTGATTCACATTGCCATTTTATTAGGATCCCTGTCACTGGAGCCCCAATTCTTTATCTCATTTAGCTCAGATATTTAAGAACCAGAATTCCAGTCCAAACATGCCCTTTCCCATGTTCTTTGTACAATCCTCATCAGAACCATGTCAAACAAGACTTTCTGTCTAAAATGGGCTCAGTTCTTGTTTTGTAAATAATGAATGAACAAAGGAATCGAGAAAAGAAAGAGCTGAGAAAAATGAGTAGGAACTCTGTGCTCTCAAACTCACTATGGTGTATTTGATTATCTGCCTTGTAATTCAAGTCACAAATCTCTAAATCCTTTTCACCTATGTCTGTCTGTCTGTAATATGTATGTTTTGGGTATTATGCTTATTTGCATAACATAACATAATATGTGTATGTAATTCACATGTACTATGCATGTGTGCACTTATGCATGCTTGCACGTGTGTGTGAGTACACGTATGTGTGCATGGGGAGGGTTGAAGTCAATGTCAAGTGCTTTCTTCTTCCGTTTTATCTGTTGAGGCAGTCTCTTGCTCAACTCACAGCTCTCAGGTACCAACTTGTATAATCAACCATCATGCCTCATAGATATCCAGGGTTTGCATCTCAAGTTCTGAGATTATAGGTAGCCTGTATGCCTGTCCAGAATTCATGTGCACTACAGAGAGCTGAACTCTAGTTCTCATGCTGAGATCAGTGCTTTATCCACTGAACTGTCTCGCCAGTTCTGAACTCTTTTCTTTTAGCTGTGTGAGTGTGGTGTGCGGACATATTCATGTGGCTGTGTGCCTATGCTTGTGGAGGCCAGAGGTCATCGTTGAATCTCTTCTCAAGTGGATCTCTAAGTATTATCATATTTTAATATTTATTTTATAGATTGTGTTTGAGTGTTTTTGCTGGCATGTGTGTATGTTCCATGTGCATTCCTATACCGCGGGAGGCCAGAAGATGGCATCAGATGCCCTGCACCTGGAGTTCTGAATGGTTATGAGCTTGCATGAGAGTGCTGAGAACCACACCCAAGTCCTCTGAAAGAGAAGCATGTGTTCTTAACTGCTGAGCCACCTCTCTAGCCCTTCAATTATTTTTAAGATAACTTTTCTTACTGACACAAAGCTCACTGCTTACCACGACTGGCTGACCCACAAGTGCCGAGAATTCACCCCTCCACCCACTCCAGTCCCTTCCTGCACTGGGATTACAGCCAGGCACAGCCACTCTAGACTTTTACAATAGTACATGGGGCCAGAAGTCACATCCATTGACTCAGCCCTATGAACTTTGATTCTGATTGTGCCATAGTTTTGTCTGGAGATCTAGTTCTTTACTTAGCAATGGAACACTGGTTATCAGGGCAAAGGTTGAGAACAGGGCTCTTCCACATCCTTCAGGTTCATTGGGTTTGAAGATTTTCCAGTTAGTCCTCCCAAAGTTATTATAGAAGCAGAACATTCCGGAATGACTTTCTTTTAACTTCACCTGCTTCTACTGCCTTGCGAGGAGAGTGTCCCAGCTGTTTTTATCTTATTAGGCTGTTCTGAGGCCTTATCTCCTACCTGGTTTTCCATAACTAATTGAATGCTTGGGATAAAGCTTCATCTAAAATGTATTCTGGGCATATTTCTTACCCAGTTAATTACTTTCATGCTCATTAGTATAATTGCATGTTTTACCTGCCCTAGAGAAAGGACACCAGAGTCAATAGTGGGGAGATTGGAGAGATAGGAAGAGAGGCTAGGCATAGCTTGCTTGGTCTTACTAAAATCAGCACCCATGGAGCTCACTGCAGAAGAGAAGCATCATTCAGAGGGCCCGAAAGCAGCTCATGATCACCTCCCATAAGGCAGACTCCCAACACTGTAATATGATTTTATGATAAATCACTCATCTGTAAGGACAGGTAGGCTACAAAAGTAGGGTTGGACCTTAATTCAATGCCAGATTTTCTTCTATGAAAAGCTGTTGTCAAAACCCTGTCATTTTACTTTTTATATTTACCTACTTTTATTTTTGATATTAGAAGACAACTGTATGTAACAGAATACTTGGAGAGTACAGGAAAGAGCAAATAAAATAAAATTCAGCTCTATTCTTAGCTACTAATATGCTATGCCTATGAATCTTTTGATATTTTCACACACATCTACACACCACATGTGCACACATGTAGGTTTTTTCCCCTGGAAAGTGATTGAGAACATATGATTTACAGGGATGAGAAAAGTTGTAGGGATCTTCTGTGCAATGTCTGATAAGACAAACAAAGTGTGCAGAACCCCTGCATGGAGACAGTCGATAAGCCAGCTCCTTCGCAAATACCCCATCTATTCTGGGGCTAAATTGTGACATTATTCCAATCAGATTTCTAATGCTTTCTTAGCCACATGGATCTGTGGATTAAGGGTGATGTTAACTTCCATTTGCATGTATTTGGCCCATAGTGTAGTGTTCAGAATAACAGCACATTGCCCAGTCTGTAAACAACTGTTTCCCATACTACACAGTACACAGTTCAACCAGAACCACAAAAATGTGGTATTTACTGTTTCCTAACTAAAACCTTTATTTAGAAGCCATTGTTAGTACACTCAAAAAACTAATGAGTGGTGAATGAATTTATAATTGCCCAAGTCCATTGCTGAAAATACACTGTGAGTAGACTTCTAACCATATATACAGTTTTATTTTAAAGATAAAGACCACCATTTTGTTAGAGAAACATAATTTCCCACTACATTCTAAATCTTATATTTACAAACATAGATAAATGTAGATACCCTCTCTCATCAAAGAAACCTCTCCTTACAGTAAATGGAGAGCACCACAGAAAATCATACCTGGATGCAATGCAGAGATCAGTGGATTTGGAAGAGCCCAGCCCAGCAGATACATCCATGTAACAGCTCCTCCACCCACGGCTCAAGAAAGTGGGACAGAAAAATTATAATAGCTGAATACTAGGAAGTCTGCTGTAAAACAGCCTAGAAATTGCTAAATAAACAAGTCTAGAAATATAGCAATTTTAATGAACATGTTAATACAGAAAGAGGAAAAGACCACAAGGTCCCTCTGTAGATGAAGAGCTATAGGCAACTATTGACTGCTGGGAGGAGAATTAGCCTCTCACAGGGATAAGCTTCTTATTGTTGTCTACTGCAGAGTGATCAGTCTTGAAACCACATACATACAAACAACCAAAAGTCTGTGTGTGTGTGTGTGTGTGTGTGTGTGTGTGTGTGTGTGTGTGTGTGTGTAAAACAATAATAACCAAAGAAAAAGAAACTCTCAACTTGAGAGTGGGAGGCTTTGGAGGGATTAGAAGGAGGGTGGGAGGAGCTGGAGAGGGAAAGAGGAGGAACTGATATAACTCTATTTCAGCCAGAAACATAAAATATGGGCCATAATTACAGCTTAAAAGTTAGTAATTTATTGATAAAGTCTGGGTAGTAAACTCAAGTTTCTATTTTGTCTTGAGAGCCTTTAAATTCATATAAAAATGCAAACAATACATTTTTATATATCTGCAATGATGGAATACCCAAAATTATTTGTTCACATTTGATACCGGTGTGAATTACACAAAGGCACACTTTTTTTTTCTTGCAAAATCAATGAAAAGTAGACACAGGGCAATATGGTATGGCTTCCACCATTGCTCTTCTCATAAAGAGAATATGCATATTGATGCATAGTTAGTGTTTTGTAATAGTAGTTTCAAAAACTGTTTATTAATTGTCTGAATTCATTGCAAAGAAATTGGCTTGCATATTGATCTCATATTTCTAAAGTCCTGCTGTAATTACTCATTTGTGCCCGGAGGGAATTTTTGCTTTTTGTTTGTTTTTGTCAGTTCTTTATAGTTTTCTAGGAAGAAAGTGAACAATCATGTTATCTGCAAAGATAGTTTTATACTTTTTATTTCTGTTGTTGTCTAACTGGCTGATCTAAGAATCCTTCTATGATAATGCCAGCAAGAATGTGGTGTTTTGTTGATCTCAGCATAGGTCTGAGTTCTCACATTTAAGAATAAGGTGAGTTGATTCTTTGACCCGTATTGTTGACTTGGTTTTCATCAATATTCATCAAGAATATTGGATGATATATCCTTTTTCATTCTCATTATATTTTGGGAAGATTTGTGAAAGATTTATATTAGTTCCTTTTATATTGACAATAGATTGTTCTCTTATACAATACATGGCAACAACAGTTTCCTTTTTCTTCACTCCAGTCATCTCCTCCCTATCTTCCCTCTCCTCTAGATCTACTCCTGCTTGTTATAGTTAACCACTGAAGCCATCAGCTCTTTTATTTATAAAAATAAAGATTTTCTATTAGTTCTTTAACTTCCATAATCAATATTAGTCTGTCCAGATTTTCTACTTCTTCATGACTTGTCTTGGTGGATTGTAATTGTCTAACAATGTAGCTGTTTCATCTAAAACACTTATCTCTTGCCACGTAAGCATTCCTACAGCATCTTAAGTTCTATCTACTAGGGCGCTGTCAGTTTCAGTATTTCTTCTTTTGGTTTTGATTTTAAATATTGTTTTTTAGTCTAGCTAATTCAGATTAGGCATTTTAAATCTAGCTGTCAGATCCATTGAATCCTCCTATTGTTAATCTAGTATTTATTTATTTATTCATTATTGTATTATTGCCCATTATAACCTAAGTTGGCTTTGAACCCATGATTCTCCTCCTTCAGCTTGATGAGTATTGGGATTCTGGGCATGTATCACCAGTTGTGGTAATTTGGATGCAATTGGCTCCTATAAACACTTAGGTGTGACACTCTTTGGAGGTGTGGACCTTGTTGAAGTAGGTGTGGTCTTGTCGAAAGAACTGTGTCACTGTGGCGCCAGACTTGGATGACTCTTTTGTTTAAACTTTCCTCATTGTTACAGTGTACTTGCTATTGCCTTCTGATCATGATGTAGTGAGCACCATGTCTGCCTACATGCTGCCATGATGGTAACGGACTGAAACTCTGAGACTGTAAGCAAACCACCCCAATTAAATGTTTTCTTTTATTAGAGTTGCCGTGGTGTCTCTTCACAGCAATAGAAACTCTAACTAAGACACCAGTCCTGCTCTGAGATTCCTCTCTATGCAGACAGACCTACAGGCTTCTTAGGGCTCATGCTTGCTGATCAACCTTCTTAATTATCTGTTGAGTATTTAATCCCCCTGTTAGCATATCACTAATCTCTGACTTCATAACTCTTAATATTTGGATTTACATAGCAAGGTGGGTTGATATTAGGTTTATACATATTTATAATTGTTACAATCAGTCAGTGAATTCGGCATTTTTATCATTGTTTCACATTCTTCTTTGCCTACTTTTAAACTTAGTTTTAACATAAAATCTATCTTCTATCTATGCTTGATAATCTTCTTCTTTTTTATTTTCCATTTGTATGCGAAATATTCTATTTTTTCAATCTAAGAATATTTTTAACTTTGAGATGAGTCCCTTATACATAGTATGTTGTTGGATCAATTTTTCATATATATTATCTCACTATATAACTAGTTTTCTTGCTCCCTAGTCCTAAGCTTAGAAGTGTGAAGTACCACACACAGTTATGCTTTAAATTCTTAAAAAATCTTTTCAGTTATTCTTTGTTTTCCTTGAATAATTTAATCCCTGTGGATTCAAGGAAATATAGATAGGTGAGGAAGGGCTACTGGAATTAATTCCTCCTTTCCCTCCTCCTTCTCCTCTGTTTCTTGTTTGAGATATTGGAGTATTTTCTGTAATGATTATGTCCTAGCTTGCTTTTTGTTATTGTGATATACACCAAGACCCAAAGGAGCTTTGTGAAAAAAAGCTTTCCTTGGCTTACATTTCCATTATTGATAGAAACACAAACAAGAACCTCGGGCCAGGAACTGAAGCAGAAGCTTGAGGGAATAGAGCTTATTCTCCACGGCTTTCTCAACTTGCTTTCTTATACAGTCCAGCTCCACATGTCCAGGGCTGGCACCACCCACAGTGGACTGGGCCGCCCCACCTCAATCACTGATCAAGAAAATGGCCTAAAAACCAATATGACGGGATCAATTACTCAATCAGGTTCTCTCTCCAGAAATGCCTCTAGTGTCAAACTGTATTTGAAAGATATAATCTGATAAAAAAATAACTTTGATGACATTCAATATTTATGTGTGTATAATGTTTTATGGCAGAAATGCCATTATTTTTAATATTTGTCCCATTAATTTTCTTTAATAGTAACAGCTATTAATAGTTTTATCCTTGAAACCTCATCATCAGAATTAAATTGCAGTTGAAATGCATGGGTGTTCCCTGTGCTCGTTACACCACTGATACTTGTATTTTGTGATCTGATGTGATGAATTATTGGACTTTTGCCTGTGCTTAATGTATCTCCACAGCAACTCCTACTGCCCCATGAGGATGAACATGTTCAGCTTTTGTCTGCCCATACACAGCTCTGCTGGGAAACATGGTCTGGCTTGGCAGGCTTGCTTGCCTTCTATGCTTTGAATATATCATCTTATTCTCTCTGGGCCTCCAGAATTTCCAATGAGAAATCTGCTGCTGGTTGTGTTGACACATTTTTGTATGTGATATATTTATCTTGTTCTCCCCTCAGGAAGTTGCCCTTGGTTTGGAAGTTTGGCAGTGCACTGTTGAATGTCTTGGTAACTTTTTTGGATTGGCTTTGATTGGTGTTCTCTCTGATTCCCATTCCTGATTATTGGTATGTTAATTCAGATTGGGGAAGTCTCAGCCATTATTTTATTTTTAACAATGTTTTTCTTGGCGCATTTTTCTTTCATTTACCTCTCAGTCTTCTCCTGTGAGAAGGATCTGACTCTCAGGGGGGGCCACTCTTTTCTCACAGGTTTCCCCCCCCATTTTTTTTTACTTCCTTTTGTGTTTTTCTTTTGTTTTCCAGTCAGATAAATTCAAGTGTTTTCTCTCCCTGCTCACCAATTCTTCCATGTTTGGTTGGAGTCGCTGTAAGAGCTACCCTTATTATTTGTCCATTCTGCTGCCATATTCATTTCTGGACTTTCTGCTGCTTTTTATTATTATTTTTTTATCAGATTGGGTTCTTATTTTATTATCATCACATTTTCTTATGTACATTCTCATAGCACATTGTACTTCCATACAAAAACTACTTTTAGCATTTTATCAGTTATTTCAAACTTCTCTTTTTTTGGGTTCCAGTGTCATTGTTGGCTGTTCTTTCGTTTTCCTGCTGCCCAGACTCGAAATAAGCACACAAAACTGTATTATTACAACACTGCTTGGTCCATTAGCTCACACTTCTTATTGGCCAGCTCTTCTATCTTAAATTAATTCATTTTTATTAATCTGTGTATCACCACGAGGTTGTGTCCTACTGGTAAGGTGTCTGTCATATGTCTCCTGTGGTGGCTACATGGCTTCTTTCTGACCTGCCTGCTCTCTCCTTCTCTAGCTGCTTAGAATTTCCGACTTTCCCTATTCCGCACTGCAATAGGCCCAAAGCAGATTCTTTATTAATCAATGGTATTCACAGCATACAGAGGGAAATCCTACATCATTCCAGGTTTTGGAATTGTATACGTCACGTTGTGCATCTGAGGAAAAAGTCCCTATTTTGACTTTGGTTGGTGTTGTTCTTTGAGAAGATTAGCATCTCAATTTTGGTTCTGTTGACCAGTTTGCATGGGATATCTAGTGATGTCCCTGGGCAGACAAAGTTTGTTCTACTCTCTAGTTGGCTGCTCTAAGACTTGTTTTCTTTTGTTGGGTGGAGTTGCATTTCTGGCTGAACTTCTCTGTGGGTTAAGCACAAATGCAATGATTACTTTGATGAACTCTTTTCAGACCAGTCTCAGAACATAGCTCCTGCCTGGGCAATTCTAACCTTGGAGATATTTAAAGTTATAGGCTGAGCTCTCAAGTTAGGAAGGATTGCTACTAAGACTGAGCAGAACCAGAACGTACACACCTTGAATACTCATGGTTGTCTCTCTTGTAGTGGAGTCATGAGCTGCAGCATGGAGTTCCTTCTCTTCCTGTGCCAATAAAGTCTAACCTATACCCTTCCCTAAAATGCAAGGAGTTGAGAATCTCCCAGATGATGCTGGCGTGTATTGGCAAGGTTTATTGTGAGGTGAGTTACTGAATCAGGCTTATATAATCTTATTACCAACCCTCCTCCCCCAGTAATGAGGATGGGACTATCATCTCTACCTGGGCAAGGTTATTTAATTGAATTCTGAAGCTCAGCTTGAGATGAGCCATCAAGAGGCCCAAGTTGGGCCAAACTTTCTAGCCTGCTTTTGTTGGCAAGGGGATCATTTTGCCAATGGATATACGGTTTGTTGATATCTGTAATTGTGTGCACAGCGGGCTGACTGCACAGCAGAGACCTCAAGATCTTCACCTTGCTTTGAAAGTTTGCTTTCTCTTTTTCCTACTATCTGACTCTAGGTGATCAAGATGAGTTCTGTTCTATATTGTTCCTCTGAGGTGATCTGAATAAGCTTCCTCAAAAGCCTTCAGCATACTTGGGAAGTTACATTCTTGCCTTCTATTCTCTTTTGCCACTGTTGAAGTTGTGGGCCGTGGGGATCTTTTCTATGTACCACTGTGATGATGTGGAAGAGGGATGGCGTGATATGATCAAAGGGAGTATAGGAAACCTTTTGAGTAAGGCAGGAATTCATTTCTGTGGCCCACACAAAGCTCTTGGGTGTGTTATCAATCTGTAGTGTTTCACTGTGGCTGATAGCTAACTGAACATTGTGTAGGAGCCAGGGGAGCCTCAATCCTAACCCTGCTACCTGATTACACTGCTCTCCTTGGCATTTACTGGGCTCACTGTTACCCACACCAAGCCTCCAGAAATTGTTCTTTCACACTTCTTTTCTTTTGTTGCTACTGGTTCTTATGTGGATCTCCAGACTGATAAACTGGAATTTGGGCTATCTGTCTGCTCCACTCTGTAATATTTAAGACTTTGTCTTATTACCTCATAGATGGACCAAAGCACAATGATTCACTTTCCAGTTTATTCTGCGTTTTACTTGTTATTTTGGTGGGGGTGGCAACTTCTAAGCTCTTCCCAGGTTGAAAACTGAAAGTCTCTAGACATCTTAAAGTAATTGTTTTATCAATTGCCCCGCAGGTACAGGCTTCAGTTAATCTTATTCCCAGTTAATGGCATATTACTTTTTTCTTTCAGCTTTCAAAGATATTAAGGACATATTATGCCTCACTGAGACTGGTTCTGGGGGGGAATGGTAGCTTTCTGATGATGTAATTTAATAGAGGTCTAAAGAGCAAGGAAAGATAAAACCTTTCATAGATAAAATTAGACGTCTTTCTTACCTCAGTGGTCTTCATGCTGGGATGGCTTTCCCCTGGGGCTGCATTCAGACTTCCAACTAGGCACTCTGGCAGGAAAGGTTTTAAAGAAACCCATTCCCAGGCAAAGACTGCCATTTATGTAGCTAGAGAGAAAGGATTAGCTTGGATCTCCTGGTTTGTTCTCGTTTACTAATTTCCCTTTCATAATTGCCTCCCCTACTTTACAGAGGAAAGCGACATATTTTACCAAAAGGGAACTCGGCAACAGTGAGGAGATGCTTGTGGGTGAGGTGCCAATCTCAGGGATAAAGAGTGAAAGCGGCTGCTCAGACGATTCATTTCTCTCGTCAATCACGTGCATGCCAGTTTACTTTGCTCAAAACCCAATGAAGAGCTAATCTCGTGGTCGTGATACGGTCATATGCACACGTGGGTTAAAATTAGCATACAAAGTATTGGGTTATTTATTTATTTATTAAAGATTTCTGTCTCTTCCCCGCCACTGCCTCCCATTTCCCTCCCCCTCCCCCAATCAAGTCTCCCTCCCTTGTCAGCCCAAAGAGCAATCAGGGTTCCCTGCCCTGTGGGAAGTCCAAGGACCACCCACCCACTTACAGCATTCTCAAGGAAAATTTGTTTTGTTACCTCTCCTCCTTCAGTCCTCATCCACCTCCTGACCCCCTAATCATCTGTATTTCCTGCTGCCTGCTGGATTTGGAAAGGCGTCTTGTTTTCTAAGCACCTTGAGATGTATCACTGGGTCCTATGAAACATGTCTGATCCTTCAATGAGAGCGCTTAGAGTTGTAAAATGTCCTCTCAGGACAGGCTTAACTGTGTACTGGGGGGGTCTGCTAGGTCTTCTTTTCATTTCTTTCTAGGAATTTCCACTTTTCCTCCTTTTTTCTTCAAGAATGCAAATCTGTAATGTTCAACCTTCAAACATCTGGGTGATGGCTAGAGTTTACCATTAATTTTTTAGCTTCATTTCACTGTGGCCTGGGAGTATCAAGGGTGTTATCTCAATTTGCTACATTAGACAAAGTTTGCTTAGTGACCTGTGATGTCACACCGGTTTTGGAGAAGGGTCCACTTGCTACTCTGGGGAATGTTTATTACATATCTGTTGCATGGGATATTTTGTAACTATCTATTAAATCTAGTCAATCTTTGGGAGAATTTACTCTGATGTTTACTTGATGATTTTCACTTTGGAAGACTAGATAAAACTGAGTGTGTGGTACTGAAGTTTCCTGCTATTATTTTGTCAGGAACTATGCATACTTTATGTCTTTTCGTGTTTGTTTTAGGAAATGTAAGGCCCAATATCTGCTGTCTTAATGCTTATGCTACTTCTCCTTGATGTAGTGTGCATGAGCATGCGATATCCCTCTTCATCCCTTTGAACTAGCTTTAGTTTGACGTCTGCTTTACAGATTAATGAAGAAACGTACCTGCTTGTTGACCGCTTCTGTTCCTTGGTGAGTTGATTTTCACGCAGTGATACTTAGTTTTCTTGTTGTTGGTTTTTTAAAAGAAATTTTTTTTTTTAGCTGTCTTTTTGTCAGAGAGAATAGTTGGCTCTTATTTTTAAATCGAACATTTTTTTCTTTTTTCAAATGGTGAACTGAAGCCATTTGCTTTAAGGTCATTATTTAAAGAGATTTATTATTTCTTATGATTTTGGTAGATGGCAATCTGTTTACTATATTATTGCTATTTTTTCTCTTACCTCCTGGAAGTTTGGAGTTTGGTCTTTTCTTGTATTGGACGTAGTTGATAGTCTGACTTCTTTTTTGTTTATCTGTTGCTTTCATGGCATTCTTCTTCTATTTGTTCTTATGGATGAGACTTTGTCTTCTTTCTCTCTGCAGGATAGTAGTTTAAGACTTTTTTTTAATGCTGGCTTGGTTGTCACAATTGCCTTAAGTTGAGTTGGTCTTGAAATGTCCTCATTTCTTCAATTTTGAAAGACAGCTTTGCTGCTGGTGTCTTGGATAGCAGTTATCTCCTTCAGGGGTTAACAATACATTATTCTCTGCTTTTCTGGCTTTTAGGGATGCAGACAAAAGCCCTAAAGCTACACTCACCTTCCTGTCTATGCGTATGAGTTGTCATTTTTCCATTACAGCTTCTTTACTCTGTATTTTTGACATCTTGATTATAGCATATGGTGGAGTCTTCTCTAGTCACACAGTTGAACTACTAAATGTATCTTGTGTTAGATGTCAACTTCTTTTTGATAGGTTGGGATATTTTCCCACTATAGTTCTTTAAATAATTTGTCTAGTCCATTTGATTTATTCTAATATCTTTCTTTTATCCCATTGATTCTCAGGCATGGTTTCTTGAATGCATCCTAAATTTCTTGGAAGTCTAGGATTTGTTTCTTAAGTTTTTCTCTTCATATGTCTGAGTGTATCACTATCTCAACTTGGCCTCCATTCCTGAAATTCATTTGTTTTAACGGTCTTGTCTTTTGGTGATGCTTTCTGGTGTTTTTTTTTTATTTAATTGATTGTTTACCTTTTATAATTTTTGATTGGGTCCTTCAGATTGTCCTTTTTCTTGCTAAATTATCTTACACATTTTGTACTTTCTCCCCCAGATTGCTTGCTGTTTCATTCACTTACAGACAGGTTATCAAGGTCTTAAATATTTTTAGCTTCTACATCTAATTATATGAGTTATCTGTATTAGTTATTTGTTGTGTTCAAAAGGAGAAATCTAAGCTTTTCCTTAGACAGTCCAGCTACCTCAGGAGTTTTGGCCTATATTATAGAGGAATCAAACAGCTGGGGTCATCATGGTATGTTGGGGTCATCATGGTAGGTTGAATCATTATGGTTGGTTGCTGTCACATATACACTGTTGTAGTAGAACTTTTGCATCAGGACTGTCTTTTGTGTGATGTTTTACTCTTTTGGCTTGGGGGGCGGGCTTAGTTTAGCTTGTTTCTTGCCAGCTTTTCCTAACTTAAATTATTGCAACTGCCTTTTGCTTCTGGACTTTTTAATTTTCTTATTTCTGTATATTTTATTTTCCCTCTTACTCTGTGGCTAGCTGGGTGTCAGAGTGTCTGGTCCCTGATGTTCTCCTCTCCTTGTTCTCTCGTTGCTCCTCCTTCTCTTCCAGATTCCTCCTTCTGTTTATACGCTCTGACTGCCAGCCACACTCATCCTTCCTCCTGCCTTGCTATTGCCTGTTCATCTCTTTATTAGACTATCATGTGTTTTAAGCAGGCAAAGAATCACAGTTTCACACAGTTAAACAAATGCAACAACTACCAGACCACAAATAATGACACAGAGACTTACTATTAATTATGAAAGCTTGGCCATTAGCTTAGGCTTGTCCCATGAGCCCTTATAACTTAAATTAACATGTTTTTATTAATCTACATTCTTCCACATGGCTTGGTTGCCTCTACTCTGAACTGTAGTCTGACTTCTTCAGTGTTTCCTTGGCATCTCACTGGTATAATCTGTATGCCTAGATTCCTCTTCCTTTTTCTCTTTCTCACCATGAAAATCCTGCCTATCCTTTTCTGCATAGCTAGTGGCCATTCAATGGCTTTTTATTACACCCGTCACAGAAATACATCTTCACAGAGTGTATAAATATCACACAACACTTTGTTGTGTTGTGCACATTCATTTTGAATGGATGTCACTTCCGATTTTAACTTCCCTCTTTTCCAATCTATTTGGCTGGTTGTTTAATTTACTGTGAATTCTCTAAGAGAAAGGTCTTCAATAGTTATTGCATTTCTTTATCTACTTAAGGCAACGGTACATTAATGCATCACTTATTTCTGGACAGTTCTGGTTTTATTTAACAATAAACCTCTTTTGCCTTTCACGAGTGCTCTTGTTCCGGTTCATGGACATTGATATGGGGCTACCGGTTGAAGAAAGAGGGGTTTGTAGGCTTTTCTTTTGAAACAGTGCATCAAAATTTAGGCAGCAAAACTGAGAATGGCGTGGGAATATAGTTTAAGAGTAGGTATGGTGGGAATGAAAACAGGAACAGAGTTATGGGAGATAAGGGGACTGCTATAGATGAGAAAATGGAGAAGACAGTTTCTTTATGTGAGGATGTGAGGATAGGGAAAATTCATAATGACTATTCTTGTATGATAGAGGTTAAAACACAGTAAACAATGAACATAAAATTTCAGGTAGTTATGTTAATTACGTTTCTGTTGCCTTGATGAAACACCAAAACAACTTACAAAAGTTTATTTAGGCTTTAAGTTACAATGGACTAGAGTTATAATGGCATGCCAACAAGACCAGGAAACTGACTGATCATATTTTCATCCACAAGCATGGGAGCAAAGAGAGAGAACAGGGAATAGGGCAAACATCCATAAACTCTCTAAGCCCAAGTCCTTGGATATACTTCTTCCAGCATGCCTAAACCTGCTGAAGGCTCTATATCCTCCCCATACATCATCACTAAACTGGTCCCCAAGTTTTCGAATATGTGAACTCATGGGGGTCATTTACCATTAAAATCATCACATTTTTCCCTGACGACCATAAGGTTATGGCTATCTTATGATGAAAAAAATGCATTTAAGCCATCTCCAAAAGTACCCATAGTCTTAACAGTTTAATACTAATCAAAAGTTCAAAGTCCAAAATCTCTCATGAAATTCAGAGCCCTTTATTAGCTATGACCCCTTATAAAAATATTTTTTTTAAAAAAATTATGCCTTCAACATGCAAGAGCACAGAATATACTTAACCATTTTCCAAATTAGGAATGTGTGCATGGTGATTGGAGCAGAGGAAGGCAAGACATAAACCTAGCGATACAAATATGCAAACCAGTAGGGCTGTGTCTACTATCTTGGGCTTCATTTTCAAGGGGCTTTGTCTCTGAAGTTTTGTTGCCTGCAACATTCATTTTTTCCCTTGTGTTCTTCCCACTCTGTGTATATAGTTTTCCTTGGACACTGTCTCATGACACTGGGATCTTCAACATCTTGGGGTCTCTACTGAAACCCAGGGTTTACCTTATAGCTTCAGTGAATGTTTTCTCAGGGGTGTTTTGCAGGGACACAATCACCACTTACCATATATCAAGTGACCTCAGCTGGTCTCTGAAACCTCCTGAGAAGAACTCGTGACCTCTTCAATCTTGCATTCTTTCATCTCCAATATCAGTACTACATGGATCACACTGCCATCTTAGGCCACCAGCTTGGGATGGACACTCATGTCTTTGTATCCCATTTGCAGCAACTGCTTTTATATGCTCTCTAGGAGCAGGAAACCCCTTATGCTCTTTTTCACGTGTTGGAGGCTTACCTGGGTGGAGCTCAACCTCAGGCAATCTCTCATTTCTTTCCTAAGCAGAGAAGGAGGTTTTGCTTTTATGGTGTTAATCTTAGCAATTACGCCTTCCTTCTCAGGGCAGGCCTTGGCTGCAATCCTCAGTTTCCTAGTCCTTCATTTCGTCTTTAAACTAGATATTTTTCATTTCTTAGAATCTTACTTCTCTCTCTTTTTTTCTTTTTCACTGTAGAACTGAATAAGAATATTCGGCAAGAATCATGCAGCAGGCTCCATGCTACTCTATCTCGTGATTTCCTCTACAAAAGAATCTGCTGTATTACTGTTTAATTAGGCTCAGTCAATTCTTTGGACAAGGCATAATGCAGCTATATTTTTATTTATTTATTTATTGGCCAAAATACTGTAGGAACAGCTTCTAGCCCTGTTGTTATTAGAGACTTTGTTCCTTCTGTGAGCCAGGTCCCAGCTGTTGGCCTTACTTTTGACAGTAATGTCTTCTACACTTCTACTGAAATGCCCTACTCCTGCCTGCATACAGCATTCAACAAATTTGCTAACCCAAGCTTCCCAAGTCTTCTGCATTTCTCAGATAGCTATTGAGAATTATAGATCAATTGTCATCTATATTTGTTATATTTATAATTAGGCTAATCAGATTCTTTAGATACATAGAAATTATATTCAGTATAGATAGTATAATCTTCAACCTTTTCAAAGAGCTGTAAAATATGGCCTTTAATCTAACCTAGAGCTCTTTGGTAATGAGACACAGTCACTCCAGGTAACACCAATCTACTCCCTAGAGAATGTTGAGCACCAATGACACTCCACTTTGAGCCTTTCTTCTTGGCAGAACTGGCCTCTGGGCAAAGAAATGCTTATACCTCAACCACTGACAGAGATACAGAGTAACGGTAAATGGATAAAACAGGACAGTAATATCCTGCCAAGACAGGGAAAGATAGTTTTAAAAAGTTTCTTGCCTTTAAAAATGGTATGTCAGTTACTTCAGGCCTTAGCCAAAGTTGGTTGCCTCAACATTACAAATGAGACTTTGGGTGATTGCCCAGGTTGTCAGTTGTCTCTGTCATTTGTTACACATTTTGGAACTTTCTCGATTGTACTTCTTCTTTACTAAAGTAACATTATTTCCCTTCTCAGATCTTTGATGGAGTTAAAGACTAGATAATTGTAGTTACCCTCCTCATAATTTAGCTAAACTTAACTTCAATACATTATTTAGACTCCTTGAAATAAAATGCTTAGTAAAACTTTTGTTATGCGTTTCTTGCTTAATATCGTTTATTGCTTGTAATTTTATATTTGGTATCTGTTCCTATTGTATATAGTTATATTGGGTGTGAATTCAATCTTGTTTAGACAAAAGGGGGAGATGATAGGGAAGCTCAACCAATCACATCTGGTTAGGGTGTGGCCGCCTTTAGTCCAGGTAGAAAAACCGGGGTAGGTAGGATGCGGGCTCTCTAAGTGGTGATCACCGGACCATTTTGGATTTCGGACCTTCCACTCTTGTAGCATGGGTTTCCCCTTTTTCAATGATTAAATTATATCTGTTGTTCTTGAGCTGGTCTAGTTATTTATCTTACCGACTGAGTACGTCAACACTGGATTGTGTGGATGAGGTTATCTGGCCCTGACTGGGTAACTGTAGATGGGATAACTGGCAGGACCAAACCTATGGTGGGGGTATTCACCTCTGGAATGCTAAATGAGAAGCCAAATGCTCTGTAGTTTGACACTGACTTCTGGATGACCAACTGAGTCAAAGCCTTGGGGTCCATGTTGACCTCTGGAGCCATAATCAGAGGACAAAATCTCAGTGGCTTACTAACTGACCTCCAAGGTGATCCACATGCTGACTTTTAGGATTACAGACAATGTCAAATCTTGTGCTCACAATAAACTCCAGGATGATTGACAGGACTTAAAGCCTTGTTGGTATGTGCTGGCCTCTGGGTCGTCAGTCAGGGAACAAAGCCTTGACAGTATATGCTCATCTATAGAAATTTGACATAATTTTTTGTATTGATTAAACTGTGAAATGTTCCTGAAATCTGAAGATACTAGCAACTTGTCTAAAAGCACATGCTTGAAGGCAATGATCAGACTCAAATATAGTTTTCTAATTCTACTGTCTGTTTGAACAATTTTGCTATTAGACTACAAGCAAGAGAATGGAATATGAGTTAATTATATGTCTTATAGCTTCAACAAAAGCTATGATAAAAGGAACATTAAAAAGAAAGAGATTATGTTCACTGCAGTTCTAAAGAATATAGTCAGTCATAACAGGGAAGAAATGACAGCCCAAACTTCTGTCTGGTCACATTGTATCCACATTTGGGAAGCAGAGAACAAGAAATGTTTGTGATCATTGGCTTTTTTCTTTTGACTTAGTCCAGGACCCCAGCCCATGTAATGATTCTTCCCATATCTATGGTGAAATGTGAACATCAATTAAGTCAATCACATAATCCCTTTCTAGACTTGCCTCTCTGGTGTTCTAAATCCTGTCAGTATGAGAATATTACCCATCACAAAGACACTCCTTTTCAAGATCAAGAAGGAGGGGATGCTTTTAAATACCTAACAAAGGGAGGACTCCAGGATTATTCTAATTATTACAAAGGGCCTGACACTCCATAGTATGTGTGTGTGTATGTGTGTATATATTTGTGTGTATGTGTATGGTATGTGTGAAGGGGTCTGTATATATCTAATGTGAGTGATATTTATATGAGTGTGTGTATGTGTGTGTATCTGGTGTGGGGCAGGTTTTTATGTTAGTGTTTGTGTATGTATGAAGGTAAATGTTTATCTGTTGTGTGTGTGTGTGTGGTATGCATGTGTTAGTGTATATATATGTGTGTGGTATGGATGTGAGTGGGTTATGTATTTGTGTATATAAGTATGTGTGTCTCAAGTATATGTATCATGTGATGTGTGTGTGTGTGTGTGTGTGTGTGTGTTGTTTTCCTGGCATGTGTGTGTTTTCTATGTATGTGGTTCAAATAGCATTATTAGGCTACAGCTGCCATTCAGGGACTAAGTACTAATATATGTCTAAGGTCCTAGACTTATTCTCTAGTGTCATATAAAGAAAAAGTAAATGAGCAATAAAGAATCCAAGTCTCTAATGCTCTTACATGGAAATATATCAAAACCAAACAAAACAGGAGAAAGCCAAGCAAAAACCAGAGGTGTGAAAATTGAGTAACTATGGCAAAGAAATTTATGCTTTTGTTTTTGTTGTTGCACACAGATTTTAATTAAGATCCCTTCCACTGATCCCAGTAAATCATCACACACACAGAATCATGAGGGAGTGCTAAAAGTCCCGTTCACCTCACCAGACTAGTGTCATATTCCTGTAAATCAATCCTGTGATGTGCGTTTTGGTCAGAATATGTGCTGATCAGGTGAGTTTTATGGAAAGAGAATTTTATGCAATCAGCAGTTATTTGTGACCTTATTTCAAGCAGCAGTAAACAAACTGTCGAAAATAACCTATTGGAGAATGCTTGATGATCAAAACCAAGTTATAAAAAGATGTGGCCATTGAACTCTTTCTTTTGAGTCGCTCGCTGCATTTCACACTGTTAGAATCTGGTAAGATGCCTTTTGGAAAAAGTAATATGTTCATTTTAATTACACATGTTGAGTTAATGACTGAAAAGTCCTCTCTTCAAACACAAATGTTCCTTACCCTGGGGATACTGATTGCTAAAATCATGAGAAAACTGGAACATGTATGCCTACAAATTGAAGACTGAGAGTAACTTTAGAACTCATATGCAGGCAATATTCACTTGGCAAAGATTTTCTTATGACATCAATATGATTAATTATGGCTAGAGTTCTCTGGGTAGTTGATCCTAGTGATGCATGAGTAGTGGTTGGTATCTGCTCTAGTCTTTTAGAGATAGATATTTGTTGTAGTTTGAATGAGAATGGCTCCCATAGTCTCCTATGTTAGAAGGTTAGTCCCTAGCTAGTAGAACTGCTTGGGAAGGATTAGGAAGTGTGACCTGACTGGAGGAGCTGTGTCACTGGGGTTGGATTCTGAGGTTTCAAAAGCCCATACCAGACCTAGTTGCTCTGTCTCTCTGTCTCTCTTGTCTCTCTGTCTCTGTCTCGCTCTCTCTCTGTCTCTCTGTCTCTCTCTCTCTCTCTCTCTCTCTCTCTCTCTCTCTCTCTCTCAAATATAAGCTCATAGCTAACACTTCAGGGCCATGTCTGCCTACCTGCTGCTGTGCTCCCTGTCATGATGTTCATGGACTCACCTTCTGAAAATGTAGGAATCAATCCCCTAATTAAATTCTTCAGTTTATAAACTGCTTTGGTCATAAGGTTTCATCACTGCAATAGAACAGCAACTAAGACAGTATTCTTTCTATTTTAAGTTTTATTTATTGTAATGTACATATATGAATGCTTGGGTACATGCGTGTATGTACCAACAGTAAATCTGGTACACATGGAGGTCTCCTAGAACTGGAGTTACAGTTGATTATGAACCACAATATGGGTGCTGGGAACTGAATCCTGATCTTCTGCAAGAGCAGAAAGTACTCTTAACCACTGAGCCATCTCTCCAGCTGCTGAATGCTGAATATTTCTTAAATTAAATGCAATTGTTTTACATTCACAAATTTCTCAATTATGACTTTATAGTTGAATTTTACAGATTATTCAAATGGTAACATTAAAAATGTTTAGAATCCTTGCATGCTGCCACATTTACATCCAGACTTAAAGAAGCTGTCAAGAATAAGCTAAGATTAATTTGCAAAATGTACTTTAAAAAAAGAAGCCAACTCTCATTGCATGTTTGGAATCTTGGTGTCATCTATGCTAAAACCACCCAGCAAGATTTGTAAGGCATACATCCTAGCCTGGGCTTGCTTTGAGCTGAGCCTTATTTTTGTGTGCAGAAGTGGAATGAATTATAAGTGATTATAGCATTTAAATTTGGGGTTTATTTTCAAGTGTAGTTGATTTGACTTAAATGGGGATTTTGTAGCTATTTAGTAATTAGGAATGATAGTTCTCTGCAATTCATAATTGGACCCCAAACAGGTGTTTTCTTTATTTCCCCTTTTTTGAAAAATTAGAAGTATTTTCAGCCCTGATAGAAAAAATAAATTTGCAATGACTACCAGATAGTGTAAAATTAAGCTAACATAGATGGTTTGTTACACTTTCAGAGAATATTTTTATTACATCCAGCATAAAGTTGCATGTGTTCCATTTGAGGTTTAGTGAACAGTTAACTAAGGATAATATCATACACAGGCATTAGAAGAAAGGAAAGAGTAAAAACAAATAAATTAATACATATTAATACTTGAGACAGAATCTACAGATACACACACATGAGTGCAAGCAAACTATTCCCTTGGTGAACTAAATATTTTAGTGTAGAAGAAAATTTACATTGTGTGTGTGTGTGTGTGTGTGTGTGTGTGTGTGTGTACAAATATACACTTATGTGGCCAGATGTTGGTACTAGATTTATCCTTCAATGATGTTCACATTATTTTTTGAGCTAGAGTCTTTCTAAACCTGATCATTGGTTCCAATAGAACATCTGGCCATCAAGCCTAAGGATCCTTCTATTTCTACTTTCTTCATTCAAGAAATAGGCTTGTGCAACTGTGCCTGGCTCTTTCATAAGGCCTTTGGCAATTGGCCTCAGGCCCCCATACTTGTGTAGCAAGTAGTCTGCCAACTGAGTCATCTCTCTATTGGCTCCCCACACACAATTTATGTCTATTTCACCATAAGAATCAAAAATGATGCCTAGAATTTTTGCTAGTCTATGGTTCTTGTGTGAAGCATTGTTAACCCAAGTGGATTAACTTCCTTCAAGCTATACTTACTCTGAGTGTGTGCGCAAGTGCACACATTTCTCTTCTTTTTCTTTTTATGTGTATATATATACACATACGCATATACTTACATATTCTGTATAATAAATAAATGTAAAACAATATGATTCTTTGAGATTTTTTATCAAGCAGTTGGTGTTATTATGACCCTCCTCCTTCCTTCCCAGTTGAAGCCACCTTCTGTTTTTCATATCACCTCATCCTACCATTCTATTCTCAAGCCCCTTTCCCCTAAGGTCCCTTTATGTTTTCCTAGTTTCTGTGTTAATCCTGTGTTGTGTATTCACATCTGAAGACTGAGAACAAGGAAATACAGGTGGATGAGAATATATGGTATTTATAGTTCTTAAGTTCAGGTTATCTTACTCAACAGAAACTCCATAGGTCTCTCCAGATATCTGAAAATTTCATGATGTCAGTTTTATTCATAGCCAAATAGTATTTCATTGTGTATATGTATCATATTTTTCATTGCCCATTCATATATATTTAGATGGGTTCTGTTTCCTGGCTAATGTAAATAGTGTGGCAATGAATATTGCTGAGTGAGAATCTGTGGAGTAAAATGTTGGGTCCTTTGGGAATATACCAAGGAGAGGTATAGCTTGGTCATATGGTAGACTCTCTTTTCTGTTTGGAGGATTTGTTATACTGATTTCCAGGGCTGCGTTCCCGCCAATGTTAGTGAGAGTGCTTACAATCACATTAGCAATTTTGCCAGTTGTTTTCTTGATCTTAGTCATTCTGACTGAGGTGAGATTAAATTTCAAATATTTTCCGATGCCTTACACAAGAAAGGCATGCTAAGAAAAGACTCTAAGAAGTGTGGTATAGTGAGATGGGAAGAGAGTGCCTTACCAAAGTCTGCCTTTCACAGAGAGATTGAGAAATGGGACCCTCTTGTTGAAAAGGAAACGCTATAAAAGCATATCTGGAAGACATGAAAGAATTGTTTGGGTTTGAATATTGTCCTTAAAGCATTGTGCCCATGTCTATTACTTTTAAACTTTGTAACTACGAGTAGCTGCCAGCTGACATAGGTGGTACAAGAGCAGGGTGTGTCTGACTTGATATTTAGATAACCTTATAAAAATACTGAACTCTGTGTTTAGAATGAGATTAGGTAGGGGTGGAAAGGTATATTTGGGGAAGCATAACAGGAAACATTGGGGGCTTCCTTAATGATCATGATGCATTCCTTAAATGATGATTTATCTCTTAAGGTCAAAAATAGAAGCTAATAACAAAGCTGTTCATGTACCCTGGTAAGAAAAAACCCTGTTTAAAAATAGATAAAGATGGCCTGAGCGATACAGGGCCACTTGAGTGCAATTCACTTGGTGGTCAGAAGTTTTCCTTGCACTGATGACCCTTCCTCATCTCAGGACCTGAACCTGAGTTGAGGTTGAACCCTGGCAAAGGGTTATCTCTAAAGATGAAATAAGTGGCAGTACATGTTGGTGGGAACCAAAGGTTTAGTTGGCTAAATTCCACCCTGCAGAAAAGATGACAGAACTGGTATTAGAAACCCAGCCTGCATCCTGGAGCTAGTGAGATCATGGTTCTTAGGAAAGAATCAAATACCACCAGTTTGCTAGACCAGCAAAATTCCTTATTGAAGTCTAAATCTTATACTTACACCCACAAATACGTGTAGCTACCCACCCTTCATCAAAGAAATTTCTCTTTATAGCAAATGGAGACCATCACAGAAAACCACAATGTTACATAAGGCAGCGATCAATAGATCATGGGGAGTTCATCCCTAAGAAATACATGATGCTCAGGGACCATCATGGCATAAAGATGGTAGGACACAGAGCATCAGGAAATTTGCTGTGAACAGTGTCTCCTAGAAATGGCTGCGTAAACAAGCCTAGGAAAATGGCAGTATTAGTGGTCATGCTAACAAGGAAGGAGAAATTTCATGGGATCCCTGCCTAAGCAAAAAGGTATAGGCAACTAATGAATGCTGGAAAATAGAGAATTAGTCCCCTTATAGGTTATTCAATGCAGTGTAACCAGCCATGAAACTGTTTTCACACAAGCAATAAAAACCAGACTCTGCAGAGTGTATGTATATATTTGTGAATATATGTATATATATACACTTATATAATATGTGTATATATACATATGTAAGATATATGTATATATATGTGTGTGTAATGATAATAATAAAAAGGCTATAAATTTCTGAGTTGGGAAATGGGTTGGAGGAGGGAGGGCTCCTGGGAGGTGCTGCAAGGAGGATAGGAAGGGAAGAAAGGAATGCAATTCTATTATTATTAAAATGTATTTTAAACAATCATGACTATGTAAAATTTGTCTTGTGCCATTAGTGGTTACACTAACAGCTGTGGTAATTTTAGTATGATAGAGGTTATTATGTGGCCCACACAATGTCTAAATCTACATGTCAAGTTAAAAATGGTTTGGATAGAATATTTCCTATTAAAATTGCAGAGTAGCATAAGCTGGAAATGATCTACAAAATGGCTTTAGGAGGAAGGTTCTCATAAGATAGACCAACAAAGATTGTGCTATCTCTTCCAAGTACACCAGGTCACGTGGAGCTAAGCGCCAAAGTGGCAGAAAAAGTGAAACAGTCACCAAGAAGCAGTGTTGAACTGAGGCTAGAGATCCTCATAGTGTTGAAGGAAGCTGAAGAAGAAGACTTTGATTTCATGGGATAACAAATTAGGAAGCAGTGACCTGTGCTAGAGATGTGTGCTGGAAGAAAGCAGCAATTATTCAGACGCTAGGCCATTGCTCTTCCTGTTGGGCCTCTGCATGCTGCAGAGGATGTATCATGTCTTCCTAAATTGCCCTTTGATTAGCAACTGTTCTGTTTCATGTCTTCATTAATTTTAAAATTTTCTCTAAGCAAGAAACACTTAATCTTAATGTTTTCTTTAACTTTTCATCTTTTAAAAAATGTATGTAATTTTATTAAAATATTCTGAAAATGAAGTAAATGTAGACAAAAGAAGATGTGTTGTCCTTGCTGTGAATTCTGTAGTGATCCTATTTGGCTGTGGGCCCTGTAGGTACATCCTGCGGTTGGAATACCTCTGAGAAACACCCCTGATATGATTACTACTGGCATAATCACAAACATGATTAACTATAAATGCACATGTTAGCAACGATGGCCACAAGACACAGGTGATGTGGACCCTGGAGTTTGGAAGCTTTGTGTAAGGCAAGCTCTGTGGCTAATCTGATTTGAGCATCTCAATTTATAAGATACAGGGACACAAAGACAGGCTTAAAGTGTTCCTGTGCCTGCTCAAACCCCCACACCCTTCTAATCAATAATACTTTCCATTCGAGAATAATCCTTATCTTGAATCAAGTCACCTACTTGACTCAGAATTCAGCTGTCCAAGTGAGGCTTCTGAGTCCTTGAGAGAGCACTCCTGTCTGTATTAGGGTTTGTAAACAAAACAGGGAAAATTCCAAAGGAAATCATGAATAGACAACAGCAAATTTCAAAGATTACACAGACCAGCTTACAATATGACCATAAATTATTACAGTCCTGTTACATAAACATGCACCACTCCAAAACTGTCTTCTTTCTTCAGTTGCTTCTTTTTTTTTGTTAAGCAAATTTTTAATGTTTTAGGATATTTATTTTATCATTGTATATAGGTACACATAACCATAATTAAATAAATGACATTTGAAGGTAATTGCAGATAGCATAACAATTTACTCTTAAACACTTCTGTATGACTCTTTTTAAATTAATTAATTAGTCTCCTTTTATATTGATTCTTATTGAGCTCTACAGTTTTCTCTGCTCCCCTCCCTGCCTCTCCCATCCCCCCTTTAACCCTCCCACAAGGTCCCCATGCTCCCAATTTACTCAGAAGATCTTGTCTTTTAGTCACTTGCCTCTTTTAAAAGCACAAATCACAAACACTTCAGCTGACATTGAACATAGCTTTCAGGTAGGCTTCACTCCAGAATACTAAGCTGTTGGTTCTTTTTGAATGACACCAGATGTAAAACAGCTTGCTATTGGACATTAATCCTTATGTGGAAAAATCAATATGATCAAAATTCCGTATTATTGTACATTAATATACAAATATATATGTATATGTATGTATACCTTGGTCAATGAGAGGTAATACTGAGTTTGAAGCGTGCCAGACAGTGAAGACTTAAGCAGGTTTCCAGTGGTACTTTCTACATTGAAATTTAGGAAGGAAGAGAGCAAAGGTCACTTTGATGACATACTTGAGTTACTTGGTGGAGTTTGCAATGTTGAATGTAGTTCCATCATAGACAAAATTATCTCCCCCAAGTTTGTTCTGGAAAACAGCTCCATCTTACTTCATCACCAAATCCAAGAGTCAAGTCATTTTGGTCATTGCTTCCGGGGGTTTGTCTGTGGTCATTTCCCTCCTTAGTGCTTCCAAATTTTCGTGTGTGTGTGTGTGTGTGTGTGTGTGGTGTTAACAGCCATGACATCTAGCAATCAGATATCCAATTTCTCTTTCTTCCAATAATCTGATTTCAGCCTCCTTATTCTCATGTCAGGCAATTTTTATGTAAAATACTGGTATCAAATCTAATGGATCTGATGACAGTTCTAAAACCTTTCTAAGTTAATGGCCTTTCCATTGCATTTAAGTACCGTGCCTCTCATGTGCTGCGATAAGTGTGACATTGCCATTATAAGGTCTTAAGTAACCACTCTGAGCGGGACACTACGCATTCCTCAAAGCCCTAATTGCCTAATGCAATATATCATTGCCATTTATGACTTCTGTGGGACAAAAATACCACTTTAACTTCCTGAGCATTTAGTTATAAATGTGTAATTAGATTGTTACTTTGTAAGTGGAATAAATTCAGAGGAAAATAGACCCGTTGTAGACTGTCGCTGGAGTTTTATATTTACATAAAAATGTTAAAAACTACTTGGAGACAAGAGTAAGGGGCAGGTGACATAGGAGGTATTAACGTGTGGTTGAGTATGTAGATGAAGATTCAAGCTTAACAAGAACTTCATTGAGTTATAACTATTATAAAACATATTGCTAACATTTAAATTATACAACTGGATCAGCTTTGACCTCTGAATAAACCCATGAATCCATCACCATAGTAACGAAGAGATCAGAGGTCATATCCAGTCATCCCCAAAGTTTACGCCACGTATAAGTATTCCATTTCATGTCCATTTTCCTACAGCCCTATCCCCTGGAGATATCTTACTTGCTTTCTGTCACTACTAATTAGCTCATACTTTTCTATGTTTTCAGATAAATAAAATCCCAGAATTGTGCTCCTGTTTAGACAGGCAGCTGTTTTAACATGTTTATTTTGACATTTGGGTAATTTGTGTACATCGAGTTCATTATTTTCATTGCGATTATATCACACAGCTACATCAACTGCTTTTTCTATATTAACTGTTAATGGGCAATGGGATTCTTTCAAATAAATGATTACAAAGAAATCTTGCTGGTGTTATAAGATCTTAGTAAATAAAACATCACTTTTGAAGTACCACTCCAACCAAAAAAGTAAAATTTATGCCTATCATTTAGTATGAGAGATATATTGTTTGTGTATTTGGAGACTAATTGTAAATACTTCAATTTGGTCTGGCTCTACACACACACTGTCTCTTCTTGATGACTATGTGTGACCACAGAAGTGCAGGCAGCTGGATCAGCACTTCTTGTTGATCTGACCCAATCCCAGTGAAAATTTAGTCATGAAATATGTGAAATATAGATATCGACAAGGTGATCCTTAAACTTATATGGGAAGCAAAAGAACTAGAATAAGCAAATGGCTGGGAAAATTAAATACAAAATGGGAGGACTGAAACTATCCAATTCAAGACCAACTGCAAGATACAATAACTAAGAAAATGTGGGACTTGGGAAAGGCTGCGTTGTAAGTGAAACAGGTAGGAGGCCAGAATTAGACCCAAACAAATGTGTTCTATTTACTTTTTGAACAACTTCAGAAACCATCCCACAGAAAAATAATGGTCCTCACAAATAGTCTGAAACCTTGGATGACTGTTTTTAAAAGGAATGCTGATATAGCTCACAATTTAGATGAGCCCTGTGGTATACTTCTCTATACAAGGGGAGTTACCTTTTACTTCAAGTTCTTGGGTTATCTTTATTATGAATAGATGCTTTATTGTATAAAAGTTTCTTAGGCTTTCTGTTTCTACTGACATAATCATGTTTTTATTCTTTAGGCTTATCTAAAAATCATTATATGTGCTGACTTTTAGTTGTTAGAAAAGTCCCATCAATTTGGAATTGACCACATTTGATCATAATGCAGTATCCTAGTCAATGGTGCATGACTGTTCTTGATACCTCTATATTTTTTATTTCTTATACTGTCTTTGCCTGGATTTGGAATTATAATATTGCTAGCCTCGTGAAATTAGTACTGACCTGTTCCTATTTTTTTTCCTATTTTGTGGAAGAAAGTTTTAGAAGTAAGAATTATTTCTCACTGATAAGTCCAGAAGAATTTTCTAGGCATGAAACTTTTTATTTTGGTAGTGTGAACTGTAAATTTAATTTTTATAGTCTATGGAGATCTGCTAATGCTGTATATTTTACAGCAGGTCTAGATTACTTGTGCATTTTGGAGGGTTGGTTCATTTTGTCTAATTTGCTGGCACACTCTTGTTTGTAGTATTTCTTTATTTTCAAATCCATGTCAATGAAAGCGAGGATGCTCCTACACTTATTCCTGATTTTAGCTGTCTCTTTCCTCCTCCAACAATTGATTCATCTGTCACTTTTTATATCTAGATACAGGTTTAGTGATTTTGTTCATTTTTTAGGGACCTTACTTTATTTTGATTAGACTTCCATGTTAGAATTTTGTTTAAACATCCACCTTAGCTTTCCTTTTTCATTTTTGATCTTATTTGTCAAATTTTTCAAGTATTCCACGGTAGAAAGTTAAATGATCAAATTTAAATTTCTCTTTGGGCATAATTTCGGTAGTAGTCATTTTTGTGTTTTGTATTTTTACCTTAATTTTTCAAAGTGTTTATAAAATTCCTTAAAGATGTATTTATTATCCCATGGGTTATTTAACTCCATTTTTTCAGTATTGGAAGAATTTTCAAATAGTATGTGTATGATGCTAATTTTAAAAGGTTATGATCACAAACACACTTTATATGGCTTGAGTCCTGTCAGATTTGTTTAGCCTTTTTTATTCCCCAGAATAAGACCTAATACAGTAAATACTCCCTGTGTTCTTGAAAATCATGCATTCTCTATATGTTGGGTATGATACTTTTGAAATGTTAATAGAAGTAAGTTTTGTTAATAACTTTATTCAAGTACATTAAGTTTTTCACTTGTTTGTCCTTAAAAAAAAGGAAAGAAAGAAGGAAAAAGAAAAATGAAAAGGATGTACTCAGACCTCTTAAACATAAAAGGAATCTCAGCTAGGAATAAATAAATGCTCTAGAGTTTTGGACATTTCAAGGTTAACTGGAACTTTTTCCTTAACAAGCCAGTCATCCCACTTGTAATGCTCTCTGCAGACACCATTGCCCCTCCCTTTACATCACATAGTCACAGAGCCTGAAATCCCAGGGCAAGTAAATGTGTTGTATTTGTTTAATGATTGCTATTGTGCCTCCTGCCATTAGCGGTACTTATAAATGTACCATTTCCCAAACTATGTACAATGCCAGAAGACTAGGCTTGTGAATAAACTGGGTTGCAAATTTACACAGTTTTAAAACAAAGACTGTGTTGTTTTTTTCCCTACCATTAATTATGTATTATAATTGGGCCAAGTATCCATCTCAGTTCCCTAGTGAAGACAAACTCTGAACTAGGGGTGTTGGAGGTCTTAATAGTTTATTCCCTTGCTGGTGTGATTAGGGATGCCTCAGAGAAGTGCATGAAAGGGCATTTTCACTGAGATACAAAATTATCTTACTGGCTTTGTGGGTGTAAGAATTATCTTGGATAAAGAAGGTGGCAAGACTTTGCAAATTAAGTGGGCCTGACCCTTGTGACATTTTCAATTTTCTTCCAAAAGAAAATTGATGCTTTTCTTCACGACACATTAAAATAGAAATTTGCAAACAAAGAATGGCTTTAAAATAGTTTTTTTTTGAGGAACAATTTGGCAATACCATTAAGTTGAGAACAAGCAAACTTTGAGATATTATATTCTCTACAGAGAATTTCGACTCTAGATAAATGTTTTACCATTCCTACAGTAGTAGGATATTGTTAAAAGCTCCATTTTAACAGTATTTTTAGAATCAACTTCACTTTTCCTAAAGATGAGGTATATTTAATTATGTAAATATTGCATTGAAATTCAAATGACTTATACAAACAATTATGGATAAAACTCACCCAGTAAAAGTTAAGTGATTTTTTCAAAAATAGGCATGTCATATATATTATTTAAAAAATTATAAAAATATGTTTTCAAGATGCTGAGTAATTAGTAGGATGAGAGAAAATATGGATGAGGATCATCCTGCATGTTCAGAATAGTGGACAACATAGAGAAGGAGAGAAACATGTAGTGATATTTCATTTGTATTTTAATAAATAAAGCTTGCCTGAAGTTCAGAGAGTAGAACAGTTGCATTGATCATCCTTACAGACGAGGCAGCTGTGACACACACCTTTAATTCCAGTAGCCATGCTAGTTTACCATAGAAATCAAGCGGTAGGTAGTGGCACACTTTTAATCCCAGCACTAGAGAGAAATATAAGACAGGAGGTTACAGCTCTTAGACACAGTCTCTTTCTGAGTTTTCTATTTATTTATTTACTTATTTATTAAAGATTTCTGCCTCCTCCCCGCCACCGCCCCCCATTTCCCTCCCCCTCCCCCAATCAATTCCCCCTCTCTCATCAGCCCAAAGAGCAGTCAGGGTTCCCTGCCCTGTGGGAAGTTCAAGGACCACCCACCTCCATCCAGGTCTAGTAAGGTAAGCATCCAAACAGCCTAGGCTCCCACAAAGCCAGTACTTGCAGTAGGATCAAAACCCAGTGCCATTGTTCTTGACTTCTCAGCAGTCCTCATTGTCCGCTAAATTCAGCGAGTCCAGTTTTATCCCTTGCTTTTTCAGACCCAGTCCAGCTGGCCTTGGTGAGTTCCCGATAGAATATCCCCATTGTCTCAGTGTGTGGGTGCACCCCTCGCTGTCCTGAGTTCTTTGCTCGTGCTCTCTCTCCTTCTGCCCCTGATTTGGACCTTGGGATTTCAGTCCAGTGCTCCATTGTGGGACTCTGTCTCTGTCTCCTTTCATTGCCTGGTGAAGGTTAATATCCAGGAGGATGACTATATGTTTTTCTCTGAGTTTTCTTGATAGCAGGATCTCCATTTGGACTGAGGTAGAAGTAAGAGTTAGTGGATGGCTGTTTTGTTTTTCTGACATTCAGGTTGAACCCCAATTTCAGTCTCTGGGTTTTTATTAATCATGCTACACAAAGTTTAGTAATACCATGGAGAAGGAGACAAAGATCTGAGGTAGGCTTTGCCCTGGGTATAATCGTACTGCTTTAGAGGTGGAAAGATCAACAGACTTTCTGCACAGCCCTGTGATTTGTTACCTGACAAGGCACACTATACTTCACATGCATACTCATTCTAGAAGGCACACCAGACACTTGAAAGGCCTATTTTAAGTTTCAGGATATTCTGATACTTTAGATATCATGAAAATGTAACTCTCAGGTGACTGAAAATATACCCTACCCCTAATTTTTTTCTTTTGGCGCCTGTCCTGGAACTAGCTCTTGTAGACCAGGCTGGCTTCGAACTCACAGAGATCCACTTGCCTCTGCCTCCCGACCCTACCCCTAATTTTATTGTGGTTAAATAGACATAAAAACATTCACTGTGAAAACCATTTTAAAGAGTCCCTTGGTATGGAGTCCATTAACATTTGTGTGATCACCACAAGGATCCATCTCCAGAAATCTTTCATCTTAAAAAGTCAAAATTGCCCACCAATTCAACAAGTCCACATTCCCACCTCTCTCCAGCCACTGTCAATAACCACTCTTAGAGATTTTCAATATTCTGAGACACTCATCAGGGGTTCCTATGCTATTATATTTTTACATCTAGACTGTTTCACTAAGTGTAATGTTATAAAATTTCATCCATGTCTTAGCATGGAATTAATATTTGTATAATTGATTGTACATGTGTTATGTGCCTTTGATCTGGCCATGTGCCTTTTTCATATTTTAGCTACTGCTGCTGATACCTCTTTGAAGCTGGAGGGACAAATAGATCTTCTTTTTCTAAGAAATACCCAGACTAGAATTTCAGGATGTGTCAATCTCAAAGTCAACATTGGCTATCTTCTGTGATTGTTCTCTGTATTGGGAGGCCGCTTGTTGGTTCCCGGATGCCTGGCTAGCTTAGACCTGAAATAATCAGACAGAAACTATATTATTTCAATCACTGTTTGGCCCATTAGCTCTAGCTTCTTGGCTAACTCTTACATATTAATTTAGCTTATTTCTATTAATCTGTGTATCACCACATGTCAGTGGCTTACTGGCAAAGTTTTAGCATGTCTGACTCTGGCGACGGTTCCATGGCTTCTCCTGACTCTGCCCTTCTTTCTCACAGCATTCAGCCTAGTTTTTCCTGCCTAAATTCTGCCTTGCTATAGGTCCAAAGCAGTTTCTTTATTCATTAATGGCAATCACAGCACACAGAGGGGACTCCCTCATCAGTTCTCCATTTCATATGTTGAGGCAAGGACACTTGCTGAACACAGAGTTCGACAATTTAGCTAGTTTAGCTTGCCAGTTTGCCCTGGGAATGCCCTGTCTGACGTTAGCTCTAACAGAGTTCTGATGTTATAAGGGACCTCTGCACCCACCTACCTTTTACGTGTGTTCTTTGGATCCAAACTTTTGCCCATGTTTTTGAACAGCAAATGCCCTTTCCACTGAACTATTTCCCGCCCTACTTAGAGTGTTTGGAGAAGTTTCATCCTTGTTCTCCATAGCAGAAGAGAGGCTTAGGAGAGGCGCTGCATGTTGTCTCCCTGCAGTCCGAATGAAGGAATTGGCTCAGTGTGAAAAGACCCAGTTACAGCTGGAGCTGGTGGGATAGCCAGCATCAAGAACAGAGGTTCAGAGCTGACCCTGATAGCAGCATGATATGTTGGCACAGAGTTCCTCCTTGGAGCAGCCCTGGGTATAAGGACTCTGTTGAAAAGGGAGAATTGACTGTCTCGGTTGGTAGATTGGTTGGGAGGATCTTTAAAAGGGAATTTTGGAGGGAAATAGATGGTGTCTCTTTGGAACCGTAAGTGAAGAGTATGATTTTGTATCTTGTAGCCTCTGTGTGCTGCCATAGTCTTTTTGAGCAAAACATGGGGACTCAGACCGTCCAAGGAACATCACATTCTCACGAGTCAGGCAGGTTGAGGAAAACTCAGTACATCTCTTCCCATGCTTGGCACTTGTTTTGTTGATTTTGTTTTGTTTTAAAATTTGTTTGTTTGTTTTTGTGGAAATGTTCTGGTTGTGATGAGCTGAGTTCAGGTTCCGAATCAAGTAAAGGCTTCTGAAAATGGTAACACCCCAGCACAAATGGAAGCCTTTTGAGTGAATCTGGTCCCTGACCACTTATTAGGATATTGGTGAATATCTGCAGCCAGCCTGGCATCTTGAATATTTTCAATTTCTCTTAAAGGGAACTTGACAAAAAAACTTTCTTATGGCTTTCTATATTTGGGTACTCTCTCTTAGTGTTTCTCATGTAAGATTGAAGGGGGCACTCCTTCAATTGTGATAGATTGGAGGAAAGTTGATTATAGGGGTCTTGATTATAAAGCATAGAAATTGGGCAAACAAAAACATATGACCCCGAAAATATGGAGTAACTTTGCTTAGGTATATTGGCCTCAAAAGCAGTTACCTCTGGACCAAGAGAGTATAATCATAAAGAAATAAATGAGTATAGTTTTTTTCTGGTAAGAGATGATTTGAGATAGTGTGATGTAGGTGGGACCAGCAAAGACTGGAGAGATGGAGGATGTGTGTACTAAAGGTGATGGGAAGTCTCAGCTATGGGTATGGTGACATCTATTTATAGAAGCCCTCTTGGTAGCATAGAAGTGATAGAAGGAAGGAAGATAAGAGGAACATGAAATGCTGGGTTGAGTTTATAGTTTAGGGACTCATTTTGGTGGTAAAGGAATAGAAAGGATAACAGCATTTGTGTGAAAGAATAAAGTGAAAAAGAACCATTAAGTAGCAGGTAATGCCAAGGAGAGCTTTTAGGCAAGGAAGGGTTTATGTTTGCTAAGAGGTTTTCCTAAGAAATAATGGTTAGGTATTTCCATAATAGAAAGGAAGGCTATGAACAAACTTAGAAAGGAATATGTCATAGAAAGTTGGAGAAAATTGTGTCAGGTTTGAGGAGGATGGAACTTAGAGACAGTTTTGGGGTGAGAGTCGTCTTGGGGAATTGATGGTAAGAGAAAGAGACAAGAGAAACTACTGCTGGGAGTGAAACCTCTTGAACTTGGGAGAACAGTGTGCTGTAGAAAGCATCGAAAAGGGTGTGGTAGGATACAGGGCTTCAACACATCCCAGGAGACAATGCGAGAAGGATGCTGTTAAGACCAGATGGTATAAGTCAGTCTAATCACACCTTTTCCTTGCAAAGTCTGAAGAACCACAAATTGGCAGAGGATTAGAGAAGTTCTCCTTGAACAAGGTAAGAGCAGGTATTCCTGATGCCTTTATCCTCCTCAATCATGAGTGTCTGTTGCCATGCACCCCTAACCTTAGGAGTTTGAATAAAAGGAAAAAAGAGGCAGAATCAAAGAAACACCTTTTCTTTTTCTTTTTTCTTCAATTGGGTAAGTATCCTTCTTCAACATGACATCTTGAGTGCATGCCGAGACACTGGTGCTCCTTTGACTCGCAGATGTTGAGGGAAAATGTCTAGTGCTTTCCTTACCACAGTTCAGGCTGACTATAAGCCAGCAAGGGAGAAAGCCTGATTTTGTGAGATGAGATGTTAGGACGCCCTCTCTTTAGACATTCCTTTAACTGCAAGCTACTGATGCACATAGTTCTAGCCGAACACTCTCCAAACGAGGTGAAGAGAACTCAGTTTCTTTTACAACACAGGTGGTCATATTATGATATAGGGATGTAGAAACCTGATTACTATAAATCTACTTCTAACATCACCCTCCAACTAGATTTGTTTCTCAGATAAATAGCCAGGCCCGTGGGGAGATATTCCCTGTGCCCAGACTTAACTCTTAAAGTGCCATCACTATAAAGTGGACTGTAATTCAGATGATTTCTTTCTGTGAACAAGCTGTTTTTCAGTTCTTACATATCTTGACAAAATTCTATGGGGAATGAAATTAATCATGGCTCCTCTTTTATTAATACAGACCAGTAGGTTATTTGAAATACTAGGATGTTTAAAGACAGTCAGTCCAAACCAAGCATTCTCTTGGTAGCTTTCTCTTGTTCCTAGGTAATCACTCTGAGGCAAGAAGAAACTGCTTTCTGACATTTCGTGGAGGTCCCCTCCTTCCCAGCTCACATAGCAGTGGGCAATGGGAGTTCATCTGGGCAAATCTTTGCATGCCACTAGAAGGACAAGCGTTTTGGTCTACCCTGTCATCACTGTACTCGGTGTCAAATGTATACAGGCTGTTCCACCAGACTCCTTCTCTTTTTATTATCTCCCCTGTTCTTCAGGGGGATAGATGCCTTCATATCCCAAACTTCAACTGGAGGGTTAATGTATGGAGATTTATAGATTTGTGCATATTTCATTTTCTTACTTGCAAGATAGTTTCTGTCCAAGGTTATCAGAACCTTCTATCTCAGGTGACCCTTGCTGGAATGTAGTTCAATTCTCAGACATTTTTGAAGAAGGAAAAGTATGTAAAAGAGCCTTTACAGAAATACAAGTGTTAATGTAGTTAACCCAGCATTTGCAATAGACAAGAACCTTATTGCTTAATTATATATCAACAAGTAATCTTAAATTTGTTGTGTTACAAGGGTAATTTACATTCAACTAGGCTATCAGACTTTTAAGTACCTTAGAAAATATTCTCTTAACAAAAATCTGAATTTATTTCATTTTGATTTTGATTGAGCCTCATCCAACTGTTACAGTAAAGCTAAATCCAGAAGACAGTGAAATTGCCCTTTAGGGGGCTATAGTCAGGATTATTGAGACAATGGGAATCCCGAGAAAGAACTCTATTATTCTCTTGACCAGAGAGACCTTGGTACTTGAGAGGCTGTACTGTGAGCAATACGCAGTCCCACAGAAGAGCCAATGGAGGGAGGAAAGAAGCCACAGTTAGCAAAGTCCTCAACATCCCACGGCTGACATAGCCAGGGAAGGAGCCATGGATCTTACTCCAGGTCCTTGAATGTGAATCCTGAGGTCTTTGACCTGACTTTGAACTGCACAAAGGTTATTTCTTAGCCTGTTAGATGGTCCTTAACAGGACAAGTAGAGAGCACACAATGGACAAATGACTGATAGCAATATACAAAGTCAAATCTCAAAAATAGGTAAAGGGCATTTAGGCCTATAACCTCTGTGCACATTACCCTGGAGGAATTGTTCTAACTTATCCTCCAGGTCTCGCTCACTCTCTTTCCCTCTCCCCACTCCCTCTCACTGGCTCTCCTTCTCTCTCCCACTCTCTCTCCATAGGCAGTTTACTTGTATCTGCTTTTGAACATCTTAACTGAATCCAGGGTTCTTACAGATATTAAGAGAAACTTCCTGCATTGGGAAAGCAAAACCTTAAATTAAACTGAATTATGAATGACAGAGCAGAGCTGGGGGAGGCTTGACTTAACCAGGCTTTTCTGTATCTTTATTCAGAAGATGGACAATTGATATTAATGTAACAAGCTTTACAACTACATTTTTTTATAATAAAATCACTTAATTGTTAAAAACAACTGGCAAATTAAAAACATCATGCAATTAAATTAACAGTCATTTAAACAAGTACTTGCCCACAAGCACTTGCCCGGACCTGAAGTCTATGCATCTCAATGAACATGTCTACAGTGTGGAGTAACCATTCTGGGGCTTCACAGTGAATTTTAAAGCCTTCACTATCAATTACATGTTTATGTATTTTATCTACCACAAAAGAGAAGAGTTCATGACAGTTAAAATTAGAAAACAATGAACTTTGTATATCCTTTTTCATGATTCCTGTATTCTGAATAGATCTGAAATACTAACACAGGCCAGAGGCCTGCCCAGTATCCCATAGACTCAAGGGCATGGAGGTTTTACTTGGTTGATAATCAAAGAATGGCTAGCTTGCCTAGGAATTGTAGCTGTGATGGTGATTTTGGACCTGTAATACACAAATTAACATGGAAGATCAAAACTGGTAGATCTAACCTTATGTTTACCATCAGGGATACAACTTCTGACTTGACACATTGGGAGTTTTATATAAAGCTCATTCGATGTGGGATGCCCTTCTGTATGCTGTAATTGTGTTTTATTACCATTGGTTAATAAAGATGCCGTTTTGGCCAATAGCCAAGCAGAATGGAGTCAGGTGGGATATCCAAGCAAAGATAAAGGAAAAAAGTACAGGGCATCTGAAAGATGCCAGCAGCCACTGGGGAGGCAAGATGTGAGGTAACAAGCCAAAAGCCTCGTGGTAAAATATAGAATAGTAGAATTCGGTCAATTCAAGTTATAAGAGTCATTTAATAACAAGACTAAGATAATAGGCCAAATAGTTAGTAATTAATATTAAGCCTCAGAGTGGTTATTCTTGAACTGTTGGGCAGGAGTCGTGCCAAAATTACCACTCAGAAACCGTATTATTTGCTACACTGTTTGGCCAATAGCTTAAGTGTATTTTTGGCTAAACTCATATCCTAAACTAACCTATCTCTATTAATATGTGTATCGCCACGTGGCTGTGGCTTACCAGCAAAGTTCAGACGAGCATGTGTCTCTGACTGCTCCATGGCTGCTCTCTGACTCCACCCTTCTTTCTCCCAACATTCAGTCTAGCTTTCCCTGCCTACCTAACTTCTGCCTTGCTATAGGACCAAAGCAGTTTCTTTATTCATTAACCAATAAGAGTAATACAAAGAGAGAAGGATCTCCTACATCATGAGAGAGAAACCCCAGTTACACTCATTCTTACCAAGGCCTTATGTCTGATTGGATGGGGAATGTGCACATTCATTTTTTACTTCCCAAATTAGATAATTACAGTCACCAACCTTTGATAACTCCTTTGATGTAAGTTGTTTATGTGTGTCTACTATACTATTAAACTGTCAAAGTCATCTGTCTAAACATCTGTCTTTGTCAGCAACATATTCTTAATGTATATTTTTCTAATGAGGATCTCCCTTTTTTAAACTTGGAGAACTGTATTTACTGCTATTGAGGGTCTAATGTTGATGAAGCACTTGATTTTGTTTATTTTGGGAAGTTTCATTTCATTTTCACTAAAGGATAGTAATGATAAGTCTCCCAAGTATATAGTATTCTTGACCATCAGAGTTTTCCTGTTTTCTTTCAGCCCACTGAGCACACCATCCTGAATTATGGGGTTTATTGCTTAAAAACCCATTCCTCAATGTATCCAAGTTTGTCAATTCATGATAGATTGCTTTTCTCTGGTAATTTCCACATTTGTTTACTTGACTTTTATGTGTTACAACCATTCTGTAGCCTTTTTAGGGTCATTTGGATCATGACATGCATTTGGATGCCTTTAACCCAGAATTGGAAGCCTTTTCATTATCAGTATTTCTTGGAATAAGTTTTATCTTCTTACCTTTTCTTCTTGAATTTAGACCGCCAGATATCAGATATCCCCTTACTTTTAGTTGCATAGGCTTTCTCCCCCTCAGTCTTGTTTTCCTTTTTCTTCTAACTGGATCATAGAAAATCATTAGAAAATGACCTACTCTGAGTTTCAAAGTCTTTTTATTTTGATGTGATGGAGTCTGTCCTTGAAGCTCTATTGAAGTTTCTGCTCTGACAGTGATTTATCAAGTTCCAGGTGTCCATTTGGCTCATTCATACAGCTCCTCATCATTAATCAGTAGATTTTATTCATGCCTTATTATGTTGTCTCTTAAGTCCTCCTATAACTAGATGAACTTCTTCAAGATTATTACTGTAAATCATTTGCCACATACTCAAATTGCCATTCTTTGACTCAACAGCTTGATCTTTATTTTGTCCCTTTGGTGGTATGCTTCTGATTTTTTAATATCTTTTTAGAACAATCAATTTTCCCACTCTGTGAACTGGCTTTGACAGGTAAAAGCCTGCAGTTGTCAAACTAGTTACAGACTCTGACATTTTGGTCCTTCTCTATAAGTTTACCCACCCCACTTCTTTTACCTCCTCAGTGATAGCAGTGTTAGATTAGGGTAATTTTGCAGTGTCAGGGCCGTGTCTTGTGCTGAGAGCTATACATTGTCTTTTCCTGGGACAGTGCACTCCAAAAATAGGATCCATGTTTGTCAGTCACATAGTCTTCCCTTCCTTATCTACAAGAGTTCTCGTGGCCTTCTGCCACAGTTCCCTTCCTAGATGTCACTCTTTCTCTAATCAAGCAGGGTTCAGTCTGGGTAGAGTTTAATATTTCTTGGCTCCTATCAGATTACTACTTCTGTCTACTGGAATCCAGACTTTATATGGCCAGGAAATCTTTCTGTTTTGCTTACTACTGTTTTCCTATTATCTAGTCCATGAGTGAGTGATTATAGAGAAGAAGAAATAGGAATTCTCAAATGAATGATTGGCTGGAGTAGTGTTCTACTGTTTTCCTCCTTGTTTTGAAGTAGTGTTGCAAACACCAAGCCTGTTCTACCTATTGTTAGTGAAGATAGAACAGAACAAACAGCCCTTCCTGGGAGGGTTGTGGAAGAAGAAGGATGCTTTGCTATTTGTTCACCAAGTCCTGCTAGGTGATAACAACTCAATACAAAGACTTGCTTCCTCTATTCCTTTGAAGGCTCTAGCACCTGACATCTGGTGCTACATAGGAAACAACTCAAGGAATACTGTACCCTTGTATGTTTGTTTTGATATTTAATAAGAAAATAAGGTAGAGAAACGTTGAAGTCAGTTATCACTTTTGTTACATACTTTGGGGAAGTCTTGAGGTATTATCATAATTCATCATATGTAGTTGAATTTTATAATTGACCAGATAAATAAAGAAGGGATAAACAGAGGATAACCTATGTATGGATTTAAACTACCCTTAGCAGTAAGCAGATATTTTCTTTATTTTGAACTGTTTTAATAAAGAGCTTGCTCACCATTAGCTACCCACTTACTACCTGCACTGTCAAGAAGAGTAAAGAACACTGTGGAGCTGTAGGTAGTGGACACACAGGGACTCCGCAGAGCTAGCAAAAGTCTGCAAGAACGCTCAGAGAATAACAACATGGATACATTGTAGAGGGTTTGACGGTATACGGTTAAGGGAGATTGCATTTAAATTTTATTAGAAAAAGAAAAGATGGATATCAAAATTAGCAGGTTAGAAAAAAATCTTCGAAAAATTCTGAGGAAAGGAGTTTGAGAGTACTAATACCGAGATTATAATTTAGGAAAGGGGTATAAGAATAATGATACTGAGAGATCATAACCTAGAAACTATAGAAACCTTTCCTTGTGTCTTTACAAAAGTGAAGTTCACAGCACCCACATTGGGCAGCTCCCAATTGCCTGTAACTCCAACCCCAGGGTGTTTTGTCATCCTTGGCTTCCACTGACACCTTAAACATGCACACATACCCATACAGAGATGCAATGCATGTACATAATTTAAAATGAAATAAATATAGAAAAGTAAAGTAGAAATAAATCTTATGACAGATGCTGTGAAAGGGGAAACGTTTCCGTATCATTCATAGAATCGTTACGAAGCTGATGCTGACTGCAGTAGTAAGAGAGGCCAAGGACTTTCTTCTAGATTAGCTTGTAGTAAGGGATGCAGTAGTAAGGGAGGCCAAGGACTGTCTGCTAGATTAGCTTGTAGCAAAGCCTCGATGGAATATCTACCTAATGAACCTTTACTATCTAGAACATCAAGAGAAACAACTGAAAAAGACAGTAGCAATGCCCTTAACTAATACATTAATCATACCAAATTAAATTGTGTAAATTATTTTATACTAACAAACTTATTACTACTGAAAGGGTTTAGAGAAAAACAATAACTGTCATGCTGACATATTTCTGGAATTGCTAGTAAGGACAGAAATGTGTCATATAGAATCACAACAATACAGGGGTGCTGTTATTAGTCATGAGTATTAAAAATTAGGAAGTTTAATGCCGGGCGGTGGTGGCGCACACCTTTAATCCCAGCACTCGGGAGGCAGAGGCAGGCGGATCTCTGTGAGTTAGAGACCAGCCTGGTCTACAGAGCTAGTTCCAGGACAGGCTCCAAAGCCACAGAGAAACACTGTCTCGAAAAACCAAAAAAAGAAAAAAAATTAGGAAGTTTAAAGTCATCACAAACCATGATTTGTTATAATGAGGTTTTGAAGTGCACTTTAAAATAATACTAAGGGCAAGAGAGTTATCAGCAAAAATATTTATATTATGAAAACGTCAGAAATTCCTGAATGGTTAGCTTCCTGGCAACAGTGCAGTGTGTGGCTGGAAGGTTGCTCTACAGACAGATGCTAAAGAGGTCCCTGAGCCATTTGTATTGCTTCGTATCTGCCTGTCAATTATGGATCGGTTTCTGTGGTCAGTGGGCTCCTAGTTCATTTTTATTCTTACTATTAATTTGGAATTTGCACACTTATTGCCATAAGATTATATGAATACATTATATTTATAATTAGAAAACATAAAGTGGGTGCCGCATAAACAAATATATCAAATTCTGTTTAAAATTCAGTCCCCCCACTAGAAATCTTTCCCTGATTAATCCCAGTGGTATTGGTCATCATTCCACAGCGCACCCCACGCTTATGCATTCAGTTTGTACCATACTCATTTGCATGTTTAAAAAAACAATTTATGAACATAATTACAGTGTTTCTGCATTTATATAGTATGATCTCCAAACTGAATTATAAGCTGGAGGTTACTAGAAAACACCAATGCATTTCCAATGCACTTCTAGAATAATTTATGTGACACTTTCCACATGGCAACTTGTTAGCATACTGAGAATCAAAAGACACTTTGGTCTGGACTTGTCTGGCAGGAGGAGGAGGTGAAAGAAACAATCCAGCATTCCTACAGTTCTCGTTGTCGCTCAGTCTGAGTTGCTGAATTAAAATAGAAGTATACAAAAAGATGCATCCTTACTCTTCTAAATGCTCACTTTTATTTTAGATTCTTCCAACAACACCTTTCACGGAACAGTTTGCTATACTCATTTTCTGCTCATAGATGATACTCCTTTCCAGTTCCTTTCAGAATTCACCCATTTTCTTACTAGGTTTTGATGGCAAAGGAAAAACAGTTCACTGCTTCTTGTGGATAGCAGCTGTAGTCACTCACTAGTTGCTTGATAAACACAGTACCAGATGTACAGGCATAACAGAAATGAAAAGACATCAATGAACTGAAAATTCTTGCTTCCAATATTCTGGTAGCAAACAATCTGTAAAGTTCATTGATGATTGCTTAATCCTTGATAAACGACTGTAGTTGTGACTTTCTGGGGTCGCTTAGAGAATCCTAACCCACCTCAACACTCTCCATCTGTTGGGAATTCTTGCCCTTGATCACAGAAATGAGATAAGAAGTATCCCCCTACATGCGTGTGCCATATATATATATATATATATATATATATATATATATATATATATATTAGCTAAGGAACACTACAAGTACTTCTCTTCTTGTCACTGGCAGAAGATAAATGTGACAACTTACCTGTGGTAATCAGTGGACACTTTTATTAATTGCAGGGAACAGAGTTTTGATTGTAAACTGTGAGGAAATCTTAAAAAAGGAAACTGGAATAAATTAAAAACTAAAAACAGGAGAAATTCAGAAAAAAGATGGAAAGGAAATGAGGTAGGCAAATATGGTCTCAAAGGTTAGAGATGATACTATTAAGATAGGTAGATATGGTTACAGTGCCTATTAAATAATATTATTAAGGTAGGTGGATAGGGTGTCACGGTTATGCAAGCTTTGTATAAACTTGAACATAACTTGGAAGAAGGAGACATGACTGAGGAACTGTCTCCACCAGATTGGCCTGTGAACATGTCGATGAGGACATTTGCTTGATTGCTGAACGATGTAGAAGTGCCCAGCTCACGGTAGATAAGGAGGTATGCCTAGGTAATATAAGAAAGCAGGCTGAGCAAGTCATAGAGAACAAGCCAATAGGCACTGTTCTTCCATGGCCTCTGCTTCAGTTACTGCCGCCAGCTCCTGCCTTTAGTTTCTGTCTTGATGTCCTTGGGCGATGATGGACTGCCACCTGTAAAACAAAGAGACCCTTTCCTCTGCAAGTTGCCTTTGGCCAGGGTTTTATCACAGCAACAGAGACCAAACTAAAGATATGGTTATAATGTGTATTGAACAGTATTAAGTAAGGTAGGTGGACATGATTAAAATGCCTACTAAGAGATACTGTTAGCAGCTAGCTCAGTCCAACGTGGTAATAAATAAATAGATAGATAGATATATAAATAAATGAATAGATAGATAAAGTAAGTAAGTTTCAGGTACTACACTTAACCTTTGAATGACAAAATAAATGTAAATACTAGAGAAAAACAGCCAGGAAAAAAAAGCAGCAAGAGCAGAAACTGGACTGACAACTGAGCTGGCCTTGCCTTTCTATGGCTTTAACTGTATTTTAGGTAGAACATTTGACATTATACAGCTAAAATTGAAAAATAATGATTCAGGGCTGCGGAAATAACTCGATGATTAAAGCACTTGCTGTGCTTGAGGACCAGAAATTCATGTAAATGCTAGGTGAGTGTGGTGGCTTGCCTGTAACTCTAGCCTAGGGAAGGCTGAGATGGGGTCCTCAGGACGTGTTGGAATGAGACTAGCCATATCTATGAGCTCTGAGTAGGACAGAGAGACTGTGACTCAAAGAAGTGGAGAAGAGGAACGGGGTTGGTTCATGACATCATCCGTGGCTTTCACATGCGCATGCCTGCTCTCTCCTACCAAACCCCCTGCCTCCCTACTCACTCAGTTCCATGTTCTCTCTCACTGTTAAAGTAAAGCTGAACAAACCCACCAAGTTGATTCTAAGTTGGCCAACTACACCTGAACATGGGGCCTGCCCTATTGTGTGATATATGCCCAGTGTTACCCCATTGAAGAAAAGTAACTTCCATATTTTCACAGCTATCCGTCGCCAGTAGCTCCTCAGGTAGGAGTAGGATTTCATGCTCACCTCCACCCTTCAGTCCTGGGATGTTGTGTGGTTTGAGTTTGTGCTGGTCTTTTTCATACTCTCAGGCTCTGTGAGTGTCTATATATTTCTGCCCTAGTATGTCTGGAAAAGGGTGTGTCCTTGAAGTCATCCGGCATCTCTGACATATATATATTCTATCCCATATTTACATAGATGGCTAAGCCATGAGTGGAGGGGGTGTGACATAACTGTCTCATTTAGGCTTAAGCATCCCGTAGTCTCCTAGTCTCTACGTTTACCAGTTGGCTTTCTGTGTTAATTGTCAGCTACTGCAAACACAGAGGAGATTAAATCCAAGACACAGCCTAACCCAAAGGTTAAACTTGAGATGACTATCAAAACATGATTGATACATGAAATCCTGGCATTGTATTAGCGGAGACAAATTTGAACAACAGAATGCAAAGTAATACATGCTGATGAGAGAGAAACATCTGAGCACCGAGGAAAGACTTTCGGATGAATTTTGCTCAGTTGCATAATAGATCAATAAATATGTTGTCTTTTTCCCAAATGAGATTAAAATCACTTTGGATTTTATCAGATTTAGTTGTGACACCAAGATGAAGATTAATACCCAGGAGGGCTAGTGATAAATCAAAGGAATTGTTATGTTCTGCTTATTAACACCATACACTGTTTTCAACATTAATATTTTCACAAGATGAACATGTCTTATATAAGCCTTGGCTCCTAATTTTGACACAATTGCTACTAATATAATCACTAGCAGAAAAATATTATCTTCTGCTCTAGCACATGAGTGAAGACACACATGCAGTTTGTATGAAGTAAGGAATTTCAACTGAGCTTAATGAAAACGGTTAACAATGGTGAAGGAACTGATGATATGAACAAATCACAGAAATATCCTTGCCTTTGGGGGACAGCGCTACTACACAAGGTGTATGCTATGTTTAGGGGTGTCTAAAATATAAGGAAGAGGCTATACGGGATGTGACCTTCCACAACTAAACAGTCCTCCACCTCCATACTGCAGTCTCCTCTCCTCAGGGCATCCTATCTGCACCACCCTCACCCATAGACAATTGATCCGTACTTAACTTCAGTTGCTGTAATTGCATTCCATCCACTGGGGAACTTAAAGACAAAGGATTTACTTCACAGGAATCTGAAAGTCCGAGATCTGGTGAAAACAGTTTGAGTTCTTCAGCCTGCTTTGCAACCCTTTGTCTTCCTCTTTTCTTCTCCTCATTCCTTATTTTATTTATTATTAGTATGTGTGTGTGTGTGTGTGGGGGTAAAGTCTAGCTATGTTGACCTCACTGACCTAGAACTCAGTATGTAGAGCAGGCTGATCTTGAATTTGTGATGACTTTCTGACTGTGTCCCAAGTTCTAGGATGCCCCTGCCTGGCTGCACCCTTGCCTTATGTCATGTGCTCACATGGCCAAGGAAAAACCCTCTGTTGTTTTTTCTTACTCATAAACACATTGGAGGAATGTGTCCTCATGAAGAAGTTACCCACCGAAAGCCCCATCTGGGAAACCTTGAGAGCTGGGGTTTCTACATAAGGCAGGGACTGGACACAAGCACTCAGGCCACACAATTAGCCATGCCACTTCAGTCGAGCTGAGGTTTGTCCTCCATCAGTGTGGGCTAATGCTGCCTTTCTCCCTCTTTTGTTTCCAGCAGTTACTTCCTTTCCTCAAGGTTAAGTTTTTTCAGCTATAATCACTAAGACTCAGCTATCATCACTAATGCACAGCTTAGCTTCCCCTTTGAGTGGATTTTTCATTATGAAAAATCCATGTAAAGCTTTGGAAATGTTGACTGTGTTTTTGTCCCAGAAACAACGAAGTGGAAACTCGAGGCACACTTCTGCAGAGAAAGTAGGTAACACCATGCTCTGACTTATTCATAAAAAATAAAATCACAGAATCTAGAGGCAATCAGTAAACAGAATGTGGTACTCAAGGATACAAGGGAGATTTTCCTGAGTTTCTCACATGACATGAAACGTGGCGCAATTCCCTTCCTGCCACGCACACTTCTCTTGTAGTGAAAAGCTCTCAATAGAATTGCTAGACAAATAAGATGGTTATTTTCCCTCTTCCGCTCTGAAAACAACTCTATGACTTATCCCCTCAGAAGTGTCTTTCTTCCCCGTGTTTCTCTGCTGTCATTTCCTGCTGGGTCCCAGGTGTTCCAATGGAATGAATCAGCTTCAGGGGTCAAATACTACTTCCCTGGAACAGAATCGCAAGAGAACTGTGAACACTTTTCTCATTTTAAGTTTTGGCTTCTGGGTTCTCTTGGCTTATGACACTTTGCCACTGCTTGGTCTTCTACCTCTCTGTGGAATTCTTTGAAAAATCAGGAGAAAATATGTTCTGTTTCTCCTCATTTAAAATTGTGGGAGGTGACAAATAAATTGAATTAGTTCACCCCACAATCATGAGGGCCAGAGAAAGAACTATCAACTACTGAAAATTTAGAAGAGAGGGTGACATAGTGTCAAATTTGAAGACAAGAATAATAATAGATTTTTAAAACAACAATTAGAGAAAAAAATGCTTCTAATTTTTTTATGAGGTAAAGAAGGAAGAGGAGGAGGACAAGGATGACGAGGAGGAGGAGAAAAAGGAGGAGGAGGGGGAAGAAGAAGAAGAAAAAGAAGGAGGAGGAGGAGGAGGAGGATAAGAAGAGCCTCAAATAAACAGGAAACCTGCTTCATTCTCTCTACATAAGTAAATCCAAGGGCTGTAGGAGAATAGCCTTACAGTCCCCCTTTTCATTCTTCTGAGGGTGGAAGGTGTTGACACAGAAGGGGACTCCAAGCTTCTCCACCTTTGAGCATCTTATTTTGCTACAGCCTTAGTCAGATCATCTGGAGTTTCCCTCCTGGCGGAAAAGTACATTATAATGGACTGCTGACTCCTGCCTAGGTGGAGGTGTGGGATCATATATACCTGAGCAATGGATGCAGAGGCAGTGGGGTGCTCCCAGAGAAGCTTATGAGGAGATGAATCCCAGCCTGAGCAAGATCCTTGCCTTTCCGGAGGTTTCTCACAGAACACCCCAAATTTCCCTTGTTAGCTTTGCTCTCTGCTGCCTGTTTCCTCAAAGCAGGCACTCACGAATCATTTGCTGAACAAACTTTTGCCTGCAATTAAATTAAAATTTCCTGTTGGGGGAGGAAGAAAAACATTTTTAATTATTGAAAAAGACTGTTGCAACTCCAATTTGTTACTTAGGAGAGAAACTAGAGAATCAAGATCAATAAATTATCTATCTTTTTGTCTTGTTTAATTATATTTTAACACTGTTTTACTATATTTATGGGAAAACCAACAAACATTTGAGAAAAATGTTCTTTTAGAAATTTCATTAGTTAATACATAAAGAAAAATGAGAGAATTTGCTGTTTTTGTTACCCCATAAAATCAAATTTAGGGCAAGTTTTCCATTGGAATCTAAGAACAGTAGGTGAGAAAGGTGTGTGTGGGGGGGTGTGTTCTACTCTCGCTCTTCATGGGTGATACTGGTTTCTTACATGATTTGACTTTTAAGTAAGATTAGTTGTAGTTATTTTATCTCTTATCTTCCTTTCTTTACCCTACTTACATAAAAAGGAACTAGTTGCTTATACACACATGGCAAGAACTGCATAATTTCTACCCATCCGAAGACGTTTTACCTTCGGCAATCTGCAGTGCTTTCAATTCCATCCTGAAGTTCTTTCTTTGCCTCTCCTTTCACCACAGCCTTGTTCACATAATTTGAGAGAGACTTGGTGTTACCAGTTGATGAGCTTACTTAGAAATATAAAAACAGGGGCTGGAGAGATAGCTCAGTAGTTAAGAGCACTGACTGCTTTTCCAGAAAACCTGGGTTCAATTCTGAGCCCCAACATGGCAACTCACACCTGTCAGTAATTCCAGTTCCAGGGTAACTGACACCCATGGCAAGACACCAAAGCACATAAAATAAAAATAAATAAATAAACCCTGTAATTAAAATTAAAATCAATATAAAACCATTCTACAGTGATATGTTTCCCTTTGATTTATTTAGATCGTCAGTGTTTAATTTTTGAAAAATAAAGTACGGACGATGTATTTGATCTTTAAACATATACAATTTATAAGCTTTCAAAATAAGCAAACATTCTTGAACATTTATAGAATGAATTACTCCCCACTGGAAGTGGAGTGAGCATCCAGTTGAGCAGGCCTCCTCATTTTTATATTTATATCATCATTGCATATAGGGTGGAATCTGCCTCTTACTTTATTTTTTTTTTTTTTGTTTACTTTTTTTTTTAAATTTATTTATTTATTTATTAAGGATTTCTGCCTCCTCCCCGCAACCGCCTCCCATTTCCCTCCCCCTCCCCCGATCAAGTCACCCTCCCTAATCTGCTCAAAGAGCAATCAGGGTTCCCTGACCTGTGGGAAGCCCAAGGACCGCCCACCTCTATCCAGGTCTCCTAAGGTGAGCATCCAAACTGCCTAGGCTCCCCCAAAGCCAGTACGTGCAGTAGGATCAAAAACCCTCTGCGATTATTCTTGAGTTCTCAGTATTCCTCATTGTCCTCTATGTTCAGCCAGTCCGGATTTATCCCATGCTTTTTCAGACCCAGGCCAGCTGGCCTTGGTGAGTTCCCGATAGAACATCCCCATTGTCTCAGTGTGTGGGTGCACCCCTCGCGGTCCTGAGTTCCTTGCTCGTGCTCCGTCTCCTTCTGCTCCTGATTTGGACCTTGAGATTTCTGTCCCGTGCTCCTCTGTAGAAGGCATGTACGAGCACCAGAAATAAGCAAGCAAAGACTGTTGGTTAAAATGATTTTCTGACAGCTACCATTGTCACCTGGCTTTTTTCCATTTTCTTTGATTTTAACTAAAGTAAAATGTCACAAATTGTAATATGATAATATAACATTTTATAGTGCTTGGTTATGAAAACCCACACATTCTAGAAATATATCAAATGCAAACTGAAGTGTCTCATTGTCCACACACCCCATTTCCTTCTGTTCCTGGTGATAGTTTAAATTATAACCTGAACACTCAATTCATAAACGAATGTGTGAACTTTTAAACACAACTGGGGGTGTACTAATTATGGAATGTGGTTACTTAATGTTTCATTCAAAGATCGAGACCAGGAAAGATGGCTCAGTGGGTAAAGGGATTTGGAACCAAGTCAAATGACCCAAATTCAATTCCTGTAACCATATGGTCAAGGCAAGAGCAGATTCCTGCAAGTTATCATCTGACCTTTGCACATGTATGCATACACACACATCTATATATATATGCATACAAATAATAAATGTGATAAAATTGTTAAAACACTACTGAGTTTTTTGAGTTGATCTTGGATCCTATACATTACTGAAGATGCGCATCAGGTGTAGGAGTCCCCTGGTAGAATTTTTGGGCTCATTTATGTATAATATCCTAATGTCTGCATATAGTGAAAGTTTGACTTCTTCCTTTTCTATTTGTATCTCTTTGATCTCCATTTGTGGGCTTATTGCTCTAGCTAGAACTTGGAGTATATATTAAATAGATATAGAAAGTGTGGACAGCTTTGTCTTGTTCCTGATTTTAGTGGAATCACTTTGAATTTTTCTCCATTTAATTTGATGTTGGCTGTCAACTTGCTGTATATTGCCTTTATTATGTTTAGATATGTTCCTTTTATCCCTGATCTCTCCAGGACCATTATCATGAAGGGGTGCTGGATTGTGTCAAAGGTTTTTTTTTAATTAATTAATTTATTTATTTATTAAGGGTTTCTGCCTCCTCCCCGCAACGGCCTCCCATTTCCCTCCCCCTCCCCCGATCAAGTCCCCCTCCCTCATCTGCTCGAAGAGCAATCAGGGTTCCCTGATCTGTGGAAAGCCAGCAGTAAAAAACAAGGACTTCTTGAATTTTGCATACAAATGGATGGAAATAGAAAACACTATCCTGAGTGAGGTAAGCCAGACCCAAAAAGAGGAACATGGGATGTACTCACTCATATTTGGTTTCTAGTCATAAATAAAGGACATTGAGCTTATAATTCATGTTCCTAGAGAAGCTAAATAAGAAGGTGAATCCAAAGACAAACACATAGGCATCCTCATGAATATTAACCTTTATCAGGAGATGAAAGGAGACAGTGTCAAAGGTTTTTAAAGCATCTAATGAGATAGTCATTATTACTTTTTTATTCTTTTTTTTATTCTTTCAGTTTATTTATGTGTTGGACTACATTGACAGATTTCTTATGCTGAACCATCCCTGCATCTCTGAGATGATACCAACTTGATCATGGTAGATGAATTTTTAATGTGTTCTTGGGTTCAGTTTGCCAGTATTTTATTAAGTATTTTTGCATCAGTGTTCTTGAGGGAGATTGGTTGTAATTCTTTTTGTTTGTTGAGTCCTTGTGCAGTTTGGGTATCAGGGTAACTGTAGTCTCATAAAAAGAGTTTGGCAACAGTCATTCTGTCTGTTTCTATTGTATGGAACAATTTGAGAAGTATTGGTATTAGCTGTTCTTTGAAGTACTGGTAGAATTCTGCCCTGAAACCACCAGAACCTGGGCTTTTTTTTTTGGTTGACAAACATTTGATGATTGCTTCTATTTCATTGTTTATCTGGTTTTGATTTAATTTTGGTATGTGGTACCAATCCTGAAAAATGTACGTAGATATTTTTTCTTTTATTGAAAATGGGCTTTTTTTCATATAATTTTTTTCTGACTATAGATCCCTTCCCCATACTCTGCCCCCTTTCTCTTCCCATCTGGATCCATACCCTTTCTCTCTATCATTGGAAAACAAGCAAGAACTAAGGAACAATAAAATTGAATGAAATACAGCAAGGTAAAACAAAACAAGTAAACAAAAAAACCAACAGATCAGAATTGGGCAGACCAATGAAACAGAAGGAAAAAGAGTCAAAGCAGAAGCATATAGATGCAAAGACACACAGGGTCCCACACATAGAGGAATCTTATAAAAATGCCAATCAGGAAGGCATAATATATACACAAAAGACCTGTTTACAAATTAATACTCAACATTAAAAGTCAAGTGACCCCCAAATATTCTATTGAGTTTGTTCTCTGTTGGCCATCTACTGCTGGGCACGGAGCCTATGAGAAAAAGTGGTTTGTTTCCCCAGCAAGACTCCCTTGGAGAAAACTAACTTTTTATTCACCAGTGGCAATCAATTGAAGATTGCTTTGGATTAGGGATGAAAGCAGCACTGCCCATACAGAAAAGGATTACTTTAAGGCCTAGCTGTAGCCCTTAGTAAAGTGAAGTAGCCTGACAGAGTCCCTGCCACACTTAAGAAAACTGGCACTACATGTACATTTTGCAATACATGTGATACTTTCACCATTTGCAAATAATATAATGTCATTTAAAGTATTTAACCATTTCCCATTGCAAGACCAATATAATTTTTCAGTTAATTCAAGGAAGACTTTTTTGAATAGATCACAAAAAGCAGACATTTAATGCAATAAGTTAAATGAACACTTTGATAATTTACAAATTTGAATATCATTTGTATTTTGGCCAATGTATTTGAGAATAGATATCAAGTTATACTTTTAAAGAAATTTATACTATAAAATAAATATAAAGTATCATTTTAGTATTAACAAATAAAAAAATAACATCAAACCATGCTGCTCCTAAAAGTTAGAGGTCAGATGATGCATCAGGCAGATCCTATTAAACTCCATAGAAAAACTAGTCTGTGTTTCTTGAATACTTCTAGCTAGTAAGAGGAAGGGGGGCCTGACTCTGCCTATAATTTTATTGTTAACGTAGTTTTCAAAATGTAGATAAATGGGATGGGGAAAAACACCAATAATTTAGCTAAAGGTGACCAACCTGAAGAATTCTAAAGGAGACTCTGAAGAAGTGCTGCCTGAAGACTAAGATCTCCCTAATCTTCGTGTCTCATGGATCAGCTTATGTCTGGTGTCTGTGTCTCCAAGACAGGGAACTGAAAGCTTCAATCTGAAGAAAGGGATCAGTGTAAAGGGACGTAGTAAGGAATGTGTCTCATGGTATGTTCTACATGTGGTGGCCCACACTGGACAATGGTTACTGATAAATTAAGGTTCATGCAAACCTCACGCATTTCTGAATACAAATAGAGGAAAGAACTATGAGAATATAGACACCAATATGGAGAAATGTGGAAAAAATAAAACAATGGCTATAACCAAACAATCTACACAGTGATTGAAATGTTATGTAGCTCACCTCAGAGGAAGAGGAGAAGGAAGAAGGGGGGGAGAGAGCTACAACAGGACTAAGGCATGTTATAAAGTAAATACGTGAAGATAATAGCAGAGAAATCTAAAATTTTGTTGCAAAATATTAATAGGAAACATTCAAGATAAAGTTAACTCCATCTCCTGCAAAAGTGATTAGAAATAAGAGCGTCAAACAGAAGACCTGAGTGAATTAAAGCCCCATCCAGTAGTGCCAACAGTGAAGCATGCACATTTAAGAGAGACCACAGTTTCAGGGGTGATACTCATAAGTAATGTTTTAGAAACAGTAATGAAGTAAAACCACAAATTCTAGATGGGATATATCTATCATAGGCTGCATCAGTGGATTAAATTATACTCTTAGTGACAGAACATAATCAGCACATTCGGAAACAGTAAGTTGATCCAAATATCCAGAGAGGAAAAGGGGGTCACTCAGAGAGAGATACCGAGACTGTTGTTGAAGACACCTCATACTTAAGCCATCAAACATGGTGAAACTCAACTGGTACCTGACTAGAAGCTTCTCTCCTACTAACTAGTGGTCATGGTGTTGGAAGGCACTATACATCTTACTGGAGGAGAAAAGTATTTTTTTGTTTGTTTGTTTGTTTTGTTTTTCGAGACAGGGTTTCTCTGTGACTTTGGAGCCTGTCCTGGAACTAGCTCTGTAGACCAGGCTGGTCTCGAATTCACAGAGATCCGCCTGACTCTGCCTCCCGAGTGCTGGGATTAAAGGTGTGCGCCACCAATGCCCGGCGAGAAAAGCATTCTTTATTCTAACCCAGATACGATAACTATGAGTTACAATAGTGACCTGATAGCAAAATATACCCACTGGTGCAATAGTGCCAAAGTTGTTACGGGAGCAACTACTCAGTTTATTCATTTACTTATTTAAGACCTACTCCATGAGGTGCAAAGCTGTTAATATGGCTAAGGACTTAAGACCAGACGGGCTAGGGGTCCCAGGGGGGAAACCTATTACTATTATTGTGCTAAAGGAATATGGCAATAAATTGACTTCTATAGACATATTGCTATACCCATAGATTAATGCATCACTAAATCCATGTCAGAGAGGCATTTCCTTGCAGCAGATGATAATTAACATAGAGACCCACAATTGACCAATGTGCTTAGAGTTAGAGACTTCAGAACATGCACTCTTAAATGGAATCCTTCGATCACAACCTTTTACCCTAGGTTTAAGGACCTATGCAGAAGAAGAGGGAAATTTGTTAGAGCCAGAGGTGATGGAAGACTCCCAGGAAACTGTTCTTCAGACATAATGGCACTGATACATATATGAACTCACAGAGACTGTGGAAGTATGCATAAGACCTACACAGGCTCAAGCCAGACCAAGTCCATCATAAAAGAGAAGTGTGGTGTTTTGAAAATGGCCTGCAAAGAAAGTGACACTATTAGGTGTTGGAGGAAGTATGTAGCTGTGGGTGCGGGCCTTGAACCTTTTTTCTCAAGCTTCACTCAGTGTGACAGTCAATGGACTTCCTGTTGCCTGCCTATCAAGATGTAAGGACTTTCAGCTTCAGCACCATGTCTGCCTGCCTGCTGCCATGCTCCTTGCCATGATGATCATGGACTAAATCCCTGAAACTGTAAGCAAGCCACCCCAATTAAATGTTTTCTTTATAAGAGTTGCCATGGTCATAGTGTCTCTTCACAGCAATAAAACCCTAAGATAAGGAGGAATGAACACACTCCTAGCCAAGAAGCTATTCATGACGCTGGTAGAGGAGGTAATGGCTAGTTTCTTCAATGAAGAGACCCTGGTATATCAACCACAGCCCAGGGCAGGTTTCATGATCAGGAGTATTTAGCCAACACTAAAGGGTCTCCATGGCTTGGAGAGTGCACATGTCTATGTGCTTTTTTTGTAGTTGTTTTTGTTTGATAAGAGAGAGGAAGAACCTGAAACTGGGTGGGATTGGAAGGAAAGATTTGGGAACAGTTGTGGGGAGAAGAAAGAAGACAATCAAAATATATCAATATGCAAAACTTAAATATAAAGGCTTTAAAAAACTAAATCTGCAAGAAAAATTCAGTAATTTTTAATATAAAAAAGTATATCTGTGTGATATGAATATATGTGTACATGCATGCCCATATGTGTGACTGCAGATGAATGCTTGATACAGTGCACATGTGGAGTTCAAAGGACAACTATAGGCACTGTCTTCCATCTTATTTGAGAAAGGGTCTCTCACTTGATGCTGCATGCACTAAGTCATACTGTGAACTCTCAAGGATTCTCCCATCTCCATCCCTGACTTTTGTCTTAAGAGCTGGGATTACAGGTAAATCCACTTCCTCTGAATGTAAATGCATTCCGGGGATTAGAATCCAAACAGCAGCACTATAACCATTGTTCCACCTTCCTTCCCAGCCTTGTCATTTCTAAGGCAGAAAGGAAAAACAAGGAAATCGCCAAGTTCAGAAAATCAAGCACATAAGAGAGAATGCAGCCATGTTTACCTCTAGAGTCAACTGTGGAACTGACGCATTATACCTAGCTAGAATAGTCAAACATGGAGGCTGAGAAGGAGAGCTCTGTCTGCCGACACCTCGGCTCATCAGTAGAGCAGCTTGGTGATGAACCATGAGGTTTGTTTTCTTCCTTTAGTGACTCTGTGATGCCAGGTAACCATTAGACCAGTATTTAGCATATACAAGTAGAAACCAATGAAATTTCAAATTAATTGAAATTAGATCTTCTGAAGACATGGTGAATGAAATGGGGAGCTTGAGTTGGTGACATTTGACCTGACAGATCTTCAGAAACTGTTGGATTCATACATCTCTGTCCATGTGGGAAACTTTAAGATTAGAGATGAAAAACCAAAAATCAAAAACAAAAGCAAGAGAAAGGATGTGAGACTTTTGATTATAGAGTGTAACTGTCATTAAAAAGTAAAACAAAAACAAAAACAGAAACCAATGGCTTACAGCTCTCACCACAATTACCAGAAGACATTTCAAGGCATGTTTCATCTGCCTCTTAGATATGAAAAGACTATTTACAGAAAGTTTTAGATTTTTAAATTAAAAATCTCCTTCTCTTGTTTGTATATCTCACATATAAAATAATTCTAAGGAGGACTTAGATTAATGTTTGCTTCCATTTACAACTTAGTTAATTAAACTCCCTTAAAGATTTTGAACTTCATTTATAAATTTAATATGTTCAATTATCTTCGTGAACACTTTAATTATCTGACAAACAAAACAGTTCAGAATACTAAGGCAATCCATATAAAACTAACAAGTTAAGCTTATAAAACCATGAATCTTTAGTTTCCTTAATGGTAAATTACTATTGGCAGCTTAACAAAACTTGAGACTTTTCAATTCAAAAAATTGCCTGAGATAGTCACCTATGCATTAAACTAGGAATTGAAATGCTAATCTATAAATACTCCCTTGTTATCTCTATTAGATGGAGCAGCTCTAAAATGTGCACAGTATGCTTTGATAGACTTTATCACTTCAGTCTATTCTCTCCCCAAGTTTATTCAACTAAGAAAAAGGATGCCTTAAAACACCAGACAGACATGGAATGTAATTACAAATAAAAATTACATTTTTAAGCAACAAGTGGCTATTTTCCTAGGTAGTTCTGACTAGAGATGTTGAATGGAAAAATGAGACCTGCAGTTGAAAATACAGGAATTTCTATCTGTTAACACAACAGACAGACGGAGTCCTTGTAGTTAGTCTAACAGAATCCATATTCACAAACTCAGAATGAATTTGGTTGAAATGCATGTTCTCCATATCTTCAGACTGATTTTGATATCTAAATGCCCTCATTGGGTTGGAGTAAAATATGTGTTTATTCTATCAGACTCCTCTTCCTGATCTCTTTGCTGAGGGGTCATGACATCTCTGAATATGTAGGTGATGTACATGTGGGTCCTTCACCTGATGAGGTCTCTACTCACATTGTTGGTCATGGCACTCAAGGCAAAACCCTGGCTCTAGCCAGTCAGACCACAGTTGTGATAGAAACCAGGACACATTAGTGGGTAATGGAGAAAATAGTTAAAAACAGCCTGAATTAGTTGTTCCTGGCTGGCAAAATTCACTCTGCTGATGTTCTATTCAGTATTTTAATAAATACCTCAGTGAAAAATGAGCCCATAGTGATATTTTGTTTGTGCTGCAGCAAATAAAGCTTGCCTGAGGATCAGAGTGTGGACTTAGCCTCTAGTTTGTCAGAGGCCAGGCAGTGGTGGTTCACACTTTCAATCCCAGCACTTGAGAAGCAGAGGTGGGTGAATCTCTGTGAGTTCAAGGCCAGTATGGGCTACACTAGATTGATCCAATCTCAAAGAGAAACAGAGCCAGGTTGTGGTGGCTCACACTTTTAAACTTAGTACTTGGGAATCACATACCTTTAATTCTAGCACTAGGGAGGTGGAGACAGGAAAGAAAAAGGCAGGGTAGAGAGGGGAATATAAGGCAGGAAGAGACAGAAGTTCAAGGCATTCAGTCTGAGGAGTTGTTGAGAAAGGATCACTCCTCTTGGTCTGAGGATTCAGTAGAGGCAAGAACTGGCTGCTCTGATAATGCTTCGTTCAGCATTAACCTATATATCTGACTCTGGGCTTTTATTATTAAAACCAATTAGAATTTGTGCTATGTGAGCCTCATGCAGAAATAATAAAATAACATTCCCTATGCCTGTGTAGAACATGCTTCTTGTTAAATAGTGAAAAACAAGGGCAATATGACAAGAAAAGATAGAACAGAATATGTATCACATCAATTGACTTTGAGTTACAAAGGTAATGGCATTTGAAAAAGCAGCGTTTTATTAAATCAAAGAGGACTCCTGCCAGAAGTGATACAGAAAGAAATAGTGGGTTTTATCACAAGTATCAGGTAACTACAGTGTATGAAAAATGAGCTCACCATAGATAAGAAAGAATATAAATATGTCAAACATACCACACTAGAAACAGCAAAATGAAGCATGGATCCTTTTAGTGAAAGAAGTGAAACGTAAGCAAGAAAATGCAAGCAAAACAAAATAGAAAAAGATAAATTGCTGGAGCAGAAATATTTAGAATTCTTTGAAGATGGATGAAGCTGACCAACGTCTGCGGTCATGTGTTGTTTTATTCAGGCTTGTCCTAGAACTATGGCTTGAGGGTTAGCTAGACAACACTTGCTTTACCATGTGTGCAAATACATTTTTCCAAACTCATAGCCTTATTTCCAATGCTATTGGATTAGTATAATTTGCTCTTTTATTATTGTCTGAGTTTATAAAATATTATACATTGTAATGCATTAAATTTAAAAATCATTAACGAAATATTTTTAAAAGAATAACAAGTGTATTAAAAAATTGAAACAGACACTAATGTTAAGAAAACAAAAATTAGCTGAAGAACTGGTTCTTTGAGATAAGTTGAAACAATTTATAAAAATAAAATGACTTACAACATTCCCAACAAAGATAAGAAAGAATATCAAGTCTTAAAATCTGCTGCTGATGGAACAGTACAAATGATGAATAAATAATTGCATAAGATGTTTTCTTAATTTTGTGTAAATGCATTGTAAACTTCAGCTAGAAACATATAATCTATTAGTTGCTTAGCTTAATGCAACATCTTCTTACTAAAGGATGACAAAAGCGTTACCATTCTCCCATTGCACCAAAATCAGTAGGCAAGGGCATTTTCAGGAGAAATTTATTAGGAAATTAAATAATTGATAACCCAGCATTGTTTAGAGTCTCCTGCTTCTCTTTCTAGCTATGGCAAAGTAATTTGTATCTTGTTTTCTTATCTCAAAAATAGCTATGAAAGCAGGATAAAAATAATTAAGATAGAGTAGCTATTTAAAGTTATGGACTAGGGATATCTTGGGAACCCAGGTTCTGAGAGAGATGAGAAAGATGCTGTATTGAGTCTAACATTCTCCACAATGTTTTTCTTGATATCTTTGTGAGTAGATGGCCAAGAAGTAAGCAGAGGGTGAGAGACTCTGGGAATACCTAGGCTTTGCTTCTTTTTCTTTTACTTGTTAATTTTGTTTATTCAGCTTCCTTTATTATGCAATTGTTTTTGGTCACCTTTATCTTTTCTCTTCCCAACATTCTGCTTGCTTTATTTTTTTGTTTAACTTAGATTTTCCCTCCCTCCTTCACTGCCATCTTCCTTGTCTTTTTATTATATCTATTTTTATTCTAATTAATTCTTAACTGTATAGATTAAATTGTTTTTGTTGTTTTCTTTTTTTCCCAAAACATCTTTGGCATAGTATTTGTGTTTAATTTATTTAAATTTTATTTCTATGCCTGGTTTGGTTCGGAGTTGTTGCTGTTCCAGCTACATATTTTGTTTTGATATTTAAATGACACTATATTCCCCAGGTACACACATGAGATCTGATACATACTTTCAGCTATGTAAGGAAATGAAATCAACATCTAAAAAGCAGCAGCGTTTCTACCTCTCAGCCTTGAGCAGCTGAGAAACAAATGTGCTGGGGGATATCCACAAGAATCTCAAAGTAAAATAAAATTCTTAGAAGTAAACTCAAGGATGTGAAAGTCATCCTGAAGGAAAATTTATTGGTCCAGATGGGGGACAATGAAGACATCAGAAAATAGAAAGACCTCACCTGCACATTTATTAGCAAAATAAGTATTATAAAAACACTCACACTGCTGAAAGTGAATTTAAAAATGAATATACTCAGCTGAAATTACTCCAACAAACAGAATTAGACAGAACAACACTGAACTGTATTGGGTTGCACAGAGGACCCTGAGGTCCAAGAGCAGTCCTAAGTAGAAAAGTCAACTCTAGAGATGTATTACTCTGAGTTACACTGTGAGGTTCTATTTTTTTTAAAAAAAAAAAAATTGCATGGTATTGGTCGCACATGAACATTTAGAATAACAAGAGGGTACAAAACCTCATAACAAGCCCACAAACTGTGGTAACCTAATTTTTGACAGAAGTGTCCAAAACAGACATTTCTGAAGACAGCTTCAAAAATGCTGGCATAGAAACTGAATATTCACATGTGAAGAAAACTGAAAACCGTCTCTCATTTGGTGTAAGAATCAGTCAAAATTGACCAAAGACTTTCATATAAAATCAGGAACTTTCGAGACTTTTAGAAAACAACACAGGAAAAACACTTCAAAGGGATAGGAGGAGGTGAAGACTTTCTGATGTTCCAAGAAAATGATCTCAGGGTTTGCCAGATGAGATTTAATGAAATTTAAAAGCTTCTGTCCAGCAAAGGAAACAATTTTCAAAGTGAAGATAGCTTACAAAATAGAAAACAGAAATGTATGTATTTTTACCTACGTATCTGGCCAGAGATTAAGATTAAGAATCTGGAAGGAAACCCACAAATTAAAATAAAGAGAATCACCCAAATCAGTGAATAGACAAATGTATTGAACAGAGAGTTGAGAAGAAACGTACTTGGCCAATGAACACATGAAAAAGCGATCAATACACTTAGCCCTGAGGGAAATGCGATTGAAGCTACCTGGAGATTCCATTTGGTCACAGTCAAAATGCTGTCATCAATGAAAGCAAAAATGACCTCCAATGTTGAGGAGGAGGCAGGGAGAGGAAACCTACAATGCTGGTGGGAATTTAAAATGGTGCAGCCACTAGCAAAATCAGATCTACCATTCCTGAGTTTCTACTCAAGGACCTGGAAGTCAGCACATGGCAAGGTTCCTTTCCCAGCTGTTATGGTTGCACTAAGTACAATAGCCATCAACAGATAAACAAATTATCTATTTTAGATCCAATGCAATTTCATTCAGCAACAAAAAGAAGGGAATTGTGATGTTTTCAGGCAAATTGATAGAATTGGAGATAATGTTAAAAAAAATAAGCTAGATTCTTAGAGGCGAATACATAACTGTGCTCGTATGCAGAATCTAAATTTAAATGTGTAAGCTCAAAGCAGAGGCGAGACCATCTGAGGTGAGGAATGGGGCCGACGAGATGAGGGAGAGGAGTGGTGGAGGCTGTAAGGGGTGAATTGGAGAAAGTTGCAATAGTACATTTGAGAGGTCGCAATGAAACCCATTACTCTGCATTTTAAACAAAATTTAAAGCGGTCAATTCCTGAGAGAATGGAGCTCCAGGGAGAAGACAGAATGGATTAATGCAGTCTGTTTTATTGTTATGAGCAGAGCTGAGTTTCTCTAAACTTTGAAGCCGGTGATTCCCACCCTAATGGTGATTTAATCTGGAACCTCTGGGAGTTAATAAGGTTTAGATAAGTTCCTCAGGGTCTTCCATTTGAAGACCTCCACCAGTGTCTGAACTCTGCCTTCACTGTCCTGTGAAGACTCTGGCTGTCTGCACAAGACCACTGGAGACTATATCCTGCTATAGCCAGATCTTTGGTTTTCTGGTTATAGTGCTATGGGAAAACACATATTTTTGTTTAAATTGCCTAGTGTCTGGTACTGGCAGAATGTCTGGCTAAAGCAATGACACAATATATAAACTATATAGTCCACCAAAATCAAGGTAAAATTAAAGAACAAAACACCTCAAAAGCAAGTTAAAACATAAGAATAAGAAAACAATATAAATAAAAACTCAAAATATAACTAAAGGCAATTAAAAACACAGTTTGAGCAGAATTCGAGGGATATGTCTTACAATACTTGTTTATATAATTGTTGCAGTTTTCAGGCATCGGAAGCATTCTTAGTGTCGGTTCTCTTTATATTGATTTTGGTATGCCCATGTCTTTTAAGAGAATGTAATAATTTTAAACATTTATGAATCATTTTTGTATATCAGGAAAAAGTTTTTGTGTCAGATAGAAAATAATTTATAAGGCATAATATTAAGGGTGTTTGGAAAACTACATAGCAAAACAATAAAATAATGCTGCAAACTCTTAGTTCTCGAATCCTTTTTCCAAGAAGCTGTAGTAATACATTATGTGCTACTTCTTTTCATTCAGTGATTCTTACATGAGCAAATTTGGTATTTCTGTCTTAGATTATTGGTTTTCAACTCAGCCTTATGATTTTCGATATTGTTACCTTCAGAGAGACATAGGTAGGTGAACATAGATTTATGACCATTGCCCAAGCATATTTTTTTTTTTTATTGATTTTTATTGATCTCTACATTTTTCTCTGCTCCTCTCCCTGCCTCTCCCCTCCCCTTCAAACCTCATAGAAGAGAAACTGGGAAGTACACTTGAACTCATTGGCACAGGAGACCACTTCCTAAATAGAACCCCAGCAGCACAGACACTGAGAGAAAGAATAAGTGGGACCTCCTGAAACTGAAAAGTTTCTGTAAATCAAAGGACACGGTCAACAAGACAAAATGACAGCCTACAGAATGGGAAAAGATCTTCACTAATCCCACATCAGACAGAGGTCTGATCTCCAGGCATAATTTTGATTACTGCACCACTTTCATAAGTTTTCTAGTTTAAAGAAAGAATATTATATTATATTATATTATATTATATTATATTATATTATATAGTTAATCAGTGCATGAAAATTCTGCTTCTTTTGTTTTTCCATTGTGATATAGCCAACTGTGTGTAAATCCTCTGTCCGTGGAAAACTTCCATCTGTTGTAATGTAGAAGGAACACCCTAGTGCAAGATGCCTGGCTCCTCAGAGGACATACTACTAGCGTCATGTTCTTGTACTAGCTTGCTGAGTAGAAATCAGGGGAAATCAAGATTTTATAAGGTTTGGTGGTGAGACTAAATACATCTTGCATGCCCTGGCAGTCCATATTCCACAATTGCCACAGAGTTCACCGTCAAGTGGACCCCAAATTCTCAAATGTACAAATTATAAGACACACAGACTACATTTTGAGTCTATATGGGTGGTTCAATTAAGAGTTATGAGTAAGTGTATTGAGCTTTTCTCTGTGTGTGAAAACATTGTGTTCCATCAAATACTAAACACACAGAAGCTTTGGAAATGGGAAAGACATCCATTAAGCTTGAAAGTAGTACTTCGGATCCAGACAGCACTTTGTAACCTTGGAGCAGCCTGCTAAATCAAACCTATTATTTTAGAGGCCAACCAAGTTATTCCAAAACTCAGGAGAAAGGGCATATTTTCTCAAAATGCTTCTAGCACCTCATACATTAGGTATCTTAGTTTGGTACAAAAAGAACTTCCTTGAAACATTGCAAATATAAACCAATGCATCAGGCTGGTTCCCAGGGAACAAGAAGTGGAGAAAGGGAACAATGAGCTAGAAGAAAGTCCTAACAATGGCTCCCAAATATGCTGGTGCTTCTTTCATTAAGACATCAAGGGGACACCTGGAAGTCCTGTACTGTTGGTCCTTTTGGTCTACTTCAAAACAGAATCCTTTTTCTTAACAAAGGCCTCACAATTGAGAAGTAGAAGGCAAATGCCACTGCCTTATTCTCACGCTGGAGATGCATTACAGACCAAATTTTTTTCCCAGTTGTCATGCTATTTTCTGCAGGATCTAAAGTCCACTCTTGACCTTACATATCCAGCTTCAAGAACAAATCATGTTTCTCCTAACATTCCATCAATATGATATTTTTTCTTCGAAGTATACAGGAGAAGAAGAAAGCAAATTTTATTATTTCCTTGTTGGTCAGAAATTGTCTAAATGAGACCGTCATTCCTGTAGAGCTTGTTTGCGAAGCTGAACTAGTTACTAAGAATTTAGTTAGTCAGAAATGAATATGTTAAAAAGCACCATTTAATAAAATGATAATTTTATTCTGTGTTAAGTGGGACATATACATAAGCTAATAATTTAATTAAAAAGGTTTTTGTCATTAATCTTGATTATTTACATCTTAAAGTTATTTTCATCTTTCAGTAATATGGACTAGGTGAGTAGAAACATTGTCATATTAAGACAGATTTTCATATTTTAATGATCTAGAATTTGAAAAAAAATCTGAGGAATATTATACAGTGAGGAGATGAACTGAACTCGAGGGAGAATACTCTGATTATAAGACCCGTCTTTTTATGCTACTATTTCAATGGTTTCTGGCTTGCAATTAAACTAATCTCGCCTTTGTTCATAGGAATTGCACCTTTACTGTGTTCTTTCTCTAGACTTTTTCTTACATTGCTTGCAAACTTTAATAACACGCTGTTTGAAGGTCTATGGAGGAAATGCCTATGTACCATTTCGTGTACCATTCCTAACCTTGACGTAATTGAGTTGTAAAATCAAAATTTATTTGGTTTCTGTTTCTGCCTTGTAAGCTTAGGTTTCTTGCTGTGGCTGCATTGGAAGTGTGTTGATTTGCCCAGTCAGCAGTATTTGGAGCGTTTTGTAAATACAGCGCTGATTACAGACTTTTCCTGGTATACATTTGCTTCCTGACTGCTCACGTTTGTGTGCAGTTTGTAACATTAACTTTATGAAGTCAGGTGTCAGAGCTCATCAGACGTGTTCATCTCTGAACCGCTTTCCTCTATGATAGCCCAGGTTGAGTGTCTGACCAGGAAAATTCTGTCACAATTCCGTGTAGTTTGGTTTGATACTCTCTGTGCCTTTGTTTTAGAAAGTATCATTTATGGAAGAAGATGGCAGTTAAGATACCTCTGGCAGAAACTTCTTGTCTTCTGTGTATAACAGCTACAGTCTGCAATCTCCTCCATTCTCTGTGTGTGTGTATGTGTGTGTGTGTTTTGAGGGTTTGCTTAAATGAAAAGAATGAGAAATAAGAGCAAGATTGACAAGGCACGAAGGCTCACCTGTTAGTTTTACATTGAGTCGTTTGTAGCATACCTTCTTGAAATGTCAGTGCACCCATCTGATTCAAATGTGGGTGACACTGGAACAAACAGATTGTTGCCACATTGGGCGTCAGCAGACCAGTATAACATATCCTAGAATAGCATCTGTTGGCTGTGCCAAAACACCTGCATTTCATCTATGAAATAGGTATAAAATTAAATTCATATGCCTCACCTTAAGTTATTGTGATAGTTAAAAAAACAAATTAATGTAATACAGACAGAATAATGGATAATATAAGTACGAAATAAGGGCTATGAAACAGCTGTTTTTTAATTTTCTTGTTATAATATCTGTATGGGGTTCATTTAACTGATTTTATGGCAATGGCTTTCCTTCTTTTGATAAAAATACTATATGCTGAACATATTAAAAACTGAGCTATATTGGACATGTAAAGGAAAAACAAGCAAATCACCAAATTTTACTGGAAAAAAAGATTAGTAATGGTCAATAAAGTCACTTTGACAGATTTACTGTGTTTTTTTAATGATTTTTTATATTATTCATATTTAAAAGTAATAAATAATTATTACAAAATCTATATAATATTTATAAGTATAAAATTCATACTACATAAACTTTTATATTTCTGTGGAGAGGAAAGGTAGATACCCACAGATACACACACACACACACACACACACACACACACACACACACACACGAAAAAGACTATGAGAGAGAAAGAGAAGCTAGACTAGATGTGAAACATCTCAAGAGCACTGCATCTACTTTAAATAGAGTTCCCAGATTTGAGAAGGTATTTTTCCCAAGATTATACTTCAATCCAGAACAGTAAGCATATGGAAAGCCTTACCTGATAGACTCATTATAACTTCTCAGATATTTGTTAGCTCTTTATAATGCACAAATGCTTTTTTATACATAAAACAATGTATACAATTTAAACAATGATCACATCACTACAGCCCAGCAAATGCCACTCAGGAAACATGTCTTCTGCAAAACACTTCAGTTCCTTCAGTTGCTGTCTCAGAGCGAACTTTGTTCACTTTTCCTCACGTTTGAAAATTTATATCCCTTTCTCTGATGAGCTGCTAATGTTTCCACTAACTGTGTTCATTTGAGAGTTTGTAGATCCTGGAAATATTACCTTGTTTGAAAGAGTGATTGAAGATACGTATAAGTTAAAATCTGTGGGGTAAGATGATCCTGGATTACCTGGGTGAACTCTTAATGTTATCATGAGCGTCCTTCTCACAGAGGCAGAGGAAGAGGTGGCAGGCATACATGAGGTGACCAACAGCAGGAGCAAGGGGACAAGGATGCTATACACTGGCTTTGGAATAGACAATCACAAGCCAAGGAAGAGGTGCGAATGGATTATCATTTAGAGCCTCTATGAGGAATGTAGAGGTCAAAGTAGCCATGCTGTGCTTCGGTCTTCTTGGAGTGTGATAGTAAACAGGTCTGTTGATCTAAACAGTGGTTCTCAACTCCTTTGACACACCTCTGTCTCCAAAAATATTTATATTGCAATTCATAACCATAGCAAAATTACAGTTAGGAAGAGCAATGGAAATAATGCTGTTTCTGGGGTTCATTACAACAGGAGGACCTGTATTAAGGGGTTGCAGCATTAGGAAGATTGAGAACCACTGTAAATCATGGTATCTGTGGTGAATTATGGAACGTGTGTGCTACCACGATCTGCTTTCTTATCATTTTTATGCAAAATCTTTAAGACTTCTTTCCCCCATTAATCATTATTATACAGTTTCTTACAAAACATGTTCCAGTACTATCTCCAGGATTTGCTGCTAAGTCACTCAAGAAGGGAGACCTAAGTGCTGTTTTGCCAGAATGTGTCCACAAGAGGTTTCAGACCAGCAACAGATAACAAATATCTTGGTTGAAAATTAGCCAGGGTTTTATGGACCGAACTGTGTGACCAGGATTTGCAGTTCAAGTTTCCTGCAGAAACAAAGGCAATTCCAAAAACCCCACTGCCTTACTACCAGGGATTCAAGACGAGGATGGTAAGTCACTGTCTAACTTCAAATACAGTAAATGTGGGAAAACGCGCCATGGGCTTAACCTGAATATTGTTTGAATTAAGGTGCACATTTCCCTTGGCTTACCACTTCCCTTACTACTTCTGGCAGACAGCTGCTCAACAGGTTTATTCATAGTACCTCGCCAAAGGTAAAGGGGAAAATCCCAGTTCTTTCATGGTGGTGTTAGCATGGCGCTCATCATGGAGGTTTGGTATTGGTTTTGATTTTATGAAAGATTATGGGATTATTCACCCCGATTGCTGAATTCATTTACCTCCCTCTTGAATGTCCTCACTTGCCACAGCGGCATCACGTTGCTCATCACGGCTCAGACACTGGCTGCACTGTGGGACTAGAGAGTCCTCTGCATTCTCCCGTCTAACGCTCTGTCATGCCAGAGAGCCAGCTGATGAGACTAAACTGATCAACAGTCCTAGACTCCCCCTAAGGGACTCTGGAGGAGTTGGGGGTAATCACCTATCAGTTCTCTTCTCTACAAAATGGAGATAATTTTTCCCTTTTTAAAAAGAATTGAAAATAGTTATTTTACAACAATATATTCTGATTATGGTTTCCTCTATCCCAGATACCCCCACTTCCCCACCTACTCACATCCATGCTCTCAGATAGGCCATGGACCTAAGGGAAAACAAAACACTTTGGACAACTAAGGAACATTGTATTAAAACGAGGAGCATTCTGCTATAGCCATCACCACAGACTCTTCCTCCTGCAGTAGATGGGAACAAATGCTGAGAGCCACAGCTGGACCACGTGCAGAGAGTGAGAGACCTTGAAACAGTCAGTCCTAGATGGGATAGCTTCGTGAAATTGCTACCCTTAAGGCATAGGGAACTCTGTGGAAGAGGAGGCAAAAAAAAAAAAGATGAAAATGGGAATACTTTTCTTGCATAAATTTCTTGTCTAAGCCTGTCACTTGCCTCTTCCACATGAACTCAAGAAACAGTTTTTTTTTTTTTTGTTCTTCTGCTTACCATCCCTCCACTTGATCTCATCTCATCTGGGTTTAGTCGGATATGAAGAAATGAAAGATTTTCTACAATGCTTTCACACATGGCTTTTCATACCATAATCACACACATATCACAAGACATCATGAATTTATTCACTCAGAATTGGGTAAATTATGTTGAAAAATAGTCAGATACTTTAAATGGAGCAAATAGAAGGAAACTTCTGGCTTCTTCTGACGCAAGGAGGGAAGTAAATAGGATTAATAAATTACTAGAAACATTCTGATTTCCTCCCTGTCCCAGTATAGAGTGAAATTGTCACAATCATGCATTCAGTTTCAGGGATTCATTTCATTTTCAAAGTGTCTAAGTAGCTTTTAGTTTTGAAAATAAAAGTTCAGATAAGAGAAAACATTACTGTGTTTTGTTATATATAGATTGTTTTAAATATTTGACTTTTAAAAAGTAATAATGGCAGAGTTTTTATGGCTTTTGTGTACCAGACTTATTTGCAGTAGACTATGAATACTCTTGTGTGGGCAGACAAATCAGACCCAAATATCTAATAATTCTTTTCTATGTATTCTGTTTCAATTAGAATGCACTCTAAACCAGTCTAGAGCAAACACATTTAATTAAAGCCAATGAATTTAGGTCCCCTCCCACAATTGTTATCCCTTTTGTTCCTATGAAAGCAGTCAGACTTATTCACTTGAGCGTGTTGTAATCATGGATTTGGAAGAAAAGATGTTTCCCTTTAATGTCCCAAAAGGAAAATTTTTATCTATAAAGAGCTTTCAATTTTCTTCATGAAGTTAGTGTCTCTTTAATAACCCAGGGAGCATCTGTTCCAGTTGGTAGATATTTCCTCTTTACTGAACGCTTTGAGATCTGATTGGGATAAACACAAACCCACATACATACATTCACCATTCACATACATGCTTACACACTCTTATACACGTGCTGACACACGTTTTCACACACATGCGCATATACACTCCTATAGTCATAGCATTTACTCTTGAATATGAGAATACAGAAGCTCTATTTTAAATGAATGTGATGATCACCAGGTGGGTGGGGATGGTATGTGTAGGAATGAGGAGAGAAGGGAATCTGGGGTCAGCAGTCACTGATGCCAGTTTTTGAAACATATGAGACTGAAGGTCCTTAAAACTCTACATAAAGATTGGGGAGTTCTTTCCGGATAAATTACTTTATTTTCCATATTACTAGAGAAATTGAAAAGGGGAATTTTGATTTTGTAAAGACCTTTTCTGCAAATAAATAAAATTAGAATGTCAAGCATAGCTACAAACACAGGATCATTCCTAAAAACTCGGGTAACTAGAAAGGATTTTTCATATCCCCAGGATGAGGTCTGGGAAACCAGGCGGGAGAGGGGCGGTCCAGCAGAGGAGTGCTGCAGAATCGGACACAAATTAAGTTTAGATGTAAAAGATGTTTTCCATTGTGTTCCCTAGATCTTTCGTGCCTTCGTGAGATTTATGAGATGTTTTCCACCCTCCCTGAAAGTCAGAGCCCCTTCATATTTCATTAGGACCCCGAAATATGGCATTAATTTTCTATTGCCACCATAACAAATCACGGCAGCCTCAGCAGCCTAAGCAACATAGGTTATTACTTCGCAGCCCTGTAGGATGGAAGGCTGGCTGGCAGCTGATTCCACTGTGGCTTCTCGCAGGAATCCCAATTTAAAGGGACTGCTAAGAATTGCTAGGAACTTCTGGGACGACTCAGGGAGAGTACTGCAAGTTCATCGATGTTGTTGACCTCCTATACTGCGTGCAGCTGAGAACACCATTTCGGAAATCTTGCACAGGGTTTGGGGGATTGCTCCATTATTGATGTCAGCCAGTATCGTCCACTGGCGCCAGGCAGCTACTGCCAGTCTCACTATATGAGTTCCACACAGTCAGAGTTAGCAGAGGAGCCGCCAGGCCTGTCCACCATGGATAGTCTCTCCTCCTGCAGGAGAACATTCTCTGCTTTTTAGTGTTTGATTATATTGGATCCACCTGGATAATCAGTGCAGTCCCTCAGGATTACATGCCCAACAGTTGCTCCAAAGTCTGTTTTCTTATGTTTTGAGATTTTTGTTATGTTTATGGGCATCTTTCGAAAAAAAATGTCTGCACCCCAAATACTAAATCGATGATAATTTGTGTGTCACCTTCTCTTCACTGAATATGCATTTTGTTAAAAATTTTCTCCAGACTGAGGAACAATAACACAGGAAACCTAGATAAATAAATGTTAAAACCACACTAAAAGATAATAGGAATACCAGAAAAAGATAGTTTTTGTAACATATGTACAAAGTTTTACATTCTCAAGTTTCTAGTTATTATTTAAAGAAAGGTGGATCCAGCATCACTTTATCCTCAGAGTTATTTCACCAGCCCATTTAATGACGTTCGATAAAGGACACATATAACACATACATCAATCAGACTTTCCATGTCTCAGTTCACATTCTAAACACTTCCCACCACCCTTCTTCTTTGTTCTCATTGCTATTTGGACAGACTATTTCTTCCCATCATAAACCTTCAAGAGAATATTATCATGCAAGGCACAACTTGACTGCGCTACTGTTTTGGTCAGCGTAAAACAGAGATTCTTGCGCTAATGTGTGAACTCACAGTGACTACTCTTCACCGCTCAGTACTCATAAGTAACTGAGGTTTCACACTGCATTACACCCTTTGAATTTTGTCTTGTAACATTTGAATTATTACTTTTCAGTTATTAATAATAAAACATTTCTGGGTAGTGGTGGTGTATCCCTTCATCTCAGAACCTGGTCAGCAGAGGCAGGCAGATCTCTGTGAGTCTGAGGTCAGCCTGGTCTACAGAGTGTGTTCCAGAACAGCCAGGACTACAAAGAGAAACCCTGTCTCAAAAACCCATTGCCAATACCACACACAGAAAAAGAATAAGGACATTATTGTCCTTATGACTACCAAGCTAGTTAATATTTATAATCGCTTATGCTATAAATTAGGTAGAATCTGTTAAATCATCCAATCATCCATGTTGATTTAGAAGTATTTTTTAAAGTTTTTCCCAAGAACCATAAGTGCTGACATTTTTAATTTAAATTAAAATTGAATTTTAGAGAATACATCCACCTATACAGACAACTGTTCAGATATATGGAAAACAGCAAAAGTGTGGCTAGATATTTTAAGGGAATTCTGACATTCATATAAAATATATTGTAGATAAGTAGTTTAGAAACTTGATGTCATTGCTGTATGAAATGTTCCAGGATGATCTTTGCATGAGATTTACTGAGCTAAAATTTTGACCCTTGTACACCATTTTTCCAAGATTTTCTAGATAAAATTTTTGGGTAAAGTCATCCTTATAGGTACTGGGTTTCTTTCTTTAAATTTTATAGTATTTAAAATATTTTATTATTTAGTGTGTATAGGTGTGTATGTGATTTCGTGTGCCATATGTGTGCAGTGTCTTCAGGGGCCCGCAGAGGGTATCCCATCCCCTGTAACAGTTGCGAGTTACCATGTTAAACCTGAGGATCATAACCAGGTCTTCTGTAAGATCCTCAAGTACTCTTAACTGATAAGTCATCTCTCCAACATCTTATGTAGTATTTTTATTTTATCTAAATTTTTTATTTACAATTATTTTGAAAATTTCATGCTGTTTTGTTTACCTTTCTGTCCCTCCTTCCCACCCTCCAGCTCCTCTCATATTATTCTGGACAACTCCCTCTCAAATTCAAGACCTCATTTTTTTTTTTATTGAGAAAAGGAAGAAAAAAAAAAACAAGTTTCCACCTCCTCCCAGCCTCCCATTTCCCTCCCCCTCCTCCCCCTCCTCCCACCCTTCTCCCCTTCCTCCCACTCCTCTCCCCCTCCCTCTCCAGTCCAAAGAGCAGTCAGGGTTCCCTGCCCTGTGGTAAGTCCTAGGTCCTCCCCCCTCTGTCCATATCTAGGAAGGTGAACATCCAAACTGGCTAGGCTCCCACAAAGCCAGTACATTGCGTAGGATCTAAACCCCGTGCCATTGTCCTTGGCTTCTCATCAGCCCTCATTGTTCGCCATGTTCAGAGAGTCCAGTTTTAACCCATGCTTTTTCAGTCACAGTCCAGCTGGCCTTGGTGAGCTCCCAGTAGATCAGCTCCACTGTCTCAGTGGGTGGGTGCACCCCTCATGGTCCCAACTTCTTTGCTCATGTTCTCCCTCCTTCTGCTCCTCATTGGGACCTTGGGAGCTCAGTCCAGTGCTCCAGTGTGGGTCTGTGTCTCTATCTCCATCCATCACCAGATGAAGGTTCTATGATGATATGCAAGATATTTGTCAGTATTGCTATATGCTAGGGTCAAGACCTCATTTTTAATTATAACTACATATATTGTTTCTTAAACACACACACACACACACACACACAGAGATCCTGTTAATTGTGTTCAGGTTTGTTTGTATATACCTTCATTATGGGCCATTTATTGCCTGTAGCTCTTCATCTTGGCACATGAATCTGTGTCACTTATGCATGGCTTGTTTAGGCAACTGTAATGTTGAGATTATGGGTATAATTGATTTGTCATATCTAGAAGACAACATTTATCTGTTGTCTGTCTTTCTCTCTTCCATAATTTTCCATGAGTCTTAGTAGATGTTGTGTTCTCGATGTAACAACTGAGAGTCAGCACCACACAGTCATTGTCATTTATTCTCTGCATTTTGACCAGTCATGGCTCTCTGATATAGTCTCTCCATCTGTTGCAAAAAAAAAAAAGCTTCTTTGGAATCTGGTTTCTTATATAAGGAATATTTAATAACAAACACATACTTAAAAGTATTTAACTCTTCCCTTTCAACCATTCCATGATGTTCTCAAGGTTTCTGCTGTCAGACAATGCTTTATGTACACTATAAAGATTTACCACTCATATTAGTTTAATAAAATGCTGAATGGCCAGAAGTCAGGCAGAAAGTATAGGTGGGGCGACCAGACTAAGAGAATTCTAGGAAGAAAAAAGGCAGAATCAGTCACCAGCCAGAAGCAGAGGAAGAAGATGAGAATGCTGCAATGAGAAAAGTTGACCAAACCACATTGCTAAACATAGACAAGAATTGTGGCATAAGTTGTAAGAGCTAGTTAATAATAAGCCTGAGCAAATAGGCCAAGTAGTTTATTATTAATACAAGCCTCTGTTTGTTTCTATGGGACTGAATGGTATGGGACCAAGTGGGACACAAACCCAGATTCAGGTTTCAATACTACTGAAGGAGAAAAATAAGAAATGCAGAACATTAGTGTTTTCTAAATGTTAAGCATCTAAGCTCCTTTCCCTTAGCCAACCATAGTTGTTAATCTATTGGGAAGGCAACTCCGGATATGCTCAGTTTCTTGAAAAGTGTTTATCGGTATGACAATTGTGATGAAAACCTGGGACTATCAGGCAAGGATACCAATGTATCTTTTCCTATTGAAACATCCTCTTCTTTTCTATGATTACTCTGCTTAAATAAACTGCTTGCAGTGTCTTATAATACCAATGAGAGATAGGCTACTACCAACCAGGTGATGCACTGTGCCTCTCTTTTGATGTTCTATTCAGTTAGCAATTAGCATCTCACATATTATTTATTCATAAGTTTTAGCAAACTCATTAATTATAATATGTTTAAGGCACATTGATGACAATTCAGTTTAGGCATAACTGAAAAGATTTCTCTTCCCTCTCCAGTTTCTGTAGGAAGCTTTATAAATCACAGTGACAATCTCGAATTGCCTACTAAGATTACATGTAAGATTCTTAGCCACTTGTTTACTGCTCTTGAGGCTCTGGGGCATGGGAGGATGGAGCTGATAAATGAGGCAAAAAAATATCTCATGCGATAGCCAACTTTATTAAGGACATCAGACAATTTATACTTTGAGATTTAAGAGGAGTCACATGAGTAAAGTGTGCAGTCACAAGGGCAGGCCACACATGATGGGCAAGCTGCGTGTGGCAGACAACCCACACATGGCAATAATGTGTTTTTCTAAAAAGGCATATAACCAAATAACAATAGTTAGTTGTAATGAGTAATCTGAAGTAAACTCATTCCTATCTGCCTACACCTTGAAGGGGCACAGAAGCATAAACTAAGAACAGTTCTGTGTTTTTGGAAAAAAAATGAGGTCACAAGACTGCTGCCTTGGTTTCTTAAATTCTTCTCACTGGCATTCAGAAATCTTATACAACTCCATTATTAGACTCTGTTCCAACAAACATTAATGTAAAAAAAATCTTTGAGTCCATGACAACATTAAATAGACTTATAAAAACCACTGACCATAGGAACATTATGAGTGACTACATAGCAGGCAGTGGCTTTCACACAGGATGAAGACACCTGATCTAGGAGGATCCGCGACTGGAAACACCAAGCATCCTGAGGCTTCCCTGTGGTCTGAAACCTAATATTCTATGACGTGCCAATGTGCTGAGTTTCTGACAGGATATCTAGAACCTTTCCAGAGAGCATGATGATTGCTCCTTTGTTAGTGCCACAAGTATTGTATCATTGCTGTTACAGGCACAGACCCCGATACCTTTGAAAAGGCAGATCACACATTCACACACATGAGATTATGTGGAACTTTGATTTCCAGGCATTGCTTATCGTTCTTCATTACAACTAGCATGCATTTTACTTGTACATAGATATATACTCTTAGTTCACTGTTTTAAAAAATACATTTATGCGTGCTATGTAGTGCGTGTACATAGTAAGTACATAGTGCGTAGTACATGTGTGTAAGAAACATGCATATATGCTTCTGCATGCAAAGGCCAGAGGTTAACTGCAGATGTCTCCTTTGCTTGCATTATGGAGTTCACCAACTCAGCTAGCCTGACAGGTCAGTGAGCTCCAGAGATACATGTACATCTGCCTCCCCTGAGGGTTACATTAATACTGCATGCCCAACTTTTAACGTGGATGCTGCTGATCAAACCTGAAATCTTCACGCTTGCATGGCAAGCACCTTATTGACTAAAGCATCACACCAGCCATCCAGCCTGCAAAATATGCAAAAATATTTAATTTACTTATGTAGTTCATATCTCTAGGCATCATTATGTTTGCTAAATTTCTGTTAAAAATTGTGCCATGAATATCTTTCCCTACTAGGTCATTTAATATTGTATATATTGGTATTCTGTTGGAAACCAATTCATTTGTTTTCAAAATTCACTTTGCTTTATAACAATTGCATTTACTAAAATGACCTTTCTTTCTTTTTATTAGTTATGCCATCTAGCTTATGATTGTTCCAATGAGAAACAGCAGTGGTCCTTATTATTTTCATTCAAATTAGAATTCTTTTCTCTTGGTGTAATGAAGATTTTAAGTTTTTACTTCTCTGCTGATTTTCTGGATATTTCCCTTCACTTTTTTGAGCTTTAAACCATGAAGGTATTTTATTTAATTTTGCATTCGAGAACATGATTGTATTTTAATGAATAATTTGTATACAAACTAGTACCAAAACAAAGAAAATACAAAACATGTAGCATTTCATTTGACATCCATCATGACTTGCTTAAGGACTCATTTATAAATGGGCTTATGAATAAATAACAGATGTTCAGTATGGAAACTCAAAAGAATAACAAATAAGTAAAATAGTATGAAGATTTAATAATATTTAATAAATAGTACTTTATAATATTATGCTATCATTAACCAATACATGTATCACTGTTAACTAAAAGCTTTATGATTTTAGTAAATGATCAAATCCTCTAATTCTTCTTAGGGCACTTACTCAAATTTAAATTTTATATACCTTGCCACTGTACATCAAAGCAATATATATTATTTTGAAATAGCTATAAGATTCATATTTTCATGTAAGCATCCTTGATACATAGAAAATATAAGGCTACTCTCTCAACAGATGAATGATGCATTTATATATATGTGTGTATATATATATATATATATGAAAAAATGCTCCCAAAAGTACCAGAACTCCTTAAACTTTGGTTAACACTGTATGTTAAAATCCTGATGAATTTTAAATGGAATAAAAAACTTCATTTATCCTAAATGCCTCTCGACTGAAGTATGTACAAGGAAATGTAGTACATTTACACAATGGAGTACTACACAGCAGAAAAATAATGACATCTTGAAATAGGCAGGCAAATAGATGGATCTAGAAAACATCATTTTGAGTGAGGTAACCCAGACCCAGAAAGACAATTATCACATGTACTCACTCATAAGTGATTTTTAAACATAAAACAAAGTAAACTAGCCTACAAATCACAATTCCAGAGAACCTAGACAACAATGAGGACCCTAAGAGAGACATACGTGGATCTAATCTACATGGGGAGTAGAAAAGACAAGATCTCCTGAGTAAATTGAGAGCATGGGGACCATGGGAGAGGGTCGAAGGGGAATGATGAGGGAGAGGAGCAGACAAAAATATTTATCTCAATAAAATAAATATTAAATAAATAAATACATGCTTCATTCAATATTGTTTTAGCTTAGTACATGGTACAGGTCTATAATCTCAGGCTGTGCTATGAAGTTGAACCATTTGAAAAGAAAAAACAAGTGAAATTTTTTTATGAATTTATGATCAGTTATAATGAACTTTAAATCAGCTTCAAAATTACCCCACAGTCTTTATCATGAGAAGCACTTCATACTTAAGAAAACACTGAAGAAGCCAATGTCAGTTCTATCATACTATTCTGTCATGTGTTATTTTCTCCATTTCCTGAGTTAGTCCAACAGCAACATTAAAAAATTCTTTAAATGTGTGAAATATTGTCTTTAAAGACATCTTCCAGTCTCCATCCAATTAGAGAGTTCAGTTTTAATGATTGGTAAAACCATTCATGCCACATCTTCTAGACTTTTTTACAATTATGAAAGTTGTATAAACAATGATTATCCATTTTGGTGACTACCCATAGGTTTCAGGTAACACTTTAGGAAAGTAGTTTTTCTTGGACTCCATAAGTTGATGACAAAGGTAGATTTTCATGAAGGTATTTTGATATCGGGTATGGGACACTTGCTCTCCTACCAGCATTCTTGTTATCTGCTGCTCTGTTTCTACTATTTGTTGTACTTGTTTATTGTTTACTGTAGGGTCTTTAACAATTGATTTTGTTTTATTCTTGATAATTTTTACAATGCATTTCTTAGATTCTAGAAGGCTGAATTATGTCTGTGTTGACGTTTTCTCTGACTGGGCTGTTAATTTATTGTCAAGTCTGCTTTATCTAGTTGTGTGTAGTTTTAAGCATTTAAGGATGGATTTTAGAATATTTCTTCTAACGGGTCTAGAGCAACTCTATTTTGAAAACATGGAACCTTCTCTAAAATTGATCACAGAATTGGCAATAAAGCAAACCTCTACAGATACAAAAAAAAATGGAGTAATCCCCTGTGTCTTATCAGATCAGCACAGATTAAAGTTAGAATTTAATAAACAATACTACTCTCAGAAAGCCTACACACTCATGGAAAATGAACAGTAACCCAGACCCATATGGGTCTGAATATGGTATATACTTACTCATAAGTGGATACTGGCTATAAACAAAGGATATTGAGTGTAGTAATAATAGTCCCACTGCCTGGCTAGCTTAACCCCGAAATAACCACACAGAAACTGTATTCATTCAAATACTGCCTGGCCCATTATCTCCAGCCCTTATTGGTTAACTCTCACATATTAATTTAACCTATCTCCATTAATGTGTATCGCCACTTGACTGTGGCTTACCAGTATGAGTCTAACCAGTGTCTGTCTTGGGCAGAAGAACCATGGTGTCTGCCTGTCTCTCCTTTCTTCCTCCCAGAATTCTGTTCTGTCTTCCCCGCATACCTGAGTTCCACCCTATCAACTAGGCCAAGGCAGTTTCTTTAATAACCAATGAAAGCAACACAAATACAGAACAGCCCACCATTTGAGCCTTTACTTCATGATCCTAGAAAAGCTAAGTAATAAGGTGAACCCAAAGAAAAACATATATAGATTCTCCTGGAAAGGGGAAACAGACAAAATCACCTGAAAAATTGGGAGCATGGGGGTTGGGGGAGAAGGGAGGGTAGAAGTGGAAGAGGAGGAGAGAACAGGAGGATTAAGGAGAACTTGAGGAAATGGGATAGTTAGATGGAGGAAGGATAGAGATGAGAGCAAGGAAAGGGATATCTTGATTGAGGGAGCCATTATAGGTTTAGTTGAAACCTGGCTACTAACTAGAGAAATTCCCAGGAATCCACAAAGCTGACTCCAGCTAAGACCCTAAGCAATAGAGGAGAGGAGGCCCAATCTTGATTTGCCCTGTAATCAGACTGGTGAATATCTTAAATATCATCATAGAACTTTCAAGGCAGCAAGTGATGGAAACAGAGGAAGAGACTTTGTGACTGTGCTCCCAAAGTCCAGTTGAAGGGTGGGAGGAATGAGAATATGAGCAAAGAGGTCAAGACCATGATGGGTTCACTCACTGAAACAGTCTACCTGAGCTAATGGGAGCTCACCAACTCCAGCTGGACTGAGAAGGAACAAGCATAGGACCAAACTAGTCCCTCTGAATTCGGTTGAAAGCTGCATGATTAGGGTAGACTGAGGGGCCACTGGCTCACCAGGATTTATTCCTACTGCATGTGCTGGCTTTTGGGAAACCCATTCTCTTTGGATGGATACCTTGCTCAGCCTATATATAGTAGGGAGGGTGTTGGACCATCCCCACAGCAATGTGCCTTACCCTCTCTGAGGATTGGATGGGGGTGGTGTGTGTGTGTGTGTGTGTGTGTGTGTATGTGTGTGTGTGTGTGTGTGTGTGTGTGTGTGTGTGTGTAGGGAATGGAAGGAGGGGAGGGAGTGTGTACTTTGATTGGTATTTTTTAAAAAAATCTAATAAATTAATAAAAAGATAACATTCCCTTCTCAGGTTCTCAAAAACACAATCGCTAAATTGCTAGCTGTGTCTCTCAAGTGCCTCCAGCTCTATTCATCTAGTAGATTTCTTTCTAGCTCATTGGTCCACAGTAACTGTTCTCTTTGACCTGTGAAATCTTAAAGTCATGAACAGAACAGTCTCAGAAACCCCATGTACGTGTTTGGAGTTTTCTTCCTTGGGAAGTTGTTTTCCACTGTGACCTTCCCCTTGAATTCTGGCCTCCCCTGCTTTATCTTCCATCTTCTCTGCTTTGCTTTAGATATGGAGGGACTCATTTAAGGACCTTCAGGTTGAAGTGGAATTCACTGCAGGACTGGTACCTCAAAGATATTTGCAGCACAATGCTTCAAACTGTTGCATCACAGACCATATCTAGGTTGATACTGTTTTTGTCTTAAGTAAGAGTAAGTTTGGAATTTCTTGTTATGGAATAAGAATCAGAAGTAAAAAAAAATTGTTTTCTTTTATGTGTTGCCTTTAAAAGTTGTGTTTATAGCCATCATGTAACATTCTAAATTTACTCTATGCCATAATCCAATCATCTTTTATTACTCACTGTCCATCAGACAGGACTTAAGTTTTAATTTTATCACCCTCCTCCAGAAGAGCACTTACCCCTGATTCCCTCCCTGTACCTGCTATGCTTTTTCTGGCAAAGTCCTGGTATATCATCTCAATTCTGACTTTTCTTGTGGGACTATGGCCTCTTCTTTAGTTTTTTTATATTACTTTTTCCCCCTCTCTTTTTGCAATTTGTCTCTCAAACCAACCAGCCTTTTTTCTTTGTTTTAAGTTTGCCTGGTTACAACATTTTCTGTACTGAATTATAGCTTTAATCTTATAAGTTATAAAAACCTGGGAACGTTTTAGGGCACAACATTTTCTTTTCTACCTTAAAAGTCTCAGTTTGTAGCTCTGATTTGCTTGTTAGGTCATCTTAAAGGGCTTCTGGTATTGAGTATGTGGTATTTGATTTAACTCGGATCACAACCCTCCCAGGTAGCTAGAATAATTACCACTATTATGAATACAGAACTGAATCCCAGATAACTTAGTTTTCAAAATTTCGTGTTGCTAGGTAAAGAGATAGAACTGAAACTCAAGCCAACTCCTCCCAGCTCCAAAGCTGGTGTGGCAACAGCATCACTCACTACCACACATTTGTTGGGTATTTCCCACATTCTGTCTCATGCACTGTTCAGTTAGTATGATGAATTCTCTGACCCAAGCCGCTTAAGGGAGAAGGATTTATTCTAACTAACAGTTCAATGGTACTTTATGGCTCAGGGAAAGGAGCCCTGTCACTGCGACAGGAGCTCACAGCTGGTCACACTGCATCTACACTCAAGGAGAAGCATGATGACTGCCTTTGCTCAGCCCACTTATTCCTTTTTCCAGTCCACTGTTGGTGGACGAGTCTTCCCACGTCACGGAACCCAATCAACATAATCCCTCCCAGGCCTGACCAGAGCATCTTCTCCCAGATGATTCTAGATTTCATCATTTGACATTACAGATGAGCAATCGCAACTCCTATTAACCCAGCTGACATGACAATAAGAGGGGCTGCCATGATCCTTAAATACTCATTCAATATTAGCACAGCTTCATACAATGGCAGGCTATCAGATTGCAAGGGTAAATAAGAATCCAGGTAATACTTTCCTTTATCACTGCTGTGACAATATACCTGATGGAAGTGATTTAAGAAGAAAGATTTTATTAAGTTCTTTGTTAGGAAAATGCTGTCCATGGAGGTAGAGAAATAATGACAGAGTTCACAGTAGTGGAATCTGGAACAAAAATTCTTCCCACCTCAGTGGACCAGAATGAGGGAGAGCTGGGACCAGCGCAGGGTATGTCTAACCTCAATAGCTAGCTTCCTCCAGCTAAGTCCAGTGTGTTAAAGGATCCACAATCCTCCAAAACAGCACCACTAACTAGAAATCAAGTGTTCAAGTACAGGAGTCAGTATAAAATATTTCACAACCTAGGTATAACAGTATATCTAACTTTATAATGCTCGGATTTCTTCAACAGTATGCCACTCAGTGAGAGTGTGTTAGATCCCTTCTGTTTATATCCTCAACCCCTTAGAGTAATCCAAATTCCATAGTTTTCATTTATTCCCTATAGATGTTCTAATAGGCAGCCTCAAAGTTTATATACAACTTTCTTTCTCTCAGGTGTATAAAATATGTCATCCTGGCCATGACTGACAAGCTTCAAGATATTTGAAGACAGCGTTGATGTGGTGACCTTTAATCTTCACTATTTCATGCTGAATATCTTTAGAATTTTTTTGTTGTTAATTATTATCTACTTTAAATTATATCTACTTTTAAATTATTGTTTACATTAAATTATCTCTGATCATGGTCCTGTCTTTTAAGGCATCTAAAACTGTAAAGAATTACTGTCTGTGATTGCCCAGGCTTTTCTGAGACTAATAAACAAAAAGTCATTGCACAGCTTTTACTTTTCCTGTCCAAGATGAAAAACAGAACAACCTAAATAAAGGAAGATTTCCCTTTGGTCAGTGGAAGAGTTAAAGCAGTTATGAGTTATAGATGGACACCTAGGGGCTGAGTCTTCCTGTAGGAAATCAGCCTGTTTTCAATATAACATTTTCTCCTATCTGTTCCCTTTCTTCAATTCTGTTGGTTTCTAATGTTCCCTAGAAGACAGAATGAATGGAAGAAGGGAAGTACACTCCACTTTTCTCTCACACTGGTCCACATGAATAACCAATGAAATACAAATGTGAATGTAGATTTATGTTTCTGAAAACTAGTTAGCACAAACCTTCAGTAATCAATACTACAGTATTAAAATTAGCTTTCACTCTAAATCAACAGTCAATGGATAGGAATTGGAATATAATGGAAAAAATGTGCACTACAAGAGATTATAAATACATATCACAGAAGATTTACATTTTAACTGGGTAAATAAAGTAAACTCTGCTCTAGATTGAATGGTTGATTGTGGTATTTTCTTAAGTTCCAGAAATAGTCAACTCTTGATTTTAAAATTCAAAAAAAGAGGAAAGCACCCACTTCCTATCCCATAAAGGAAATCAGTACTGCAATCACGCCAGCCATCTGCTCTGATTTGAATGTTTTTCTCAGCCTGTCATAGGAAACGAGCTCTCAGTAATACATCGCCCAATCCTTTGATGCATAAATATCAAGGATATCCATAAGCTTCCTCTGAAGAAGAGAATTAGCCCTTGAGCCAACATATGTGATAAGATGTAAGAGAAGATTCAGTTGTCTTTTCCTCTATGGGCCTGTGCCTCTGAGCAATGTATGTCCACCCTTGCTGTACCAGGACGCTGGAGAGCATGGTTCTCATGCAGGAGCATGCCTACTGTCTTGTGCCACACTCACGTTAAGAATGCACCAACACACAACATTAGTCTCTCTCTTGAGCCATGTATCCATTTACTCAGTCAACATTAAACTTTCTTTTGTGGACATATGATATTTTTATGTAATTGGGTTATAGCATTTCAACACTTTATAAAATGTATAATGATGAATCAGAGTACTTAGCATTTCCATACTGTTTATTCCTCCTTCTCTTCCCTTCTAACTTTCCCCGTCTCTAATGACCATTAGTCCATCATTTTCTTCTGATATTATTTTCGTAGATTCTGTAAGTGAGAGAAAATACGACATTTATCTCTATGAGTATGACTTACTTCATTTAAAATGATGTTTTTGAGTCTGCCCATGTTAATCCTAAATTATGCCATTTCATTTTTAAGTATAGACAATGTTTTAGTGTGCCTTTGTACTGTATTTTACCTTTTCACTCCTCAGTTGATGACTACCAGGCTAATTGTAAATATTCAGTATCTTTACACTGAAATAAGCAAGGGTACATACAGATGTCTCTTCATCAGACTGACTTGATTTCCTTTGGGGTCAGCCAGGGTCAATCAAAAAAAGTGTTGGTTCACTTTGAAGACTATCTGGTATATGTGCGGCTGGGGGCTATTGGCTGGATATGCCTAGATACACCCAGTGATGGGACTGCTCAATTATCAACAAAAGTGTTGGATCAGGTTGAAGATTATCTGGTATATGTGCGGCTGGGGACTATTGGCTGGATATGCCTAGATACACCCAGTGATGGGACTGCTCGATTGCATGGCAGTTCTGCTTTAGTTTTTCTATGCCCTTCGATACCCGTCTTACATAATGTCTGCCCTAATTTGAATTTTCACCAAGATACTGCTGGTTGAATGTTCTCTGCATCCTTACTAGTATGCTATCTCTGTTATTTTTTTCTTATGATGATAATTCTTACTGGGTTAATGTGATATCTCAGTGTATTTATTTATTTTTTAACATTTCCCTGATGACTAGTGATATTCAAAACTATTTCCTTTACTTGGCACTCTCTGCTCTCTCTCTCTCTCTCTCTCTCTCTCTCTCTCTCTCTCTCTCTCTCTCTCTCACACACACACACACACACACACGACACACACACATATATATATTTATGTCTATTAAGATTATTTTCCTATTTTAAAATTAGACTATTTGGGTTTTCTGGCTTTGCTTTTTCTGTTTTCTTTTCCTGTTGAACTGCTTTGAGTTTCTTCTAAGCACATAAATACACAGAACAGCCTGGTGTAAAGCAAACAGAACTACATGAGCACATGGATAGATCCTAGAACAATGTAAAGGTCAGAATGCACTCATAGCAGAAATCATTAAATAAAATGACAAATTTCACTGACACTCTGTTTGCATGAATTGAAATTAATAGAGAAGAGGTACTTAGACAAGAGAAATTCTTGATGCTATTTGTTTTCCTCAAATCTCTTTTCCAGCCTTCAGTGCTTTGAGGTAAACTCCTACATTTGAGTTTTTTGATTCACTTCAAACTGCCTTCTAGTTTAACTGGATCAACACAAGACAACACTGAAGGGAGCTAGTGGTAAGGGAGGGTAACAGGTCCTGGCATATTTTCCATATACTTTCCCAGGCTACTGATGAATGCACTTTCTACCAGGTAATTCTCTAACAGCATAGACACATCCTGGATTCAGTGCAATTTCTACCCTTGTCCTTTTAAGTTTGGGAATACTAACGGTGATTGAATTTCTGGTCTCAGGTATTCTGGCATCCTTTGTGGGGTTCCTACGTCCTGCTTGCACAGTCAAATTATTCCTTGAGCAAGGCCTCTGTGGTTGAACTGTCAATCAGTTTTCTCTTTCTTCTAAGTATCTCCATTGGTCACAATAGCTATTACACACTGGGGCAAGGAAAATGGCGTTTACAGAGAATGACATGCACCTGCAATGCATGCCGCTCACTTTGCAGACAGAACAGAGGGGCACACCTTTGAATTTTGGAACCTATGTTACAGGGTCTGAGTGAATTCTACTGTGCTTACTTGCTAGTTCACAGGAGACCAGGACCAAAAAAACCTTCCTCAGTTGGTTTAGTCTGTGCACTAAGCTCCTCTCCTCCTTGGACAGTGTGATTCAGTCAATCTAATGGTAAACAGATATCTGAGGCTGACAGAGATAGCATCAAATCTTGTATATAGCTTTCAAGAGATAACCATACTTCATGCTTCATCTCTCTAATGATTTTGGAGAAATAGCATATCTCTTTCTTCCAAACAGTCTTTTTTTCTTTAAATAGCCTTGTTTGCCACTGTGTATGTAGCTATGTGTTTTGAAGAATTCATTACTAACTGAGTGCTAGGCAAATTATCAAATGTTTGTTGCGTATTTGGTAGTTTGAATAGGAATGGCCCCCATAGACTCATGTATTGAGTATTTCATCCATAGGGAGTAGCACTATTAGGAGGTATGGCATTGTGGAAGAAGGTGTGACTTTGTTGGAGGAAGTGTCATTAGGGGTTTGTCTTTGATGTCTCAAAAGCTCAAGCCAGTACATTTCTTGCTGCCTGAGAATTCAGATGTAGAACTCTCAGCTCCTCCAGTACCATGTTTGCCTGCATGCAGCCATGTTCCCACCAGGATTCAGAGGAATCAAACCTCTGAACTGTAAGCCAGCCCCCAACTAAATGTTTTCCTTCATAAGACTTGCCATAGTCATGGTGTCTCTTCACAGCAATAAAACCCTAAGATATATGTGTAGATTCGTAGGTTATTATAAAATGGGAGGCTCCAAGTTCCTGATAAAGGATTGTTTTCTAGGGGTCAGTTTTCTTGTAGATGAGTAGTTTATTAATACTTCAATCAGAATGTGGTGGCTCACACTTTAGTCTCTTCACTTTGGAGAATTGCCTTAAGTTTCAGGCCAGCATAGGCTACATAGTGAGTTTCAGGTCAACATGGGCTACTCCCCAACTCCCAAGCTAATGGTATTAATACGCTTCTACAAAGAAAGTGATACACATGGAATTGTGGTTTTGGTTAGTGGTAGAGATCACTTGGTTAACAAGAGCAAGGCCCTAGGTTCAGTCCTCAGCACTGAAAAACAACACAAAACCAACTGTCCCACAAATCCCAGACACACATTTAAGAAAGTTGTTTGTGACCTCAGTGCTTCTACACGTGTCACCCTAGCAAATACAGCCTTCATAGCAGAGCGTCTCGTAGCACTGGGTCATTGACCAGGGATTCGTTTTGAAGCTGAAGAACAATTACCATCGAGTCATGATTCTAAAATCCATTTGTCCCATCATCAATCAGTGACTTGTCTGAAGGATGGAATGGTTTCCCATATGCCCAACTTTTAGTATCATGTTGGATACACTATTATTCAAAATGATGGTACTGGCAAAACATTGTCCATTGGCCAACAGCTATAATGCCATAGTCCTCAAAGCCCTAAAGCACAGGTTTAAGAAGAGGGAAGTAAGATTTATAAGGACATATCTCATTATTTTACTTAATAGTCTGCTTATTGGCCTTGCCGGGTCTGGTTTCTAAGGAAGGAAAATGCCTGCCAAAAAATTATGTGTCTATCAAATTGGGTTATGGACCTGTTCCCTCACTATCTTTAGCTACTGATCTCACGGAGCTAACTGGCAACAAATAATCTTATTATACCGACTGGGGTGATTAATTTTGAATAACAAGATAAAACTGGGCAAGAAATACTGGTTAGAATCCAGGAGATTCCCTTTGGAGATTTTAGCATTTACATGCCCCATAAAAATAGTCATCAAGGACCTGTAGTCAGCAAATTGAGGACAGATGGGAGAGGTGGATCTATTTGAAATTTTAGGGTTATCTTGAGACAAAAATTCTCTCATTCAAAAACTTGGGTGAGTATGGTTCGACTGTGGAATAGCTGATGGAGAATTGGAAAATACGGTAATCAAACTTGGCCTCAAAAGCAGAAATAGTAGAAACTAAATAACATGTTAATGAGTATTTATTTCCTCACAAATCTTGTATGAAAAGTATTATTGTTAAGTAATATTAAATCTAGTTGCTAAAACTTGGCCTGGGTTTAGATTACTAGTACAGTTCTCCCTCCACCCCTACCAACCCACAGATATAGATTTCTTAATCTAGCCAATAGATAGGAATGGATGTTGAGCAGAATGTCCTGTTTTGGTAATTTTTTGTTTGCTTTCCTAGATTCATTTTTTTTCTTTTGTTGAAACTGCTTTGTGCTCACTGTTGTGGAACCATGATTCTGACATCACCCAGATCCCTGGGTAGGCTGTCTTCCAGCATGGTGCACTCAGTGGGAGGTTTTTGTGGGAATTTCTTTCCTGTCTCCCCCATGGCCTGGTGATGTACTTGCACTGAAAGCTGCATCTCTCTTAACTGAGACTTTTGCAGGGAGACCTGTCCATACAACTCCTGTATCTGCCAGCCTCTGGAACTACTTTTCTGGATTGTCACTTCAAGGCTTCGTGTGATTGTCTCGCTCCCTTTTAAATTTTTCTCTATTAACTTTACTCCTCACTGCACCTCTGTAAATAGATTATGGTCTCAGAGTTGGATCTCTGAGAAGAACTGTGTTTTCTTCTTAGTAACAAAACTGACAATTAATTGTTTATAAGATATAGATCTAATGTTTGAAAAATGAAGCTTTGGGCTAAATCACAGCCCATAAAACTATAACATGGTTGGAGATCTGGCTCAGCAATGAAGAGACTGCTATTCACACAGAAGATCCAAGTCCAGGCCCTAGCACCAATGTCTGGCGGGACACAACCACCTGTAACTCCTGATCCAGGGAATCTGATGCCCTTTTCGAACCTCCACAGATACCATCCACATGTATAGACTCACATGTAAAAACATGTATGTACATTATTCAAATTAGAAATGAGATTTGAAAACTACAACCAAAGTATCACACACCAAATAAATAATCTGTTGCCAATAATAAGGGAACAATAAGAGATGTTTTATGCTACATATTATGATAAGATGCAAATACTTATTTACTACCATTCCTGAGCAGTTTTTTGAAACCTATTTTATTGTCATTTAATAGTATTGATGTTTTGCCTTCATGTATGTTTGTGTATCACATGTTGTTCAACGCATGCGGAAGCCAGAAGAGATCACTGGATCTCTTAGAACTAGATTTGTAGATGGTTGTAAACTGTTATGCAGGTGCTGAGAATTCAACCTGGGTACTCTGATTTGTATCTGGACTTTTACCTTCAAGAAAACTACGCTGCTAAACACAGCTTAAGTTGTGGCTTTTATAACTTGATTGAGAAATAGTTGCATGCTGGAGATATTCTTGTTTTGTATCTTGTAAAATTCTTACTCTACTTTCCCATTTAGTGTAACATAAATGAAATGGTTGTTTTGCTTTATTTTATTTTTATCTTAATTTTATCTAGTTGCTCAACACTACGTACCATCATCACAAGGCTACTACAATGGTACCTTGTTGATGCAGGCCAGGGCATCCTTTCTGTAATTCTTTTCTACGCATCTGTCTATATGTTGTGGTTTGAATGTGAAATTCTTGTCATGGGCTTACAAGTTTGAACACATGGCCTCTATCTGGTATTACTGTTAGGAAAGTTATGGATTCTTTAGGAACAAGAATCTTAGTGGAGGATTTGAGTTTCAGGGGCTGAGTTTTTGGAGTTTATAGTCAGCCCCATTTCCTTCTACTTGCTGCTTTTTAAGATTCAGATGCCACTGTAAGTCAAAGTCAGTGCTTTCTCCCTTAAGTTGTTTTTGAGTATTTCATCACAGCAAAAGGAAAGGAAACTAAGAGATAAAATTGATAATGAGAAGTGGGGCAATGCTGGGGGAACTCCTTTAGCCAATGGCCTTTGAGATGCTGGACCAATTTGGGCGTGGCCTTGGGTATTATAAAAACAGATGTAGGATTGTACACACTCTCTCTTGGTTGCTGGATTCAGTTCCTGTCACCCGCTTGTGCAGAGGACTGTTGATCTGTGAGTCTACCCCTAAATAAAGAGCCCTTTATTATACTCCATTCTGAGCTGGTGTGGGACTGCTTTATTGTACTCTACTACATCTGACACCCAATGTGGCAGTGGAACAGGGTGGACTCAGAGACTATTTACAATTATACCAGACAGTAATCTTGAAACTTAACCATCACTTTAGTTTTAACAGGACCCCACATAAATAACATCACCCCCATGATGGCTGAAAGTAATTCTAGATGACAACATCCCCTCTTCCTACAAAGTTTGTCCTCGGGATTAAGGATATCAATTAAAGGTTGATTATAACTGGTATAGGGCTGGGGTTGAGATAGAATTTATGTAGGCTCAAGGATGTCTTTTGAGGAAAAAAGGAAATTGGATGGAATAATAAGTAGATTAGTGTGAGCTTACTTACACTAATAGCAATAGTAATAGAGTAAAAACTTATTACTTATTATTTATATCTATTATTTATAAGTAATTTACATAGATATAGATTCTTGTATATTGATACAAATTCAAATTATTTGTTATATTGCATATGCTCCTGTTTCTGTTTTCAATATTTGTACACTTATAACAATGTTATTTGTCATATTGTATGCATGCATGTTTCTACCTCTGTTTAAGACATTTTCTATATTGATACAATTTTAAAATATATTTATCAAATTTCACTATACATTTCTACCTCTGATCAAGATACTTATGTATCATTTACATTTTGAGGTCATTGTCCTCATTTCTTGCACAGTTGTTTAAAGATTGTTTAATATTCTAATATAAGGCCTTACACTTTAAGCTATATAGGTATTAAGAATTATAGACAAATAGTCATCTATGTTTGTCATACTTATAGTTAGACTAATCAAGTTCTTTAGATACATAGAGATTGTATTCTGCATAGATAGGTAATCTTCAACCACTTCAAAGAACTGTGAAATATGGCAATTAAAAAGCTTAGCATTCTGTTTATGTGAGACACAATTGCTCCTGGCAACACCAATCTATTCCCAATAGAATGTAGGGCACCAAAGAGACTCCACTTGGAGCTTGTTTTCTTCTTGGCAAAACTGGCCTTTGGGCAAAGAACTGCCCATGTCTCAACTACTGACAAAATGCATGGTGTTCAAGCTGAACAAGGAGGACGCAAAACAAAACAAAACAACAAAACAAACAAACAAACAAAAACTGCCAAGTCTTGCCAAGTCAGGATAAAAGACAGTTTTAAAATTTTTCCTGCTTCTGAAAATATTCTGTCAGTTATTCTAGGCTTTAGCCAAAGTTGGTTGCTCCAACATTGCAAATGAGACTTTGGGTGATTGCCCAGATAGCCAGTTTTCTCTGTCATCTATCGAACATTTTGGAAGTTGCTTGATTGGACTTCCTGTTTACTGAAGTAATATTATTTCCCTTCTCAGGTCTTTGATGGGGTTAAAGACTACATAGTCATAGTTACTTTCCTGTTATGACTTAGCCAAGTTATTTCTAATGCAAGACTTATACTCCTTAGGATAGGATAATTATTAAAACTTTAAGCATATGTTTCTTGTTTAATATTACTTATGCTGATTATAATTCTAATTTTTATACTTGATATCTGTTCTTATTGTATATAGTTTTGCATTGGGTTTGGAATTCTCTTATTTAGACAAAAGGGAGTAGTAATAGAAGAACTCCTTTAGCCTTTGAGACACTGGACTACTTTGGGCATGACCTTGGGTACTAAAAAACAAACATCTCTCTTTTGGCTTCTGGATTCGGCTCCTGTTCCCCTTTTGTGCAGAGGGCTGTTGATCTGTGAGTCTACCCCTAAATAAAGAACCCTTTATTATACTCCATTCTGAGCTAGTGTGGGACTGCTTTATTGTAATCCACTACAGGCTGACCCTGTGATAAACTCACCCATGTGGACCCTAGACATTTGCAACCACTTTGCAAGCAAATGGGAAGAGTTTCAAGCCTTGGAAAAGAGAAGAACTTGGGTGGCAGAGCAGAGATTGGAGGGCCATTCTGTTAAATCTCAGAGAACAATGTGGACTATGCAATCCCAGCTCATGAAGTTTCAGAGGGAAATTGGGCTGTGTGGGTTATTCATGTTGCCATCTAGCAAAATATCTGGTTGCATTTTGTCTATGTCTCAAGAAATCGATGCAGCTGAATTCCAAGGTATGACCTAATTCTTTAGGTGGAGGAAATTGGAAGGCAGGACAATACAGTGTCTGTACCATAGCTATTGCTCTCTGCTCTCATTCATGACTGCAGTGAGAGTGAGCAATAAGTGGAACAAAAGAGGTCTAAAAGGTTGAAACTTGGTGAAGAAAGGTTGAAACTTGGTGACGCAAGCTTATAGTTGTGAAGAGGATGAATCCGTATGATAAAGCACCTGTAACTGATAAAGAGCTAAATGTCATTAAAGGGAAACTTCCAGGTGTGCCCTAGGACAGTAGCAATGGTGCGCTGACCATCGAAGACTCAGACTGAGACAGTCACGGTGTCTTGCACTGTAGTTCCAGAGAGAAGCTAAGCTTGGTCAGTGTGTGGCAGGGTGATAGTCCCTACAAGGAGGATCTGAGAGGTCACTATGAATTGTGAAGATAAAGCCTAAGTTGCACTGGGGAGCAAAGAGTGAGATGCCAGAGCCCTGGGACAACTGCTACGGAAAGCTACAGGCCTGGAGTGGAACTGACCCAAGAGAGTCTATACATGCTACAGGCAGCAAAGTTTGGGACAAGGGCTCCCTAAAGCCTTTGGAAATAACATGATGCCATCATGAGACGCAGATACTGGACAAGGATTTGATGTTTTCCTCTGCTAGTTTTCTGTCTTTCTTGGGCTAATGTTTTTTGTTTGTTGGTTTGTTATTCCCCTACTCCCCACCTTCGAAACCAGGCTATACTTGTACTCTTATCCCTTGTATTGAGGTGTGTGTAATTTGTATTTTATTTTATTGGAGTTTAAAATGAAGAGATTTTAGATTTTTAAAGTGTTGGAACTTTTATCTATGGAGGCTTTTAAAGCTGGATGTCTCTGGGACTTTCATTATAACATGGCCACGATCCTATGGGGTCAGGGGTAGACGGTTACAAATAATACAAGTTTAGATGTCAAGTTAACAAGAGCTGCAAGGTGTGATGGCTTGTGTTAAATAACAGCTTGATAGAATATGGAATCACCTGGAAGATGGGCTTCTTGGCACGCGGGTGGGAGATCATCTTGATTACATGAACAGAAGTGGGAAGATCGTCTTACTGGGGTCAGAACCATTCCTTGGCCTGGGACTGTGGACTGTGTACAAGGAAGAGGGCAAATAAGAGCACTGCCGTTCATTCTTCTCTTCTTTTGACTGTGAACATAATAGAACCAGCTGCTTTAAGTTCCTTCTACCTTGACTCTGAAATCATGACCATGGTGAGCCAAAATAAACCTTACCTTATTAAGTTGCTTACCTTGGGGGATTGTATTACAACCACAATGGAGTGATGAAACTCTACCCTTGCAAGAATATTTCACTGTCTTTACTGCCACAATTTGTATAATAAGTTCTTAAGTCTGATAACTTAAGTACCTTTTTTCCTCCAAAGTTTTAAAGGCTTTGAATTTTCATCTAAATTTTAGAATCTATTTCAGTTTTTTAAAGTATTAAAAACCCTTGAAATTGATTGGTATCACAATCAGTGGTCTAGTTTAGGAGAAAAGACACCTTTCTAATTCAGTTTTCAATCCATGCACCTATCACACATCTACATTTATACATGTTTTATATAATGCAGCATGGTTCTATATAGGCTTTTCATGCATTTGATTAGAGGTATGCAAAAGTATTTGATATTATTCTAAGTGATATCATTTTGTATTTTAATCTCCCATGTGTTATATAAAGAAATGAAAGTTTTACACTGCTTTTATACCTGAAGCTACATTAAATTGTGTTATCAGTTCTAATAATTAAATGGAGAGATTTCTTTTGGACTTTGCATGACCACAATTATGTGTATAGCCTGAAAATGGAAATGGCATTTTGCCCTTCAGAGTCTTTACTCTTTAGCTCTCTGCCTCATTATGTGGGCTATTAATAGAATTGAATGAAATGGGATGGAAGTGATGGGAATAAGTAATTTAGCACCATTCTCTCTCTCTCTCTCTCTCTCTCTCTCTCTCTCTCTCTCTCTCTCTCTCTGTGTGTGTGTGTGTGTGTGTGTGTGTGTGTGTGTGTCTGTGTGGTGTGCTGTGGTATTTTCTTTTAACAATTTACAATTAAAAAGATTTTGCTTTTGTTTGTTTTCTTTGTTTTCACTGTAAATTCTTTTCCCATTTTATGTGCATGGTATGTTTGCCCTTGTGTATGCCTATGAAAGCCAGCAGCTGGCATCAAGTGTCCTCTTCTATAACATTCTACATACCAGCTATTTGAGAGTTTTGAAAACTTCCTTTGAAATTTTCAAAATCAAGAAAAACTTTTAAAGCATGTTTTGAAAATTTTCCCCCTTTACAATTCTTCCTACATCCTCACTTCTCTGCCACCCTACTTTGTGCCCTTTATTTTTTTTAACCCTTCAAGACCAATTTGTGCTGTTCAAATATTTTTGAATATGTTTCTTATATTAAAGCATGGTCAACTTACTAGACCTATGCTCTTAGAAACACTGGGCCCTCCCCAGTGTTATGTTTCAAGCCTGGGACAAAGGTTTAAGATGCCTATTTAACACAACAAAACAGACCTGGCTGCTAGGTCCTCCCCTCATCACTCAGTCCCAATCTGTTACTGGGACCCCCTAGTTTGCATACTTTACCCCTACCCTGAACTCCAGCCCAGGGGTGTTGGCGGAGACTGCTTCTTAGTTTCCTGGCTGCCCAGATCCAAACAATACCAAAGAAACTGTATTAATTCCAACACTCTTTGGCCAATAGGTTAGGCATATTTTAGCTAACTCTTACATCCATAACTCTCATCTGTGCTAGCCACGTGTCTTGGTACCTTTTTTTTTTTTTTTTTTTTGGTTTTTCGAGACAGGGTTTCTCTGTGGTTTTGGAGCCTGTCCTGGAACTAGCTCTTGTAGACCAGGCTGGTCTCGAACTCACAGAGATCCGCCTGCCTCTGCCTCCCGAGTGCTGGGATTAAAGGCGTGCGCCACCACCGCCCGGCGTCTTGGTACCTTTTATCAGTGATGTAGTCTCATCTTGCTTCCTCTGCATCTGGGTAACAACTATAGACTGAGCCTTTTCTCTTCCCAAAATTCTCATGTTCTTGTCACCCCACCAATACTTCCTGCCTGGCTACTAGCCAATCAGTGTTTTATTAAACCAATCCAAGTGACAAATCTTTACAGGGTAAAGACCATTTTCCCACAGTATAGAAGGCTCAGCTGTTTTTCCTATATAATCCATAGTCCAACCATTTTGATTACTTATTTTTTGTATATTTGGGCCTCCTGGTTTTCTCTATCCCTTCCCCACTCCTCATATGGCACAGCTCAGTCTGGTCATTGTCTATTCTGGATTCTTTTAGATGTCCCTGTTTCTGCCTCTGACTATGCTCTCCAATATATCTACATATCTACAGTAATCTTTCTCTTCCATCATACCTAGGAGCATCCTTTTCTTTATATTTCTTCTTCTTCTTCTTCTTCTTCTTCTTCTTCTTCTTCTTCTTCTTCTTCTTCTTCTTCTTCTTCTTCTTCTTCTTCCTCTTCTTCTTCTTCTTCTTCTTCTTCTTCTTCTTCTTCTTCTTCTTCTTCTTCTTCTTCTTCTTCTGCTTTTTCTTCTTTTTCTTCTTCTTCTTTTTCATCATCATCTTCTTCTTCTTCTTCTTCTTCTTCTTCTTCTTCTTCTTCTTCTTCTTCTTCTTCTTCTTCTTCTTCTTCTTCTTCTTCCTCTTCTTCTTCTTCTTCTTCTTCTTCTTCTTCTTCTTCTTCTTCTTCTTCTTCTTCTTCTTCTTCTTCTTCTTCTTCTTCTTCTTCTGCTTTTTCTTCTTTTTCTTCTTCTTCTTTTTCATCATCATCTTCTTCTTCTTCTTCTTCTTCTTCTTCTTCTTCTTCTTCTTCTTCTTCTTCTTCTTCTTCTTTTCTTCTCCTCCTCCTCTTCTTCTCCTTCTCCTTCTTCTCCTTCTTTTTCACCCTACCCCTTCCTTCTACATTTTTCTCCATTCTTCTTCCTTCTCATTCCACCTCCTTCTTTCTTCTCCTCTTCTTCCTTCTTTCCTTTTCATTCATTTTGTGCTGAAACTGCAGGAATGACATAAATGAGCTCTCTTCTGGAGAACTCTGCCATTCTGAACCAAGCTGCTGGTCAGAATCTCGTAAAGTATGCATGATTATATGTTTGTGCTAGATTCTGCCACTCAAAAAATTTGATTCCAAATTCTAGAGTCTGATCTTCAGCTGCTGCTTCCCTTTACCTGATTTCTAACAGCTTTCTCTCACCTTCTTGGGCTCTGGCCTGCCCTCCTCCTTCTCACTGATAACTGTTACCCTGAGCTGCCTGATTTATTTACTGATACTGCAGAAGCCACACCAGTGAGCCAGAAAGCTCGTCTTGCCCCTACTGAGCTCCACTCACAAGGACAAGAAATGCCTTTCCCCTGCCATTTGGAACATTTTTTTTCTCTCTGACAAGTTTACCATTAAGATTGGGTATGCACTGGATGGAAATTCTTGTCACCATGCCTCAACTACCCATATTTCTTGGCTCTGGCCTGCTCCTCTCGTTCTCTTTACTTCTTACCCTCCCTGCTTTCTCTATGATTCCCCTAGGAACTACAGCCTATCTGCCTTCTCACTAAGGTATCTTTCAACTCCCCATTCTGCAGCTTGCTTTCTTCTCAGCTCCCTCTTGGAACTTATACATCCCTCCCTCAGAGATAGTCTGCTTTGCCATTCTTTCTCTCTCTTTTCCTCCATGGACTCATATTTTATTACCAAAGTTTGGCCTCAATACGGATTAGTGAACAAAATTTGGCGCACTTGATTTCCAAATTCTCGCAAATTGTGTCACCTTCTGCACAAACAAATGATCCCAAAGTCTCTTACTTAGACATTCTGCTCTCCACTCCTAAATCTTTTATCTCTGTCATTTATTTGCATTCTGCTCTCAAAATAAATGGTTAAACAAAAATATGCTGTAAAATCTTATCATAGGATTTATAAGTTGTTCATTGTATGTAGATAAAAAATCTGGTCCCTGTTTGAAACCCAATTTAATGCCTTAACCCAGCAGCTCCATGGCTAGGAGAAGGGCTTCTTAACCAGCTCCCTTCTCCATGCTAGGATTTGGTCTGGATTGGGCTTAGACTAATCCTATGGCAACTCTTTAAATTCGTATGTGCAGTTGCCCTGCTGTATCCAGAAGATGATCTCCTACAGCTATCCCATTACCACTGAATCTTTCATTCTTTCTGCCTCCTTTTTTTTAATTGAGAAAAGGAAAAAAAAAAGTTTCCCCCTCCTCCCATTCCCCTCCCCCTCCTCCCACCCTTCTCTCCCTCCTCCCACTCCTCTCCCCCTCCCTCTCCAGTCCAAAGAGCAGTCAGGCTTCCCTGCCCTGTGGAAAGTCCAAGGTTCTCCCCCCTCCGTCCATGTCTAGGAAGGTGAACATCCAACCTGGCTAGGCTCCCACAAAGCCAGAACATGAAGTAGGATCAAAACCCCGTGCCATTGTCCTTGGCGTCTCATCAGCCCTCATTGTTCGCCATGTTCAGAGAGTCCGGTTTTATCCCATGCTTTTTCAGTCATAGTCCAGCTGGCCTTGGTGAGCTCCCTTTTTGACGTACCCCTAAAACCTTGGAAGGAGGGGGCAATGTATAGATGAATCGTTTAGGACTGAGCACTCTTCAGTCTTTTACTCTCTGCACTTTGGCCACTTGTGGGTCTCTGTGTAAGTCACTCTCTACTGCACAAGGAGCTGATTAGGTAAGGTTGAGATATGGATTGATTTATGTGTGAGACAACTGCTCGTTAGGAGTTAGTTTAATGCTATGCCGCTTAGGAGCATCATAGTCATCGGACCCACCCATAGGGCCTATGACTTGTCTAGCCACAAGCTCTTAGTCCTTATAAAGGTGTTAGGTACGGACACCACTTTGGGTAGTAAGATTTAAATCAATTAGAAAGCATGTGACTAACCCAGGATGTTCATTTCCCTAATGTCCCAGTGGAATGTATTGCCAGACAAATTGTTATTGTAGTTTATAGCTGAGTTTGAGTAATAATAATAATTTTTTTTTTTGAGGACAAAGTCTCTCACTGAGCCAGGAGCTCAAAGTTTTGGCTCACCTTTCTGGACAGCAAGCTCTGGAAGTTACTTCTATACCACCCACTGGCCCCTAGAGATAGTTTACAGAAACACACCACTGCACCCAGGTACCATGAGAGTGGTAAGAGGTCTGAACTCGCATCTGATCATTAAATGCTCTTCCTCACAAATCTCCCCATCTAGTCTTTCTTCTGTCAAACAGAATGTTAATAAACATAAATAATAAAGTGAAAAAAGAAACAAAACAGAAGGAGGCCAGTTTCAATTTGCTAGAATTCCTATAAATTGCTTTAGAATTTCAATACACATCATTCCTCAGGTTTTTGGAAATCACCTGGTTTGGGGCTTGCTTCATTCAGGAGTGTATTATTCTGATAGATCCTTGGTGTTTGTTTATTTATGTTTGTTATAATTGTGGAAGAGGAGAACAGCATCTGCAGCAGGAAAATAGCAGGAATGACCTTCTACCATCCCGGGGATTCTCAGATGTGACCGCAGGTGGCCTGAGCTGCTTAGGACTTCTTCTCTTATTTGAAATCACATCTTGTAACCGCACACATCTTCCTGCAAACAAAGTAAAACTGTTAAAATCAAATTCAATTCCTCAAAAATCCTGTATTTTAAATTCTCTTTACATTTCTGGTATAAAAAGGAACCCATTATTCTACATTAAAAAATTTTTAAAAACTTAAAATAGGTCACTTAATTTATTTGGAAAACATTTACCTTAACTTTTTAAAGTGTCTGCACTTTACTTTTCTTTTATGTGACCAATTGTTGGATGTTACAGCAAGATGTTGTTTTTAGCAAATGGTGTAAAAGGTTTACTATATTTTTTATCCTCAGTGTTTCTAGAACTGTTATTATATTATCATTCTTTTTGCTTTGTCTTATATCTAAATTTTTGTGTATTTTTCATCATTTGATATTTATATATCAAATATATGTGAATAGAATGTGTTTTGATTAAACCCACCCCCATTTCTTCTATTAAAATTTCTCCCTTATCTTCACTAGTAACCTTCCCTTCTTCATATTCATCCCTTTTCTCTCTCTCTCTCTCTCTCTCTCTCTCTCTCTCCACATGCCTACGTGTTTTTACATACATGTTCTTCCATAAAGTGATGCTCACCATCTTTTCATGTGCTTATTAGTTATTTTTATATATTTTCTGATAAGATACCAATCTTTTCCTTCTTTTAAACTTTTAAATAAAAATTTATTTTATCTTACATCTCTAGTGCATAATAAGACATAGAAAGGATCAGTTAAAATACATGAACCTTCGCTGGACTACCCTGGCCACATGTATGAGAACAATGACTGTGACAGAGCTGTTGCTCTGGAGATCTGAGGATGAACTGGGACTGCCTGGTCTTTAAATAACGTGTCATTCTGTAGAGCAGGTCCACAAAGCCACAACTGATGTTTACCTATGAGTGTTGGTCATATGTTAAATATCAGCTTCAGGAGGCAACTCATGTTTTCCCGAGGATGCACTTGTTTCCAAGGCTGCTTTGCTCTTCGGTGTTCCTTACATCCTCCCACGTATCTGATTTCAGCAGTCTCTGACTCTGCTCTAAAGCCAGGATTCCAAGAGCCTTTCTTTTACCATTTTCTTGAGCTCATAGCATCTATGATACTTAGAAAACACAAAGTCAGAAAGAAATTAACTTTTTAAAAATTAGATGAGCGAGCCGGGCAATGGTGGCACACGCCTTTAATCCCAGCACTCGGGAGGCAGAGTCAGGCGGATCTCTGCGAGTTCGAGACCAGCCTGGTCTACAGAGCTAGTTCCAGGACAGGCTCCAAAGCCACAGAGAAACGCTGTCTCGAAAAAAAAAATTAGATGAGCAGGGAGTCACAAGCACGTGATTTCAGACCATCTCTTTACTAGTGTGCTTCTCTAGGTGTCATGAACTCATAGTCTATGATCTCACCAAAGAGAAAAGCACATAACTTGCTGCGCACCGCGCCGCCCTGTCTGCTCTCGGTGCGCTGGCATCCAGTTACTGAGCTTCGGGCAAGGGGCTGGAGGTTAAAATACACAAACACACACAGACAGAGAGACTGCAACACGGGTCATCCTTGAATTCCCCAAGAATGCTCTCTTTAGTGTGTTCAGGGGCAGATTCTATAGAGATAGCCACGCCCCAGCCAAACCCACCAGAAACCACTCTCCTGTTATCAGAAACTCCTGAAGGTCTCGTACTCAGAGAAGCTGTAGGCACTCAGATCAGGGGATTACAAGAAATTCAGGATCGGGGACCCTTGTAAAATGTGTTATATGTTATGATTGTTGATGCTCCTGATAAGAAACCATCCAATGTCTTTTAGATTCTCATACTAAGAGGGCTCCCACCTTTATTTGTGAAAGTTGTTCATCAGATTAGTTTTAAAAAGGTAAAAAATGCACAGCCTTTTTGGATTTCATTAAGTCTTCTGAGCTCCACGGTAATCCAAAGTAACGGAAGCTGCTCTTCCAGAAAACCTCAAGTCCCCCTGCTGTATTGCAGCCCTCAGTGGGATGTGCCAGTAATAAGTGTATCGTCCTCTTCCGGACTTAACTGTTTGATTTGAAATATGACTGTTTCATTAATAAATAGGATGCTTAAATCGGCAAATTAAAAATTCTCTCTCTGTGCTTAGACTCTGATGACACTGCTCTGCGCACAGTGCAGTAATTACTTGGAGAAATCAGCTATTCCAAAGTAACTGGGCAGCTAAAATATTTTATCAGGTAAATTACCAGTCACCATCAACATTCATCAAGAAATCATTTGGATTTTATTACAGGTTGACATTTATTTATTTGCCCAATTTTTAAAATTATAACTGTTGCACAATTGCCCCGGGTTGCAACTATAGAAAATTAGCACACTAATCACATTAATTATCATAAATAAAAGGTTATTAAAGAGCTACTAGTAATAGCATAGAATGTTTGAAAAGCAACTTGCAGTGTTCTTAATCATACCTTAAAGTCACAGACAGCATTGCAATTTCAAGAGCTTTTTGATTTCTATAGTTACAAGCTGTACTACTTCTGCCTGTAAGTGTCGTTCTTGGCACTATTTTAGAAATGAAAAAAAAATACCCTTAAACACCTAAATTCAAGACATATTTATAGTCAAGAACCACATTCCAGGACCTTTAGCCTTTAGTCTGTTTCCAGATCAAAACTAGCTTTTCATCGGCCTTCTGTGTTCTGTTCTACCATCATATTCACAAGTCTAAGTTCTAAACTACATCATGCCTCATGGTACCAATCTGGTCCTTTTGTTTGCAATAATATTTCCCCATAAGAGTGCATGCAATGTGTTCTGAAGAACTTTCCAGATATGAACAAGAGCATGCTCAGTTTTTGCTTAAAGTGATCAGAGGGTTTCCAACGCACTACAAAGCTACCAAAAATGATTCTGTCATAGGGTCCATGCCACATGATCCCATCTACAGTGGCATCTCCTGTTTCTCTCTTTATTACAAAGCCCAATCACTCTGTCTACTTCCCATTGCCATTTTTGGACTGTTGAAGATTTTTCAAGATGGACCTTACCTTAATCAATCTTATACTTGGCCTGTTTGTAATGTTCGACTCCCAGAATTGTGCAGAATTGCAGTCTTTTTCAGAGAGATGTCACTCAGTGACTGAGCTTACCTTTGTTTTCTCCCCTACAGCCTGTCCTGGAGTCACTGTGCTCTGTGTTATGTATAGGGCATCTTTTTCTACTCATAGGATTCCATTGCCAGCATAACTGCTCACCTGCTTGTGAACTGTGATAGCCACGGCAACAGAAATCATATGCATCATTACTGCTGCCTGTGTTAGATGTTGAGCAGCTTCAACTGATTGGCCCTGAATACACCACAGAAGATTTACCCAGAGACCTCATCATCTAAGAACAGTTTTCTTAGTTTACAGTACATGCCAGTCAGTTAATGTTTTAGGAAGCAAATCAAGCAGGAGAACGAATCAGGAAATGACTAAGTGAAACGCTGTACACAACTTTTAAATTCCTCACTGGGATAATCAGAAGATGCATGCTGTATCTTTCCATTTCTGGTATGATTTATTGTAGAAGTAATTATATTTTCAAATGCACATCCACAAGCCTAAATTCTAGACTACATCGTGCCCCACACTACCAATATGGTCTTTTTATTTACAATAATATTTCCCATAATAAAAGCCCATAGTACATGCGGTAAAAACTGGTCCATGTAATATATACAATTTATTGACATACAGTACTCCAAATATTTAATATTCCTTAAATAAAACCAACAAGATACTTTAAAAAAACTCACACATATTTTCATGTCCTTAGTACTTCATTGGGTCCAGGAACTCAATTATATGATCCTTTTTCTCAACTGTTTGCTTTGTATCTTTTAATTCTTATCTTCTTGTCTTTACTGGGTTTCCATCTGTAATCTGTACACATACACACACCCCTCCCCCGTCTTTGTCTTGCTTTTCAAGGTTGACTCTGAGGTTGAGCCTAAAAATGCTGCTGCTGTCTGACCAGCCTACACAGGGCGTTCCCTGCATGAGGTTCTACTTTTTTTTCTACTCCAAAGGTAGACCAGTTATTCAGAGTCACAGCAGAGTTGTGGATTTTGTGGAGTTGACCGGTTGTCCTTAACACTCATGCTTTTCTCTTCATAGTAGAGCTTAGTATCAAATGAAATAAAGGCTCTATTTTATGGAACTCCTTATAAAATCTTTGGTTATATTCAGAGGATTTGAGTCACTTTGTATTCATCCTTTTGTAAAGAAAAAATATATGCATTTCCCGTATTGTGTCTTTCTGGCTGTGATGAGGAGCTGGTGGTATAGCCCCAGCATAGGGACCCTTTGCAGCCTAAACACACATCAGCATCTGGTTTCTGATGCTCCACAAGCCAGCCTGATGTAACAATGGGTAGTCAATGTGAAGGAGATATCTTTAAACAAATTTAATTTTTATTATTTTTCCATTTAGTCTTGGATTATTCTAATGGCTAGAACTGCTTAGCATGTTGGCCCACCATTCACACAATATGCATATTTATGTATATTTATTTTTACAATAAAAAATTCAGTGCTTTAAAACTAAACATGATAGAGCTGGAATATGCTATTTTAAAATGTCATGTTATATTTGCTTTTAAGATTTTTTTATTAGTTCTTTGAGAATTTGATATAATATGTTTTGATTATATTGTCTCCATCCTCAAATTCTTCCCAGACCAAAGAAACTTCCTGGAGTTAGATGGGAATGGATATTGACCTCCTTGCCTGCCACGCAACTTTATTCTCTTCTCTCTCTCTCTCTCTCTCTCTCTCTCTCTCTCTCTCTCTCTCTCTCTCCACTAAGTAAGTCTAGTTTATGCTGCCAATATTAGGTGTTATACATTTAAAAGAAGCTGGCAAAAAGAAAAAAAAAAGAAAGAAGGAAAAGAATGCCGTCAAAAAGAAAGAAAAGAAGGGAAAAAGAAGGAAGGAAGAATGGAAGAAAGAAAAGTTAGAAAGAAAGAAAAAAGTAGAGAAACCACTGTTTTTTTTTCTTTTCTAATACAGAAAAGAATACTCAGGTGAGGTAAGCCAGAAGCTTGGAAACTCTTTACTTCAAAGCTATATCTCCTCTGTCTCACATCCGAAGAGGTATTCTGCATAGCTGAATGCTATTTCAGAATACCCACCTTTTTGATATCTAATGTTTATAAGGAATGCTATATTTTGCAAAGAATAGTAAATATATTTACCCACAAACTCCCTCTGTATCTCCCTTTCTTTTCCTCTCTATGAAAAGTCAGTCTTTTTTAGACAGCCAACATCCTAAAGAGGCCGTGACATGATTTACTTTAAAATTTACCATACACATTTTCTAGTTTTTCCACAAAATCATCTTAATGATGCTAATCAAAAGCAAGTATTAATTCATTTCTTCTGGGAAACTAATATGCTAATTTAGAATATATTTAATAAGGCAAACAATGGCTAATTAGTATAAGAAAATATATATGCACATAACTATTATCAAGGAAAACAGAACTACATTACCTATCACCTCATCAAAGATTGTTCAAGCTAGAAGTATAGGAAATCTGCTGTGAGACCTGTGTCTACTAGAAAAGCCAGAGAAATAACACCCATGAGGTCTCACTGTGACTACCTAAACAAGATCTGAATAATGACAACACCAGCATGCTAATATAAAAGGGAAAAATGTCATGGGGCCTCAACCCTAGATGAAGAACTATAAGCATCTAAGGAATGCTGGGATTATGGCAAATAAATAGTCTTCCTTGGGTAGAGGCCGCAAATTGGTTATTCAAGGCCACATGGTCATCCTTGAAATTACATACATCTATTGGTAGAGTTCTTTTCATTGAAGAAAAGATTTTTAGGATTGGGACTTTCTGTCCTACTATTCTTTAGGTTCTAGGACTTTGTCTGGTTGAAACTTGTGCAGGTCTTGTGCAAGCTGTCACAGTTGTTTCTAGATGATACTGTTTCTTTGGAGTCATCTACTTCCTCTGGCTCTTAAAGTCTTTCTATATCCTTTTCTGTCTAGATCCCTGAGCCTTGAGAGAAGGAAATTGATAAAGACACACCATTTAGGAATGAGTGATTGCAACTCTCCCACTTTCTGCACATTGTCTGGACCCACATTATGGAGGGTACCTCTGTTAATTCCCATCTACTACAAGAAGTTTCTCTGATGAGGACTGAACAAGGCAATAAGTCATCAGGAGTCATTTTATTACAATGTTCCTTTAGCAGAATATTAACAGTCATTTTTCCCTCTGGGATTTATAACCTATCTAATCTCAGGTTCTTGGCTATTTTAGCAGTATCAGATGTGGGTTTCACCTGGTATAGTGGGGTTTAAGCCCAGTTTTTACGAAGTGGCTGGTTACTCCCCTAACATTTTTGTCACTATCGCATCAGTATGCACTGAAGGCAGGTCACTCTTGTAGATTACAGGATTTGTAACTTGATTGGTGGTTATATTTCTCATTTGTTATCAATCAGCATGTTCCAGCACTGTAAATGCTAATCAGCATATCTAAAGCTTCTAGTTAGGCAACAACTCTATTTCTCCATGTTTAATGCCATAAGTAAATTGTGTCTTTAGTAACAGGGTCTTCTCATCAGGTTGTGGAGAGCAAGCAATATCTTTGGCAATAGCCTATGGTATTTGGGTGAATCTGTGGGACTTCTTTGTCTAGTGACTCAATAAAATGTAACCCAATCCCTTTCATTTTGTATAAATGTCAACAGCAGTGGTAGTGGTTTCCACATGGCTTTTTCAATGCTTTTTAGTGTTAGTTGACCTTCTGCATACTCCCTCATTACCCTTCTTTCCCAGTCTCCTCTCAGTTTAATAACCCTATTCTTGTTTCCTATCTATCTCTCTGTAACACTATATTCTCCTTCCTCTGAGAGAACACCTGAACCACATTGGTCATTCTTACTAGGTACCTGACCTCTGTGGAAATATTATATATAGAGATATAATGAAAGCTTAAAAGCTAATATTCACATTTAAGAGAAATCATGCAATATTTATCTTTTGGGGTTACCTCACTGAGGTATTTTAAAACATAATCCATACATTTAATTGCAAGTCTTTTCTTTACATATAAATAATATTCAATTGTGTAAATGTACCACAGTTTTGCTATTCTTCTATTTATTGGTAGACATTGAGGCTGTTCCCATTTTCTTGCTTTTATGACTATAGAAAATGAGAATGTGCAAGAAAGTACCTCTGAAGTAGGATGTAGAGTTCTTTGAGTAAATACCCACGTATCTAATAGCTGGGTTTTATGGTGGATCAATTTTCAGCTCTTCTGAAGAGCCTCCACAGTGGCTGAACAAGTTTGCACTCCCACAAGCAATGGCTGAGTAGTCCCCTTTCTCTACATCCTCACTAGTATATGTTGTCAATTGTTTTACTGATCTTGGCTATTTTGACAGGTGTGGGATGAAATCTCAAAGTAATTTTGATTTGCATTTGATGTTGAGATTTCTTTTCAAGTGCTTTCAGCCATTTGTGTCTTCTGAGAATTCCATAATTCTTTCATTTCAATATTTTATAAATATGTTTTTTTAAAAGAGGTGATATCTGAGCAATAGGGAATGAACATGGACTAGTTGGTAGATGAGCTGGGGAAATGCTCTGATTAGGAAATTGCTTTATTCTGGACTTTCCCTACCTGTATCTAGTAAGTTATGAAGAAAGCTATGAAGAAAATGTCTTTACAAACATATATCTACATGTTTATATTATATGTATATTTTTTACCTTCCAGCATGTCTGCCAACTCTAATTTAAAATCTTCCAATTCAAAATAAGAAACAAAATTGTATAAAGGTGGAAGTCCAAGGTTAATGGGCAAGAGAACAGTTTTCACTGAGATAAGATTGCCTCAGTTATGTGATCAAAAGCCATCTTTACAATCATTTCCATGCAGAGACCTGCTGTGATTCCATTTAATCTGATGAATTTCGCAACGCTGAACTGAACAAGAAGCGTGGAGCATTTTAGAAACAGAGACTGAGGAGTTAAGTGTGTCTTCAGGTAAATGTTCTTCAAAGTAGTGATTGGTCTTGCCCAATAAAGCTTTGCTTTAAATGTTGTTTTAATTGAAACTTTTAATCCAAATCATGTCTGAGGGTTGTTAAATGTTACTTTTTTTGCATCAATTCTGGTTTTCTTGATATTCCTTTTTGTGCTACATAGTGTTACATTGCCTGGCTCATTATACTGAAAAGAAAGATAAAGTAAGCTATTAACGTCCTCAACGGCCGATGAGATGTGATGCTATGGAATGTCATTCATTTTTATGAGTTGGCTGTCAGACTGGATTGCCATAAACTCCTATTTCCTCCTGGGCTTGATGCCATGCCTAGTGCCATGATAAAATCCTTAAGAAAATTCCAATAATTATACATTAAAGCAAAATTAGTAGAGCTTTTATGAAATGCCCCTGAAAATTCAAGTGGCAGTGAGCAGGACTTGCTTTACAATGTGGTCATTGTTTGCTGTGCGACCCCATGTCTTCATAATGCCACTGCTGTTCTCTTTCTAGATAAACGAGAGAATTCAAGTTACCTGGGGAGTTGTTGGCTGCAGAGCCTGTTTCTTCAAGACCAGAGAAGGTGAGATGATAAAACAATGTTATTCCTTCACCATAGTTACCTGACATCATTGCATTATGTCATTTGTCAGAAACTCCCCAAAGTTGTCATTTGAATAGAAAAAAAAACTAGTTAAGTATTTAAAAAAGAAAGGACATACCGAGATTTCCATACCATTTCCATTCACAGTAAATGAATGCTATGCACCCTTCAGCTTTTCCTCACACAACATAGAACACGGCCACAAGGAAATCTCTCCTGGGACAGAAAATGCTGCATGACTTAAGTATATGTAACCCGAAGATGCAAAGTGTCATTCAAAAGTCAGGAGTTTATATTCAGAGGTCTATGGAGCATTCTTGTTTAGCTAGCTATAAAATAGGAAGCTGCAAAGACAGGGAATGTTGAAACTTAAATGGATGATAAAGTTCATGATGATAAGTGGGACTGGGGAGAACACATAGTGGAGAATGGTGTTCCATTGCCGTCATTGTCATTGCTGCTCTATTCAGGGACAGAAGTGTCCTGAAGATACACATATGGTTCCTTTTCTAACTCTATTTAACTTTCTTTTGTGTTAGTAAGATGCAATACATAATCAAAAGAAACCTGATAAAGTGCTGAGAGGCCCATGCAATATGATATAAGCAGGGTGCAGAAAAGCCACAGTCTCGCCACTGTGAGATTTCAGGCATCCCGGATTTTTAGAATGTTTGATATGGCTCCCTGTGTTTTATTCATCAATTCTTTTGCCTAGTACCATCCTAGTATATTTTTCTTGACTTACAATGGATGTTTAGTGGTATCTTGTGGTATTTTTCTGATAGACTTCACAATGTTCATCCTTTTTAATCACCTTTATTGCCATTCTCTGGCTTTCACCAGTTGAACCTTGTTGAGACTGGCTTTGGTATGGGTAATTTTCTTAAATGGACTCAGTGAACTGCAGGTTCGCTTGTTGTCCGCAAGTCTTCAGTCTTAGAATAGATATGTTGTTTGTGCCCAGCTCTTTGCTTCCTACATGGAAACAAAACACACCTCAAGTTGCTTTCTTTTCATCTCCTGTTACATTGAAATAAGGTTTGCACAGCTTGACAGAGAGAACAAAGAAATTAAACTAATATTTTAACATACAAATACATGTTTCTGAGTACATGTTCACTTTATTCCAGCATCTTCTTGAATATGACTTGATGTGTATCCAATCACTTCCTAATTCATTTAACAATATTCATACGATATATGAAACCCTGTATAATTTATACATTATGTAATTGTCTTTCTGGGAAATTGCAAAAGGCTAAGAAGAAAATTTAGTCATTTGGCTAGTGGCTATATTAACACATTAAGATTATTTTCATTTTAAAATTGGTTTCCCACATTAGAAATAATTTAAATGATATGCAGGAGCAATCTCATTCACAGGAACCACACTGATTATACAGTATTTATAAGTAAATATAACAGCAAATATAAATAAACCACATCAAATAAAGAAAAATTTTGGCATACATTAAATGAATCCCAAATAACTAAAAGCCACAATTATGCTCCAAATGGAGAATATTTAAGACTTAAGAGATTTTTTTACTTTTCTAAAACATATTTATAAATTAATAGCATTGTCTCTAAGTCATGGAGCAATTTTTACAGCAACCTGATAAATAACCTGTCATGGGATCAAAGAAATAATGAAATATTAAAGTCAATTAATCAACTTGCCATAAAGGTGGCTAAGACTAAATTTTCTATAGAAATTGAATGAATTGAAACAAACATATAAACTTGAATGGGTGAAGAATTAAGACATAAATAAGTTAATGGCAAACATGTGGATGCCTTGAAAGATCCTATCTTTGTAATTATTTGTTAAATTTAGGATTAAATCTTTACCTCCCACTTTATGAAGAAATAATTTCACAAGGGATGAAAGATTTAAACCTGAAAACAGAAACGTTCAGAGGAACAGCTTATGTATTCTGTGAATAATGGATTCTAAAGGCTTGACATTGAGCATAGAAGTTATGCAATAAAAGGCTCAAAAGAACAAAAGCAATAGAAAATGATGCACAGATACATGTAGCATTAAGGAACTCATAACTTAACCTAATGGTGACCAACCAAATAAGAAATCTATAAAATGTATAAATGAATAATTTATGGAGGAAGGAATGAAATTGACAAGTAATATATTTTGTTTTTATTCTAATTTTTATTGTATTTTATTATATGTGTGTAGATGTTTCATCTTCATGAATGTCTATGTACTATACATGCCAGTGCCCATGGAGGCCATAAGACTGTTGTATTCCCTTAGGACTCGACTTAAGAGGGTTATGAGTCACCATGTGGGTTCTAGGAAAAAACAAACTTACCTCCTCTGTAAAAGCAGACAGTTCTTTAATCACCAAGACATCTTTCTAGCCCTAGGAAATATATTACAAAATCTTATTTCTTGTAATAAATGCAATGTCAACTAAAATGTATATTTATATCTTTTTTGAATTTTATTATTTTATTTTATGTCTATAGGTATTTTGACTGTATGTATGTCTGTGTACTATGCATGTGCCTAGTACTTAAGGAGGTCAAAAAAGGGCATCTGACTCTCTAGAATTTGGTGATATAGATTTTTGTGAGCCACTATGTGGCTGCTAGGAATGGAACTCATCTCTAGAAGAGCAGTCAGTGATCTTAATTGTCGAGCTGTCTCTCTATCCCCCTTTATATCTTTTATAATAATCACACTGCTATGGTACTTAGAAACAAGTCCCTTGCTTAGATTTTGGGGGAAATGCACTTCAGCACATTGATGATAATAGTACTCTGATATGACATGACTAGTATATAGTAACTTAGAAGTGTGTATACCATAGAAGGCCATGTTTTGCCAGAACTTCAAAATAATTTTAACACGCCGGGCGGTTGTGGCGCACACCTTTAATCCCAGCACTCGGGAGGCAGAGGCAGGCGGATCTCTGTGAGTTTGAGGCCAGCCTGGTCTAGAAGAGCTAGTTCCAGGACAGGAACCAAAATGCTGCGGAGAAACCCTGTCTCGAAAATCAATAATAATAATAATAATAATAATAATAATAATAATAATAATAATAATAATTTTAACAATAGCAATGATCAATATCCAAATGTTCCTGTCTCTGCTATGTTGGTGTGGAGCGACCAGCTTTCCCCACATTTCTTCCACTCAAGGAAAAGAACAGAGAGAGGCACCAGGTCACCAACCACCCAACATGGAACCCTGAAGAGTCTTGGGCACTGCTGCACCAGAAGCTACTCGAACCACTCCTAGAGCTGGCATCAGTACATGATGCCAAAGGAAGCAGAGGTATACAGGATGGAGTCATGTTGCTGGTCAGGTGACACTGTCATCGGTAGTCTTGTCTTTATTATAATAATTAGTTTTCCTGTGTATCACTGTATATTGTACTAAGATTCTTTTAATAGCTTCATTCTCTGGTGGTGTGAGAGATCTAAAAACAGCAATTGTCATAGGAAAGATGCATTTTGGCTCATGGTCTAAGGGAAACAGTCCATCATGGTAGGAGTGTGCCATGATGTTAGGAGTAGTACATGGGGAAGCATATTGCTCACATCTTGGCAGAGGAGATGTAGAAATTAGGTAAACATTGAAGCAGGTTAAAGACCCCCTCTGAGACACTCACGTCACCCAGGGCCAATGCCCTTAAAGTTTCTCCATCTTTCCTAACAATGCTACCACCTCAGGGTAGAAGCCTCCAAATACATGAGCCCATGTGGGACATTTCACATCCACAACATTACTTACGTCACAGTCCGCTTAGGAGAGAAATGGTATAGAATATGAAGAATTAGGTACTTTCTCCATAGTCATGTAGCTACTCAAGCAATGAAGGCAATTGCCAGAAGCCCTTAATGTTTGCAGTATAGCACACAAATACTAGCATGCTGAGATTTCATTTTCACTTGTGCTGATGATGTTTCTAATTTTCCATTTACTTTGCTTTAACTCTGTGGCTGTTCAAGAGTATGTTGTTTTCTTTTCATGCATTTATATCCGACTTTGTTCCTTCTTTTTAGATATTGATTTCGTGTTGAACTCTATTATAGTTGGAAACCATACTTGGAGGAATCCCAGTTTTCTAAAATCAGTTAAGATAGGTTTTATTACCCAGGGCATCATCCTGGAGAGCAACCGGTGTGTGCTTGAAATGAAGGTACATTCTCCTGATATTTTACATATATCTTTTTGGTCCATTTGTTATATAGTGTAGTTCAAGCTGTGTTTGTATTGATTTCCTGTCTGAACCATGTTGTCAATTATCTTACGTGGGATATTGCTGTCTCCTCCTATTAGTGTTTATTTTTTTACTGTATCTCTTTTAGCACTGTCAGTGTTTGCTTTGTATATATACTTGCTTTGGTATTGACTGCATATATATTGTTTGTTATATACTCTTGTTGAAAGTCCTATTTTATTGGGATGTAATGATCTTCCTTGTGCCTTGTGATAGTTCCTGACTTGAGTCGGTAATGTCTGATTGAAGCTCAGCCTCTCCCTCCTGCTGTTGATCACCACTTCCTTAGGTTGGATTTCTTCTTGCCATTTACATTCATTCTGTGCACACTGGAAAAGAAGCAATTGGGATCTTTATTTACAGCCCAGCCTTCTCCTTTATGTCTTATGGTTGTTAATTTTCATTCTTTACCATCTGAAGAATTTATTCCCAGGTAAAGCCTACTTTGCCATTTCCAGAACTGCTTTCTCTCTTAAATTCTTTTGTTCCAGTCTAATACTCTTGTGTCATCCTTTCAGATCTGCTTTGATTATTTTCTTTGTCTTTTTGTACCTACCAGAGTTCTTTCTTGTGCTCAACTCTAGAATGTCACGAAACCTCTCACTTACGGGCTCACTTTTTGAGATGACAATTTATTCCATCTGTGTACAATAATTGCCTGATTTACCCTTACTCCAACTTGATGTTATAGTTATCAGATTCATTATCTTGTTATTTTCTGAATCAATCAACCAGTTTTTGTGGTTAGTTTTCTTTAATATTTTATCTATTAATGTTTATTCCTCAGTTAAAAGTGATTTGCATACAACCTTTTCAGTGTTCTATTGTGCTCTTCTCATCTGAGCATTCATGTCCACTATACTTGTGTCTCTGATCCTTTCATGTTGCTGTTTACTGCCCATGGTTTTGCTTTGAACACTTTCCGTTAACATTTCTTCTGAGGCAGGTCTAGTTGAAAAAGAAAAATGAAAAGCTCCCTCAGTTTTTGTCTAGGAGAATAATTGTCTCTTTGATTTTTAAAGCACATTTTTTTTTCCTTGCCAAGTATAGTGTTCTTGGTTGGCATTTTATTTTTCTATTTGACTTTGAAGACATCGTTCAACTTCATCCCAGGCAGCAAGGTTTTTGCTGAAGGTCTACTGCAAGGGAATGGAAGTGGAATGAGTTGCTTTAATTCCACTATCACAGTTCTGTCCTTGACATTTGGCAGTTAATTTGTCCCTACTATAGACAGATATAGGCTCCATCTACAAGGAATCATCTTGTTTTCCTAAAAGTGAATAACCCATTTCTTCCATGAAGTTGAGTAGTTTTGGGGCAGGATTTGGTTAGCCAGGTCTCTGGTGCTTTTCTTTATCTCTGATCCTCCTAGGTCTTTTGAAATATAGCGGCGTAAACGAATGCAGACAGTTTGTAAAAATATATATAGTTTTAATGTAGAAATAGTTTTACAGAACCACCGTTCCCGCGGAGACCAGGAAAGTAGAAGAGACAGCTAGGAGCAAGCTCACCAAATTTATAGGCAGACATTAGCCCGAGGCGAACACGCCCCCTAAGGGGCGGGACTTATCCCTACATCTCCCCTTTTTGTCTAAATAAGACAGAACTAAACCAAATACAACTACATACAATAACAACAAATAATAAATATAACAAACAATATTGAGAACAAAAGCTTTGCTAAACATTCTATCTCAAGGAGTCCAAATAATGTAAAGAGTAACTACAATTATATAATCTTCAACTCCGTCAAAGATCTGAGAAGGGAATAAACACTACTCAACAAACGAGATATATCCAAAATGTGCAACCATTGACAGAGACAACTGACTACCTGGGCAATCACCCAAAGTCTCGTTTGCAATGTTGAGTCAACCAATTTTGGCTAAGGCCTAACATAACTGATATACCATTATTAAAGGCAAGGAACTTTTCAAAACTATCTTACCCTGTCTTGGCAGGATATGACAGTCCTGTTTTATCCATTGATGCACGCTCTGTAACTGTGTCAGTGGTTGAGGTATGGGCATTTCTTTGCCCAAAGGCCAGTTCTGCCAAATAGAAAGGCTCCAGGTGGAGTGTCTTTGGTGCTCAACATTCTCTCGGGAATAGAGCGGTGTTGCCAGGAGCAATTGTGTCTCACTATCACGAAACTCTGAGTTAGATTAAAGGCCATTTTCTACAGCTCTTTGAAGAGGTTGAAGATTATCTATCTATACTGAGTATAATCTCTATATATCTAAAGAACCTGATTAGTCTGATTATAAATGACAAACTTAGATGACTATTTATCTATATAATTCTCAATATCTATCTAACTTAAAGACTAAGACAATAAACAACTGTGTAACAAATGAGGATAATGACCTCCAAATATAAACACTGTACAAATATACATTGCAATATGGTAAATATATATCAATACACAAACATTATATAAGTATCTTAATCAGAGGTAGAAATGTACATTGCAATATGGTAAATATATACTATATATATATATCAATACAATATATGTCAATACATAAAAATGTTTTAAACAGACATAGAAACATGCATGCATACAATAGTCAATATAATTTAACTTTGTTTCAATATACAAGAATTGATACCAATATATTTGTCTAAAAGCAGTAACTCACAATTATAAATCTATTATCCCATCATTCCCTCATTTTTTTTTCAAAATGATCCCTGAGCTTATAAAATTCCTCCCCCAGTCCTCAACCATATGCTAATTATATTCAAGCCCTAAATGATGTCCCTAAACCCACGGACAAACTTTTCTGGGAGAGGGGACTTTGTCCTCTAGAATTACTTCCAGCTGTCATAGGGGCGACGTTCTTTCTGGGGGGTCCTGTGAAAGTAAAATGATGGTTAAATTTCAAGATCAATATCTTTTAAAATTGCAAATAGTCTCTTAGTATTTTGTGGAGGTCTGGCCAGAATGTTGTACAAGATGTGCACCATTTCAGCTAACCAAGTTGGGATCGTCTTGTGCAGCTGGTATCCAAAACAGGTCTTGTAGTAGCGCTATCAGTATCATAACGTCATATCAACCAGGTAGAGTTGTTGTTGTGGGGCCCCATCTTCTTCCTGGAGACTTCAAATGTCACTTCAGGAAAAACTCATTGTTCATTGTGAAAAACTTAAACATTAATCATATAGACATATATATATATATATATATATATATATATATATATATATATATTCAATAAAAGGCATGATAGATATATTCAATGAAAAGTATGATAGATATGAAGAAAAGCAAAGATGTTTTCTAAACTCATATTTCTTTCTGTCCCATATCATGGCTCTTGACATGAGACAGAAACTCCAGAAACTCTGGGTTTTTCTCTTACTAACAGGCTTGGAATTGGAGAGGGACTGAGCCAGAGTCCAACTTCAAAACCAGCTCTATATATTTATAAAGAAATGTTTAATAAGACATATAAATAAAAATTAATACTTACAAAATGTTTCCATCCATCAGTAATTAAATATTCAGGTTCCCTCAATTTCTTTGAAGATGAGTATTTTCCTGTGGAGATAAGAAAAGAACCCTGCCTCCAACCTATCTGTATTTATTACCATCAGTATGTTCGCCATCCTTATGAAAGAATTGTTATTTATCTTTTCCAAGTGGCTTCTCTTCTTCAAACTGAACCTTTATTAATTTTGCTGGTATCCACAATTTTTCCTCACCTGTGGAGATAAGAGCAAAACCACTTCCCCAACGTAGCACATATCCTGGCTTCCATTGTGAGGTCAGCACATCCTTGAAATAAACTGGTTGATTTAGTTCAGTAGACTTTTCCATTATCCAATGTCTTTCTGCAGCCGTTGTTCCCTTCTCATTAGCGTTGAGAAAATTCAAGGTTAACAAAGCATTATGTAGCCTATTTCTGGGGGTGTTTTCTACCCCTTTCTGTTTGTTCAACATATCTTTTATAGTTCGATTTGATCTTTCTATGACTGCTTGACCTGTAGGGTTGTATGGTATACCTGTAACATGCTTGATATTGTAATAATCAAAAAACCGTTTCATTTTCCTAGAAACATAAGCAGGACCATTGTCCGTTTTTATTTGTGTAGGTATACCCATGATAGCCATGACTTCTAATAAATGAGTGATTACTGAATCAGCTTTTTCTGAACTTAAAGCAGTTGCCCACTGAAAGCCTGAATAAGTGTCAATGGTGTGATGAACATATTTTAATTTGCCAAATTCTGCAAAGTGGAACACATCCATCTGCCAGATTTCATTCCTTTGGGTGCCCTTTGGATTAGCCCCTGCAGGCAGTGGCGTTTGGTTATAGAAAGAGTAAGTAGGGCATTTCTTTACAATCTCCTTAGCTTGTTGCCATGTAATTGAAAACTCTTTCTTCAAACCTTTGCTATTAACATGATGTTTTTTATGAAATTCAGAGGCTTGTAGCACACTACCAATCAGTAATTGATCAATTTCTGCATTACCTTGTTCTAGAGGACCTGGCAGACACGTATGGGATCGGATGTGTGTTATGTACATAGGGCAAAGCCTGTTCCTGATCAAATCTTGAACCTGGAGAAACAATGAGGTTAGTTCAGTATCATCAGGTATAAATTCAGCAGTTTCAATATGTAAAATAACTCTTTCTGCGTATTGTGAATCTGTAACTATATTAATAGGTTCTTTAAAATCCCTTAGCACCATAAGAATGGCATATAATTCTGCCTTCTGGACAGAATTATACGGACTTTGTTCCACCTTATCCAAGTCTTCTGATTTGTAACCTGCCTTCCCTGATTTATTGGCATCAGTATAGAATGTACGGGCTCCAGTTATTGGAGCATCACGGACGATTCGAGGAAGAATCCAAGAAGTTCTCTTTATGAAGTTAAGCCGCTTGCTTTTTGGATAGTTGTTATTAATGTCTCCCAAAAAATTAGCACAATCTCTTTGCCATGGTTCATTATCTTCCCATAATTTCTTTAGTTCATCAGCAGTGAAAGGCACTATAATTTCTGCTGGGTCTATGCCTGCTAGTTGACGAAGTCTCAGCTTGCCTTTTATAATTAATTCAGAGACTTTTTCCACAGAAGTTTTCAGTTTCTTACTTGGTTTATGTGGTAAAAAGATCCATTCCAAAATAATATCATCTCTCTGCATTAAAATTCCTGTAGGAGAAATTTTTGATGGTAGTATAACGAGAATACAATCGAGCTCTGGATTCACCCTGTCCACATGTGCCTGTTGTAATTTTTCCTCAATCATTGTCAGTTCCTTTTCTGCTTCAGCTGTTAATTCTTTGGGACTGTTTAAATCTTTATCACCATCCAAGGTTTTGTTCAAATGAATTATTAGATCAGGTGTTATTCCAATAGCTGGTCGTAGACTGGAAATGTCTCCTAACAGTCTTTGAAAGTCATTGAGAGTCTGTGGGCGATCTCTTCTAATTTGTGCTTTTTGTGTCTTAATTTTTTGCAAACCTATTTTAAAACCTAAATAATTAACAGAATCTCCCTTCTGAATCTTTTCAAGAGCGATTTGCTATCCCCATTTAGGTAAAAGTATCTTTATTTCTTCAAACAGTCTGTTCAAGGTATCCATGTTTGAATCGGATAACAAAATGTCGTCCATGTAATGGAATACTATAGATTTGGGAAATTTCTTGCGTATTATTTGCAATGGTTGGTTCACAAAATATTGACACAGGGAGGGGCTATTTAACATACCCTGGGGGAGAACGGTCCAGTGGTACCTCCTCGAAGGTTGAGAATTGTTATAAGTAGGCACTGTGAAGGCAAATTTTTCTCTATCTTCTTTTTGCAAAGGTATAGTGAAAAAACAATCCTTTAAATCAATAACTATGAGAGGCCATCCTTTTGGTAATAAAGAGGGCAAAGGAATTCCAGATTGCAGAGGGCCCATAGGTTGAATAACCTTGTTGATGGCCCTGAGATCTGTCACCATTCTCCATTTACCTGATTTTTTCTTAACCACAAATACAGGAGAATTCCAAGGGGTGGTAGATTCTTCTATATGTCCAGCATCTAATTGTTCTTGTACCAGCGGTTCTAAAGCCTGTAACTTTTCCTCAGCTAAAGGCCATTGCTTTGTCCATATTGGTTTCTCAGTCAACCATTTTAGAGGCAAGGCTGTTGGTATCTCTGAAGGGACATCAATTGCTTGTTCTTGTACAGCCTGAATGGCCGGTTTTCTCCATTTGTAATATCTTTTAATATTATTCTCAGAACTATAGGCTCTAGAAGTAGCAGGAATGTTAATTTCGGTATTCCATTGTTGTAATAGGTCATGACCCCATAAATTCATTGCGATATTGGCTACATATGGCTTTAATTTTCCTATTTGTCCCTCTGGCCCTATACATTCAACCCATCTCGTGCTCTGCCTTACTCGAGATAGGGTTCCAATTCCCAGGAGCTGAACATTTACATTCTGAAGAGGCCAATACGAATGCCAAGATACTGGGGTAATGATACTTACATCAGCACCTGTGTCCAGCAGGCCAGTAATAAAAATGCCATTTACACACACTCTCAGTTTAGGTCTTTGATCATTTATAGAAGTTTGCCAAAACACACGTAACTTATCTTTCTGATCATTATTGCTTGTAACAGTAGGCATGGGGCTTCCTAATTGTCCTGATGAGGCACGTTCTCTGCAGAAACTGGATATGACTGAACCATGTTTGCCATGGGGGCCTGTGAGGCCCCCCCTCTCACGTTTCCCGACTGTATCAGGTTGCCTTGTCTATCTCTTGTAGACCTGCATTCATTCGTCCAATGTCTGCCTTTTCCACATCTTCTACATAAACCTGAAGGCTGAGTCCTCCTATTTCTGTTATTTCTAGAAGATGCATTATTATTATTATTTCTGAAAGATGCATTATTATTATTATTATTATTATTATTATTATTATTTCTGAAAACCCGTTGTCTACAATTCCTTTTCATATGACCCATTTTGCCACAATTAAAACATTTGGTATTCTGGTGTCTCCTTTTACCATTGGAAATTGCTTCTTCTACTCATGCTTCAGTGCCATAATCAAATGTATCAACATTGAGTGTATGCAAGACCCATTCTTCCAAAGGCGCTGATCTGAGCTTTAAAGGCCCCAAAATCCTTTTGCATTCCATATTTGCATTTTCATAAGCCAAAGACTCAATCATTATATGTCTTGCTTCTGGGTCAGATATCCCTATTTGTACAGCCTTAGTTAATCTTTGTAAAAAGTCACTAAAGGTTTCTCTCTGACCCTGTTTAACTCTGACAAATGATTCCATTCTCTGTCCTGGGTCTTGTATCCTGTCCCAAGCCCTTAAGGCTGCTGTAGTACACATGGAGAGTGTGTTTTCATCCAAATTAGCTTGTTCCTGAGGGTCGGAAAAAAGCCCTTCACCTAGAATTTTATCTGGGGAAATGTCAATTCCCTTTGCTTTTTCCTGCTGTTCTAAGAGTCTAGCCTCTTGCCTGAATAAGCATTGCCATTTCAATTGCGGTCCACTCTCAAGTACTGCAGAGCTCAGCTGGAGCCAGTCCAAGGGGGTTGCTCTGTTTGTCGTGGCTCAAGATCTTAGCATCTCTTTAACAAAAGAGGCTTGCATCCCAAAAGTCATGACAGCCTGTTTAATTTCCTTGAGGTCATTCATACGGACAGGCTCCCATGTATCCTCCTTGATGACCCTAGGGTTTCTGGAACCAACCACCTTCTCTGTTGTTATTACTGGAAAGGCAGGTAGAGCTGTAGGTAGAGCTTTGTGGAAATTGTCCCGGAGAGATTTACCCACAGATGTAGTTAAAATTTGCTTTTCTACCCTTTGCTCTTCTTCATCAGAATTTAGAAATTCCTCAATCTTTTTAATTCTATTCACTATTGCCTTCTGCAATGTCTGAATCTCCTATCCAGAATTATGTTCCAAAGCCTTCATTGAGGATTCTAAAGTATGAAGTTTGTCCGTTAGAGATAACATATCATCTTTGGACATAATTTTTATGGCATAAACTGTGCCTTCTTGTATTGACAATCTTTTCGTCAATCTGTCATAAGCTTTAGACAAAATCCGATTGTCACATTCAGCAGTTTTGATTCTCTCAGTTAATGTTTCATTTCCTACAGAAAGGGACTGAATCTTATTGTCCAAATCAGCTGTTCCCTCTTCCATAGTAATGGATTTCTCCTTAATATCAGCCACTAATGTTTCAGTTCCTACAGAGAGGGACTGAACCTTACAATCCGGATCAGCTGTTCCCTCTTCCATAGTAATGAATTTCTCCTTAACATCAGCCTGGAGAACTTCAAACTGATTCTTGAGAAGATTGTTATCAGCCTGGAGAACTTCAAACAGATTCTCGAGAAGATTGTTATCAGTCTGGAGAACTTCAAACTGATTCTTGAGAAGATTGTTATCATTCTCAATTGTTTTTAAGCGTTCTATCTCTGCCTTAAGAATCCTGGATTCGTCTCGTAAAGACTTTATCATATTTCTATTATCAAACCATTTGGTGCCAATGAAAACTACGAATCCCAGAAGGATCCATAGAGGTGGCGTGATAGACACCTCTTGTAAAATCTCCCACATAGTACAATTAAAAAAACTGTTAAATTCTTGAACAGTAATGTGTTCAGACATTTTATTTATAAAATAAAAATTTTTTACCTGCAATGATCGGTTCCTGCCAGTTGTTGGTCTCTGTGTTTTTGGAGCCTGTCCTAGAACTAGCTCTTGTAGACCAGGCTGGCCTCGAACTCACAGAGATCCGCCTGTCTCTGCCTCCCAAGTGCTGGGAATAAAGGCGTGCACTACCACGGCCTGGCAGGCCTCAAACTCACAGAGATCCGCCTGCCCTTGTCTCGCAAGTGCTGGTATCAAAAGCGTGCGCCACCACTGCCCGGCCAAGTCACTTTGTGTCAGACCAAATCTGCTGCTGTGGCAGCTTTTGTTGCAAAACCGCAGGTACTTGAGCTTCTGCTAATTCAGGCAGTGGGGTTCCACTGCAAAACTTAGCCAAGGCAGGCAGAATGGGCCTGTGTGGCCGAGTATGTCTTGGACTCGGCACTGGGGCCGGAGTCACGAACTGAAAAACAGCACCCAGGAGGGTGCTGTGTTAGCTAGCGGGGTACCCGCTTGAGTCGGGGGCATAATAGCCCGATGTTGGACGCCAAAATGTAGCGGCGTAAACGAATGCAGACAGTTTGTAAAAATATATATAGTTTTAATGTAGAAATAGACTTACAGAACCACTGTTCCCGCGGAGACCAGGAAAGTAGAAGAGACAGCTTGGAGCAAGCTCGCCAAATTTATAGGCAGACATTAGCCCGAGGCGAACACGCCCCCTAAGGGGCGGGACTTATCCCTACACTGAAAAGTGTATGTCTATATGGTTATGGCATGACACATGTCCCAGTAGTTTATTGTTCCCTTCGTTATTCTGTCTTTATTGTTTATCTTCTCATCTTGATGCTTCTCCATCACTGATTTAGTGGTGGAGATGCTGTGATACTCTCTTGATGTGTTGCATCCCTCAGCTCTGAAACCCTCCTTGGTTGATGTTTGAAGCTCAGTTTGTCAGGTTTAGTGGCTAATGCCTTTGCCTACTCTCTGCTCCTAGGCATTGGTTTCTTAATAAACAACTAACTCTACATTATTTTGTCTCTTTGTTGGTATCACATGTGCGATTCTATACTTTTGCTGCAATATACATACTCGTGAAGAAGTAATTTGTGCCTGCATTTGAAGATCACCTTCAACAGAAAAGCTTGCCTAGACATTCTGGGTAGCTGGTCTTAAACAATAGGCAGGTTTCTACAGACAAAATTTCAGGTGCTTGAAACAATAGGCTACTACCTATATGTCCAGACAGCAGAACGGCCACCAAAATAGCCTAAGCAGCTTGGCACCAGTGGGCTTGATAACAGCTTAGACCCCATGAATCTAGGGATCAGGTTTGTGATCATTGTACCCTGGCACCAGGCTTTACTATGAAATTTGCCTCCATGATAATTTAGATTTAGTTCCATTTAAAAAGGACGTATGGAGTCAAAATTTAAGTGTTATACAATTCACCTGTGAAAATATGGAGTTTGTTGATTTCTTTTGTTATTGTTCATTCACTCTTGACCAGTCAATTTATGGATATTTTTGTCACTTCATAAATCATTGACAGGCTCAATCATCTGATCCCTGACTACTTACCTTGCCCTAAGCAAGTAGTAATGTAATTCATACCAATGCAGTCTCACCTGTTCTGGTTGTTTCTTGCAAATGGAATTGTACACTATATTTTCACTTGACACACTGTAGCATGTATTATTCATTTAGTTAGTTTTGTGACTAAATGGTAGACATTTAAGTTATTCCTAAAATTTGACAACTATGACTCATGGTACCAACAATAATGTACCAGGTTTTATGTGGATGTATCTTCACTTATCTTGAGTTCTATCTGATGGAACCAGCAGAGGATGTTTGAAGTCCCTGATTTCTTCACATCCTTACATTCTTACATCATGTGACTTGTTCTCTAGTTATCCCAGTTGGTAGACAGTGAAATCTCATGGTGGATTTTACTTTTAGTCTCCTGATGATTCGTAATGTTGTATGTCTTTTTAAGTATGTGATGGTTGCCTAGCTGTTTTCCTTGGAGCAATACCTATTTGAATCCTCTGCCCACTTTTAAAATAGGGTTGTTTGATTTTATTATTAAGTTATAAAGAGTTATTTATGTGTCCTAGGCCCAGGACCCTTATAAAATTTGTAAATGTTTTCATCAATTATACATGTTGCCCTCTCTGGCTTTTGATGGCGATCACTGAAGTATGACCACTTTAAATGCTGACAGAGCTAAGCATGTCTTTCTTTTCTCCTTACATGATTATGCTTTTGATATTCTATCTAAGAATATATTGCCAAAGAGATAGTCATAGGGAGTTACTTGTAAGTTTCCTCTAAGGGTTTTTATATGCTTTCATCTCTTACATTTAGATCTTTGATCTATTTTCTGTGAAGTTTTTCCTAAGTTAAGAGATAGGTGTTCAATGTCACCTGTGCAAATGTCACTTGCTGTTGTCTCAGAATCTATTGCTGAAAAGACTATGCTTTTCCTGGTATATAGCCTTGGGATTCCTTTTAAGCATCAGTGGAACATAGACACGTGGCTTCATAGACGCTGTGCCTGTGTCTCCAGATATTTTCATGTGGTTTTTCTTTTTATATTTTTTAGTCTCTTTATTGACATTCTATATTTAATATGACATTGCCATGCTACCTTACTTTTCTTTTTAATCACGTTCTTCTTCTAATGCATTCTTCCATAGATTTGTTTATTAATCTGACATCTAGTTTCTTTCCTAGGCAATTCCATTCATCTCTTCTTGGCTGAGGTGTGAAGAACAACCTCTGGCTTCTTGTGTGTGTCAGATACCATCTCTCTTTCCCAATACTTGCCATTAATATTTCTTTCTAGTCTATTTTTGTCATAGCTGGCTGGATAGTTCTAGCCAGTACTATATTCTACAGTGCTATGGAATGAAAAAGTGCCATGGTTCTGATGCTGCAACTCATGAATGTTTCCTTGACTGTACCCTAGGCAGCTTAGGATACAGCTCATTAGCCCAGAGCTCTCTCCACTGTCTCTTTACACGACAATACTTTGCTATAATGTCTTGCTAATTGACACCCAGTTGCTGTGATGTTTTCTGCTATATCATGAGGCATGCATTGTTCTACATAGTAAATCAATAACTTTAGGTCTGATAAGGAGACTTTCTGTAGAACTAGCGAATAGGATCAGCTGGTAAAGGAAGTAAATATATTTGCCTTGTAAATATCACTGCCTAAGTTTGATCCTTGACACTTAAAGTGAATGGAAAGAACCAACTCTGAAAGTTTTACCTTGATCTCTACACACATGCCATGGAATGCATGTTCTTACATTTACCACCACCACACCTGACAATACACACACAGACACACACATGCCTCACACACACGCACATATGCATGCATGCACGCACACACACACACACTTAAAAAAAAACAAACCAGAAATAACTATGTGAAGGATAATACTAAATCTCAAAATGCTTGGGAAATAAGACAAAGCTTAGTCAGTTTGGGGTCAAGTGAACATACAACACAAGTGAACCCGTGCCGGGGATGAGCCAAGAGGGGTTTACGGCAATCTGTGCACACCTCTGCAAAGAGAGAGAGAGGTTCAATCCAGTTATCTCAGTTTCTACATCAAGGTCATAGAAATTAAATGCATATTGCCCCCAGTGCTAGCAGAAAGGAGGCAATAATGATAATAACCTGAAATAAGTATAATTGAAAACATAAACAGAAGAGAGAAAAGTCAATGAAATGGGACACTGACAAATCTCCATTAAGAGTGACAAGTTATTAAAAAAAGAAGATAAACACCGGCATATGAGAAGTGATGAAGGAGCTTCCCCCAGACTGTATAGACACAAAAAGTATAATGGGGAGAGTCTATGAACAACTCAATACCTAAATCACTCACAGCTTAGATGGTGCCTTTTCAAAGTTCTATCATGAATCATCGCTACACTGCAGCTCACTCTCGCTGCCTTATATCTATAAAAGAATTTGAATTTCAATTTGAAATTTAACAACCACCAAAAAAGAAATTTCTAGTCCCAGATGGTTCCACTACAGAAATATTCTAAATGTTTAAAATGAACGAAAACAAACTCAACATGTTTGCGAGCATGTAGTAAAGGAGATTCCCCCATCATTTTTAGAACCAAGTGTGACTGTGATGCCCACGCTAGAAAAAGACACAACCGCAAAGAAGGACTAAGATAGTCACAAATGTGTCTGCAAGGATCTTTAAAATATGTTAGCAAGAGAGTGTGACAATATATAAGCTCATATGAATGGGAGCGTGGACCGTGGCCATGCTGGGTTTATTCCCAGCAGAATAAAGGCTGGCTTTATTCTGAAAAGTCATTTGGCAATTTCTCTAAAACTAAAAGTGTAATGTATGACCCAGCAGTTGTATCTCCAAGTATTACTACCGCAAGGGAAAGATTCATGTTCACACACAGAGAAACAGCTGTACAAAAATTTAACAGTTTTCATTGTTTTTGACATAAATGCCCAAGCTGGAAAAAAAAATCCAGATGCTTCTCAATTTCTGAGTAGTTACAGAAACTGTTGCACATCCATATGTTAAAGCATCACTCTGCAGAAAAGAGGTACAGGCTATTGATTAGGCAGCAGCTGGTGTGAAATTCCAGAGCCACACATCACACATATGAAATCCAGGCACTTTCCATCTGCCAAGTTTAGAGTATTTTCCTAAGATCTTCAGCCATACCATTAAGTTATTTATTTTAGTTCTCTGATTCTTTATTTTTAAAAACATTTTAAAATTCTCTGGGTGGTGTTGACACATGCCTTTTATCCCAGCATCCAGGAAGCAGAAACAGGAGAATCTCTGTGAGTTCAAGGCCAGCCTGGTCTACAAGAGCTAGTTCCAGGACAAGCATCAAAGTTACACAGAGAAACCCTGTTTTGAAAAACAAACAAACAAACAAAAAATTTGATTATGTATGTAAGTGCGCCTCTGTGTGGGTATGCATGTGAGGGAGGTGCCTGCTGAAGCTAGAAGAGAGTTCAGACCTCCTGGACCTGTAGTTAGAGACGGTTGTGACACACCTTATATTAATGTTGGGAGTACACTTGGTCTGCTGTAAAACTTACACCATTCTCACCTATAGAACTATTTCTGTAGCCTTTCCTCTGATTTTCTTTTAATGTCGGTGATTTCATACTAGGAGTTAAATTTCCTTTGTACATTTTTCAGTGACATATTATTAATCTCTAAAGACTGTACTGATCAGCTGCAGTGTTTGGAAAGTTTCTGAATAGTTTATTAGGATAATAATTTCTACCTTTATCCCATTATCTTCTGATAAGAAATGGTGTATTATTCTTTGTAAAATGCCCTTTGATACTGGCTGTATAGCATCAACTGTGATCTGTTTAGGAGGAAATTTTCATGTGCTGCTGAGAAGAACGTGCATCTTACCTTTGAAAGTCATCAATTTCTGCAACTGTCTGTGGAATCCATTGGATTCATGTGCAGTTCAGGGCAATAGTTTCTCGTTGATTTGCTTTTACGTCTGGGTGACTCTTAATTTGATGACAGGATTTATTGTGGCCATGCATAATTATTATATCTGCAGTCATCTGTGCTCATGTCCTCTAGCATTTCTTTATGAAACTGGGTATATGAACATATTTTTTTCAGTAGCATCTTATTCTTAATGTGCTTGTTCCTTTTGTTAACATGAAATGAATTTTTATTTATTATGATTGTAGTTAGACATCTACTTTTTCAGATATGAATTTTACTGTTTATATTTAACTTCAAAAAAACCACAATGGAGATTAATGACATAGAATCAGGGAGATGCAGAACAACAAAGTTGTTTGTCCAAAGAAAAAAAACAATATTAGCAAATGATGTTTTTTTTGAAGCTCTGTCTTCTAGAAATGGCATGGAGATTTTCTTGAATCTGAGCAGTAGTTTGTCCATGTGAGATCCTCATAAGGTTAAACTTGTTAACATTTCCTTACAGAAACATAAGGGCCCATAGGATACACATGGCAACACATAAATGGCTTAGGTCCTGCCCACTAGCCAACACAGGAACAGTGCATAATATTGAGTGCATAAGATAAATGAGATTGTGTCCCTCCTTGAATATGTACAAGTGATTAGCGATTGCTGTGACAAAAGGCTCTCTGTTGATGTTGTCTATGACAATAAACTGTCCTTGCTTTGTAAGTATTCCTGCACCCATCTGCGTTCAAATAAGTAGTTTCACATATATTTCTTGGTATATACCAAGCTAGACCTGGGTAGACCCCTTATTTGGTCTGTCCTTAGGGTCCTCTTTGGGAAAGGTGTTTGTTTATGTCTTCTCAAGGAAAGTCACATACTGTATGCTCAAACAGGGATGTGATAGAGTCAACAATGGTCGTAAAAGTTGTATTGTCTTGATTATGTGTGATGAGACATACAATTGAATTGATGCTACTCTGTCTAAGGATGGGGAGTATACCATTGCTATCACCATAAGGTTGTAATTTCCCAACTTTATAGAGTAACATTATTCTTTGTAAATAGTTACATTGTCTCTGTTATGAGTGATAAAACATGCAACTATGGCTACTCTGTCTGAATAAGGAATACCTGTGATGAGTTGCCCAAGGTCTCTACCTTCCATTGCGTGTTATGGAATAGGATAGAGGATTGTTTCCTTGATGAATGCAGTATACCATATGAATAGGGTGGTTCCTTAATAGCTAATGAACTAGGGAATATGTTGCAATCTCTGGAAGTAGCCTGCTCTTGTGTGGCCTTTGTATTAGGTAAAAAGGCATGTCATTTAGGATTAGCTGTTATCCAAGAAAGAACCTGCCCATATAATAGAAGACAAGCAAAGGTGAAAACACCTGGGATGTTAGTCTCTATGGTAACATCTGAATTTGTAGAGGGAAAAGAAGATGGCAGAGTTACCTTGCTGTTTCTTATGATTGACTAGAGGAATACAGGGGGGAAGCGAGCGAAAAGGAGCATCGTGCCCCTGTTAGGATCCAGAGATTTGGAAAGAACAGGATGGGGGGGAGAGAATGAGTCTAAGTGACAGAAACAATCAGGTGTGGGGGCTCACACCAATATTCCTAGAACTCTTGGAGTTTGAGATAGAAATATCAGTACAGATTTGAGGCCAACTTGAGATATTAAAAGGAAACGATGCTTCAAAAAGTATGGGAGAAGCAAATATGATTGGAATACAATGTAAGGAAACCTTCAAGAATTAATACAAATATTATTTTAAAAATTATAGCAATACATACCTTAGGTACAACCTTTTGTGCTAGAGAAGAGACTAATCATGGTTGAGCAAGAATAAAGACAGGGTTTGTAACAATGATTTGGTCTAGTTGAATATGATAATTAGGGTATATTTTGCCTCTGAAATGTTTAAATTAGGGAAGACTTTTAAACAAGAAATTAAAGAGTCTCTCTCATGGCTGTTTCATGAGGTTATAGAATGAAGTGGGTGGGATCAGTCTGAGTAAATAAAAGCTTAGAAACTGAAATAAAAAAATGCCCGTATTTCCTTGAGACAAAAGCTGAATAATATAGAAGCAATATGCAGGAAATCATCAGTGATCCATCGGCTCATCTGGACCACCAGGGACAACTGGATATCTTCTGTAGAATATCAGAAGTTAGAAGGCAATAGGACAATAACAGGCATTTCTGTAGAGATGTGTACAGTCCCACTGAGGAACAATGGAATCTGCTCACTGTAGAGAAAAGAAAAAAAATGATAACTTAGTAAAACTTTGAGGCTTCAGTGGAGTTCTAGTGACTTTGTTGAGCCCCAGTGGAAGGACACAGCTTTACAAGGTGTGAGACTCTGGCTGATCTCAGTGACTTAGATTGGCTTATAAATAGACTAGGTTCATAAATTGGACTGCTCTTAAAGCAATGAAAGTATAAATGAAAGGCAAATAGACAAATAGGGACGTTCAGGTCATTGATAGGAATTGAGTTTGTATCGTGTTGAAATTCTAGGGAGAGAATGACAAGAAAACTAAGTTTTATGCTTTCTGAACCTTTGGGGAAACTGAAAATCTGAACAACAGTTCAATTAAGGGATAAATGTTTATATGCCTACATATGTAGCATGTGTATAGGTGTAAGTCATGAAAATGGAAAAAGTAACATAAAAGGAGAAAAAAACAGTTTTGTAAGAAGAATTTTCATAGAATATATGTAACTTGAGAGAGGAGGGGAGCTACTCCAGGGTGGCTGGATAAAGAAGAAAGAAGAATGAAAGGGGATGATCTGTAAGAGCAAATATGTGAATACATCACAATAAGACACATTGCTTTACAAGTAAATTAAAAATAAAGAAACACACAAAAATCTCCCGAATCTAGAATATGTGGAGAAGGGTGTAGTGAGTGAGCAAGGATGAAAGAAGCGGAGTGGAGGTGGGATATGATCAGAGGACATTTATGCATGTATGAAGCTCCCAAAGGAAATAATAAGGCAGTTTAAAAACCAGTCACACATGGTTTAAGTGGTACAATTTGAGACACAACTTATGAATAATTCCCAGGAGTCAGTGCAGGTTGTGTATAGGGTGGAGTTTATGTGTCTGCTACAAGACTGAGGAGATTTCTGGTTGCCAGTGTGCTGGCTGTGCTACTGCACTGTGGCTTTGCATGTTTTTTGTTTTTGTTTATTTTTTTTTGAGTGAACAGAAGTTCTGGCCAAAGTATAGATGACTTCTCTCTACATTATTTTCAGAGATCCATATGCTGGTCAGGAAGACATGGAGTTATACTTTAATTCCAGACCTTGAGACAGAGGTTAGGAGATTGCTTCCTGTTTGAGGTCAGCTCTGCCTCCATAGAAAAATTCAGGCCAGCCAGGTCTACTTAACAAGACCAAGTCTCAAAAAAAAAAATGAAACAGTTTTAAAAGTAAATGTATGAATAATTATGATATAGGGAAAAAGATTATGCTGTAGCTACATCTGTTTTATAATTTTAATTTAAAAAGTTAATTTAAGGCTCATACCATCTTGCAAGTAGAAAAAATGTAGAGCCTGAACAGTTACAGAGGATATGTTTTGGAGATGCTAAATAAGATGACTGAGTCTCCTAGTTACTTGTGACTGCAAAAAAAATTGGTATTTAGGATTTCTGATGTTAAAATATTGTTCGTGTACTTATATGTTTTAAACAGCATAAAACCTTTTCTAAGACCTCTCAGGTCTGTCAATGATAGTAACAGTAAAATGCTGTATTTCTTTTTTTTTCCTTCCATGACACAGGCCTATGGTATATCTGTGAGGTGATATCCATATTTTTTCATGTGATAATGTTCACAGGACAAGCATATACTCAATCCAATGTAAGATAGTACTTTAAAATAAGGCTATTATTATAAACTGATACACAAAGAAGTAACCCATAGGTTTCTTAAGCATATACAAATTTCTTTTATACTCCTATAAAAAGAGCTGTTTTTCTTTTGAATGTTGGACTGTGCTTTTAAATTAAAAATAACCCCCATCTGTGTTTCAGCCTTTCTGAACGCTGAAATGCTGAGGGACTTCTGTGTGAATGTCTGGAATAGATTCACTACATCATTTGCTCTGGCAGCACTGAGGGAGGAGGTCGTAAAAATCTATCTGCACAGAAGTTCCAGAAAATCTGATTATGGGGCTGTCCTATTTTTTTTCAACTTGACATGTTAGAGTCATCGAGGAAGAGGAACCTCAATGGAAAAAAATATGCCTCCATCAGATAGTCTGCAGGGAAGTCTATAAAGTATTTTTGATTAATTATTGATATTGGAGAGCCAAGTCTACTGGAGGCTATGCCACGCATTGACCTTTGGTATAGGAAGGTATAAGGAAACCATTGATAGTAAGACTGCTGAGAATGTCAAGGCGAGCAAGTCAGTAAGCAATGTTCCTCCGTGGCTTCTGCTTCAGTTTTAATCCTATTTCCTGCCCTAACTTCCTGCAGTGATAGGGTGTGACCTGAAAGTTGTAAGATGAACTAACTGTTTAATCCCAAGTTGCTTTTGGTAGTGGTGCTTTATCATAAAAATAGGGAAGTAACTAAGACACCCAGCTAGAAGAAACTGGCATGCCACAACTTGATCAAACATAGTATAGTTACATATATATCCACAGTGAGAATGCATGTTGACCAGTTCCAAATGATTTTGATAATCACAAGAACAAATATGCATGTCTGTCCTAGGATTTTCATAAACTTGCATTATAAGGGTCCAGGCCATGAAATAAGAACCCTGCCAATGCCTTTGACATTCATCTTAGTGAGAAAGAAATGTTACATTATTTCACTGAAGGAAATGCTTCCCTGTTATATATTAAAATTCTGATGTGGAATTCCTCCCTGTATGCTATGAATATGTTTTATCACCATTTGTTAATAAAGAAGCTACTTTGGCTGATGGCAGGGAAGAATGTAGGTGGGCAGGAAATCCAAACAGAGATAGAGGAGGAAAGAAGCAGACTCAGGAGATGGCAGGTAGCTGCTGAAGGAGAAGGATGACGGAAACTTAACAGTAAGCCACACCACCATGGTGATAAATATAGATTAATAGAAATGGGTTAATTTAAGATGTAAGAGCTGGATAGAAATACATCTGAGCCATGGGCCAAACAGTGTTGTACTTAGTATAGTTTCTGTGTGATTATTCATGTCTGAACAGCCGGGAAACTAACACGCAGTCTCCTTTTACAAAGTTCTCATCTGTTAAGGCACCAAAATATTGTGAAAATTACAAACAATGCAACAGAAGAAATAAGATCAAAACTGAGATCATCTTGATTAATTTGTGTGATGTTCCTATTTTTCATGTTCTCTATTTTAATTTCTCAAAGGACTCATGACTTTTCAGATTTGAGTTAACAATTAGAGGTACATCCATTAAATCTTTGAAAGCCATCATATCTTTTACACTATACACAAATAGTCTCAAAACCAATGATTTGCCACAGTATCTAGGTCATTCTCCTGGCATACCAGTGAGATGTGGTCCTTTGCTTGGACAGCACTGGCTTCAGACTGACATTTGAGGTCAGGACTGTCCACATCTGACATGTTCATCACTTCTCTGCTGTGCTTGCTATTGCCTTGGTATAATATTGAGTGGTAGGGTAGTGGTGAAGTCTACCTGTCATGCTAACTCTCTCTGATGAATAAAAATCCCACATTTGCCATTCAGGATGGCATCTTTGATAGAAGCACTTCCAGAGGATGAGACGTTTTCCTTCTCTGTTTGCTGAACTTCTGTAGTAGAAGCTGAATCTGATGAGAGACTTACGGTGTTTTTGAAAAGGATTCCTTTCTTTTGCTTTTCTTTACTTTGTCACGTGATAAATTGAACGTTATTGAAATTAGAGCAGGACTTGCCTAAGATGGTCAGTGGCATTGCTCAAAATTTATATGAATTACAAGTTGTTATGTGGGGTTGAGTTTGTGTTAATAATGACATATTCGTCTTAGTTTTGCTTCTTTTTGAGTTCTTATTGGCTTTTGCCCTCATTTGTGCCATCCTCAGGAAATGAGCTTGTGTTTCTGGCTCTCTCTTAGTTTTCCCTCATTTTTCTCTCTCTAGCCTGAATTTTTACATGACTTTTATTTCACTTTTAAAATAGAAAGGTTTTTTAAAAGATATCCATCTGGAAAATGTGCTATATTTGAAGTGGTATTTTAAGTATAATTTATTTTTTTAAGTAAAATACACAATTCAGATTTTCTACTTTTTGTGAGCCTGTTTTGTAGATTTGGTATTATGAGGGAAGTTGTTAAATTCCTTGGTTAAGTTTCTTCAAATGTTGCCCTTGTCTTTTTAATGCCATTAGAATCCCAAAATTTCATATTTTGTTTTTCTCTGTTTTCCTCCTTGTTATTCAGAATCTGCATTTTGTTTTCTTCATAGCCTTGTCAGATGACTTTGTCTTACACAAGATGACTATGTCTTATACTGGATGACTATGTCTTACACTGGACTTCTTAAAGTAATAAACTTCTTATTAATTTCTTTTTGAAATTTTTATTTTATGTGTATCTATAGGTGTTTTTTCCTGCTTGTATGTAAGTGTACTGATTCTGTACCTAGGAGGCCAGAAGAGTGTTCTGGAATCCCAGGACCTGAAGTTATGGGTGGTTGTGAGTCACCATGTAGGTGTTGGTAATATGACCCACGAGCTTTTTAAGAGTAGCCATTGTTCTTGATGCGAGGGTGATCTGGATGTAACATCTGTTACCCCATTGATTGCCAGAGTTGATTCGGCTAATCTGGCTGGCTAGGCAGATGTCCCCTTCCCCTCTCACTGCTCCATGTGAAGCATGCATGCTCAGTTGAAGATGAAGACCTTCCCTGAATAGAGGAGGACCAGTCTTCAGTTAAGAGTATACCAGTAGCTGCACTCCCCTGCTAGAACCTCCAAACAAGCTCTCAAGAGTAGCCATTGTTCTTAACTATCTCTCCCCTGGTGTGGAATAATTCTCTTGTCCACTCTAAGCTTTTGCTACTACTTGGTTTAGTAAAACATTGATTGGCCAGTATACAGGCAGGAATGATGATGGGAAGAAGACGCATGGAGTTGTGAGTCATTGGCAGAGGCAGAGAAAGCAAGATGGATATACAGTGTTAAGAAAAGTTACCACAATGTGACAGAGTGTAAATAAGGAATATGGGTTAAGTTAAAATGGAAGGGCTAGTTAATAATAATCCTGAGCTATTGGCTGAGAATTTATAATTAATACTAAGCCTTTGTGTTATGGTAATTTGGAAAGCAGCTGCCTATTACTTGGGATCAAATGACTCTGAGAAAGAAACTTTGCCGACCCCAGCCCTTAATTTTTTTATTATATAATTGTTTTTTCACTGTTAGTTATTGTTATCTTCTTATTTCCATCTATGAATTTTCTCCCAGTTTGATGTTAAGCTGTTCTGTAATTATTTTGATATGGCTAGTGATGTCAGTTTCCACTCCTTATTTTCTACATCTTAACTTCTACATTTCTGTCCAAGCAATAATATCACTCAGGTTTTTTTTTAAATGTTACATTAGAATTATCATTCAGTAAAAGTATTTTGAATACCTTACATATTGTTTACATTAGCTCTCGTGTTATTTAGAAGTGTGCAGTATTACGTACAAACATCTGAACATCTCATAGATGAATTTTTATTAACATATTTTTGGCTCCATTTTTTCCTTTGGTCAGAAAGCAATACTAAGCTATTTGTTATTTAATTCATGCTCTAAAATGTCATGTTAGTGATGGTAGAGCCCAGATAATCAGGAAAACTTGCCTGTTAAGGCTGTCTGAGAGAAATACAGAGGACAAAGACATTCCTGCCTGAAAACATGCCTCTTAAGATAGAGCTCTATCAGGGCACTGCTGGGACATGGTAAGAGCAGCGCATCACAAGGAAAGGAGATGTGCTGATAAGTACAGAGAAAATAATATCAGGGGCAAAATCCACTGATAAAACTTACTCTATGTGCAAATTCAGAATACCTTGACACCGTAAGAATAGACCATGAACTGTTAGGGAATTCAGAATAAAGACTATAAGTCAAAATAATTAAAAATAATAACTGCATAAATATGTTGAGATCACAATGCAGAAAACATGAAATTGGCTATTAAATATTAAAAACTTTGAGAAGAATGGAGAATATGGGTAGATTTTTTCTTACTGTATTTATCTCTCCTTTGTTTCCTATCTTTATGATAATGCTAAATTACCATCATTTCAAAATATCATTTCCATAATATAATGCTATAATGATATTATTATGTATATTATATGCAATGTGAAATCATAGTAAAAGATATTTTCATAATTTATATATGGTAACAGAGAGGCCAAACTCTTTAATATTTAATAAATATAATATATAAATATAATAGGCAAATAAATAAAAATCAAAGCAACTACCAAATTTAATTACTTTAAGAAGAAAGGAAGACTGTAAGAGGAGGAGAAGAAAGAAAAGACCCTCAATAAATTTAGAAAACAAATTGCAAAGTGGTTGGACAAAGACCTTATCTGTTCTATCTATTATCTTGAATGTAATAGGTTAAATTGTCCAGCTAAAAGAGACAGTGATTGAATGGGCTTAAGAAATAGGACTCTGCTTTAGCCTGCTTACCGGAAACTCTTTATCTCAAAGGACACTCACAGGCTGAGAGCCATAGTTTGGAAAAGATATTTCATGTAAATTAAATCCAAATGAAAGCAGGAGTAACTAAAGTTTGTTAAATAAATGACTTCTAATTCAAAGCAGTGATAAACAACAAGGAAGGCTATTACATAAAGATGGAAATGTCAGTTTAACAAGGTGAAATTAAAAAAAAAAAAGAAACAGAAAAGAACCAATATCAAAGCCCAGATAAGTAAGGAAAGTAACACTTAAAGGGAGAGATAGTGCTATCAAAGAAAGAGTTGGAAATTTTAACAATCAAAATTTATGAATAGACAAACTTAGTCAGAAAGCTAAGCAATTCATGCAGTCAAATCACACCCAAGAAAAAAATGTACCTAACAGATACCCGCAGGTCATCCCATCAACCAGCAGTAGAATACACAGTATCCTCATCAATGTGAGAAGGAACTTTCTCCAAAGCAAAGTAAAGGGGAAGCAAGAAACCAGTCTCAATTAATTGTTTTGAAATGGAAACCATCTTTCTCTTCTATGAGTTTAGTGTGGCTGACTTTATGTTGAAATCTTTGATCCATTTGGGCTTGAGTTTTGTGAATGATGATAGATATGGATCTATTTCTATTCTTCTACATGTTGATATCCAGTTAGGATATCACCATTTGTTAAATATGTTTTCTTTTTTCCATTTTATATTTTTTGCTTCTCTGTCAAAAATCAGGTGTTCAAATGATGCCAGAAGTCACAAAATAATCCCACACCAGTTCAGAATTATGAATAATAAAGGGTTATTTATAACAGTCCTCTGCGTAAACAGGAACAGAGTCTGCCACTCAGAAACAAGAGAGCAAGAGCATGCTTTACAGCTGCTTTTACAGTATAAGAGACCATGCCCAAGTGGGCTGGTATCTTAAAGGTGATTGGCTGAAGGAGTGGAATGCACTCAAGAGAGTTCCAAACCAATACAAAACTATATACACTAGGAACAGATATCAAGTATAATTAGAATTACAATCATCATAAACAACATTAAGCAAGAAATGTATGCTAAATGTTTTAAGAAACATTTTATCCTAAGGAGTCTAAGTCTTGTATAGCAAATGGTTTGGCTAGATAATAAGAGAATAATAACTCTTGCTATCTAATCTTTAACCCCACAGGAGGCCTGAGAAGGGAGATAATATTACTTAAGCACGCAGGAAGTACAATCAAGCAGCTTCTAAAGTGAGTAATATGACAGAGACAATTAGCTACCTGAGCAATCACACAAGGTCTCATTTGCAGCGTTGAAACAACCAACTTTGGCTAAGGCTAACTGACAGACCATTTCCAGAGCAGGAAATTTTTCAGAACCGTCTTACCCTATCTTGGCAAGATTTGACAGTCTTTTTTCTTGTGTCCTGATATCTGGGTCTTCCATTTGGTTCCTTTGGGTCTCCGGTATGTTTTTAGGCCATTACCAGGTTGTTTTTAACTACTGTAGCTCTGCAGTAGAGTTTGAAGTCAGGGATTGTGATGCCCCCAAAAGTTCCTTTATTGTACAGGATCATTTTGCATATTGTAGAATTTTTGCTTTTCCATATGAAGTTGAGTACCATTCTTTACACAGACACTGAGAGAAACAATTAATAAATGGAACCTTCTGAAACTGAAAAGCTTCTGTAAAGCAAAAAGACACAGTTAATAAGACAAAACAGCAGCCTACAGAATAGAAAAAGATCTTTACCAACCCCACATCAGACAGAGGACTTATCTCCAAAATATACAGAGAATTCAAGAAATTGGTAATCAAAAGAACAAATAATCCAATAAAAAATGGAATACAGACCTAAACAGAGAACTCTCAACAAAGGAATCTAAAATGTCTGGAAGACACTTAAGGAAATGCTCAACATCCTTAGCCATCAGAGAAATGCAAATCAAAACAACTTTGAGATTCTATCTTACACCTATAAGAATGGCCAAGATTAAAAACACCAATGACAACTTATGCTGGAGAGGATGTGGGGTAAAGGAATATCCCTCCATTACTGGTGGGAATGCAAACTGGTACAGTCACTTTGGATATCATTATGGGCATTTCTCAGAAAATTAGGAAACAACCTTCTTCAAGATCCAGCAATACCACTTTTGGGTATATACCGAAAGGATGCTCAATTCTACTCCAAAGAAATATACTCAACTATGTTCATAGCAGTATTGTTTGTCATAGCCAGAACCTAGAAACAACCTAAATGCCCCTTGACTGAAAAATAGGTAAGGAAAATGTGGTACATTTATACAACGGAGTACAATACAGCAAAAATAAAAAATGACTACTTAAAATTTGCAGGCAAATGGATGGATCTAGAAAACATCATATTGAGTGAGGTAACCCAGACCCAGAAAGACAAATATCACATATATTTACTCATAAGTGACTTTTTAAAGCAAAGAAAACAGCCTACAAATCACAATACCAGAAAACCTAGATAACAATGAGGAACCTATGAGAGACGTGAATCTAATCTACATGGGAAGCAGAAAAAGACAAGACCTCTTGGGTATATTGGGAGCATGGGGACCATGGGAGAGAGTTTAAGGGAAGGAGAGAAGAAGAGAGGAGAGCAAAGAAAAATATATAGCTCAATAAAATCAATTAAAAAGAAATAGAAACCATCTAGTAGTGCAGTTAGTCCGTTACAGGATAACTTGGTTTCAATTCTCTTTACCTATCTTGTAAAGGTTTTACAGTAATAGGCTTCCATATTGCTTTTTTGAAAGATCCTTTGTTCTGTTTATTCCTTTCTATATTCCACAAACTTCTTTGTCCTTCCCTTCTCACCCCAATTTAGCCCTTATTGTCCCATAATTCTCCCTTTAACCATTTTACCATTGTATTCTATCTCTTCTTCCTTGAAAGTCCTTTTAATCACATAAACACTTGTTAATTTTATGACCTCATGCGTATTCAAAATGAAACACATTTATTTGAAGACTCAAAGCTAACAACTACAGGCAATAGAAAATGTGGCATTTGTCTTTCTAGTTTGGGTTACCTCGCTCAGGAAGACTGCTTCTACTTCCATTTATTTATTTGTGAATTTTATGATTTTGTTTTTATTAATGTCTAAATAATATTTCATTGCACAAATGTATTATACTTTCATGATTCATTTGTCAGTAGATAGATAATGACAAAACAGCTGTTTCTAGTTCCTGTTATTCATGTTGCAGCAGCAAACATGGGTATAAAAGTATCTCTGGAATAAGTTATAGAGTCCTTTGCGTGTTGCTCATGAGTGGTACAGCTGTATCATGCAGTAACTCTATTTCTAGTTTTTTTTTTGAGGACCCTCCATACTGTTTTCTATAACTGTACTAGTTCATACCCACCAGCAGTGAATAAGTGTTCTCTTTTAATGGCATCCAAATCAGCATTTGTCCTCAGTTTTGTTTTTAGCTTAGCTATTCTCACTCGGGTAAGAGTAAATCTTCATGTAGTTTTAATTTGCATTTTCCTGACAGCTAAGGTTGTTGAACATTTTTAAAAATTCATTTTTAGAGAGCTCTCTGTTTACTTTCGTGTCTCATTTTTATTGGGTTGTTTGTTTTCTTAGCGTATAGTTGTCTTGTATTTGAATATTCTAGATACCAACAATAGGCTAAAAATAATAAAAATCCAAATTCAAGAAATGGGTTATTTCTTTTTAATTATTGGGCAGTGAGTTCTCATATACCTCCAGGCATTATAGGCTATTGCCAATACTATTGGTTATACCCCAGAACTTGATGGGAAGGCATCATTGAAGATACTGAACATTTGGGGCTTAAAACCCGAGGAAATCAAGCTGATACTCACCTAGACATTTATGTCTTCTGGCCAACTTGTAAAGTGCTGAGATGTTCTGCACAAGATGTTGGTGAGGAAAGTAATCATTACTCCTACCCAGCTGCGAACCTGCAAACTAATAATGAGTGGCCTGGGAAAAGAGCCCCACTGGTGCAATATTATCATGGACATCATGAAAGTAACATTAATTTAAGAATGGATTTAAGCCCCACTACACAAGGCGAAAACCTTACCTCACACCATTATTGGGTGAACCACCTATGTCTAGATTTATCACAGGACATTGAGGAAAGCCTATTTCTCTTCTGTTAAATGGACAAAGTATTAAAGTGACTGTTTATAGTTTATTCTTGTAGATTACTGCATCGCTTAATCCTCATCAAGGAAACTTATATTCGTAATAGATGATGTTTAACACAGAAGTTCACCATTGGCCAAGATGATGAGAATAAGAAACTACACAATGCTCAGCACTAAATGAACATTTTATCATATCCCCTCCTCCTGAGGCCTAGGGATCATTGTGGAAAATGGGGAAGACAGAGTATAAAAGCCAGGAGTTTGGGATGACTAAAAGTAAACCGTGTCTTCCAGACACAACTGCACATATGAAGATACAGCATTTATGACAGTGTGCACAAGACTTGTGTAATTTCAAGCCATGTCATATATTAGCATGGAACTTCATATCCTTGTGAAGCTGAGACGTTATTGGCAATTGATAGTTGCTGGGAGGGGATGAGTCAAAAGTAAAATCTCTAGTAAGTGGACCAAGTTCCAGTAGAACACCATACCTCCAAGAATATATAGACCCCATAAATTGAACTTGATAGACATTTTTTACAAATGACATAACATTGGGCGGATAGGGAAGTCGTGTGGACCAGGGAGTAGTTAGAAGGGGCAGATTAGTATGATGAGAACGTATTATTTTAAAATCTTAAAGAATTTAATATCATATATATTTGATATATATATATATGTGTGTGTATGTGTGTGTGCTGAAATTGTACTAGGTTTCTTTTCCAATAACAGTATAATAAAACTAGTAACTTCTAACAAGAAAGATTTGGAAGTAAACAAATACACAAAACATTACAACATAGTCTTCAAAAAAAAATCTAAGAAAAATAAATCAACAATCACAATTTGTTGAGTCATATGGAAGTAATGACCCAAGACACTGAAACTCAAAGCATACAGCAAAAAGTATAGTTAAGGAGGAAGTTTGAAGCAATCCATCACAGAAAAAGTAGAACTGTTTCAGTAATTTTACTGAATGTGTATCAAGGAGATCATAAAGGAGGAACCAGTCACACTCAAACTAATGTAAGGACAGCCACCAACACTAGAGCAGAAAAGCTGATACAGAGAAAAATAAAAAAGACCAATGAATTAAAGAGCTGATTCTCTGCAAAAAGGTAAATGAGGGAACTGTTGGGTAGATGAGGAAGCCGAGAGAATACTTAAGTAGATTAGAGATGTAAAAGACTATATTACAGTTGGTGACACAGAAATACAATGGATAATCAGAGGTTATTCTGTACAACTAGGTGCCAGCATGCTATGCCCTTGGCATGCTGCATGCAAGAGAGGGGACACTCTGACTATTCTGCTAAGTGGGCACAGTAACCCACTGTAAATGATTTATCCTTGTAGATTAAATTGTCTCTTGACAATTCAGAAAAACCACACATTCCTGAACATATAATCTTTACCAAACACAAACCATGAATCAATAGACAACAGCATTCAATAAGATTGCATCAGTAATAATAAGTCTCCAATAGGAAGCTTCACTGATAATTTTTTTTTAAAATATTGAAAGAATTAATTCACCAGCTCCTAATTATTCCATCAATGATGAAGGAAGAATTTTCCAGAAACTTTCTGGGTGATGAGTACCACTGTGATGTGGAAAGCAGAAAGAATATAATATGAGAAAAGAGAAATTAGATGCCATCATCTTGATGAACCCAGAGGAAGAAATCATCAACAAAATATAAGAAAGTGGTATCTATATTGCACATTATAAAAGTTATTTTCAGTGGTCATGTGGGATTCCTAGCAGGGTGCTATGGTGTTGAACATATACAAACCAATGCATGAAATCTGTGTGATCAGAAGGGAGGAAATGCACACTATCATCTCACTTGGGAAAAGCCACTGCAGAGAATTCAGTGCCTCTCCAGTATAAAAGGCTTAAATAAATGAAGTATAGAGTCCACACAACTCACCACAATAAAATCATATATAGTGAAGAAGAGCAAGCACACCGAATAGAGAAAGGCTGTGTGCTTCTCTCATGGCTCCAGCACAAGCCAAGGATACTCAGGTTCATGCCTTTCCGTTGTCACAGTACTGGAAGTCATGGCCAGAACCATCAGGCAAGAAAAAGAAATAAAAGCCATCTATATTGGAAAAGGAGAAGTCAGGTTTTCACTGTTTGTTAATGCCCTGATCGTTATCTTACATATAAAACATCATAAAATTGTTACCATAAATATGAGCAAAAATAAGTATATTTAACAAAGTTACAAGTAGTAAATTCAACATACAAGGACTAATAGCATTGTTGTATAACCAAATCATTTGAAATAGAATTGAAGAAAGCAATCACACATACAACAGATGCACCTTATAAAGGTTATTTTTAGACATCACATAAGATTTGTTATAGAGATGCAGCAAAACTAAATAGTTAGCAATACATTTAACCAAATAATAGAAGGATGCATAGAAAAGACAAATTAGGAAATAAATAAAAACAACCAAAACTGGAGATGATGATGGGCTAGAAGAACTGAGAACATGTAATTGACTCAGTGATCAATACAGTCCCTAACAAAATCCTAATGATGCTCTTCACAGAACAAGAAAAGAAGCACCTAAAAATTTCATGAAATTGCTAACAACAAAAATAACACAAATAGATACAGTAAGCCTGAGGAAATTCTCTGGCAGTACACCAGAGGGATAGACTAGCTAAGAAGTAAACTCATGAACCAGCATCTACATCATTTTGGAAAAGGCACTGGAACAGACTAGGAAAAAGGGATGTTTATAATTAGTGCTGCTGAGAAACTTACACATTCATGTGAAAAAGAATGAAAATGAACTATTGCCTCCTAGAAGTTATAAAACTAAACTCACCGAGTTGCCATGGTATCCATTAAAATTTTAAACTTGAGAGAACCAGGTGTGATGGTCACACATTAACCTTGGCATTTAGACGGCTGAGACAGTAGGATCACCAGTTTGAAGCCTGTCTGGGATGTATAATGAAATTCTGTCTTATGAAAAGCAAAACTCAGTGCCCAAGAGGTAGCTCAGTTAGTCGAGTGCTTGACTTGATTCACAAAGCCCTGGGTTTGACTCCTAGCAACATATGGTCCAGGTATGATTTGAACTATACTCCTGTAACTTCAGAATTTGAGAAGTGGAAGAAGGAAGAGATCAGAAATTCAAAGTCACTCTGGACTACAGAAGGGGTGCAAGGACAACCTGGGATACATAAGACCCAGTCTTAAAACAACCATAATAAAAGCAAATACAAAACCCAAGAAACCCCCCATCCAAAAAAAGCGTAAGTTTTCCTCATTTTTAGAAATATTAGGATACAGTGGTTCCTCATCAGTATAGCATTGAAGATACTTAAGCAGCGGTCATTTTAACCATAATTTAACATTAACTTATGTTTATTAACATAAACAGTAGTGCCAGTGTTTAACTATGGAGGTGTGTTTTTACTGCGTGTGTGTAGCATGTGTATTATACAGTGTTTTAACCCATTGGGCATGATGTGTTTCCTGCCAGAAGAATCCACTCAGCCTTTTGGAAGTCTTTGAGGAAGACACAGCAAATGGTGTGTCTTTCCCAACATCGTCATCTTGCCTTTACTTTTTAAGAATATTCTCACTATACACAATTGTCTATTTTGTAAATTCTTTTCTCCTAGTACCTTAAATAGATTATTTTTTTTTCCATAATTTTCTGTTTGAGGGGTTGATCTTAGATCTTGTTTGAAGTGGGGGCTGTGATTTTTATTGGCCATACAGGAGATTTTGTTCTGAATTTTTAGCCCTTGACTCTATTTTTCCTGTACAGCACCTTTTTGTGGTTTCTCAGGGTCAGAAATTGGGGTTCAACCTAAAGATCAAAGCAAAACAGCCAACCACTAGTTCTTACCTCGACCTCAGTCTGAAATGGTGAAACCATCTCCTGGAATCTCAGAAGAAGATTGCATCTGAATGCTGTCTTGCCCTGTCTTATATTCTTCTCTGGGGCTGGGATCAAAGGCATGTACCACAGGAATTGAAGGCATGCACCACTCAATTTCTATGGCAACTGGGGTTAAAGGTGTGTATCATTGTGGCTACTGAGATTAATGGTGTGTGATACCATAATCTGGTCTGTAAGGCTGACCAGTGGGACTGTTTTACTCTCAGAACTTCAGGCAGTCTTTATTTATTAAAATACATTTGAAATGCCATTATAATTTCTTTCTTGTATTTGATTAAGTTACTTAAAAATCAGGTGATGGATTTTCTTTTCAAATTTTCAAACTTCTTGGCCAGCATTATTCCCTCTCTTAGTCTGGTACTTTGACAATTGTCTCTGGATTTGAGGCTCCACCTACACCTCCTTCAGTGCATACTACTGTGGCTCACAGGCTCTCCTTTCTTTCATTGGTAGAATCTTTCTGCATGATGCCAGTGTTTCTTTGAAGTGGGATTACCCTGTGTATCTGTGAATACCATTGGTTAATAAAGAAACTTGTTTGGCCTAATAGGGTAGATAGGCAGGGAAAACTAAACTGAATGCTGGGAGAAGGAAGGCAGAGTCAGGGAGAAGCCATGGAGCTGCCTCTGGAGATAGACACGCTGAAACTTTGCTGATAGGTCATGATGCCGTGATGATACACAGATTAATAGAGATGGGTTAAATTAAGATGTAAGAGTTAGCAAATAAGAAGGTAGAGCTAATGGACCAAGCAGTGATTTAAATTATATAGTTCTTGTATGATTATTTCAGTAGTCTGGGTGGCTGGGAAATGAACAAGTCCCTCACACAACATTTCTTCTTCTGACTGACTCTCCCAGCAACTAGGATGGCAATATTTCATTATGTGAAAAAATGTATAGTTGGGTCTGATTTTCTTCTTATTTACTGTATGCTATGGTAGATACTGCTTATTCATCTATGTAAAACTCATCCTGCTATTGGTTTATTGATATTTTTAATTCTAAAATTACTGGATTTTATCAAATAATAGTTGAGATAATTTACATCGTCTCTGCTTCCATCTTTAACGAGTCACATTAATATATTTTACATTTATTTAGTTTTGAATGCATGCTATAAAATTCAACTTTTAAAAATATGCAGTTGGGTATTTTTATGTATGCATCATGAGACACAATCATTGCCACGAGTCAACTTGAGAACAGTTACATCTGCTTTAAAAAACCCAACACCATTATCCATCCATTCTGAACATTTCTTCTTCTGAATTCTCAGACCACTAATATGATGTCTATCTCTAAGCAATTATTTTGCAATTCTAGGGATTTGATTCAAATAGAACCACATTATTGTAATCTTTTGTAATTAGACTTTGTAATTTAATGTAATGTTTTCAAGAGCATTCCATATTGTTTACAGTATTAATAGTTCGTTACTGTTGATTGCTGAGGAATAGTCCAGATTATAACTATGAAATATTGTATCTATATTTGTACCAATCCAAGAGCAATCTGAGTTGTTTATGGTATATATAAACTGTTGTAATTAATTCTCTCAGGAACACTCACTTCTATGTTTTTGTATAGGAATATATTTTCAAATTTTCCAGGTAATGTATCAAGAAACAGAATTGAAAGTCATATGGTAGCTTTAGTTTTTAATTCCTTAGATTCTACTGAGCTGTTAACAGATTGGCGGCAGCATTGTGTTGCATTCTCATCAGATATGTGAGAGAGTATTCTTAGAGTCTCATCAGCACTTGCCTTTGCTTGACTTTGATTATTGCCTTTCTAGTGGATGTGAAGTAGTATCTCACTGTGGTTTTGATTTGCATTTCCCTGATGACTGACGTTGTTAAGTTTTCCATGTGTTTATTAGTGATTTGTTTATCTTCTTTGCAGAAATGCCCTTCCAAATCCTTTGAACATTTTAAATTGGGTTATTTGTGATTTGTGATTGCATTGATAAATCCTTTCTATGTTTTGGATATCAGTCCTTCATCAGATCTGTGCTTCCCACATACTTTCTCTCATTCTCTATGTTATTTTGCAGTTTCTTAACAGTATCCTTTGAAGCATAAATGGTTTTAATGTGGAGGAAATGCAATTTATTTATTTTTTTTGCTCCTTTGATTGCTTGTGCTTTAATGTTTTCTCTAAGGAAAAATTGTTAAGCTAAATCCACCAACATTAAATATTATGTTTCAAACTTAAAACTCTTATATAAATATAATTGTAAAAGAGTTTTTTCAAAAATGATACTTTTCTGGGCAATTTGAGGTGATTCTTCTGCACATGTGTTTCCATGTTATCGTTAACAGCTTTACAAAAGGTGCTTGTTTCACCACAGATGGTTTTAAGACCTTAGTTTAAAGAAATGACTATAAAGTGTCTCATCTTTTCTGAACTCTTGATTCTATCCTTTGGGTAGTCACTTAAATCTGAGCATTATCACTGTCTCGATTGCTTCAGCTTTCAGTGGCTTGAAATAAGAAGTATGGATTCTCCTACTAGCTTTCAGTTCCAACATGTTCCTTCTGTTGTAAGGCACATGTGACTCCTATTCAACTCCAGCCTTCCAGGAGGGCGCGAGTCCAGATTAGAGGGATGGTTTAGTTGAGATCGAATAGTTTCATTTTAGAGATTCCTGGCATCACACCAAGTTATTTCATTCAATGTGATGTATCTTTTGATTTATTTAGGCCTTCCATTTATTTAAGTGATGTTGTGTAAGAATCTACTACAGATTTACAAAGAAATCATGAATGATTTTTAATTTTTATTATATTATACATGAAATTTTCTTTAATTTTATTTTTAGAATATTATTCAGATGTACAAAATGCTTTTATTTTTCCTTATAACTCTTATAATTAATAAAATTATATAAAATTTATGATTTATATAAACTATTTTAGTTATAATGGTTTTTTCAGTAAATTCTACACACAAGATTATGTCATCCTTTGAAACATGGGTGCTTTTCGATTTGTTTTCTTGCTTAGTTGTCCCATGAAGGACCTACAAGACACAGCTGAATGGAAGTGGCAAGTGGAGACGTCTGTGTCTGCTTTCATGGAAGAAACTAACTTGATCCTTTCACCATATCATGGTTTTAGCTGTGGGATTTTTCAGATGTATCCACCATCGGTGACAGTAGGTTTCTGGATTCCAAGAATCTATAGTGTCCTCACGAAGAGGTGCTTTATTCATTAGATGACTTATCTGGTATAGAATTGCAGAGCTCTCAGTTGGCAGTCTGTCTCCGTGCTTTTCTTGGGAAGCTCTTATATAGAGCTGTGTTAGCTACTCTTTGATTGTTGTGATAACCACCATAACCATTTCAACTTACAGATGAAATTTATTTGGGCTTATGCTTCCAGAGGGCTAAGAGACCATTATGGCAGGGACTCCTGCAAGCACTCAGCAGGCATGGTAGCAGGAGCAACTGAGAGCGTACATCTTGAACCTCAAGTAGAAAGTAGGGAATATGAGCTGGGAATGGCAAGTAGCATTTAAAGCCTCAAAGCCTCTCCCCAGGGATGTTTTTCCTCCAGCAAAGTCATACCTTCAAACGGCACCACCAGCTGGGGAATCATGAATTCAAACATCTGAACGTATATATGGTGGGTATTGTCTTCCAAACTACTACAGAAACCCAGAGTGATGTCCCAAATGTCATCCTCCTGCATCAGTATCTGCCTGCTGCTGAGTTCTGGGATCACATGAATGAGTTACTTGCCAGCTGCTCAGCTTTTGGTGTCTAGTGATAACCCCTAGGCCATCATGTACTCAGAGTCCCCTGCTTGGGTCATGTATCACCTTGGCACAGCTTGTATCAACCCTCCATAGCTGTTTCCAGGATTCCTGCTTGCTTAATCTAAAGCATTAGTTACAAAAGACTTTAGCATTAAATTTCTTTGCATTTCCAACCCTTGGAAATCACTGTGCACCAGCCCACAAAATCAACTAAGCAGGGCTCATAGGAGATCACAGAGACGGAAGACAGATTATGGACTCTGTATGGGTCTGAGCTAGTTCCTCTGTATATAAGTTGTGGTTGTGTAGCTGGATGTTCTTGTGGGTCTCTGAAAAATGGGAGTTAGGGTGTCTCTGACTCCTTTGCCTGCTCTTGAGACCCATAACTCTTTTTCTTCTACTGAGTTGCCTCATCCAGCCTTGATTTGTGGGTATTTGCCTTCTCTTATTGTAACTTGTTATTGCAATGTTTGATAGATATCCCTGGGAAGACTTTACTGTTTGAAGGGAAATAGAGAAGGAGTGGATCTTGGGGAGAAGGACGTGGATGTGGGGAGATTAGGAGAAGTGAAGGAAGGGGAAGCTATAGCTAAGATGTAGTATATGAGAAGATAATAAAATAAAATTAAAATTACATAATTTTAGTGGTTAACAGAAAAGAAAATGACTATGCTCTTTGAAGGTGTAAATTAATATTTTCCTTGAATTCTAGACATTTTAAGTGATTATTTTCAAATCTTTTCTTTCTCTTTGCTTCTCTATGAATCCCTGTTCTATAGACAGCTACTTGTGCTTTCTCACGGGCTGTGGCCTCTGAGACTTTGTTCCTTCATTTTTCCAAATTTTATTTCATTTTGTTCCTTTCGATGAGAATCACTTAATTTACCATTCAAAGACTGTATTTTTCCTGTTATCTGCTAGAATATGATGAGTCCCTCCAGGGAACTATTCCTTTATGATGGTCCATTTCATCTCCTATATTTCTGGCTGTTTCTGTGTTATAATCTCCACTTCCAAATCTCTTTTATTTGATGAAACACAATTTTCAGATGTTTCTTTAATTTTTGTTTGGTGGTTTTCTGCTCAATGGTATATCTGGCTCTTTAGTATGGTAGTTAGCCAGTTACTATGCTGCAGCTTTTTTGATTAAATAAATGTTTCTAGGTTTATCAGAAGCTTTGGTTAATGTGAAGAATTTTGTAAACCTTATTATTAATTTTTTATTGTTACTATTCCTTCATGCTGTGTTTTTAGACTCGAGTCTTCTATAACTTATTAACTTATTAACTTAGCCCGTAGAAAGTTCCCCAGTCCTCAGGTATGTCATTGACAATAATTAGAATGACATTTGCTGGTCTGAAACCTTGTATTCAACCACATGTAGACTGAGGCATAGGAAGAGGCTTATGTCTGAACTGGGTACATGTACATGTTTAGGCTTATAATGTTCCCTGAAATAAGTATAAAAGCAATTTAATAGAGCATTTACTGTCTATTAGGTATTATAGAGATGACTTAAAGCCATGGGAGAGCAAGTGTTTGTTCCATGCAGACGCTGAGCCTTTAGTGTGAGGAAAATGAGCATCTGTGGATTTTGTGTGTTTGGGGAGAAGACAGCTAGCTATCATCAATCACATATGGCAGGAGTTGGATGTAATTTCTAGATCTGAATGCATCAAATTTCAGCTCTAACTTTTTAAGTTACCACAAGATCCCCTTTGAAATATTTCCTTTCAAGGTGTATCTATAAAAATTACTTTATCTTAATAATTTTGTGCTATAGATTTTAAAGTTTTTCTGAGAAGCACGTTGGTATAATTAATTTAGTAACATTCTCAGTACTTACAACCTTCCCTTTTGTAAATGCATCTATGTTTTTGGACTCTTCTTTTAACAAAGCACTGACTGTTGACTTCACTCAGTGTTCCTATTGTGAGTAGATGCTGTAAATTTGGATAAAACACCCCTTCTCTACAAGATACCTACAGAGTACAAAGGAACAAGATACATAATATTTTTATTACCTTGACGTAAGTGCCATATGTTGGATTGCTACGTCAAGTTGTTTTTCAAATAAAAATCTTAGAGTAATCATTCACTGAACTTATCCAATAGACCAAAGACAAATAACAAAGTATTAGGCTTTTCCTTATATTGAACTCTCATGGAAACAAAATGGTTCCTCTGAACCTGGGTTGTTATCTTTGAGAAAGAATTACCTGTATTTCTTAGGTATTTCCCTGTTTATGTCTTTGCAATTACTTGGGTTTTTGCTTTTGTTCCAAGTTAGGCAGAGCTGACTCTTTAACTTCTTATCAGCCTTTTGTCTTCTGATGCCTTTTTCTCTTTCCAGAGGTCTGAGATTCATCAAAATCAAGATTTAATCACAGGGACTTACGTAGGACATTCTGTGAGGATATGGTCTATTTGTTACCTGGCCTTGCCAACACATGCAAATCCACACTGGATGATGTTCTCAGGTGTCTCTCATTCCTACCTCATACTTGCCTCACATTCATGCCTCAGTTTCTATAAAACTCTGAAACCTTGAAGATCTCAGTATTTATATTTATTGGAAGTGTAATATAGTCAATTAAGTGTATTACTTTCTCACTGTGTTTTTCAATTTTTAATTCAGAGAAGATTTTAAAAAACTTACTTTTTTCAATAACAGAAATAATCGAATTTTCAGATGCTCTTAAGCAGTAGAAGCAAATGAGACATTTAAAAGCAGCATCTCACACTCATCTATAGAGTAAAGAAACAGTACCACAGTACTAATCTTAGGGACTGGAAATCTCTATATAGTATACTTAGGATGTTTACATTAGTGCTTTAGAATAGGCCTTAGATTGAGAGTCTGACACTCACTTTGTTAATATTTTTACTCATTTAAAATGTACATAATTACTCTATGGGAAAGGAAGACATGTAAATTAAACAGCTGGTGAATGGAACAGGAAAGTTCAGGAGAGAGAGAGAGAGACAGAGACAGAGAGAGACAGAGAGAGAGACAGAGAGAGATTTGGGAGCTATTTCTGGGTGAGGTAGAAATCTAGTACAATGGAAATTCCTATGAATCTATGAGGGTGATCCGAGCAAAGACTCCTAGTAATGGGGGATACAGAGCCCAAACCAAACTTCTGTAACTAGGCAAGGCTTCCTGAGGAAGGATTGGGACACCAAGCCAATCACAAAGCCTTTGAGCTACAATTTGTCCTGCATCCAAGATATGTTGGGATAAAAGTGGCACAGAAATTGTGGGAGATACTGCTGGTTCAGCTTGAGACTCATATCATGAAAAGGAACTCACCCACTCACCCCTCACTCTGCCTGCAGCCCCTGGAACTAGAAACTGAGTAGTAGCCAAAAGACCTAAGAGAGAACCAAATACAATTGACAAAAAAGAAAAGAAACAAGAAAGAAAGAAAGAAAGAAAGAAAGGAAGGAAGGAAGGAAGGAAGGAAGGAAGGAAGGAAGGAAGGAAGAAAGAAAATAAACTCAGACTATTGCTATACTAATAGTCTGTCTGGAGCCTAGCAGAATCATCAGAAAGGTTCTATCCAGCAGCTGATGGGAGCAGATACAGAAAGCCACAGTCAAACATTAGGTGTAACTCAGGGAATCCTGCAAAAGAGGGAGAAGAAGGATTAAAGGAGCCAGAGGGGTCAAGGGAACCACAAGAAAATGGCACAAAATCAGCTAACCAGGGCTTATAGATGGTCATATAGACTGAAGTGGCAATCATGGGGCCTGCACGGGTCTGACCTAGGTCCTCGTCATAAATGTTATGGTTGTCTTAGAATCTTTTGCCAACTTTTGACCCTTTCCTTTCTACTCCAGCCTTAATATGAGTGGAGGTGCTTAGTCTTACTGCAAGTTGATATGCCATGTTTTCTTGATATCTCTTAGAGGCCTCCCCTTTTCTGAAGGGATAGGGAAGAGGAATAGATCTGGAAAAAAAGAGAAAAAGGGAAAGAAGGCACTGGGAGGAGAGGAGGGAGCAAAAACTGTGGCTGGGATTTAATAAATAAGAGAAGAATAAATAAAATTAAAACCTTTTCAATTTACCTCACATCTCAACAAAGCAGTTCTTACTACTATAAAAACATGCAGTGATTTCTGTCTCTTAAGTATTTCCCAAACAATAATTTTATATATTTACAGTCTGTAACTACAGTTCTGTGTGTCACTCCATTATAATAAAGGAAATTTCCTTTCTTTTTTGGAAATCATTCCATGTCATCACAGAATATTTTCTGGTTCTCCTTTTAAGGCCAAACAGATTTTAGCATGAAGGTAGACTTACTCATCTTGTCTGTCCCCTGTCAGTAAGGTATAGGAATTTCTCTTTATAGTTTTGGTTTACAGGATGGGCATGTATTGGCAAGTTGGCTCTTTTTAACAGTATTTTAAAATATGCAAACTATTGAATCATCATTTATCATCTTTTCATCTAATACCTTCTAGGTATTATTTTTATCTCCTTGAGACAGTGTTTGGAGCTGAGGCTAGCACTTAGCTTGTATCCTTCTGCCCCTGTTTCACGAGTAAGCTTCTGAATTTAAGTTATTGTTTGGAAGAGACTTCCACTTTAAATTCAACCAGTTATTTTCTTATGGTGTGTTTACATAGTGTTAATAATTTTTCATTTACTCATTATCAGACACATTATTCACATGGAAATGCATGCTCCATTTGGAACTTAATTTGAGGAATATTATCATTTTGCACACACTTTTAACACATAGTTATTTAAATAATCCAACTTTCCTTTCAATTTAGATGTCTATCCTACCATATAGAAAACTCTGTCCGTATCTGTATTGGAATATATTTTTACACTGTTCTAACTGACTCTGTTGTATCTTTATTTTTAATTGCACAACCCCCTTTTTAGTTTATTGCTGTATATGTGTGTGCTTTGTAATCTTAAAGGTCTATTTATTTCTTAATTTTCTTCTTTTCTTATATTTTTGCCTATTTAGTTTTTCATATGACCTTGCACTAGCTTTTGATAATTTTAATGACACTTAATTTAAGTATTATACAAAATTTTGTTCATGTGAGAATCATACTCTTTTGATGTTGAAACTGTCTGTTTCAAAACAACTTTTATGAACTTCAGTTGGCCTTACTTTGATGATGAAACAATTTCAAGTTTTATCCACATGGAGTTTACTTTAGATAATAATTTTTTAGAATGTTTATTTTTGTACAAACAATTTCACTGTTGGAAATTAACATCCGTTATTGCTCCCAAACTATTGCTGTTTAGCTTGTGTAGGTTAGGGATTTCTGTGTATCAAAAGGTATCCAATTCTCCTTGAAGAATTCTTCAACTTATTGATCTGGCAGATGTAGTATCTTTTTTATGATATAAAATACTATTGTCTTGAAGTAGTGGCGATTTCATTTTATAACCTCAATAACAAAACCCCCAAGAAAGGTGCTAAACAACAGTAGTAACAAGGATAATTGTGGACCGTTTATCATACCACCCTGCATCCTTGACAGCATCCTCATCCATTAGGGTCCTTAAATGTCAAGCATAGTAAATACTAGCATTGTTCAGCATATTGATCCTGGACTATGAGATATATGACTTCAGTACTCTTTTCTCTGAATATTGTTCACACACAGACACACACACACATTTATTTTTCTACTTAAAATAGTAAAAACATGGGGTCAGTGAAATGACTCACTGGGAAGGCCTTTGCAGTAAAGCTTAAAGATCTGAGTTTGAATTCTAGGACCCACATGGTAGATTGAGAATCGATTCTGACAAGTTCTCCAACCTCTTTGCATATATGTTGACATGTCAGTACACAAACACACACCCACACACATACACTAAGAGAATAAACAAATTAACTAAATAATGCAATAAAATTTTAATTGAAATGTTTAATGATAGAGTTTTCTAAAAACATATTCCCCATTTGTTCATATCCAGAAAATAGGCCCATTTGGCCTTTCCAGGCTCATTTTACTATGCTATGATGTATGTTGGTAATATTTTACTCACGATATGTCATTAGTTGTGTGATTAAACACATTGTTTACAGTAATAATCCTTGATATTTCTCATTTTAAATAGTTCACCCCACTTCACATAAGCCCTAATATTTTTTCTTTTGTGCTTTGGAAAAATTGAATAGCTTCAATTTGTATGGTTAGCCATAGACCCCCAAACTTTAATTAACCTGATGCAGCAAGCTGACTTTTAGGTATGGATCATTGATTGCTTTCTCTCTTCTTTTATGGTCTCTTGTGATTTTCTAAATCTTTTACAATAAATTTATATGAACAGAATACTTCTATATAGTAGTGGTTGATTTATCTGAGTTATTATTCTGTCAAGTGTTTACGGATAAAAGTATTAAGAATAAAACAATTAGGAAGTAGGGATTTGCACAACTATAACATGGTTGTGCCATTTGCATTGTGTGTGTCTTTAGGTGCTTTTAATTCCACGTGATCTGTCCTAAAATGGAATGAGTAAGTGGCAGCCTTCTGCTCACTGATGTTGCCTGTCACATTGACTCCTGTTGTCTTCACTCTCACATTTTATATACATTATATATATAATATAAATATATAAATACATATATAGTCTACTTGATAGCCGTATCTGCTACACCTTCATTTTTAGGCTCAACCTACATGACAGTGGCTGTGGAACATTTAGTTTCAGCTTTTAAAAATAACTTATATACATATAGTCTAGAGGCCATCATCATTTTTTATTATTTATTTGCATTTTATTGGATTTTATTTCCAGACCCTGATATTTTATGGTTCTAACTTTTTTATAAATCATTAGAGAACAGTATTTCTGTATAAACTGTGAATTACTTACTTTACTACATGAATATAAGCAGGTTCCATTTGTTGACATTGTATCTATGTTTGAGTTACATGAACTTTCTGATTTAGTAGGAAATTCGTTTGTATATTTTATTTTCTATTACTTAAAGCAGTTTTTAAACTTAAATATATTTTGATCATATTCTCTTTCTCCCCAAAGTTTCTCCAGATCTTCTTCTCCTCCCAACCCATCTAACATTAAGTTCTTTCTTTAAAAACAAGTAAAAACCTAATACAACAACAAAGCACACCAATGTAGAAGGGAGCGGCAAGCTGCTTCCTGCCACCCAGGAGGAATTCCAGCCACTGGCTAGCTTTACACCCGAAATAATTACACAGAAACTGTATTCGTTTAAACACTGCCTGGCCCATTAGTTCCACCCTCTTATTGGCTAACTCTCACATCTTGATTAACCCATTTCTAATAATCTGTGTAGCACCATGAGGTGGTAGCTTTCCAGGAAAGATCTGAACCTGCGTGTCTCAGAGAGGAGAATCATGGCGACTGACTTCACTGCCTTCTTCCCAGCATCCTGTTCTGTTTACTCCGCCTACCGAATTTTCTGTCCTATTAAAGGGCCAAGGCAGTTTCTTTATTTAACCAATGAAATCAACACAAAACAGAAGACTCTCCCATATCACACCAAGCCTAGAAAACAAAATACATTGCCAAAAAAGAACAAAAACAAACAAACCCCATTAAACTGTAACCAAATAAAAAGCACATGCATGTGCACACACACACAAATAAAAAGAAAACATAAAAAAAAACCCTTTGGAGTCTGTAATTTTATGGCCAATTCTGAACATGAGATTTTGCCCTGAAGTGGTTGATATACCCAGTGTCTTTTTATTGGAGAAAACTGATATTCCCTCTCCCAGTTGGTATAGGAGGAATATTTTCTAATGATGGTTGAATAAGGACCTGATATTTGAGTACAGCAGGACCATTTACACTCATTTATCACTACCAGTTTTGCTGTTGTTGTTGTTACCAATAGTATTTAGTTTCAATCCAAGTTCCTGGGCTGTCCTGTCTCAAGTTATTGGTCACCCAAGCGGTGTCTAATGGTTCTGTCTTGCACAGTGGGCCTTATGTCAGTTGCATTATTGGTTGGTTATTCCCATAAGCTTTATTATACAGGTAATACACTCTTGTAGATAAACGGTTTGTGACTGGCTTGGTGTTTATGCTTCTCTTTTGATAGTGTGCAGAGAGCCTTCCTGTAACAAAGATGCTGTGATACAGAAATGAAGGCTCTATGTTGTTTTCAGCTCAGCAGCTCCACGTTCAATGCATTGGGTTGGTGTTGCTGTCAGTTTGGGCAATAGCTTAGGCTGTTGGAGATTCCCTTGGGACCCCTTTGGCCAACAACTCAATTAAATGTTACCCAAATCCTGGAAGCTTTGTTTTGTGACAAGAGATGGAGAGTTACGTCTCTGTCTCCCCATTATTTGGTTTTATTAAGATTGCCTTCATATATATTTTAGGAAGTTTCTACTCTGTTAGGTTTCTATAGTACCCCTCAAATGCCATTTAACCTTAGCTGTATCTCCCGTCTTCCCTTCCACCATCTCTCTCCTCTTCTCATTCCCAGTTAATCTTCCCATTCTAGACTCACTCATCTACCCATAAATGTCTATTTTGTTTCCTTTTCCTAATGAGATTTATCTGTTTCTTCTATTCCCTTACCCTATACCTACCCTTTGTGGAACAACAGATTGTAGCTTTAACCAATGGCAACAGCTAATGTCCACATGTAAGTGAATATATTTGTCTTTCTGAATTTGGGATACCTTAGTCAGCATATTTTTTTTTCTAGTTTCATCCATTTGCCTGCAAATTATGTCATTCTTTCAATGGCCAAGTAATACTCCATTGTGTAAATGTACCACATTTTTTTAAATCCACTCTTCTGTGAAGGAACATCTAGGTTGTTTCCATTTTCGATCTAGTATGAATCAAGCAGTAATGAATGTGGTTAAGCAATAAGTGTCTTTGTGGTAGAATAAAGTATCCTTTGGGTATATCATTTAGCTGTTTTGAGATGTCTAGTGTTTGATGTATTTATTTTGATATAGTATTTAATTGTTAACTATGATATCATAAAACTCCTTTATTTGTCTACTTCTGATAGCTTATTTTAATTATCAGATATATTGTTTCTAATTTCTCACCTGCCCTCGTGTGGTTCTACCTTACCTATTTGATCATGGTTCATTTTGGTCTACCTGCATAAATTTTTATGCTCTCTGGCTGAAGTCAGGTTCAACCAGTGATGAATTTGGTAAACAAATAAAGTTGTGTTTGTGTGTGTGTGTGTGTGTGTATGTGTGTGTGTGCTGGATTCTAACACTGAAGCTTTCCTTGTCTTCCCAGCTGGGGTTGATACCGTGGTTTCAGTTCTCCTACTGATTCTTCTAACCCCAAAGCAAGCCTACCTCCAACTTCCCTGCCTTGATGGTGTACTCTTTCCTGCTGCATCTGTAACTGATATGGTCGTTTAAAGCAATGATAAAATCAGGATAAGACCCTTCTTTCCACTACAACAACAACAATAACAGATTTTGTTTCTGATTGTTTTAATGTCTCAGTCATATTATTGCATATGATTGGGTCTCTAGTATTTCAGCAATCAGTTTTAACTTTTAAAGCCTTATTTTCTTGTATTAACATAAAGATTTCTTCACATTTCCTCTGACATTCATGTTTCAGAGCCTTCCCTACCTCACAATAACTGTTAGTAATGGGTTTCTACAGCATCAGACAGATGTGTGCACCCTATATTGATAAAGTAGTTGTATATCTGCCTTAGCTAGTCATCCTATTATGTGAACTCAGTGCTTACTGCCAGATGTTTTACCCCAGGCTTTAATTATCTTTCAGTTGACTAGCATTGTGCATCTAGTAGATTTCTTAAGCCCTGCTTAGATGGATTGCCAGATAAAAAGACGTCTAGTTAAAATCTGAGCTTAAGATAAACAAGTAATTTTTAGCACACATATTTCCTATATTTCACGGGGCTTTTTGAGTTACTAAATCTGGAATTTGTCTGACAAATAGCCTTGGTCCATGCTATTTCTTTGTATGATTTGAAGTTTACAAAAAATGATAAACCTGTGTTTTCATAGCGTTGCCTTGGCTTTTCCTGAGACACGAGCTATATTTTCAGCTTAGTATTCAAGTTTTCTTTTACTTTTTTACTGTAATATTATTAAATTATTTTCTGAATTTGTAGTAAATTAAAGCTGACTGCAATTGTTTAGTGTGGTTTTTGTTTGTTTGCCTTACCACTTACCAAAATTGAGTGGTGGGGAGTATTACCCTCCATTTGAAACTCTGCTCTTTCTTTCTGACCAAAAGTAAAGAGAGAAGTGAGACTATGAAATATTCCTCCCTTCTTTTCTTCTCTGCTCCCTCCCTTCTTTCCTCCTATCTTTCCTTCTTTTCTTTTTCCCTCTCTCTCTTTCTTCACACTTCTCTGTTCCTTTTATGCCATTTCTTCCATCTCTGTCCCTTCCTACTTCTTTCTTTGCTTTCTCTTTCCTTTCTCTCTTTTACATTTTCTCTCTCCCTTTCTCTTTCACTCTCTCACCTTTTTTCTCACTCTTTTATCTTCTTTCCTTTTTGAGACATTGCCATGTTATATAGCCCAGGGTGACCTTAAACTCTTGCCCAAGCCAACTGAGTGCTGGCAATACAGCTATGTACCACCACCTTGCCTGGTTTAAGGCTATGCAATATCTTGTGCTTGCACCTTGCAATGAAGCCTCTGGGGTTTCAGCTGTGATGGATGGTTAGATGGTCACACTACTCCATGATGAAGTCAGATTCATGCAAGGAAAACAATGGTGAGTTTTGGCTAAGAGTTTCGGCTTCTGCATTTCGTACATTCTCTTTACAGTATAATTCTATTGGTTTTGTTTCTATTTTTAATAATTTCAATGCCAGATACCCCCATATCAACTAATTTTCATTGTTTCTTTTGGAGAGTGAGTTATTGAAATTTTCTTTGTTTCTTACGGTTTAGGGGATGAGATGGTATAGCTTTTCCTCCTTGTCAGCTACTGACAATAAGTACCCCCAAGGTATTTCTCCATGAAGTGAGAAATATTTCTCCCTTCAGCAGGCTCCTAAAAGGGGCAGAGATATATATGCTTGTTTGGGTGTCCCTTATACTCCTTGAATGCTATGTTCATCAGGGCATTTGCAGATCTCAGCACAAATAAGATTTCAGGTTGGCCCTTCACTTGTGGGAGTGTGACTGCTAACATGCATCTCATACACCATTTCAGTCTCTCTGTCTCCATCATCATTCTGAGGTCAAACATGTGGTCTCTACTACATGTGGTCCTACTTTCTCTTTTATCGGATGTGAGAATTTTTCATCTAGGTCCTTGCTACACAATTAAGGGAAAGTGTTATTGTTAAAACTCCCCCTCCCCCATTATTTTGGGTGATTTCAAGAAGAAAAGTCAGTAACATTGCAATAATTATCCTCATCTGGGAAGTTTCCTAGCCACTTTTAAAGTTTGGATGTTTCCAAGTTTGACTTCATTTGATGGCATATCAACATCTTTAAGTGAGCATAAAATATAATATAAATTAACAGTTAAGACGTAACAGTAAGGACAGATGTGATGTTACATGCCTATAACCCTGCAATAGAGAGGCTGAGGCAGGAGGACCTCCAAACTGTGTAGTCAATTCCTGGTTGTTCTGGAATACAGGGTAAGACTCCATTTCAAAGCAGGAGGAATGGCTCTTGGGGAGAGATAGGGTGAAGAGTGCGGTAGAAAAATTGAAGAGAGGAGAAACTGTGTTTGGGAGGTAACGGAGAAGGATAAATAAATCCTTTAAAAAGTTTTCTGTATTCTTATATTCTATAAGGTTCTTATACTCTTCTTACTATTCAATTATTAAATGTAATTAAATTTATATAAATTTTCTCCCAGTTTATGTCTTTTCCATAAGCTCACTGTGGGTTATTTTAGCTGAAGAGCATATCTATTTTTGATATAGTTAACCTTTAGTTGTATTTTTCATTCTGTAATTTATAGGAGAAATTCTTTCCTACTTGAAAGCTTTTGAGATATGTCACAATGTTCTGCCAAAATCTTCACTGTCTTCTTGTCCATTATAATATGTGTGGGGTGAATCCTGTTGCTCAGTTTGAAGAAGAATTTAATTTATTTCGTCTCTTGTAGAGTCACCAGTCTCCTTGTAGAAGAGTCAATTATTTCTAAAGAGTCAACAGTAATTATTCTCTGCTTTACAAAACTCTTAACCATGTGAGTCTGTTTCTAGAAACTTTTACACTTCCTAGAAACTTTTACACTTCCTTGGTCAATCTGACTGTTACAGCTTAGGGTAATACTGATTTAAGATCTACTGTCAGGGCAAGATTTACACCTTTTAATTTTAAAATACATATTACTCAAGAGCTTCCAAAAAGTCTTATAATGCCTTGCAATATATTTTCTTGTGCCTCCTTATATGGTCATTTCTTAAATCTGAGTAATTTTAACAAACGAAGATGCCATCTATATAAGATTTCAATCAAGAGTCAAAATATTACCATTAAGCAATCGATTCCCATTCTCATCCATGAATGGGAATCGATTGCTTAGTGGTAATATCCACCAGCATATTTAAGTCTACCCATTTCAGAGCCCTTTTAAAGAGAATCTACACTATATATTCTCTGATGCTTTGCTTCTCCTGCTCAATAGATGGTGTGTTCTAGTAGCTCATATTGTTCCATGTGGTTAGAGAGTGTATGCATGATGTTATACTGTATGAATTTGACAGACCTCATATATCATGTTATATTTGTGAGACTTACATAGCTTAAAATTGGGAGCTTTTATGAAAATCTCACTGCGCATAATCTAGTTCATGTTTATTGCTAAAGAATGCTGCAAATTTTTATCCTGTATATATCTATTTGATATATAGGTGGCATGACTGGGTCTGCGGGCACACATAGTGTCTTCCAAACCATTTGTTAGAGTGTTTGCCTGGCAAGCAGGTAGTTTGGAACCTATTCTGGGAAAGAGAGAGAGAGGATTAGATTAAAAATACAAATGTGAAGTAACTACATAGTGACTGATTTTGTATCCACAGGATTCAATATAATTTTCATGGGGTTTTTTGTTTGTTTTGTTTTGTTTTTATGGGCAGAGGAATAAAGAGACGAAGAATCATAGCGTTCCTCTCATTAATGTGTTTTGTTTCCAAATCCGATTCAAGGAGGCAAATAATGAACTATAAACAAACACAGTTAATTTCAAGTAAGAAAATGTGGCTAAAATATATGTGAAATATTTTGGATAAATAAATTAAAATCACCAAATGGTCACTGAATCTGCTGAGACCATCTAATCATAAATACAGCAGAGTGCCTCATTATGTAGTATAAAAGTAGGCACTATAAGGCATGTGATTGATGTGGGATTTGGATAATGAATAAAGTGTTATTGGCCAATGGGTTAGCAGAGTAAAGCCAGACAGGAAATCCAATCAGAGAAATGTAGAGAGAGTAGGTGGAGTCAAAGAGATGCCATGTAACTGTCAAGGAAGAAAGAGGCTAGAACCTTACTTGGTAAATCACAGCCTTGTATCAATAGATAAGGGTTATTTAAGATGTAAGGGCTGGCTGAGAATATGCCTAAGCAATGGGTCAAACAGTGTTGTAATTAATATAGTTTCTGTGTGATTATTTGAGTTTAGATAACTGAGGAATGAATGAATAGTCTCCCTTTACATGGGATAACTGAAAAGATAAGTTTACAAAGTTCTTCAAGGAACAAGAAAAAAAAAGAGAATTGAAAGAGTATGTCTTGACTGGAAAGGGAGTGACACAGAAGAAAGTTAATTTACTGCAATCCAAGTTTGATTTTAAAATATTGTTTAAAGTGAGGAAGTACCAAGGGACTCAAAGCAGGGGGATAACTCAGGGAGTAAAGACTCAAATGAGCAATGGAGAAAGAGAAATCGGCATCCAGGGCACCAGGAAGGCTGTTGTCAAATAGAACCAGGGAGGAATGAGACAGGCAAGCAGTGTGAGCACAACCAGTGCTTTGGTTAAAATGTTGTTGGCATTCAAAAGAGTTCCACACTAGCCAGGACACAGTATAACAAAGACTTATTTATCTTGGAGTAAACTTACAGAAAGAGTAGTGATCTGCAGTCCTCTGAATGTGCTGGGAACCAGAACTGAATCCAGTGGTCAAAGGGCCCACACACAGTTTACTTCTGCATTTATAGTACAGGAAACCATGCCCAAAGTGGACTGGTATCTTAAAAGCTATTGGCTGAAGGACTTCCCACAGCATCTCCCCCTTTTCTCTAAATAAGAGAGTTCTATGCCTAATACAAAACTATATACAATAAGAACAAATATCAAGTATTATCCAGAGAAAAGAAAAGGTAAATTGTCTGGAAATAATAGTTCACAAGTAATCTTTCTATTACTGTTATTATAGTGTGAGTAAGCTCATACTAATCTACCTATTCCATCCAATCCCTTTTTTTTCCAAAATATATCCAAGATTACTGTCTGGTACAAAACAATCCTGTACAATAAAGGAACTTCTGGAGGCATCCCAATCTCTGACTTCACATTCTACTACAGAACTACAGTACTGAAAACAGCCTGATATTGGCATTAAAAAAAAAGCAGGAGGACAAATGGAACTGAATTGAAGACCCAGATATCAATCCACACATCTAAGAACACCTGATTTTTGACAAATAAGCCAAAAAAATATAAAATGGATAAAAAGAAAGCACACTCAACAAATGATGCTGGCATAACTGGATAGCAACCAGTTATGAAAAAATGAAGGTAGAACCATATCTTTTGCCATGCACAAAGCTCAAGTCCAGATGGATCAAAGACCTCAACATAAAACCAACCACACTGAACCTCAAAGAAGAGAAAGTGGGAAGTACACTTGAACATGTTGGCACAAGAGACCACTTGCTAAATATAACACCAGTAGCACAGACACCGAGAGAACCAATTATTAAATGGAACCTCCTGAAACTGAGAAGCTTTTGAAAAGTAAAGGACATGGTCAACAAGACAAAATAGTAGCCTATAGAATGGGGAAAGATCTTCACTAACCCCACAGAGGGTTGATCTCCAAAATATACAAAGAAATCAAGAAATTGGTCATTTAAAGAACACCTAATCCAATAAAAATGGGGTACAGACCTAAACAGGGAACCTTTAAAAGAAGAATCTAAAATGGCTTAAAGACACTTAAGGAAATGCTCAGCATCCTTAGTCATCATAAAATGCAAATCAAAACAACTCTGAAATTTCATCTTACACCTGTAAGCAGGGCCAAGATCAAAAATACTGATGGCAACTTATGCTGGAGAGGATGTTGGGTAAAGGGAACACTCCTCCATTGCCAGTGGGAGTACAAACTGGTACAGCTGCTTTGGATTTCAGTATTATGATTTCTCAGAAAATTAGGAAACAACCTTCCTCAAGATCCAGCAATACCACTGGTACCACAAGGACATGTGCTCAGCTATGTTTATAGTAGCATTGTTTGTCACAGGCAGAAACTGTAAACAACCTAAATTCCCTTCAACCGAAGAAAGAATAAGGGAAATGTGGTATATTTACACAATGGAGTACTACACGGCAGTAAGAAAATAAGGACATCTTGAAATTTGCAGGCAAATGGATCCATCTAGAAAAAATCCTTTTGAATGAGGTAACCCAGACCAAGAAACACAAATATCATATATATTCACTCATAAGTGGCTTTTAGACAAAATGGAAAAAAAACACCCTAGATTCATAATCCCAGAGAACCTAGACAACAAAAAGGACCCTAAGAGAGTCATACATGGATGGAATCTACATGGAAAGTAGAAAAAGACAACATCTTCTGAGTAAATAGGGAGCAAGGGGACCATGGAAGAGAGTAGAAGGGATTGGGGCAGTACAGGAGGGTACCAAAGAAAAATATATAGTTCAATAAAAACAATAAAAAACTATTAAAAAGCAGAAAAAACTTTATTTTATTATCTCTTATTCTCTCTCTCTCTCTCTCTCTCTCTCTCTCTCTCTCTCTCTCTCTCTCTCTCTCTCTCTCGTGTGTGTGCCCATGGATGCCCAGGGATACAAAAGATAAAATTAATTAAAACAATTAAAAGAAAGAATCTCATGTCCATGACAGCTGGAAGTAATTCTAGAAGGCATCCCCTCCCAACAAAAAAAAGAAAAAAGAAAGAAAAGAAAAGAATCTATTGGTCTCGAACTCACAGAGATCCGCCTGCCTCTGCCTCCCGAGTGCTCGGATTAAAGGTGTGCGCCACCACCACCCGGCTATTAAAATATCTTAAATGCCATATTCTGTAGCTCTCTGTAGTGCTTGAAGAGGACCTGTGTATCTAACATATATCTCTCCTGGACCTTGAAAACATACCTAATATGACTACTATTTGATTGTAATGACAAACTACTAACTTGCATTTCTTATAGCCTAGTTAATTGCTAATAAAAATTTTCAAGGACTAGAAATTTGCATTGAATTTTAAATGAACTGTATAGGTACAATAAATACCTCAAACAAGATTAGGACTATATGTACAGTATGTTCTGACAAAATTAATCTCAAATTTGCATCAATATACAAAGATCCATATCAATGTAAAATATTTAAAACAAGTAGTTGCTTCTTAAAAGTATATTCAATAAATCTACTTGTTTATTCTATTTTTATCCCCCTTTTCATTTTAGAGTATAGTCAATAATCTACACTTATATCCTATCATATCTATGCCCCCTTCTTTCTTTTCAAAACAGGAGCACTGAATCTAATATCCTTTATATAGTATTTTCCTAACATTACCAATAATAGCTAATCAAACCCACTAAACACAAAAAATATCCATAAGCCAATGAAAAACTAAAATAAACACCTACCAAACCTCTTGGGAAGGTGGGCATCATGTTCTTAAATTTACTTCCTGCTGTCTGGGGGTGATGGCTTCTTTAGGGTACCCTAAAAAGAAAAATTGGAGTTAATTGTTAAGTTCTGAGAGAGGTAGCTGTATCATTTGTTGTCTTGTATCTGTGTAAATGGGGAATTGCAGGGCTTGTCTCAGCTCCTGGCTAGAGTAGTCTGTGAGGCTGGATCATCTCAGCAAACCACCTCACAATTGTTCTGAGTCCAAAGCTGATCTTTACCTGATATTTGCCAGTGCAGTGGCATTATCATAGCCCTGGTGGAATTATCCTTGTGGGGCCCTATCATCCTTTTGGAGACGTCAAAGACCACAGTTAGGCATGGTCATGTTTCACTGCAGAAAACTTACACACTTTAAATGTCATATGCAGCAGATCTTAAAGAGGTTAAAGGATCAATATTTGTTACATACATCCAGAGTACAAAAACTTAATTCCTAGTTACCTGACAGATACTCAAATGCAATTTCATGTCTAAGAAGATAACTGAAGCCTTTTTTCTAGAATGAGTTAGTACTCTGTATAACCATTAATATCATGACAAAAAGTTTAATGCATATATTATATATTGTATATTAATTATTAGTAACATATAATTAATATAAAAGTTATAAATATATGTTTATCTTATAAATTTAGTGATACATTTATACCTTAAGAAAAGCTCTAAAGAGTCAAAATAAGACAAAAGTATTATGAGATAGTGGTGAGATAGTGGCAATAGAATAGTCTTTTAGTTTTTGTTTTTTCTTCTGTCCCATATTAGATAGTTATTCTGACAAGAAAAAGATTTTTGATTTTACTTTAACAAGCATGCTTGGATTTAGAGGAGAGAGTCATACTCCAACTCCAAAGTCATCTTTAATTTTTAACTGAACTGGGACTACAAAAAGACCATTTGCTTTATATTTCTGAAGAGAACAGCAGAAACAAACATTTGGGAAGATTTATGAAATTTTATTCTGTTGGAGATGTGATATGCTAATAGGCCAATTCCAATTTACTCTTTTTTTTCTTGGGACATTTTTTTCTGAATGATTTGTCCTTTTTCTTCAGATGTCTTATTGGTCCAGTGGTACTCATATTCCTTACCTGAATGCCTTTATTCTCCTGAAATGACAAATACAAAACCCTGTCCCAACCCTATTTTGGGGAGATTCCCTTTTGGCAAGTTACATCTGATCTAAGGAAAAGCATTTGTTACACTTCAGTTTAGTTTAGAATGAGCAACCCTACTGTTTGATGAACTATTGTCTCTTCTAGTTAAGAAGTCTCTCTTGTTCAAACCAAACCTTTATCAGTTTTGATGGTATCCGTGGAATTTATTGTCCTGTAGAAACAACAAAATCCCTTCTCCAAGGTAACACATGTCCTGGTTTCCATTTTGAGGTCAGCACATCTTTAAAGTAAACAGACTGATTGGGTGGCAGCTGGAGACTCTTATAGAGTGGCTGCCATAGGAAAATTCCAAGCGCACTCAAAGGTTTGGGGAAAAAGAAATGTCATAGCTGGTGGGGTGGTGACCCTAGCAGTGGCTACTGTGTGCAGTTCCTGCATGTGCCAGTGGCTACAAAGCCACAGGCAATCAGCTTTTCTTGTGAATTCATGCGCTAAAGTTGGGTGTCAATGGCCACACGTGTTTTAATTGGGCTTAATAATAAAATCCCCAGAGCCAGGGTAAATGCAGAACAAAAGACAAAGAAACAAGCCACAGCCAATTCTCACCTTGCTAACTTCTTAGCCAGAGAAAGAGCTGGGCTTCTGTTTCTTTCCGACTTAATATTTCTCTCTCTATCCAGTCATATCACTTCCTGCCTGTCTGTACAGAACTCCAGACCTCTATGGTTCTCTAGTGATTATCTCTGCCCTCTGATATTCAGGCAAGCTTTATTTGTTATACAAACAAAACATCACTGCATAAGGTTGCCAAGTAACCTGTGTTCATAAGTTCCCCAGTTTGAGCTTGAAAATTGCAAAAAAATTGCACTAGACCAAGAAAAAAAAATTGAGTTCAGCGGAGTACGGGTTTTGCAACCTTAACACTACCAGTGTCTGAGATAAATGAAGGAATTGAAGAGATTTTATGTTTTATTTGGGACCGTTAGTTGGCATGTATTTCCAGTTGCTTTTACTTTCTATTACTGGCTTATGGTAAATAAAAGTTCTTAGCTCAGTTTGGAAACCAGTATTAACATAGGGAACCAATGTCAGTCCTGGAGAAAAGAAAGAGAAATTAATTACAATTGAAGCCAACTTCCTGGAGAGATCGGGGGAAGCAGAGACACCTCCACACTGTGTTAAAACACAGTGAAGTCAACAGGAAGAACCAAGAATGACATGTAGAAGTAATTGCAGAGTTATGATTATTTATGTTAGAACACGTGTGTCCATCCAGGTGAACTTGGAAATGGTTTATAATAGTCTCTAGCTTTAATTAAATATGATCAGGGATGGCAAAGCAGAGAAGAGGATGACTCCAAGCTTAGGAGACAGGGCATTATGTTATTCCTGGAAAAGAGATCACACAATGATAGCTTGAGACTAAAAAAGGCCCTCTGATAGAGTGGCTTATTTTGAATAGTATTTATAATTTGATTTAATTTGACCATCCAAAATATTTGAGTATTTAGATTATAATTAGTTATCTTGAATCCTGAAAGAATGGAGATCTGAAGTTTATGTGCTGCAATTTCTTCATAAAAATAATGGGATAAAATGAAACTGCTGTCATGCCAATAGTGCCCCATAATGCCTCCACCGTCTCAGTTCCCACCCAGTGAAGTTCTCTTATTTATGGAGCCTGTTGTTTTAGTTTATATAAACACATGAATATAGGGAGCATTAGTGGATGTTAGGAGGGTAGAACACTGGTTGTCACGTGGATGTTCCCGAATGAGAAATCTTGCCAAAGGGTATAAACAAAAGAGCTGTGACCTCACTTCACTTTTTTCTTATAAAATGCATCAGAGGGTCTACAGAGATGATGTCTCAGTTGGTAAACTGATGGCTTGGGCGAGCATGAGAACCTGAATTCAGATCACTGGCAGCTTACCAAAAAAATCAAGCACGGCAGTGTATGTCTTTACTCTCAACAATGGCAAAAAGACAGAGGGAGCCTATGGCATGCTTGGCAGCCAGCAGACTTGCCTATATTAGTGAGCTCCTGGTTGATTGAGAGACACTGTCTGATAAATATTATGAGAGTGATTGAGGAAGCTTCCTGATTTGGACATCTGGACTTCTGGCCTCCACACACGTGTGTACATGTGCACGTGCACACCAAACACACACACACACACACACACACACACACACACACACACACACAATCTCTCTCTCACTCATATACACATGCACACACATATATTCACACACAGCAGATGCACCCACACTTGCACGGGCACATGTATGCATACACAAAAATTTACTTAAGATATGAAGAGAAATATACCATATTTATGACATTGAACTTGGTGTGCACGGTACAGTGACAGTTCCCTCCACTGAAGTCTGATGTACATTGTCACTAAAATTATCCTGAGTCTGGAACAAAAGTGTCTAGAAAGACGATAGAAAGATGCAGAAATAATGCGTTTTCTCAGACTTCCCGTGACATAAAACTGATGGCCAGACAGTCATGCAATTGATTCATGAAGACATTATTATGAAGAAAAGCTGCATGTGTGGCAGACAAACATCTGCTCTGAGCATAGCCGCAGGGTGGGATGTTATTACTCTTTAGTTTAGTAAGTGCAGAGATTTCTCTTCTCCATTTGTCTCCTAACAAGGTTTCGTTTAATTGAATGCCAGTGGGTATGGAACCACGCATTGGATGTTCAACCTCAGGGAGTGGGATTAACTCTAGTTACAGGAAGAAAGTCTTTAAATATCAGCATTTCCTACTATTGCACCCATGCTGAAGCAGCAGGGTTTTAGTTAAGGGTGAAAGCGTTGTCTGGGGCTCTTCCCAGTTGTAATGGTTGGTGGCTATGGACATGTCCAATGCCCACTGACCACTGCTAACGATTCTTTCTGTATGACTTGCCTGAGTCATCTCATTCCTGGCTGTCTCAGTCTCCTTATCTATAAATGAGTGATAATAATTTCTTTTAGTAGTGAATAAATCTGATATTAAAATCCAAGATCATTTTAAGCTTTATAAAATCTCTAAATAACATAAAATACTGTATAAATGCAGCTGATAGCTTATGCTTAAAAATTCATATTATGAGTAACTCTTCCCTGAGTGAATAGAATATTGGAAAGGACGTCCTGTGTATTCCATTGCTTAAAGGCTTGGTCACAGCAGCAAAGTGTTCAGATGAAATTTGATATTTTTTTTAAACACTCAGGTAACTTCTTAACCAAGATAAAGGTATTTTCTATGGTGCTAATCATTTTCTGTTGTGACTCTAAGTTCTACTCCCATTGAAATACTTGAGAGAAACTGAGTATTTTATTACAATACCCACACAGGTTTATTTTATAATCTGTTTTCATAAGCCATAACTAGAAGAAATAATATGCCTTATAGTCAAATTATGGGATATTCATATTGTGAAGCATGATTCAGCCTTCGAAAGAAGCCAAACATCAATATATGTAACAGCACAAATGGATTCCTGGAACATAGAAAGAAGCAGAGCATAATAAAATTATTCCACATGGTTAACTCTGGCTCTTCTAAGTATCAATTAGCCATGACACAATTCTTTGTAATAATGAGAGTAACATCTGGAAATATGTCTTCTGAACTAATAGAAAGAGAGAGGATATGTGAGTACCCCCTATTCTATTTATTTTGTATTTTAAACATAGTTACTTTTTTCATCTGAATTTTTACTAACTCTGTGACTTAAGGTATCTTTATTTTCTAATGAACATCACGATTTTTTAGATGTGAAATAGTGAATGTCTTGAAATCAAGTACAAACTGTCCTCTGGCAAAATGAAGAAATCCACTTATAACCACTTTTCGTTCTGAAAACGCAAATTGCATAACAGAAACATATTATTGAGTGGTTGCTACATGAATTTCAAGTAAAAATAACTGTATTCTTTTTCACTGTGTGATATTCACTACAGACACGCCAACAAAGGTCTCTAGGGAACATTCATTAGAAATATACTTCTGAGAAACATTCATTGCACATACACCATCAAAGCTCTGTAAGGAATGGCCCTACCGTGGTCACAACAAAAAGGATTTGGGGATTTTCTTGATAACTTCATCAGGAACATCTTGGTAATTTCTTATTGACTACATACTTATCAGCTAAATTGTCCCTGCTTATTAGAGAGGTTAGCTATTCCTCTGTATCTTGCATGTTCCATTTGTATATTATGGGAGTTGAGCAAAGACACTAATTCTGAGAGCGTATCACTGAATGTTATGTGGGGAGTAAAACTGGGCTTTGTTTTCTTCACTTGGGACAGAAACTGTGAGACTACATTTAGAAGTCAGTGGTACTGTGCACTTCACACAGCCATGGCAATCCTCATGTACAATTTGTCTAAGCTGTCTGAACTCTCTTTCACCCCCCGAAAAAATCATAAAATCATCCCACATGGAGCTAGGAAGTGTTATTCAATAATCCTTTCGGGGGGGGATATTTCTTTCACAATTGTTTCTCAAGATATAACCCATCACTTTTTCAGTTTGGCGTACTTCTCAGGTTTAATTTTTATCCTATTTTTGTTTTTTCTCATGAGGTTCTGCAGAGAAAAAGGTAAATGCTGATGGCTGATGTCAAAATCACCCCAATTTTATGCTATAGACACTTCAAAAACGGGAGCCATGTTACACTTACAGATAAAATTTCCTTTTCTATAGACCTAAGTATCCTCAAAATAGTATCCAATTAAGCACAACTGTTTCTATAAGGAGCCATGTTTTCATCAGTGCTTCATAGAGAACACACTTTGTTTTTCCTTATAATACCACCAATCATTTTGGACATATTTATCTAGTTCCTCTCCAAAAATGAGCTTTCTAAGAGTGGCTATAAATCTGAGTGTAAATCCATAAAATCGTATTTTTCTTCCCATGTTGTCTTTAAGTCCTAAATACATTTTCTGAAATGCCCGGTTTCATGGGCAATACAACATGAGTGAACTATCTTCAAGATGAGGTCATGATGACCTGGTCCAGGGATCACAGGCTGCAGGGAGTCAAGTGGACTGGTATCACTAAGATCTTCTACTAGCTGAAATCTAAAGTGTTTTCTGCAATTTTCAATGAGGACAAAAACATTTAGGCATACAACAATAAATGAAGAAAGTGTAGTAACTTGTGCATGTGGTGGAGATTAAAATTTTCAATTAAGCACATTGGTAGGGCCACGCCTGCAGCTTTGCCCAACACAGTGATTCTCAGTATTCCGGATGCTAAAACCTTTTAACACAGCTTCTCATGTTGTGATGACTTCCCCAACCATAAAATTATTTCATTGCTACTTCATCTCTGCAATTTGCTGCTGTTATAAACCATATTGTAAATATATGATATGCAGGATATCTGGTATGTGACTCCTGTGAAGAGGTCATTCAACCCCTCAAACAGACTGGACCCACAAGTTGAGAATTGCTGCATTAGTTTTCGCATTGTGTCTGCCAGCAGATCAGCTAAATGGTGTTTCTTAGCTTTGGAGCGAATATTTCATTCCATGGGGTCTGAGTTCTTGGTGGTATTATATTCAGTACATTATTATAGATCTCATTGATCATGACTAGTGTGCAAAGGAGTCCCTGAATCCAAAGAGTATTCCTTGTGTCCATTATATAGCATCTGCGCCGTGGCTTACAGAAATAAATGATTCATCACCCAGCCTTAATGTATGTTCCCTTCTCACCATTGTGCAGAAAGTGAAATGGAAATTGCATTAACACCCCAAACGCTGATGCATTGGCTATTAAGCTTCAAGATGTCTACATGCACTTAGTTCAAGGTCATAGAGGTGAGAAATGCAGAGTCTTCCACTGGGTTAGGTAACATAGCAGAAAGAGAAGAAAACGGCTCAGCCCTCCTCTTTTGACATCTGGATGCATAAAACTGTATTTTGGTTCCAGCATTAAGACTACACTGTATCGTAGAGAACAGCAACTTGGAGTCAAGATTGTCTGTTAGCTTTTGCCACAGGTGTATCTTCAAGAGTACTTTCCCTTTTCTGTCAATTTGAAGCTCTGAGTAATGGGGAATATTTTAAGAATAAAGAATTCTATGGGTCTGCGTCCATTTCTTCCTTCTTGCCCTTAAAGCTCATATGCCAGCTATTAGATATTTAGCGTGAAAGTCAAATAAAAGCCACATTCATCTGTATTCTTATATCCACTTTCCAGTGTCACGTAAACTCTTCTGTTTGTCCACAGAAGTATCTGAGTTGCCACTTTCATGGACAATGAACTTAGCCTGTGAGACTAACAAAGATAGGGACATTTTCTTCAGTCTTTCTACAGTTGATTTAGCCCAAGAATATTAAATAAAACTCATGAACACAAGAATGTACTCTTTTTAAAAGTAAGAGTAATGAGGAAATTTGGATTGTGCATCTAGTACTATGTGGGAATCACACCCGAAGGTGCTTTCAACTGACTTGAGATCTTAAAAGCTGGGTACTTCAAACCTTTGCCCCTTGGGTGTGGGAGACCTTAGGGCAAGTGAGGCAGAGAGTGGCTGCAAAGACCATCATGGATGAGAGAAGTTCTTTTCACACTGATGTCATCTGAATAACCCTCACTAACGTCTAGAGATGTCCCTTTGTGGGTAATAATCATCAAAAGTGAAAGGCGGCAACAGGTGTCTCAACATAAGTTGCAGTGTTTCGTGTAGGCATCAGACAGACACACTGAATCTGCATCAACTCATGGCATGTATGAAACAAGAGCAGCAGTCCTCAAACACATATCAGGATTTGTGGTGGTGAGGAGCCCCATGCTTAGTTCTGTGAATAACGCCTTCATCACAGAAACAAAACTCAGAATATTTGCACATTGTGGATACAATGCCAGATACAAATTATATTTTAATTTCTGATAAATATACTTAATTTATAAATATGTACAAGTTATTTTGAGATATTCTTGTAAACATGACCTAAAATTCATATTTTGGATAGATCTTTTGAATTTTAAATTGTGATATTGACAGGTTTATGTTATTTTCTCCAAATTTCTTCTAGGAAAAGTCTTTTTATCTTTAACCAAGCCCTTGGGATTTTATCCCTCTGGTTAGGGTATTGGGTACAAGTTTGACAATTAGAAACAATTCATCAGTTTTGGGTAGGACAACTGGCTCATCCTCCCTGCTAACAGAAGAGGTCCAGGCAATGGGGACAGGAGAAGTCAGGTTAACAGTAGATTGCTTTGAGAAGAGAAGGCTTTGGTGGAAACAAAAGGTGGTTCATGGAGTAGCTGTTCTTTTTTTGAGGAGATTTTATTAAAAAGTGAGGTAAGACGATTTCTAGAAATGTTGCTCTTTCTTATAAAGCTCAGCTTCTCCTTTGCTGGTTCGTCAACAGGCTTCTTTTGATGGGCGTGTCCTGAGATGTTCCAATTGGTTTCATTATGTTTTCAGATCTCGGTAGAACGGACCCACTGGTGGCCTTGTTTACCTTAACTGACATCAAAGTGCAGCACACAGCAGTTGCATTTGCAGCCTTAGGTATATCTTGTCAAAAGCCAAAAATGCTTCCACATACCTTCAATAAGATTAGAAAACAGCAATTTGACATTCTCTGAGGAGTGGTCTGTAAAGTTAAAATATGGCTCATTGTAAATGTCATTCATAAATTACAGAAGAAGCATCAGTTTCTAAATTTAGGAAGTTATTTCAGAGAAGGATCCTTGTTGGGGGGGTGTGTTACATCTAGTTCTGCTTTTAAGCTCCCCATTAAGCTCATGACATACAGACCCATGTCTCTCTGTGCCTAATTATGACTGCAAAATGAGCTGTAGCTAACAATGCCATTTAGTTCTCCATTAGCATTTATATCATTACAGTCAAGTTGAGAATTCGTGCTTTAGTGAGGATCCTTCAAGTTTCAAAGTAGTATCTAAATTAAGAAATGGACAACAGCAGGCCTATTGATCAAGCTAATAGTATAAATCAACTCACATTTGTGCCTTTATCACAATCTGAACTCATGATGATTAAGAGTAACATAGAGGGGCTGGGTTTAAAAGCAGGAGAAGTAACATATGTAAGAGTGGGAATGGAGGGATTTGGAGTAGGGAAAAGGGAATAGGTAGCATAATGTTTCATTTTATGAATGCAGAAAATTCTCAGGACTAAAGTAGTATTCTCTTCCTAAGGGGGCAAAATTTTGGCAGTCTGTGACATTTCTGCCTATTCTTGCTTGAAAGGTGTCTTGTGATTATTGAGTAACAAAGTATTACCTTAATTTGATAATTAAATTTCCATTATTATAAGATGATTACAGTCTTAGGAAATATGCAAAAATTCAAGCTTTATGTATATTTGAAATTGAACCTCACCCTCCTTTAGTTGAGATACATAAAAAAATATGAGTTTGAGTTGGAGAGCTGTGCTTTGTTTCTGTCTTCATCTGCCTTGTGTTTCTAAAAGGTGTTCTGAGGTTTATTATACTTATCTGGGCCCTTCAGGGAGAAAGGGGTTGGTTATAGATGGAGTTTTAATGGGTATGGTGGTTTCTGACTTAATGCATGAAAGGTCTGTATAGTAAATGTTCTGGCAGAAGTCAGAACCAATGAGACAAATTGTCAGATTTTTAATGAAAGGAATATTGAAAACAAAGCAACAACAAAATAAAAAAATAATAACAAAAACAGAAAAAAAACAATAATACACCCACAGTAAGAAACAGAATAGTCACTGTACCCCTGCTCCCATCAGTACAGTCTCTGTGAACCTGAAATCCAAGGTGAGGGACCCAAGAGAATACATGTATCACATTTATCCACTAATTTGCTCTATTGCCCTTTGGTTCTCTTGCTTTCTCTTTCTGACCTGCCTAGCTGTGACAGGTTCCTGATTCTAGATGTGTTTCTTTATTGGTTCAAGAGAATCACTCATGCATTTTTAGTCCCGAAAATTGCTGAGATGCCCATCACCATGCAGTGACCTTTTGCCATCAGTAGACCTTCAGATCTGCAGGTCCACTTGTCTCTCTTCCTTTAAGATCCATAAATTCATCCCAAAGTTTGATGTACATATGAGTGTCCCTGAGTGAGCCAAAAAAGGGTGTCCTCTGGACTCCAAGTGCGAAGGTAATCTCTATCTCACATGGATGCAGCCTTGTCTGAGGTTTCTTTATCATGTCTATTGCATTTGAAGTCTTTGAACATTCTTATATTGAATGTCATGTTTAGAACAACACAACAATTTCGGTTTAGAGTGATCTAGATTTTCAGAGCTGGATTGCTTTAGTTGCTCTGATAAAATACCTTGACAAAAGTAAATCAGGAAAGAATGGGTTTATTTCAGCTCACAGTCCATGGGCATCCATCATGACTGAGGAATCAAGGCAGCAGAGACTGAAGAGGCTGATTAAATCCCACCCACAATCAGAAATCAGATAGTGATAAATGTCTGTGTGCAGCTAGATATTTTTTTTATTACAGTTCAGCACCCAACCCCACAGTGAAGCTTCTCACTCTTAGTGTGAATCTTCTCACATCAACAACCTTAGGCAGCATAATTCCTCAAAGGCATGCCTAGGACTAAATACTCTCTCACGAGTGCTCCGGAGGCTTATGATGCCAGGGTCCCCTCAAATTAATGTGTAACAAGGACCATAATGTGGAATCCAGTGGCCTTTTAAACTCTGAATCAAGCTTTACTGATGAGTAGTATCTCTGTAAGAACCCAACTTCAAGAAGTGATTGATTAAAGGAATGAGTTCATACCTCTCTTAGGCCAACAATGTTTTATTGATTACAAAATACTCTTAATTCCAGCACTATCTTTGAGATGCATCAAGACGAACTGTGTTTTGAACTTCAAATAGGTGTGGGTCCCATGCCTGGCTCAATGTCTTTGCTATTTCCTTAATTTTTACCCATGTATTCAGAAACATGACTGTGATGGTATATTTTGCCTGTCATCTTGATGAGATTTAAGATCATCACAGAAATAGACCTCAGGGCTTATTCGAGAAGAGTTTACTAGAATAGGTTAATTGAGGTCGAAGACCTTCCTTTTTTAAATGTGGGTGGTGACAGTCCATGGGATAAGCAAGTTAAAACAGGCATTCAGTACTCTTGGCCTCCTGACCCTAGAAGCAAGGTGACCAGCCACCTCAAACTCCTTTTTCCCTGACTACCCTGCACAGCAGACTCTACTGGCTAACTGTGAACCCGGATGAACCCTTCCTTCCTTAAATGGCTTTACTCCCAGCAATTTTGTCCCAGCATTTACTAAAGTAAATAAGAGAAAACTACTATTGAGATATGGGGCTGTTGTCATAATGAACCCTACCACAAGGCTAAGTCTTTGAAATTGGTCAATGATAGGAATGTAGAAGAGTCTGAAATTTTGGGCTACAAAAACTCTTACATGCAATAAGAGGAGCTTTATAGGTCATGCTGGTAGTTTTGAAAATCAGAGATCTGAGAGATACAAGACATGGTGGCCTGACTTATTAGGTTGCACAAAAAAACAAGGACCTTATATGGAACTTCTCATCAAGTGGCCATTTATGTGCTATTCTTGCAGATACTCTGGCTGCATTCTCTAGGTTTTCTAGCAACTGGTGAGACTGGATCAAATATCAACAGAAGAGATTCCAAGACAGGGCATCATTGGGGATGTAGCCTGATCGCCATTTACTTTTATCATCCAGGTCTATTGCGTTCAAAGAGTGGAAGGGAAAGAGAATGTCAGTTTGTTGACGAAAAGAGTGTGAGCAAGTTTAAAGTTACAGACAATGGGTAAAACTTAGAAACCTTATGTCCTACCATGTAAATAAGAGATAGAAGTAAACCTCAAATAAGTTATTTCCAGCACCCTGTGACTGACACTATCTTTTCCCATTAATTCACATTTGCTTCATTGTCAAGGTGTTCATATTTACCCAATCATGTATTCATGAATGTATTTTTGAATTTTTTGGGATTCTATTCTCCTGTCCTTCCCTTTAAAATGTTACTGTTGTGATTATTTTAGCTTATTTCATACCTTAAAATTGGATCTACAGATTGAGCAAGTTTTCTCTTTTTTGCCTATTGGAAAATAAGTAGTTTATCTCTTTCAGTTCTTCGAATTTCTAATCTAGTTTTTATGCACAAAACATTGTTAGTATTTTGATGTTTTGTAGTGAATATTAGAGAAATTTGAGGAAATTTACATTTTAGCAAGTTTAAGAAAGATATAGCTCTATATAAATTTTGTACTTAATTTTTTCCAGAAATACTTTATAATTACAATATAACACATATAGTAATATTCATTACTGTGTATTTTATAATTTTGTGTAATTTTTTATAGTCACTTATCAGTGTATGTGGATCTAATTAATTTATATCTAATAATGTTATATTTAAATATTCTACGGTATATTTAATTCTAGTTGCATGTAAAAAGTTGCTATGTTCATAAATTTGTAGAATTAATATTGTGAAAATGAAGTTACTACAAAATGAGGCTTACAAATTCAGCATGATTTCAATCAAAATCCTAATGATATTCTTCATATCATTTTTTCTTAAATTCATAGAGAACCACAAAGAATCTTGGGTAACCAAAGTGATTCTGAGGAGAAAGAACAATGCTTGAGTAGTTAGCAACCCAGATTTCAAAATTCATTACATAACAACAATAAAAATAGCATGAAACCAACGTAAAAACATCCAGGGAGAAGGATGGAACACATGGGAGACACAAACATCAATATATGTGAATACAGATTTATATGCTAAAGATGACAAAAATACACCCTGAAGAGAAAAAAAATAGCAACGTGAATAATTGGTATTGGGAAACCTGTATATACACTTGTAGAAGAATAAAATTAATCTGGTATTTATCACCCCAAACAAAAATTGACGTGAAATGGACCAGCAGTCCTCAGTGTGAAACCTGAAACTGGTAGAAGACAACAAAATATCCTTGTTATTTCATTACCATATTTGTGGACTTACTATCTCAAGAAAACTTCAATGTATTGTACTCTTACATTCTGAACAATGCTTCCTTATTTCACTCACATACCAATTGCACACCTCAAATTCTGTCCACTGCATCTTGGGTTTTCTATTTATAGCTACATGCCCACCACTTTGATGCCATTTTCTTTTCTGTGATGTTTTGTCTCGAGCTAAGCCTCAAGAGTTTCTCATTTATAGTGAGTCGATATTGAGGTCTAGACATCTCTTATAGGTCCTTCTCATTTTTTATTGCTTTACTGATTATGTTACTAATTGTTCAACATATTTATAACTTTTTCATGATCTTGATAATTCAATCGTTCTGACAACTTTTAGTTTGCTTCTATTGAGTGAGCTTTCTTTTTCACATGGATTTTTTGAGGTTTCTTGGCAAGTCTAATAATGATTATTAAATATTGCTCGTTGTCATTTCTGAGCGCTGAATGGGAAGTGGGTACTCATTGTGCATATGTGGAGCCACTTGAGTTTAAATTTCAAATTTTATCACAGGAAGTTGCTATTGGTGTTTATTAAGTGTCTAATTTTTGATTTCTCTTAAGGTATGGTCCATCTGGACTATCACACGAAGTTTTCAGGTTGTTCCATAAGGTTTCTCCATTTTGCCTGGTTAGGCCCACACAATGTGAGTTCCAATCGCAGTTCAACTGTGGGCTGTGACCATCACACATGTGGGGCTCCAGTCATGATTCACCTCTGGATTTTGACCATCACACAGTATGAACTCCAATCATGGTTCAGCTGTGGATTGAGACCAACAAACAGTGTGAGCTCCAACCATGATTCAGGCGTGGATTGTGACCATCACAGGGTGAGCTCCAGCCGTAGTCCAGCTGTGGATCCTGACGATTACACACTGTACTCCAGCCATAGTCCAGCTGTGGACTGTGACCATCACACACTGTGTGCTCCAGCCAGAGTCCAGCTGTGGATCCTGACGATCACACACTGTACTCCAGCCATAGTCCAGCTGTGGACTGTGACCATCACACAGTGTGAGCACCAGTCATAGTCCAGCTGTGGATTCTTTCTATGTTTACTTCTTATTATGCAGGGACCTAAGAGGCATATCTCTAGGGCTCCTGGCTGCTGTTCCCTTCTGTCCTATGCTTTACCCCATGACTTCCAGAAAATTCCATTTCCTTTCTCTACTGTGATTTCTGTCTCTTCAGACTAGTGTGACATTTTTTCCCTTGAATCTCCATTTTTTCTTTTGACAGTCCAAGGCTAGAAATGACAAGCCACAAAGACGGTTGGGATGATCTTTGAACTATCCTCTTTTGTTGCATCTTTACTCAGGCGTCACAAACCTGCACAGGAGTCAGAAAAGACTCCTTACAGAATTCTTGTTTCAACAGAGCTGTTTAGTTTTCGCTTTGATTGTTTTCTGTTTTGATTTGCTAGTGTCATGTGGCAAATTTGGGACTATTTGCTTTATCACAAGTGTTCATTATTGAATTTTAGATGGTATATAAAAGGCACAAAAATTATAGGCTTAGTCATTCCCCTGGGTGTTCATCAAGGGCTGTGAAACTTGAGGAGGGGCCTAATGAAAGGAAGTTAGGTCCCTGGGGGCATGACTTGGAAGACCATTATGACTGGCCGCTTCCCCTCTAATTTTATTTTCTAGCTTCTATGAAGTGAGTAGTTCCTTTGTCCTTGTTCCTACCACAGGCTCAAAACAAGGAAAATTAAGCTATTGTGCAGTGAAACTTGGATCCAAAGTAAATATTTTCTCACTTTAAGTTGATTTCTCACATGTTGTATGTAATCTAAGCAATATTTATTTTCAATAAAACCTTAAAGTGCAAAAGGAAAGACATAATGTTGGATTTGGTTAATGATGTATATTTACTGAAATAGAACTCTTAGCACTACACAACTATACAAATATGGTTAAAATTCTCTGAGCATCAGTTTTCTTGTAGAGAAATGGCAAATGAGAATATTACCTGAAAGCATTTGTATATATTAAATAACATATAAAGTTCTTTGTACAACACTTGGAATTTAATATGAACTCAATGACACTTGAACAATTGATTGATATGTAATGAGGCTAAATATGAAAAACTAAAATAAATAAGATGGAGGTTATAAATTTACAGTCACATCAGTGTAAATTGCTAGAGTAGTGATTATAAAATACTCAGACATAGTTCTGGGGCCAATAAAAGTATTTGTAAGATGTTTATGTAAAGCACGGCTGAAAGAAAAGATTCTAGGTTCACAAGTGCTACTAATGGCTCCCAGGAGAAACAGAGTTGGCAAGGACAGCGCAACCCAGACTGTGAGAACATGATGTACGGGTTGAAATGTACAGACTGTTCAACTGGGATGCTTTACCAATGGTTTCCAGTTTCTGTTCTTTGAGATCTATAAATAACAGCCATTGTCCCACTCAATAAAGACAGTAATAAAATTATACCAGCTCCAATCAATGTCCTGCAGAAATATTGGCTCATTTACAAGGACAGACAAGAGAGAGTTTTGATTGTTTCTTGCTGGTAGCTGTCCTGGTGGTAATCTTTAGTGTCTAAAGGGGGAAGGGAATGGTCACATGGTATTGGTATTACATCAAAGGAAGGAAATCATAAGGAAGACAGGACATCTGGAGGTTTTAGTGACTTTTGTAGGTCTCAGGCAAACACTGACTTAGGAGATGTAAAGCAGCAGCATTCCCAGGTGTGATTAAATTAAAAACTATCTGCTTTATCCTTTTTTGAGTGCTGATCATGGGTGGGGCACTATTGTAATCATGTTATACATAGTGATTCATTTGTTCCAACAGTTACTTCAGAAGTAATTACTATTATTCTTTCTCTTTTTACACATAGATAAACAGAAACAAAAAGAAATTAATTTTTATAAACTCATGTAGACATGGATTCATCCATCCATCTATTCATTTCGACACAGTGCCTTGAGTAGCACCTGCTGGTCTCTAGTCTTAAGTTCTCATTGTAACCCAGGAAAGCCATGAACTCTGATGCTTCTGCCTGCCCCTACTGAGTGCTAGTATTACAGATATGTACCACAATCCCAAGTTTACCCAAAAAATTTCATAATATAATTACTTGCCTCCTGATAGTAACACCCAGATTCTATATAATCAGATTTAAATAAAGTCTATAAAAGATATAAATAGTATTTTCCATTTTTAACAATCAATCATTTTTCAATGAAAAAGCAAGAAACAGACTAATTTCATGGAATATTGTGGCTCAGTGAGGATATAATCAAGCAATCAAACAAAAAACTCTTATAGAAAATAACCAGCAAGACTCTAAAAAGTTTAAGCCACATAACAAAGGAAATGAATAGATACCACATTTTTCTTTTTCAATGTTTAATTCATTAAGTACAATAACAAGAAAATAATGGAAGAAACAATGTCACAAAAATAAAGTATTTAAGACACTGAGAACAAAGATTGGCATATAGTCAGAATGTAGTAAAAATTTAATGAAGTAAACATTAATAGCTGATGAGTTAGAATAAGATCTTATCAAGATCTTAAATGCGCAGTTTCATATTATATTTGTCATTCAACAAATGAAAAAAATAGGTACTAGATGTTGAAGTCTGATTTGCTTAAATCTGTGAGTTTTAAAATGAGAAAGCTAAGGTTTAAAGACACACAAAGCTTTCTTTTTCTGCACATTCTGCCAAGATCTTGAATTTCTTTCTACATCATGTATTTTGTAGGCTGGAAATACAAATCACAGCAGGCACTCACAGTTATTTTAAGAATACTTTTCCTGTAATATTAGGAAACATTTGTAAGCATTTTATCAGGGAAGATGTGCTACAAAATCCATTCTGTCTGACACCTTAGTTCACCCATGTGATGGAAGGAGGCGAGTGACCCCTGTACTGGTGACAGGTGAGAGAAAATGATACTGAGAAAGTTTTAGCGCTCTGCTCAAAGACAAGCAAGCTGCGGAGAAAGCATCAACCAAGTCATTTGATTCCAGGCACCCGGTGTTTCCCCACTGCACTCCTGGTATACATGATGTTAGACTAATGGCAGGCATGATGAATCCTTCCTATGTTCAACAGAACTAGCTTAAGGTTCCCTAAGAAGTGGATCCTTGGTGAGACTTAGGTGTGTGTAGTTCACGTGAAAGCAGAAGTTACGAATGGAGACACACCCAAGAGGAAGAAGCAACCATTCATTACTCAGCAACAAGAAGTGAGGTCAGCAATAGCACCAGATTATTTCTGCTGGGACTTGTTCAATTGCAGAGACAGTCTAAGCTGAGATCGCACCACTTTCTTAGGAACAGCTCTATGAACTACCATTGCCAGATAATAGAAATATTGTCCATAGTGAGCTAGTGAAACATGAAAGGGCCCTCAGAGCTCTGGGGAGTCACACAGCATGGCACATACTCTGTCCAAACCTCCTTGTGACACACTCCCTGAACAACTGTGTGAGACTCTAAGAAAAGCTAATCTGTAAAAGGAAAGGGTATGGTTAAACAGATACAAACACTCACAATGCATGACAGTTTTAAAAAACAGTGCATGACAGTTTGACTCCATAAAAAAATGTGAGGCTGAAAAATGAAATAGGATAGAGAAAAAAAACCACTTACTTAGATAAAGATGGGACACAAGTCATATCTGCATTTATCCCTCTAAATTGTGCACATGAATGTTCATATTTAAAAGATGAATTAAAGAAAATGTGCTAGGCTATTATTTATATAAATACTTAATATGTTTGGGGGAATGTTTTGGTATTTGTTTTCTCCCTCGGAAAACGTTTTCGTCTAATAGAATGTGTTTTGATGAATGAGGTAATATGCTTTGTGACTTGGACCTCTATGAAGAAGTTACCATCAATCTCTGGGAATGTTTTGCTAAATTACATTTGCTTGGCATTCATTTTGAACAGCCGTGATCTTCTTAGACAAGTGTAGTCAGTTACAGGAAAAAAAAAAACCCTCAGTGTCCACAGGTTTAGGATTGGCGCCTTCTGTCTTAGCAAATGACCCGAGTACCTTAGAGGACAAGATGGGTGCAATACTGTGCTTCTCATACTCAGACTTTCCTTTCTTTCTGGGAAGATGACACCCTCATCTGCGTCCTGGTAACCGGAGGAAAAGGCTCTTCCATCCCATTGCTATATCATCAGCCCCGAGGGCCAGGGTAGGACAGGCTTTTCCGGCTCGCTGCTTAAATCTCTGTAGAGCTTCTCATAAGCATGCTTAATCAGCCTTTAATTTTTAGCCTTTCTGGGAAGTATAAAGGTCCTTATGCAACTTCAGAATCAAAGAACACAGCTCCCTGTGATTACTGATTTTATTACCTGAAATTAACAAAATCATTTTTTTACTCACTCTACATTCTCCCCACTTTTGTGCTGGTCATGAATGTGTTTAAATAGCAAACTGTAAGAAAATAATGGGCCACATCATTGGCCCCTTCTCTGAAAATACTTTTAGGCTGACGATAATTTTTGATATTTTAAATGTGGTTTCTGCTGCCCGTATGCTCTTGGATATGTAGCGTTCACTGGAGCCTTGTCTACTGAGCCAGGACCACACCCGTGGAGAAAACTGACTGTCAATTTCCCAGAAGCTGTCACCTGCCAATAGCTCCTTAGCCATAGGCAAGACTTCTTACCAACCTCCCTTTTCCATGCTGCCATTTTGTCTGGTTTGAACTTTCACTTGTCTTGTGCAAGGGTCTTGTGGTCAGTAGCCACTGGGAATTCATCTGTGCAGCAGGTTATTCCCTGCAGCTCACAGTTCTGGTCCAAGTCCAATGGGAAGAGTTTCCTTCATGGCACCTTATGTATGCTTTCTGCTTTATGGTTCTTTTCTTTAGTATAACTCTGAGCTCTACATTGGGAACTGGGTGTGGCCCTCAACTAGTGTATGTGCATCAAAGGTGGTTCTTTCACTGCGTACTTTGAAACTTGCTTCACTACCAGGACTAGGGATTAAACAGCTTCCTACATTTTTTTCCTAACTAGATTTGTATTCTCATATATTTTATTTCTATTTCCTAAAGTATACTATGAAGGTGTTTTTGAGTCCCTTGTTCTGTGACCAGTGTTCAATAATTAGTATTATAACCAAACCGATACAATATATAGAAGATGAAGATGTGTTCTAGGGTCATGTTGTTATTGCTTGAAAAACTAGATTATTTTTCTGAAATTGTTAAACATCTACCTCTAGGATCATTGTTGAAATTTTAAAGTTATTATGCACGAGAGGCCTGCACCGTCATTCTCAGTGGTGGCTCAATAAAAAGTTAGCTCCATTCTTTGGTTTTCTTCTACTTTCTGGTTCGTAATCTCTATATCAACTATAAATCAAAACTATTATACATTTCTATTTATGTGCTAATAAATTCCATAGACTCCACTACCCTAAAGAGTCTTGATTAGTACTTTAGAGCTCAAATATCAGCTTAACATAGAATTCCCACTATCTGAAATGTTCCTCACAATTGTTATCTGGAGGTTTTTTCCCTAACTAAAGTTCAAAGAATTCAATGAAACAAATATCAGAGTTAGCAGAAAGTTACCTGAAAAATAAATTGACTTGTTAGAAAACAATAGGGCTGTCTAAGGAACCTGATCATCTCCATTCTTCATGCACTATTTATATGAAGAAGCCAGGTACCGAATCTACTGGCAGGCATTGGAGAGTGACCAAAGCTGGTATGAGAGTGGGGGTCTCTGATCCATGGTATGAAAGAATGCAGCACATGAGTTCCACACTTATCCCAGAGCTGTCTTTCAAGGGCATTTTCAGAACAGACTCTCACAGGGAACTAACTGGCAGAACTAACTGGCTGAGAAGACAAGTCGTACCCACTAAAATGTCAAGGCACAAATCCTGGAAAAAGGAAAATGCAGACTATGTCTGTCTGCTGTTGGGTATGTATAGAATCTATCAACAATTTCAACAAAACAAAACTTGGAGACTGGGAAGTTTAGTTTTCTGGGACTCCTCCCTTGCTATTTTGTCTTGGTTAACTATTCTTTTATGGCATGTTCCAAAGAATCATAAACTGAACAAAGCTTTTAGCACCCACGCTGCTCCACAAATACGGAGTTTGAATCCAAGCATTTCAAAGGTGGGAGACACACCTTCATCAACACCAGGAAGATTGAATCCAAGGAGGAAGAGTTCATGAAATGAAAGATGTTGTATTCTGAGGAGGAGTGAAACCTTGAAGAGCACTGTTAAGGAGTCATGGATCTGAATTCAGAGGCTCCTAGGATGTTCCAAGTAACTATCGACTTTTTAGAAAAAAGTCATCTATGCAAGGTGGAAATTTTATTGGGAACTTTTAGGATTTTTTCCAGATTTAAAAAGATACAATTAATGAATATAATTAATACCATTATTATGTAACTCATGGTATATAATGTGATTACTTCTATTTAGTTGTGCATTTTGAAGCATTACTAAAGCTGAGCAACTTATCAATCACCACATTTAATATGCATGTGCGTATTGAAAATACTTAAGATCTATCATCTTAGAAAATTTCAAGTATACACACACATACATATACGTGTGTGTGTGTGTTTACAACCATTCAGGATATTAAAAATCAGGAGGCATTCATCCAATCTAACTGCCTTACAAAACCATACTATTATAACAGTAAGACATCACTCCTAACCAATTTCTTCTCCAACTTTTTTTCATGCAGTTACCTGTCACATGATTTATCCTCTTCACCAAAGGTCCACTGAGAGAAGATCATGCTCTCCAACTAGAAACCAAATCCTCTACTCACATTCAGAGTCACTACAGCTAGAAAGAAGGCATCAGTTATAGAGGAGCTCATCTCAACTAGAAGGCTAAAAAAAATCATATTTACTAGTGCCCATGTTATCTGCGACTAGAGAAATTCAGACTGCTAAGGACCTTGATTGTCATTCTCTAGGAGATGTTCTTTGGTGAAATCAGTCCAGTCGTTCTCTCTTTAGCCTCTTCTGTACTATTAACTTCCTCGGGGATAGTCTCAATCACTAGGAAAAGTTTAATCATATATCTCAAGGAAAAGGCACATTATGTTTTATTTTAACACCCGTTTATTATATTCCTTGATATAAATTGGAGGACTGAGGAGAGATGGTCCCAGAATGGTAGACTTATCTCTAACATCTTTATTTTTACAAAAGACAAAGGAAATGTCTGAGATCCCATATGTGAAGGCATTCAGGGCCCTCTTCCAAGACATCTCCATTTTCCAAGAATAGGGAAACCCCTAAAGAAAAGAAACCTAATTCTGTCCCCGACTTCATAGATGATCCGCTTCTGAAAGTTCCACATATTTAGTATGGAAAACTCCCTTACTATCCACTTTCTGATGGTTCATCAACCACAAAGCTAAGAATATCACACATAGCATCTGAGGCCACTGTGGTAATTTCCCTGCTTTGTTCTAACCCATCTGCCTCATTTATCCACTAATATATTTAATAGTGCCTTGATTTATTACTTTCTTTACTCTGTTCCTAATAAAAATGACTTCATGAAGTTGTTGGAGATAAGAACATAAGATTATTATTATTTGATTATTTATCCAAAATGTGTGTGTGTGTGAGAGAGAGAGACGGAGAGAGAGAGAGAGATGGAGACATACAAATAGTGGCAGAATGAGAAGGCAAACTCATATACTCATATCTATCTATCTATCTATCTATCTATCTATCTATCTATCTATCTATCTATCTATCTATCATCTATTTATCTATCTATCTATCTATCTATCTCTATCTATCATCTATCTATCTATCTATCTATCTATCTATCTATCTATCTATCTATCTATCTATCATCTATCTATCTATGTCTATCTATCTATCTATCTATCTATCTATATCTATTTATGTTATAGATATTAACAATCTGGATTGGATTCTGGGATGAATTTTGACTACTACTAACTCCCTTGAAGAACAGGTTCTTCAGGGTCACTATTTTGACCAAACCTAGGTAAAATAGAACATTAATGAACTAAAATTAATGGAAAATGGTCATTTTAAAATCTGCTTATCTTAGTTAAAGACATACAGAGTCCTAATCTGTTTCATTTTATCATAATTATTGTTTCTGTTTTACAGTGTATTTGGGAATCATTGTGTTTTTTCTGCTTAAAGCAAAAGTCAATATGCTATAACAGGGTTACAAGGATTAAAACCTCAAGAAAGAAATATGACATTGATATAATTGAGTTAATTATAGTCAAAGTTATTACAATTTCTAAGGAAAAAATCAAACACTCTGAGATAAAAATTAAGGTTCCTTGTTTAAAACAATATTATTTTCTTAATTTTAATCCAGTCCTAATAAGCTTTATATAAAATTGGTTCAAAGGAAAATAATTTTGTGTTTTATTATTTTACTGAATAAATCATCTAAAACTTGGTTATGGGACTTCACCAAAATGTTATTTATGTGTTTCTTGTGGAGAGAAAACTTTCAGTTGCCAGATATTCACTACTACAACAGGAACATTGTGACTACAAATGTTTCCTTTAAAGTATTTCTTCTTTCTTCTGTTATTCAAACAAAGTGACAAATATTTAAATCTATTTTTAGAAACTTCTGATTGTATCAGTGACCTCTAATCCTGTCTACTGATGAATAAACAGACAAATATCATTGATTTTCAGAACAGACTAAGACTTTCAACTACCTTAGCCTAAGAGGCTCCAATTTGTTTTCTAAACATAGAAATTCTCATTTTGAAAAACATCTGTTACTTTTAAAAATAAGTGATAAACATCCTATAGACATTAGTTTAGAACTATATGAGATGTTCCTAATAAAGACAGACCTAGTAGTGTAAAGGATTTTCAAACATAATAACTGAAGATTTTTAACTGATCACAAGGTTAGTGACCACCGTGAACAGAAAGAAAAAAAAACAAAGGAATAAAATGCAAGCATAGTAGCTCTCCTAATCAGGGTTGTGATGTGCATTAATTTATGATGTTAATCAAATCATTATGAGTCAGTTTAGTACTCTGCTCTTTAATAGGATAACAGTAATAGGTTCTATACTAAAGCCTATGGCCTGCATAGTCACAGATTTTGACTTCAATAACAGTGCCAAACACAAGTTTTAACTTGTAGAGTAGAAATTAAATCCACACAGAAAGTGCTGGTTTCAAAAGCAATCTATAGATTCAATGCAATGCCCATCAAGACCTCAAAAGAACTGTACTCAACTTCATACAGAAAAGCAAAAACCCCAGGATATCCAAAACAATCCTGTACAATAAAAGAACTTCTGGAGGCATCACAATCTCTGACTTCACATTCTACTACAGATCTATAGTACTGAAAACAGCCTGATATTAGCATTAAAAACAGATAGAAGGACCAAAGTGAACTGAATTGAAGACACGAATATCAATCCACACACATACGAACACCTAATTTTTGCCACACCAACGAACACCTGATTTTTGACAAAGAATTAAAAATTTAAAACGGAAAAAAGCATATTCAACAAATGGTGCTGGCATAGTTGGATAGCAACAAGTTATGAAAGGATGAAAGTATATCCATATCTACTGCCATACACAAAACTCAAGTCTAAATGGATCAAAGACCTCAACATAAAGCCAGCCACACTGAACCTCATAGAAGAAAAAGTGGGAAGTACACTTGAACATAGGAGACCCCTTGCTAAATGTAACTCCAGTACCATAGACACTGAGAAAAACAATTAATTAATGTGACCTCCTGAAACTGAAAAGCTTCTGTAAAGCTAAGGACATGGTCAACAAGACTAAACGACAGCCTACAGAATGGCAAAAGATCTTCACCAACTCCACATCAGACAGAGGTTTGATCTCCAAAATATACAAAGAACTCAAGAGATTTGGTCATCAAAAGAACAAATAATCCAATAAAAATGTGAAGTACAGACCTAAACAGAGAACTCTCAACAGAGGAATCTACAATGGCTGAAAGACACTTAAGGAAATGCTCAACATCCATAGTTATCAGAGAAATGCAAATCAAAACAACTCTGAAATTCCATCTTACACCTGTAAAAATGGCAGAGATCAACAACACCTATGACAACTTATTCTAGAGAAGATGTGGGATAAAGGGAACACTTCTGCATTGCTGGTGCAGCCCCTCTGGTTATCAATATGGTGATTTCTCAGGAAATTAGGAAACAACCTTTCTCATGACCCATCAATACCACTTTTGAGCATATACCTAAAGGATGTTCAATCATGCTACAAGGACATCTTTTCAACTATGTTCGTAGCAGCTTTGTTTGTCATAGCTAGGACCTAGATACAACCTAAATGCCTCTCAACTAAAGAATGTATAAGAATAATGTGATATCAATGGAGTAGTACACAGCATAAAAAATGACATCTTGAAATATGCAGGCAGAGGGATGGATCTAGAAAACATCATATTGAGTGAGGTAACACAGACCCAGAAAGACATTTATCGTATGTACTCACACATATGTGGTTTTTAAACACAAAGTAAAGAAAACCAGTCTACAAACTACAATCCCAGAGAACCTAGACAACAATGAGGACCCTAAGAGAGACATACATGTATCTAATCTACATGGGAAGTAGAAAAAGACAAGATCTCCTGAGTAAATTGGGAGCATGGAGACCTTGGGAGAGGGTTAAAGGAGGGCAAGAGGAAGGGAGGGGAGCAGAGTAAAATGTATAGCTCAATAAAATCAATAAAAAATATTATATATGCAAAAAAGTACTGATTGCTCCCATGACATTCCTCTCACTATTGTACCAATGGCCATGTTTTTCTAGGCCGGTCATTATCATAGCTCACAGGGTTCCTTTGTGTGTAAGATTAGTGGTTAAATTTTTTATTCCAGTAGCATGCATAGCACCTTCTAACACCATTAATGGATGAAGCAACTAAGTGAGTGTCAGACTGATTTTCCCATGTTCTGTGATGCATGTAAGTAGTGTATTCAGAGACTGAGTCTTATTGCCAAGAAGGAGGGTAACCAAGAGAATCGGCAATTGCCTGTGATGTCTTATTGTCTATGGGACCTCTCTGATGGACAACTCCAAAAAAGACAAACCACTCACTCCTGACACTGATTTTAATTTGTTAGCTTAGGGTACCTAGCTATACAGCAATTTCATTTTTAGCTCTTTTTGTTTATGTTTATTTTAGAAAGCATCTACTGTAATAAGTTTTCCATATGATTGTTCAATTTTTCTTTACTGTTATTTATCCCTCCCCTGTCCTCTTTGCTACTCTGCCTTCCCATTCCCACTAGATACAACCCTTCTTTTCCATAATTCCCCTTTAATCCTTTATACAACTGCCTTTTATCTCTGCTCTATTGAAATCCTTCTTCCCACAGCCTCTTACTAAGTCCTTTCTTCGATGGAAATTCCAAATGTAACACATATAATTAAAAATTCAATCCTAAAATCCATAAGTGAGGGTAAAATGCGACATTTATCTTTCTGGATCTTGGTTACACCATTCAGGATTCTTCTTTCCTGTACCATCCATTTGCCAGCAAATGTCATTTTTTTTATTCTCAGTCTTCATCAGAGAAGCACTTTTTTTTGTTGTTGTTGATGATAACTAAATATAGAAATCCACCGCTGGCCTAAGGGCACTGAATAGAAAACAGGGGGATGTGCAGCCCTAAACAGGGCATTTATAGGCCACTCCTTCTTCCCAAGGTGACTGCAGAAGATCATGAAAAGTTCTAAGAGACAGAAGCAGGAGATGACCCCAGGAAACAGTGTTCTGCGGATACAGCATGGCAGTTACATATATGTATTCATAGCACTTGAGACAGCATGCATGCTTAAGACTTGCACATGCTCAAGTTAGATGAAGTCCTATCATAGAAAGAGTAGGTAGGCATGAATTCCTATGCCTAGCCAAGGGACGGTGGGCAGTTGGCAGCTTTCTGAGATAGAGAGAATGAGTTCATTAAGGGAAGGCTTATACTGTGCCAACAAAGCCAACATCCCAGACTATATGGGCAGTTCCAAATGCATTTGCTAGGTTTAGATAGCAAAATGGCCAGGGAGAAGCATATGCACTCCCCTTGAACAATGGACTGGGTGTGCTTCTGTAGCAAACTTTAAGCTACATTTCAAACACATTTCCAATAAACCCCAGTCTGGTGGTAGAAGGACCAATATAGTCCAAAATAGTTTTGAATGTCTGTAGAATAAAGCAAAACCTGGGTTTTCAAATAAACTTTAGGGAGAATCCCCTAGTTATCATCTTGTGCCTATTTACAACTTAGCATACATATGAGTAAAAATCAGATGCATTATGGCAAGGGATATGCGTAATCAAAAATAATCATATGACCTAATCTATCAATAAGAACAAGAAGTTGGGCTTGCTGTACCCCAAGTAACCAACATCCTTCTTCTCCTGGACCCTAGGAAAAGAAACCCCACACTCATGTGATGCACTGTCTGTTGGTAAGGTATGCCTCTATCATCTGCACCATTGCATCCACTTGAATAACTTACCTTGCTGCATTTGGGAATCTGAATAAACTCATTTCAATGCTGGCTTCTTAAAATAAGGTCATGGAAGATGGTTTTAGATTTCGAAATAACAGCAGTCTTCAGATATTTATGGAAAGTTTCACAATGGGGTCCCTAGTGTTTAAGGTACATGGGATAATGTAGGATCCAAATGAGGTGACACATTATTAGGAAGGTTAGTGACTATTAAGTTCAACTTCTGCTTTCTATTTTCCTAACCTCTAAAAGTGACCTTTATTTTTATTTGCTTTACTCACTTTTGCATGTGACCCCTTAATTGACTACACTGACACCCTGCTATTTTGCACATCACCATGCATGTATGAATTAGTCCCTCTCACGCTTTATCAGAGCATGCCTTATCCTGAGCATCGCATATGGCATATGTTAGTACATACGCTATACAGGATTCATGTAATTTCATTTTTGACTGTCTTCGTGTTACTACATTAGCTATGAAAAGTCATTTTGTAGGGAGAAATAGTTCTTCACAGTGGGAGCAGTTTGGGCTAAGATCTTATAAATCAGTGTCACAGAGGCATGGCTCTTAGGTTTGTCTTGGTCACATTAGCCGTTTAGCTGTGGGCAAGTTGTTTTTAACTTTGATAATTTAGCTTATGAAAATAATGAAGAAGTACCTACTTACTACATTTGTTGTGCTGATTAAATCCGATGATGTAATGTCACATAGCGAATGTTTGACTAGCTGTCAGCCTTTTTTTGTTGTTTTAAATATAAACTCATATCATGTACTTTCTCTCCAAGTTACCTTTTCAAATCCCTATGGATAACACTCTCTGTAAAACATCAGTGTCTATAGAAAAATTAATACTATAAATATACCAAAATGTCAAATATATTAATTATTAGACCAACACACTTGTTAATTTTTTATTTAAAATTTATTTCTTAGTCAGACAGTGGTAGAACATGCATTTAATCCCAGCACTCAGGAGGCAGAGGGAGACTGACCTCTGTGAGTTCAAGGCCAGCCTGGTCTACAAAAGCTAGTTCCAGGACAGGTTCCAAAGCTACAGAGAAACGCTGTCTCAAAATAATATTTCTTTCTGCCTATATTCTTGTTTAAGGTGGTTGAAGGGAAACCTGAATTGTAAGAGTCATCTATGATGACGTACTGCATTGCTGTATGCTATGTGAGGGGTTGTGAGCTCCATGAGGCTCAATACTATTATATATTGCTGGGGAATGGAGTCCAAGGGACAGTCTTCAGCTTATTTTATGCTATGGACTGAATTGCTGCCACCACTCATTTGGGATGTCAGTTCTTGTTAGTAGCCTACTCTTTAAAACCGCAAAAAAAAAAAAAAAAAAAAACTGCTTTTCAGAGGCAAGGCCTAGAAAGCCTTACCTTTGCTTTCATTCCTGTTTCCCAAGGCAAGTCAAAATTTCGCAGGCTAAGAAATGTTTCAAATGCTATCAATGATTCTCTGCATACATTGTAGCATAAATCGAGTTTCTTTTCCAGAGCAATGAACATCTGCCCTCAGTAGAACAAGCTATACAACTACCCCACATGGGACTGCCTAGGTGAGTCCCATGCAGACTCCCTGGTTGTTGTTTCGGGAAGTGCCTATGAGACAAGGATAGTTGTTTCTGTGGGGTTTCTTATGATGTCATTGACCCCTCCAGCTCATATAATCCCCCCTCCCCCATTCAGCAGAATTGCCTGAGCTTGGGCTAATGTTTGGTTTTTGGTCTCTGCATCTGTTTCCATCAGTTACTGGATGAAGGTATTCTGATGAGTATTGGGGTAGTCACCTAACTATGAGTAGAGCAGAATAGCATTAAGCATCAGTATGTTGACGTTTTATTGTTTTTCAATCATGTTAGGTTCTATCCCAGGTCTCGGCACCATCCAGCCTCTGGATCCTGGCTTAAAACCTCCGGGATGGGCTCACTCTTATGGCATGGGTTGGACCAGTAAACTGGATGGCCACTCTTATAATCTCTGTACCACCCTTACCCCAGCAATCCTGTAGTCAGGACAGACTAAAGGTCAAAGGTTGTGTAGCTGGATTGGGACACCAATCCCTTTACTGGAAGACTAGTCTGGTTACAGAAGATGGCCAATCCAGGCTACATATCTACTGTAGCTAGGATTCTTAGCTGGGACCATCCTTGTAGATTTCTGGAAGTTTCACTTTCACCAGGTTTCCTCCTGACCCCAAAATGTTCCCCAATTTCTAAGTGACCTCTTTCAGTACTCTCCTGCTCCATCCACCCCCAAGCCAATCCCTCATGATGTCATCCCCATCCACCCCCAGTCCACCTACAATATCTTTCTGTTATCCCTTCCCAAGGAGATCCATGTGTCACCCCGGGTCCTCTTTGTTACCTAGGCTATCTAGATCTATGGGTTGTAGCATGACTATCCATTCATTAATAGCACCCAGGACCACCATCCCAGGGGTGGCCTTATCTTCCGTGGGATGTACCCATCCACATGTATCATCAGTTAAGAAAATACACCACAGACTTCCCCCCAAATAAATCTGGTAAGTCATTCTCTCAATTGAGTTTTCCTCTTCCAAAATGACTCTGGCTGGGTTCAAGTTGACAGTACTAGCCATAGCAGGGACCTTGGCACTCGATGGCTCATAACCAAAAATACCAAAGAAGTTGCCTTTTTGTCCACTTATAATCAGCTTCTGCATATTTGAGCAGAACCCAGGCAACTGGCTGGCAATTATGAGCATTATTACAGTATCTAAGATTCCCTTGAAAAGAACTGGTAAGCAGTCTCTGTAACAGGATCCACATAACTAACTTTCACAGTTCCAGCCACAGGTGACTGCAAGACCTGTTGGGTCCCTAATGAAGAAACAGAGACACACAACCTGCTGAGAAATTAATCCCGACATCCTCACCTAGATCATGTGTGTACCTCATGATCCTCTTGTGTGCATATAGTTGTCTGTCTCTGTTCTGCCTGCAAGCAAGTCCCTCGGGGCTGGAGAACAAGGAAAGGACACAAGCCCACTGAATTACCTCAATGCTGACTTATACCAGGGTCCAGCATTTTTAAGTGGCCAGATGCCGCCTGTGAATACAGAGCATAGTGTATATTTTAAATATAACTCCTCTGCCCTCTGATTCAAAATATCCCAGAGTCAATTTAACTTTCAATCACTTTAACAAACACTGAGCAAGGCATATCTGGAGTAGAGATCTGTGTCAAAGACTGTGAAGGACAAAGTTGAGGAAGGCATGCCCTTGCTCCCTAAGAGCTTAGAAAATCATGTGAGACCAGATACAGCAATGTAAAATTCCATGGAGTTATATAAAAACAACTAATCCATCAAGAAGTCTCATATTCAAGCTTAATGGACGCCTCCAAATGGCAATTACTTAATGGAGCCCTGACTTAAGATCCATTCCAGACATTTGTCCCTGTAGTCACTACTGTCTACTGATTAAGGGATAGCGGGAAATCTAATGTTCCTGTTTGGGCACAAGCTTTCCTGGTGAATTGAGGCTAATTTATGTTTGTCAGCTGTGGGACACAGCTGAATGTTTTCCCATAAAGTAAACTATGAACTTGGCTTGGGTCATTAGCCTCCTGGAATGACCTTTCCATCAATTTCTTAGGTGACATCCTGGCCTGGAGACTGTGAGGCAATTACATAAGTAAAAATTCATCCTCTAAAGGGAATTTAAATGTCAATTTATCGTTTGTTATATCACATGATTAGATAAAATGTAAGCAAAGAGACAGACAGGGCGTATTGACTCTGAAATGTGGCTAAAATTGTATGCTTCTCTTAAAGGATGTGTTTCTCAGAATAAAGGAAAGGATAGAGAGAAGCTTTCAAGGACATTCATTAAAGTTCATCTCATGAATCAACTGAGGACATCCTAAAAAGTTCTTCATCACTTAGATTTTTAAATTGAAAATAGACCACTGAGAATTGAGATGATTATACTTTTAATAGTTTCTGGGGAAAATTTGTATGGAAAATATGAACCACACAAAGATGATGGGAAAGCAACGAATTTGTGGAGATGGTTTGAGTCAGGCTCACCTGGGTCCCTCTCATTTCTGGCCCCTTCTTCACACTCATTACAGCAGTTCCTTGAACCCCATGTCTGTCACTTTCCCTTAAAATTAAACAAACATTAGCCAACAAAGCAAAGAGTATTTGGCAAGGCCTTCTTTGGAATGACCACTACATAAAATAATTTGAAGGTATTTCTTTAAAAGAAACATTCAGTATGCATTATAGACCTGCTATAGAGGTTAAATGACAAGCATTCATCTGTGTTCTTGAGCAATTTTTGTTTCATTTCCCAAGTGTCCCAATGGCACCTCACATTCAAATGAGCAATGAAGTCTAATGGAGTCTGAATCTCTGTAACTGAGACTACCTACAGAACATTTCAAACACACTCATTGGCAGCCCAATGGTTGAGCGGGTGGATTCAAAACAATATTACCTGTGAAGTCCTTACCCAGTCTTAATATAGATATTGAAAACATAATAAAAAGTGGTGTGTTTGTGTGTGTGTGTGTGTGTGTGTGTGTGTGTGTGTGTGAAACTTATAACTGACTCTCTTACTTCCTTATAAAAACAAAGTTTCTCCTGATACCGCTGTCTGGCGAATTAAAACTAGCTTACTTCTAAGTATTGAGCCTCAAAATGTTAAACATCATATCATAGATGCCTTACATGGCACAGAAATCGCCCATATCTTTTGGCTCTTTCTCCACACCATCTTCAAATATTTACTTGCAATTTAATGGTACTATTTCCATTCACCAGTCTCCCAACTATGCCTTCACAGTTCCATCTAGTAGCATGTTTCTTCATAAACCATCTAGGTTGATGCAAGGCACTGGGTCTTGACACATCTTGTCTCTTCCCCCATTATTCCTTCATTTCCTCCCATAGAGTGAACAGAAAATAGTCACCTGAAAATGTTCCATCGGTGATGAGCACTGGTAATAATATACTAGGTATGACCATCACCTACTCATGAATTGAACAAATGTTGATTGGTTAAATGGTAATACTCCTGGCAATTTTCTAGTCATTAAAGATATAGCCATAAATAAAGCAGACATTTTCTGCCCTCCAGAAGCCTAGATCCTCACATGCATGTCAATAATAATCATTAAAACACAGTCGAATAAAATAAGAAAGTTTATCATGAATGCTTACCATGATTATGTATCATTTTTGTAGACCTAAATATTGTCAACTGTAAGGGACATCTCATAGTCATTACCTATAAACTTTAGGCAACCCTTCAAGCTAAGCATGATTCTGATTTCACTGAGGTAAACAAGGTTTGGGTAGATTTGGCAACTTGTTTCTAATCATGCTCAGTATGGATCAGTGTCTAGCAAGGACTATGACTGCCCACTCTTCCACCTCATAACTGTGACATGTTCCAGCATCTCTCCAACAGTATTACCCAGGAAGTACTTGTCACATCATGTGATCTCTGCAATAGCTTGATAAAATGATTACATAGCTTGAAAACAACTTAAAACTCAACCAGCACATGGTCCCTGTGAAATCCTTTGCTGCTAACATTATTATCTGTCGATTTTATAACATAACTTCAATACATAAGTAGCCACTCAACCTTTCATAGACCACATTTCACCTCATTTCCTCTGAACAATATCACTCAAAATCTAGAATTCTTCCTGTGTGTATATGTTTTCCTCTGTGTCATTTTTCTTTCATCTCACCCAAGATCTATGAAAACATTGGGATCTCCCCTGACTCCCAAAACTGAGTTGTCCTTACATGGTCATAGGGGTGGGTTATCCATCTCAATATGACACTTACCTTAATCTACCTTAATTATTGTAATTGGTATCTTGATATCATTTGCCTATATTCTATCAATTGAATATTCTTTAATTCTTGTATGACTTTATTATAATACATTGATCAAGGATGCCTTACTATTTTATTAATTCACAATATTGAATCTAATTTGGGTACAAGAATAAATTATCTCTTAATTTGCACAAGTAAGCACCCATTAAACTCTTCTATTCCCATCCATTTGAGTCTTTTTGGTAAAATTTTTAAAAGCTATAAAGGTTTAATAGCAATTATGGCAGAATGTAGTAAATAAAAGGATCAGATTGACTTGCTTGTAGGAAAAGGACATAAAAAAACTGATGTGTGATTGTGTGAACTGTCAAACTGACATGTCAGATGGTAGCATGAATACAGGATCCCCCTCCCCCCCCGCTTTCATCAGGGTCTTTTCCTAGACTTGATTATTATGGAATTCTCAGTGACTTCCTTGGCAGAGACTACTGTTTGTAGGATTTGCTTTCATATGTCCCCCATGGATTATTCCAGAAAGCAGGGGGACTGTTTGTATTAAGAAGACAATAAAGTGAATGGGAAGTTTTTCAACTGTGTTCTATGGGTTGCTATGCTATAGTGTGCTGGGGGTTTCTGAAGGCAGGCAGGCCTCAGCTCTGGGTTTATACAATGCACCTTTGGGAGGACCCACTGTGCTGTGTTACCTAAAAGCCTTCTACCTCCTCCTCCAGATCTGGTGCCTGTCAGGGTCCCATCAATCTATTTCTGGCATTTTACTTTGCTAAGAACATCTTGGAGTGGCGGGAGTGATTCCTAATGCATAAAACTTCTGAGAAGCCTTCTTACTCTAAGCTGTAGGGTAAGTGAATTGGCCTCTCGCTTTCTCCCAGGAACTACTTTCCTTCAATCTTTCCATTAAAGGTCAAAAGGTGAACGACGACACTCCTGTGGTCTATTACAGTGTTCCATTCCCATTGTCAGTGAATCTGTTCTTTACATCCATGCCCCTCACCCTGTTCAAGGTCTGTGCTCCCTCCTCATCATGTTTCTGCTTTAAAAAATGAGAATTTTCACAAGGGTTATGCAAAACTTTCAGGTTTTTCACCTCCCCAAGGAGAAAATTGTAGAATTGTAATTATTTACAAAATTATTTTGTAAATAATTACACTTTCCACAGCTAGAACCATGTTTAAAATGTTTACCAAAACATATTTATTAATGGTAAAATTTTATGAAAGTCAAACTGATACGCCTTTTAGTAAGTTAAAATCATGCCCATCCCTTCCCTGCTCTGTTTTCATAGCTAAGTAAAACGAACGGGTAAGCCATGCCATAAAAAGGCAGCAATTATGTGCTTACAGTGTGCCAAGCTTGATGTGAATTAATGTACACAATCCTTATTAAAACCCGAAGCGATATCTCTGCTAATACTCAGGCCTCTGCAGACAACTGTGAAAATTGCCAGAGGTTAAGGAAGTAGGACAGGAAGTGCCTGGACTGTTTCAGAGTGCCTGATTTTAACGTGCGTGCTCTTTATCACCTAGTCAGGCCATTCTACAGTCTAGGGAATGGGAAATGGGTAGGAGAATCGAGACAGCTAGCATTGGGTGCACTGAAGTCTGAAACACATTAGAGACTGTCAAATCTTCATTCATTCCATGTATATTTATGTAAGCTACTTTTATTAACACGTTGATCTTAGTCTTTCAAAACTGATCCAATTACAATCTAATATATATTCTAATTAAAAGTTAATTTACACATATGGAATATCTCCTGACGCACAGTGAAGAAGCAAGCGTTAAAGAACTATTTATGTGACTAACATCTAATTTGCCCCCCTCCTGTATAAGACTCTCTATTGGGAGCTGCAACAGATGTCATCTTATAGATGCTAGATAATTTTCATTATTTTGTTTAAACTGAAGTCTATTACCCACTCTGCACAGATATTGAGGCAATGCTACATAGGAGATTCAATGAGTGACTTCAGGCCACCAGGTTAAAATGCAATTCTGATAACACTCAAGTCCCAAATGTTTATCACTCACCGGGTCACATAAAGCATTTGATAGTTTTATCTTCAGGGAATTTATGCCATATATCACTGGAAATCTAATTAGATGAAATGGACCAAATTTTACAGTTGAAACTCCCTGATGTGTGATTGGCTTGCCAAAGATAAATATAACTTCTCAGCAACTCCAACGGATGAAGCTCATTGACTCCTTATGGCTGTATCATCAGTACTGCAGGGCACTGATATCACTCTGGACATTTCATCCAGGAGACACTCTCTTAAAGGGATCAATTGATTTGATGAATCGTAAGGCAGAAGATTTCTTTTCTCTTGTTGTAAAGTAGTAGATTTAAACACAGTGAGCTTGACCATCTGCAGAAGTAATCTTATGAAATGGTTAGTTTCACATGTATAGCTATTTGAAGCTATATAAAGATAGACATTTTTCAGGATATAGTTAGAATCTAATCAATAGCTCCATAGTGGAAACGTCAGTAGAGGTTCATAACCTAGACACGGGGAACAATGACCTTTTCATTTCCTCATATTCTTCCAACTCTATTCAGATGCTAGAATTGGCAAATTGGCTCCCAAATATACTTATAGGCAGTTTAATGTTGTTACACATGACCTTTTCCTCATTGTTTCTACATTTTATCTTAGACAACCCACCTCATGTGTGCAATTACATTCACTGGCAGTGAAAATGGTGCCTCTGTAGGCTTACAGTTCTGAATCCCCCATTAGTATATCTGGCAGTGTGACCAAACAGTCTGGACTAGGAAGAGGAAGAGACTATGAAGATGAAAATGCCAAGCACTGTGGCATGTGCCTATAATCTCATGGTTAGGGAAGCAAGACAGGAATATAGCTGGGGCTTTTCGGACAGCCATGGAAGTAAAATTGGTGATATCCAGACTCAGTGAGAGACCCTGTCTCAAAAAAAAATGAATGAAGAGTAAGAGAGGAAGACAACTGAAGTTGACCTCTATATGTGTATACCCATGTAAAGATAGAAAAGGTGAAAATAGGTAACTATTGAGGGTATTTCTTTCACTGTGGCACAATACATCATTCCTGAATTTCTAACAGTGCATTACAATTTTGCACACATTTATGGGCCATTTGTACATAAAGAGAGATGCAGCAAAATTTTTCCATGTTGAAAAACTGGGGAATTATTATTATTATTATTATTATTATTATTATTATGTATCTTCATAATATGAGTTCAAGTCATATTCTGGTTATGAGTTCTACATCAAATATATAATTTACCAATATTCCCTTCTCATACAAATTAAATTACAAAAGTTTGAGTGCTTGTGAAACCCTGATAAGTAATCTGTTATATTTTATATTTGGGTGTCACTTACAAGAATCCATTGCCTAAGCAAAACAAAGATCTGCATTTGGTTCCACAAATGATATAATACATTTTCTCCCTTATCTTTGTGTATAGATCCATTTGAACCAGCAGCTGCATGCAGTTTGAGGTGGAAATTCCACCTTTTTTTTCTTTTTCTTATTTAGATATGCAGGTGACCTGGCATCATTTAAAAATATTTTTCTTTCCTTAACAAACCATCTTGTTAGTCAAAAATCAATAAAGTGTGAACATGCAGGTTTCATTTCATTCATTTTGTCATGATCCAATCATCTTTCTTAATCTGTCCTCTTGCCAGTGAAGGATAATCTCAAAGCCTTAGGGTATACAGTAAGCTTTTAAATGTGGGAACATAAACATCACATTTTACCTTCTCTTTTAATGCTGTCTTGAAGAGACTTATATTTCCATATGAAACTTATGATCCATCTAGCCGAGCTTATAATAGAGGTAGCCGCAATCAACAGGTCATTTGGGGGCTAACTGCTCTTCACATTTGTGGCCATGGGATGATGCTGTAGCCATGGAGAATCCTTGTGTGGCTTTCCATTGTGTTGCCTAGTTTTAGCTGTAATCATCAGACACCTGTTTTGAGAAAACTTTCCTGAGTAATTTGTTACTTTTGACATTAATGATTTTGAGGTGATGTTTAATCTTTTATATTATTTCTTGCTAGTGCACAGATGTTAATTTTCACTTGCATATCAGATTGCATATTCTGAAACCCATTAAAGTTATTAGTTCTAACAAGTTTGATTTTTGAAGTTGGGGTTCCTAGGTGATTTTTATACACACACTCATGCAATCCTTGAGCAGACATAGTTTAATCTTTATTTTTATTTGAATTCCTCCTTCTCTTACTCAGACTCCCTTCTGCTGTCATATCATATTAAACATACATACACTCATATATGTGATATATATGAAAAATATATTTTTATATTTATTAAAAATCTAGGATCCTCTAATCAGAAAAACTGTAATATTTGTTTTTCTTTAATTTGGTTTATTTTAAAAAGATGAGTTCTAGTTAGATCTATTTCAAAAGATGGCATAATTTAAACTTTGTTTTTAAACTCCATTGCGTGTACATCATATTTTTCTTTATTTATTGGTTGATAGATGTTTAGGGTGATTCTCTGATCTGAAATTGTGAGTAGTTCTACAATAAATGCCAAATGTGCAATAACATGTATGGTATACTAACATATAATAATTTCCCTCAAGTATATACATCCACACAGTTCATCAAGCTGAATCACATAACAGTTTCATGTTTATGTTTTTGTGGGACCTCTACAATGGCTTCTGCAGTAGCTGGACCACTTCACAATCTTGAAGCAGCCAAAGTCTGAGGGTTCCCATTTCCTAGGATGCTTGTCAGATTTCACAGTACACTTACTGATGACTGCCATTCTTACTAATATGAGATAGAATTTCAGTGCAGTTTTAAAGTACATTTCTCTGCTGGCCAATGATGCTAACTGCATTTTTCACGTATTTATTGGTTGTTTTTACTTCCGCATTTGAGAGCTGTCAGTTCACTTCATTAAGTTCATTTAATATGTGATTCATTTAGTTTTTATATAGTATATATGCTAATCTTCTATCAGATCTATAGCTAGGAAAATTGTTTCCAATCCCGAAAGCTGAGACTTTGCAGGTATCCTAGTACTGTGTGAAAGCTTTTAATCTCATGTTCTGTTCAGAATTCTCTTACCTGCATGCCTAGATCCAGTTTCTGAGCTTTTATTAATAGTTTGCCCCATTTTGAATGAACCTGTAGAGAGCAAGAGACAGGACTCCAGTTTCATTCCCCTACACACGTGTAATCAGTTTCTTCAGCACAATTGGTTGAAGACACACTTGCTTCCACAATGTATATTTTTTAAATTTCTTTCTAAATATACTAGGAAAGCTACACAAGAGAAATTTCAAAAGGTCACCTAAAACAGACCTGTACAATAATGCCACCAGTTAGTTGACATGCCAAAATGGGTGGAGGATAAACATTCACCACTGTATGAAGAGCTACAGTCAAGTAATGGCTGCATAGAGAAGGAATATCAATTTTTTACCAGGGATGATTCCCATGATATATTATCCAGTCATAAATTGTTAACCATAAGAATACACATACACAAATGATGTACATGTAATATGTGTGTATATATGCATTTATTTTTATATATAAAATAAATAAATGTATATATAATCAAAGATAAAAAGTTAAGGGTTTGAGAATGAGCTGAGGGTGGCACAGGAGGACTTGGCTGCAAAAGAGAGAGAGGCAATGAAAATGATGGAAAGTCTCAAAAATTCAAAATATATCAATAAAAATATCAAGTAACTCTAGGCATCTCATGTTCACTAAGTACTGGCTCATCATCTGTCCACCGACAACTTTCTCTCTCTCTCTCTCTCTCTCTCTCTCTCTCTCTCTCTCTCTCTCTCTCTCTCTCCCTCTCTCTCTCTTTCTCTCACTGTGGTAATAAAATGCAATACCATGCTCTTTTTGTTCTTTATAACTCAGTAGTATAACCAGAAATAAGTGACTTGGCACATTTAGGGTCTTTTGTGTTTTCATATGAATTTTAGATTTTTTCAATTTTATAGTGAAGAACATTGGAATTCAGATTAAATTTGACACAAATTTATATGTTACTTTGGGTAATACAGCAATTTTAGTGCATTAATTCTACCCATTGTTAGTGTGGAAGGTCTTACCATCATCTGGTGTCGTTTTCAATTTCTTACCTCAGGGTTTTAAGCTTCCACTTCCATCACTGAAGTATTTTATTTTGTCAGTGCTATTGTGAATATGATTGTCTTGCTGAATTTTTTAAAGTATGTTCGTTATTGACATGTGATTGATTATTGCATGTTGATTTTGTATCCTGCCACTTTGTGGAAAGTACAATTCTACGCTTTCTGGGGGTGTGCTTAGGAAGCCTGGTAAGGTTCACATTGTTACACTTTTGCTGCTACAAAATACCCAGCAAGATACAATTTTAAAGGATGTTTTATCGTGGCTGACATCATACCCATATATTTTGTGCATTGTATCTATATTCTGATCATATTGAATCTATAAACAGGAAGCAGAAAGAAATGAGTGTCGGTGCTAAACTTGCTCTTCTCCATTTTTATTTGGTTTGAGATCTCTCCACATCAACATTCAGGGCACTTTTTCCCTCTTTAGTGCCCTCTTTGTGGAAAAACCCTCATAGACATACCAGGAAGTGTGTTTCCATAGTGACTCTGAATCTAGACAAGTTGATAATAAAGATAAATTGAAACACAATTCAAATTATGTCAAGTAGATACCCAAGCTTGTCATTTTAGATTAGAACATTCTGTCCTTGTCCCCTAAAGCCTCATTTACATTTAATAATACAAAAAATATATCATCCGTTCTTAAAAGTCTCCATAGTCATTAACACACCCAATACTTTACAAAAGTACAAAGTCCCAATTATCTTTTAAGATTCAAAATTAACTTCTGTGAGCCCTTGTAAATACAAAATTACAAGCAGCCTGCTTCCAATACACAATGATTCAGAGCAAGCCTTCTTATTCTACAAGGAATAAATGTGGACGTAACAAAGGAGAAACAGGCCAAAAATAAGAACAAACCCAGTTCTGCAAACACCAAACTGTCTAATTTCCTATGCAGCATCTAGGGTTTGAGAAAGAATCATATGGAATCCAATGGCCTTTAGCATTCCTAAACGTCCATTTTTGATGCATGAGACACACATAGCCTCTCTCCTGGGATAGCTGCATCCTGTGTCTGTAGCTTTTATTAGTGGATTTCTCAAAGTCTTAGCATCTCCAACAGACTGAGGCTTCTAACACAGCTTAAGATCCACCCTTGTGTCTTCATTCAGTGGCTTCTCAGGTCCATTTTTCAGATAAACATAAACTTCCTTATGCACAATGCCTGGAATCATAAGCCTTATGAAACTTTGCTACAAGGTTCCTTGAGTCACTCATGCCTGCAAAACCAGTGCCTTGTGAATGATGCTGTTTGATAGTTGATATTAATGACAGGCATATATCATAATGCCCTCAATTGACTTGATTGTCTCAGTTGATGCGGGATTATCCACCCTGAGTATGAGCTTTTTTTGGTAGCTACCTAGATAAAAAAAATATGGTAAAAGGAAGACTTTTCATTTGCCTTTTGCTCTTGGACCTTTCCACTTGTCCCTGGGTAGGCGTACTCCATTATTTCTGCTACAGAGACCTTCACTGATATCAGAACCAGCACTTCTAGATTCTCTTTGTTAACAAATGACCAGAGGCTCTCAGAACCTTCTAGATTTTTTGGTACCATATTCGGAATATTGAAGTGTTTTGTCTCAAGGACCAAGAAACTATCATTTTCTCAGCTTCTTAGGTTGAGACAATTCTTATTACAATTTCACAAAGTTTTAATAATGTTGTTTAATATATATATCTCTCACACATGGACATATACACACATGCACACACAAATATACACATATATGTACACATTTGAATATATACATGTAACATATAAAGATATATGCACATATACATATGTGTAGGTATATATACATACATATATATGTATGTATATATACACATACACACATATATTTTCATCCTATTGTTTCTGTTCCTCCAGAGAACCCTGACTAATGCATGCTGTCAATTTCTGTGGCTGGATATGTAGCCTTGCCTCTTTGTATCAAAATTGCAGTGACCTTTCTGTGTCTTTGAGAATGACTCTTGGATATACTTCCCTTAGTGCTTATTTTTGAATAGGGAAATCTTGAATCTTGCATTGATTCTTTCACTTTAGGTTCTTTGAAGTATTTTTGTAGTTTTACAAGTTGGAGCCCTTACAGGGAAGGGTGAAGTCTTGCTTAGGACACTGCACCTATTGTCTCAGTGCAGAGTCAGAGGTTTTCTTTAAAGAAATTAAGATCTTCAGCCATTATAGGTAGATTTTTCCATACCTCTGTTGTCTTCAAGCTTAGTCTCAGTTTTTAGTTATTTCTTTGTCAAACTGCACACACATTTCTATCTGCCCCCCGCTTCTTTCTCTGCAGACCTGATAGAAAACATCAGTAACCATGACACAGTCTACCTTTGAAAATCTCTTTAAATTTTCTGGGGAAAAATTAGTCCATTAATTTTGAATTCAGTCCCACTCATGTTCTCAGAACATAGTCACATGAGACTAGATTGTCATCCAGAAAAATCTCACAATGGTTTTATCCCAGTTCCTGATGATTTTTGTTCGACTGTGAAGCTTCATAAGCACAGTCTACTTGGCCCATGGCTCTCCCAGCATCAATGATGTATTGGATAACTAGTTAGTGATGTGGGGGTTCCCTCTGTGTGCTTTGGACCTATAACAGTGCAAAACTTAGTTTGGCAGGGAAAACTAAAGTAAATGTTGGGAGAAAGGAGGAAAGGTCAGGGAGAAGCCATGGAGTCACCAGAGACAGACACTGGGAACTTTAGCTGGTAAACCACAGCCACGTGGCAATACACAGATTAATAGAAATGGGTAAAATTAATATGTAAGAGTTAGTCAATAAGAAGCTAGGACTAATGAACCAAGCAGTGATTTAATTAATATAGTTTTTGTGTGATTATTTCAGGGCTGAGCAACAAGGAACCAACAAGTGGCCCATCCTTCAACAAGTTGGTGCGTTCTCTGAGAACAATTTTTTCCTAACATTTCCAGCATTTCTTAATTGCTCACAGTTGTTTTGGGTTGGCTTGAGATTTGGGGATCTTTGCCTCATGCATGCATTTTGGTTCTTTAATATATCTATATATTATAATAGACTTTGTAAATAAATAGTCATAACATGTTTAAGGTAAAGAAAATTTAAAAAATAAAACTTAAGTTAACTTGGAGATTTGTTGGTGCTAAGTCTCCACAAGAATACAAAGATAAAGTTCATGAGATTTAGAAGAGGTCAGAACAACAGAAAAGAAGCCTTCACAGTGGTAATAATATCATCAAAGCATTTGAGCAACTCATTCCAGATATGGTAAGGAGCATAGCATGTGGCAATGGCAGTCAAGACACAGCTGAGTCACAGATTGAGTCCAGGACAAGAGTCTTCAGGTTGCTGGGTTTTAAGCATTATCAAGGAATGTCTGAGATGGACTTAACTTACTTGATCTGAAATTGTCCCAACTACTGTGAGACCTTCCATAAAGTATGTCACACAACTTCTCAGGGCCATTGAACGGGGACACTGCCCTCATCATCCGCAGTTTGTAATAGGTCGATTTTAAGGACCACCTTTTAAGAAAGTTTCAAATATATAGAATTTTGCATGTAAAAGTGATGTAAGAACTGCAACAACACCACAAATATTAGTCTTGCTATAGATGACATGGACAATTATACATGTAGAAAAGCTATGTCTGTGATATGCTTTAAAATATCTTCCCCATAGGATCATCTCATGCAATGCTACTGACATGGAAGCTTATGGGCTTTGCCAACTGGAGGATCGAATGAATTTCCCTTTTGCTTCTTGTGCTCAGTGTTTGACTATATCTCCATGCTCATAGGCATCTGTCTGTGTCATGTGATAAGATCTGAGGAGAAAACTAAAGGGAGAAATTTACTCAGAACAACAGCTGCACTGTTCTGAGATCCCAATTCAGAGTGAACAATGACACAGTGGCAAAGGCTGTGGAAATGGACAGTTGTAATTGAGAGATAGTTAATAGACCAATCTGCTGATAAAAAGTGACGCAGAGCCCATTAGCATTAATGAAACTGATCTTGCTTCACTGGACATATAGGACCTGCAGAGAAATGACTGCTGAACTTGCCTAAAGGTGAGATGGATCCTTTGGGGTTCCTGCTTCATGAAAGAGTCTGCAAAACATTCTGCAGGATACAGAAGAAAGTGACTGGCAAACTGCCAATATAGGCAGAACTGTCTTTGAAATTTCCTACTTCATAGAACAGTCTGCTGGATACTATAGGCCAGTAGGCTAAAGATAGATGCCCCAATGGTACAGAAGAACTTTGGGTGACTGTTCAGGCAGTGAGATTTCTCTGCCATTTCTAGAGTTTTGGAAGTTACAAATGTACTTACAATGTACTTCCTGTTTACTTAGGTAATAATATATCCTTCTGGAGTCTTTGATGGAGTTTAAGAATAAATATAGTTTTCCTTAGTTATAAAGGATAAAGTATATATGAATATTGTAACTCTAATTCTTGCTTAATACTCTTATATTTAATTTTACTATGCTAAAGTTAAAACCTTCCCTTTTATTTAAATAGAAAAAGGAAGGTGATCTAGGAGTCCCCTTTATGTGCTGTGATTACCATTAATGAATAAAAAAACTGTTGGCAATGTTATTACATTTATTACTTTTAACAAGACTTTATGCATGTACATGTCTGTGTGTTAGCAAGTAAGGGGATAAAGAATGTCATCTCTTCACAATCTAGAACTTTTCATGTTTTGTATTCTGCTTGCTCTGGAGCAAACTGGGTGGTCAGACCAACTAAAATGGTGAGCTCTCACTCAGAGAGAGAGCTACCTTGATAGGTGAGGTGGAGAGAATTGAGGAAGACACCTACTGCCAGCTTCTAGGCTCTAACATGCACACACATCCACACACATCCACATACACACTCATGAGCATATGCACACATACACATGGCGGGGAGAGAAAGAGATAGAGAGAGGGGTGACAAATAGATATATTGGTTACTCACATATGATGGAAAGGAAGAAGATATAGCCTTGTGTCATTTGTTCAGTTTCTAAGGACCAACTTTGTATTCATTAGTCATGCAACAATCCTTATATAATATTTACCTGTGTCAGTTTAGCTTAGCCTTAGCAGGATATTAATACATCAGTTTCTAAACATGAAGCTTAAAGTGTGGACTTGACCCCTTCCATCTTTGTATGAACTGATGAATGCCCCTTACTCTTTTAACTGCAATCCTTGAATTGTCTTTTATTTTATTCCTATCCAATTTTTTTAATTTCCATGCAATCTCTTCTTTTCCTAATGGATCATTTAGAAATATTTTGTTCATTTTCTGAATATTTATGGATTATCAATACCTGTTCATTATTCCTTATTACATTGGAGTATAAAGTCCCACTATGTTTATATTTGCTGAGGTTTGCTTTATGGCTTAGTGTATAATCCATTGAGTGTAATCCATAAGTTCTTTGTGGGGTTGTTTAATTGCAATACTGTTTGGCCAATAGTTTAAGCATATTTCTAGCTAGTTCTTACATCTTAAATCAACCCATCTCTATTAATCTGTACAACACCATGAGGTCGTGGCCTACGGGCAAGTTTATGGTGTATGTCTCCTCCAGGATCAGACACATGGCATCTCCTTGACTCTGCCTACTCTCTCCTCCTCTGTCTGCTTGAAATTCCTGTCTTTCCTTATTCTGCTAAGCCACTGACTGAAACAGCTTTATTCATTAACCAATAAAAGCAACACATAGACAGAAGGACTTCCCACACCACAAACCAATATGCATATAATAACCCCAGCTTATACAGTCTTAAATACTTAAAAATGTCAATAGAATAAATGAACAATTTTATTTGCATATTATATTGACATCATTTTTTTCTCTACTTTGTATATTGGGTATTTCATGTGGGCTTGCTAATAATGACTTCTCTACTCCCATATTTAATCCTTTGTAATGTGTTTTCATACTTTTAAAAACTGAAAGTCTTCCAGGTATAAACTTCTTATCTAAATTTTCTCTTTGAAAAATTGACTGTGTCATTTACTACTTTCTGCTCTGTCATTTTTTTAATGTGATGTTTACTGATAATTTCTCAATGTGTAAATCACTTGCTTTATGCATTTTCTATTTGTTTTGGGATTTTCAAAGTTTGGTTAATGTGTTTTTGGCTTTAATCTGAACTGAGTTTTCTTGAGGTTCTTGGACATGTAAATTAAAAGTTGCTTTCACATAAAACTGAAAGATTTTGTAGTTATCATTTATATGGAGAGCCACCTAAAATTAAGATCAGCTTAAAATTAGAACTTGCGTTTTTTTGAAAAATAATTAAATAATAATAATTAAATAATAGTCAAATAATTAAAAAATAGACTCTTAGGAAGCCCTGCTCTTTTTAAAGAAAAGCAGTACAATGAAGTGATTAAGTCAACACAACACACACTTAAAGGGCAATCTAGTGAGTGACAGGAAGCAGTGAAATATAGAATTCATGAATTCAGTACCATCATAGCTCCTGAGAAAACAAAAATGGAAGTGAAATTACCTAAATCATCTAAAAATACAATTTTCCAGAAACAAAATTCTTCTATTTAGTAAGGCCCTTGAAGTGTTTAGCATAGTAATGGGAAAAATGTCTGTACCAACTTGAGTTTTCATGAAATTTTAGAGCCTCTAGAGTTACAATAAAAATATTAAAGCTTCTAAAGATAAAAAATGCATCCTAGGTACAGTATGGATTTTAGATGATAGCAGAGGAATGCCTTCAAAAATCACAGAAAAATAATTTTACCTAGAATTTCTATATTCCTGTATCTTGGTAAATATGATGCAAGGGTCAAGATGATATGAAGTTTGCCAGCTGAGGAACTATTGAAATAATTGGTTTTCAATATGCTCTATCTTCAGAAAATACTAGACATGATAACTCAGCAATTTGTGAACATAAGTTAAGAAAGATTCACATAGTCTGAAAGACCTGAGATGTCAAAGAGCAATCTCAAGAAGAGTCACAACAAAGCACCTGCATGTGTTAGAAGAAGCATTGAAGAAGGACACATGCATGTGGCACTGAGAATAGGCAGTCCTCCCGAAACCCATGGATCCTCATGAAATTTGATAGGTTACACCAACTTTAATGGCTGTCCTAGAATATAGTTGGATAGGAAGAAAATACTGCAGGTGTGTGGAAAGAAAATAAAAGACAAATTGTTAGAAATTCAGTAAAGGAAAAAGTAAGAAATTTACTTTTGTTACTTAAAATGTAAGTGGAAGGAGAAGCAACACAGGCAAGAAGAAATAAAAGTTTTAGAGCTAAAATTATTAAGTCCTATTTTTAGGTCAAAATCTTAGAAGCAGTTCATTTTAAGGGTGGGGAAATGTGTAGTCTGTATGGGGTGCTACAAAGACAAGAAATCAAACCAAAGTAGTAAGTCAACAGTCAACAGTAGAAACACATTCATATGAGCACAAGAAAACAGGCAAGTTACAAAGTGTCTTACCCCTGGATACTTCTGGGAGAAGTAAACTATCATATAATATTAATTTTATGTTACATTACCTGCATGTGTTATTTGTATGTATTTGACAAAAATAAGACCACCTTGAGAAAGTATTTCATTCATACAGTGCAATCTGTTTTTGAAACAGATGCTCACACCATCACTAAAAAAGCATCCAGATATCCACCACAGCAAGGTTTTTTTTTTTTTTTTTTTGCCTAGGGTTTATACTTTTAGTGTGGATGCCTTCACTGGGAAATCCTTCATACTGTCCTGTGGACCTTTCTGCCCATTGTGCTTCACGATATAGGCACCTCTGCAACCAGTACCTTCAGTTAACTGGCCTCCAATTTTATTATCATTTTAGGAACCCAACATTGCACCCTCATGGCCTGAAAGAATAAATGCCCCTTAGAGATTAGCAGCAACCATTTCTATTTCGATCTAAGAACTAAGTAGCAGAAACAGAGCAATATATATATATATATATATATATATATATATATATATATATATATGTATATATTCCTTTTATTGAGCTATACATTTTTTCTCTGCTCTCCTCCATACCTCTCTCCTCCCCTTCAACCCTCTCCCATGGTACCCATGCTCCCAATTTACTCAGGAGCTCTTGTCTTTTTCTACTTCTCATGTAGATTAGATCCATGTATGTCTCTCTTAGGGTCCTCATTGTTGTCTAGGTTCTCTGGGATTGTGAATTGTAGGCTGGTTTTCTTGCTTTGTGTCTAAAAGCCAGTTAAGAGTGAGTACATATAATAAATTGTCTTTCTGTGTCTGGGTTACCTCACTCAATATGGTGTTTTCTAGATCCATGCATTTGCCTGCAAATTTCAAGATATCATTATTTTTTTCTGCTGTCTAGTACTCCATTGTGTAAATGTACCTCATTTTCCTTATCCATTCTTAAGTTGAGGAGCATTTGGTTTGTTTCCAGGTTATGTCTATGACAAATAATGCTGCTATGAACAAAGTTGAGTACATGTCTTTGTGATAAGATTGAACATCCTTTGGGTATTGCTGGGTCTTGAGGAAGGTTATTTCATAATTTTCTGAGAAACTGCCATACTGATATCCAAAACAGCTTTACCAGTTTGCACTCCCATCAGCAATGCAGGAGTGTTCCCTTTAACCCCACAACCTCTCCAACATAAGTTGTCATCAGTGTTTTTGATCTTGGCCATTCTTATAGGTTTAATATAGAATCTCAGAGTTGTTTTGATTTGCATTTCTCTGATGGCTAAGGATCTTGAGCATTTCCTTAAGTATCTTTCAGCCATTTTGGATTCTCTGTTGAGAATTCGTTGTTTAGGTCTATACCCCATTTTATTACTGGATTATTTGTTTTTTTAATATTTATTTATTTATTATGTATACAATATTCTGTCTGTGTGTATGCCTGCAGGACAGAAGAGGGCACCATACCCCTTACAGATGGTTGTGAGCCACCATGTGGTTGTTGGGAACTGAACTCAGGACCTCTAGGAAGAGAAGCAATACTCTTAACCATTGAGTCATCTCTCCAGCCTGGATTATTTGTTCTTTTGATGACCAATTTTTTTGAGTTCTTTATATATTTTGGAGATCAACCCTCTCTCTGATGTGTGGCTGGTGATGATCTTTTCCCATTCTGTAGGCTGCAGTTTTGTCTTGTTGAACATGTCCTTTTCTTTGCAGAAGCTTTTCAGTTTCAAGAGGTCCTATTTATTAATTGTTTCTTTCAGTGTCTCTTCTACTGAGGGTATATTTAAGAAGTGGTCTCCTATGCCAATGTGTTCAAGTATACGGCCCATTTTCTCTTCTATAAGGTTCAGTGTGGTTGGCTTTATGTTGAGGTCTTTGATCCATTTGCAATGGAGTTTTGTACATGGCAATAGATAAGAATCTATTTTCATTCTTCTATGTGTTAATATCCAATTATGCCAGTACCACTTGTTAAATATGCTTTCTTTTTTACATTTTATATTTTTTGCTTCTTTGTCAAAATTCAGGTGTTCATAGATATGGGGGTTAATGTCTGGGTCTTCGATTTGGTTCCATTGGTCCTCCTGTCTGCTTTTATGCCAATATTAGTCTGTTTTCAGTACTGTAACACCATATAAACAAACTGAAAAAGTAAAAACCACATGATCATCTCATTAGATGCTGAAAAAGCTTTCTGCAAAATACAACATCCCTTCTTGATAAAGGTCTTGGAGAGAGCAGGGATACAAGGAACATACCTAAACATAATAAAGGCAATATACAGCAAGCCGACAGCCAACACTAAACTAAATGGAGAGAAACGCACAGCGATCCCACTGAAATCAGGAACAAGACAAGGCTGTCCACACTCTCCATATCTAGTCAATATATTTCTTGAGGTCCTAGCTAGAGCAATAAGACACCAAAGGGAGATCAAGAGGATACAAATCAGAAAAGAAGTCAAACTCTCACTGTTTGCTGTTGATATATATGATAGTTTACATAAGTGATCCCAAAAATTCTACCAAGGAACTTCTAAAACTCATAAACACTTTCAGTAATGTAGTATGATACACAATTAACTCAAAAAAATTAGTAGCCCTACTTTCCACAAATGATAAATGTTCTGAGAAAGAAATCAGAGAAACATCATCCTTGCACAAGTAACATAAAATATCTTGGAGTAACTTTAACCAAACAAGTGGAATATTTGTATGACAAGAACTTTAAATCTTTGAAGAAAGAAATTGAAGAAGACACCAAAAAAAAAAAAAATGGAAAGATCTCCCATGTTCTTAGGTAGTTAGAATTAACATAGTAAAAATAGCAATCTTACCAAAAGCAATCTATAGATTCAATGCAATGCCCATCAAAAGTCTTCACAGGCCTTGAAAGTATAGTACTCAACTTCATATGGAAGAGCTAAAACCCCAGGATAGCCAGAACAATCCTGTGCAATAAAGGAACTTCGGGAGGCTTCACAATCCCTAACTTGAAACTTTACTACAGAATTACAGCACACATTTTCTTATTTTAAGAATTGAACAATGCTACTCTGTCTAGATTTTATGTTTTCAAAATTACAAGGGTGTGCAGCTACTAATTTTGAGTGGGTAGTGCAGGAAAACACTGCTCTTGATTAGACACATAAGCTTCAGACAGGCTCTGTGGTAGCCTGGTTTCCTACATCCTACTGTGCATGTTCAGATGCTTCTAAACACCAGTTCCCTATCTACTTTTCCTTTGCTCCTTCTGTCTGCGGAAATAGTTTTGGTCTTACAGTCCACACAATGAACCTATTCCAGATTCGGTCTTGATCAAATGTTATATGACCTGAAGACCTTTGCAATACTTCAATGTTTTTATCATTTTCATTATAATGTCTAAAACAAATACAAGAATTCTGCACCACCAAAAAATATTTGTATTGATTTTTTTTATACAAATCTAATTTTCATACAGTAAGCTTCATGATCTTCAGGCATACTTCTGTGAATTCTAACAAATTCATCAGTCACAGAAGCACCGTTATATTCAAGATTCTTAATGACCCCCAGTGTTTCCTTTCTCACGGACTATTCTACCTTCTGCTGTCTGGCCCATGACAACCAATTACTGAAGTTCTTTCATGAAAGCAGAAGCAAATTGTGTGGCATATGTGTGGAAGAGGGGCTGGCAAGGGAGAAAGGTGTCACTTATTTTAACACAATACCTCTGATTTTTTTCTATGACAGTAACCTGTGTTATTTATTGTTGGATAAACTTGTACTGTATGGCTGTGTTATGATCTAATAAACTGCTTGCCAGCTGACAGTTTTATGTCCTTCATTTGGTGATGATGAACAAAGTTTCTAATATAATTCACATTATAAGTTTTTGTGTTGAGACATGTAGGTGTGTTGCTAATTTCAGAGCAGGCCAAGTATATTTATCTTTAAAGATATTACTAGATTTCCTTTCAAGAAGTCTGTGATATTTGGAATTCTACCAGCAGTTTTTAAAACTCTGGTTCCACTTCATCTTTGCCAGCTTTTCACAAATCGTTTTTTCCTTAATAGATGTGAGTGAGCCCTTCTAATAGTTACTTAGTGACATTTTGTTGTGGTTACAACTTTCATTTCCAAGGGCACCAGGGGGTTGAGAGCCTGTTTCCATGTCATTCTTCAACTGCATTGATTTTCAGCATAGTGTCTCTTAAACTCTTCCGCTTAAATTGTACAGGAATGTTTTTATTATATCGAGTTTTTAGAGTTCATTTAATACTTTTTTGGAATATTTTCTTTCAGTCTCTGGCTCATTTCTCATTTTCTAAATCGTATCTTTTCAAGATGGACTATTCTTTCATGAAATCCAACCTGAAAAGCTGGGCTAGTTTGATCTCTTGACATCACAAGAATCTGCCAGCACACTGATGTCATGGCATTTGTTTCTTCATACAAGTTTATTTTTGTGTGTGTTCAGCTATAGGTATACACAGGTGTGAGTGTATGAGCAAGTAGAAGCTAACAGACAACCTCATGTGATGTTCTACACGTATCAGTTTTATAATTTATTTTATTTTATTTAAAAAAGAAAACAAACTATCTTTTTTCATTTTACATTTTACATACCAGAGTTCCCCCCTCCTTTACCTCCTCCCATTTTCCCCACCTACCTCCACTCACTCCACATCCACTCCTCAGAGAGAGTAAGGCACATTGCTTTGCGGAACTTCCAAGGCCCTCCCTTCTCTATCTAAGATGACAAGGTATCAATCCAAAAAAGCCAGTTCAAGCAGTAAGGATAAATCCTGGTGCTGCTGCCAGTGGCCCTGCAGTATGCTATAAAACTGTCACCCACATTCAAAGGGACTAGTTTGGTCCAATGCTTATACCTTCCCTATCTGACTAGAGTTGGTGAGCTCCCATTAGTTCAGACAGACTGTTTCAGTGGTGGACCCATCATGGTCTTGACCTCTTTGCTCAGATTTTCACTCCTTTCATTCTTCTTTGTGAGCTCAGTCCAGTGCTCCGATGCAGATCTCTGCCTCTGCTTCCAACAGTTGCTGGATAAAGGTTCTATGGTGACATTTAAGATATTCATCAATCTGACTACAGGGCAAGGCCAGTTCAGGCATAATCTCCTTTATTGCTCAGGGTCTCCTTGTGGATTCCTGGGAAATCTTCTAGTGCCAGGTTTCTTGCTAGTTCTATAATGGCTCAATCAAAATATCTCATTCCTTGCTCTCATCTCTGTTCTTCTTCCTTCTCGACTATCCCATTCCCTCAAGTTCTCCTCCCCCTCCCTGTCTCCCTTCTTTTATCTCTCCTTCCCTCCCTTCTCCCCCCACTCCCATGCTACTAGTTTTGTCAAGCAATCTTGTCTATTTCCCTTTTCCAGGTGGATCTATGTATGTTTTCCTTCGGGATCACCTTGTTGCTTAGTTTCTCTAGGATCATAAACTATATGCTCAATATTATTTGCTTTACAGCTAGTATCCACTGAGTACATACCATGTTCATCTTTCTGGGTCTGGGTTACATGACTCAGGATGGTTTTTTTCTAGTTCCATCTATTTGCATGCAAATTTCAAGATGTCATTTTTTTTTTTTTTACTGCTGAGTAGTACTCTAATGTGTAGCTAAAACTGTATAATGGACAAAATAAAGCATCTTCAACAAATTGTGCTGCCAAAACTGGATGTCAACATGTAGAAGAATGAAAATAGATCCATATCTATCCCCAAGCACAAAACTCAAGTCCAAATAGATTAAAGACCTCAATATAAATCTCACCACAATGAACCTTATAGAAGAGAAAGTGGGAAATAGCCTTTAATGCAGAGGCACAGGAGACCACTTCCTAAATATAACACCAGTAGCACAGACATTGAAAGCAACTATTTATTTATAAACGGGGCCTCTTTTGCTTCTGTAAAGCAAAGGACACAGTCAATAAGACAAAAAGGCAGCCTATTGATTGGGAAAAGGTCTTCATCAATCCCATATCAGACAGAGAACTGTTCTCCAAAATATATAAAAAACTCAAAAAATTAGACATCAAAATTCAAAATATTCGAATTAAAAATGGGATACAGAACTAAACAGAGATTTCTCAACAGAAGAATCTCAGATGGCTAAAAGACACTTAAGGAAATGTTCAACATCCTTAGCCACATGAGAAAGTCAAATCAAAACGACTCTAAGATACCATCTTACACCAGTCAGAATGGCTAAGATCAAAAACACCAATGATAGCATATGCTGGAGAGGATGTGGAGCAAGGGGAACACTCCTCCATTGATGGTGGGAATGCAAACTTGTACAACCTCTCTGGAAATCAGTATGGCAGTTTCTCAGAAAATTGGGAATCAACCTACCTCAGGACCCAGCAATACCACTCTTGGGAAAATACCCAAAGGATACCCAATCATACTACAAAGACGTTTGTTCAACTATGTTCATTGAAGTGTTATTTGTAATATCCAGAACCTGGAAACAACCTAGATTCCCCCCAACTGAAGAATGGATAAAGAAAATGTGGCACAGTTACACACACAGGTATCAGTTTTTAAAATTATTTTTTAGTACATGGGAGTATAAGTGATCCATAATCATTTCTTAAGCGCATTACTTTCCCTTTTTTGAATATCCTTTCATCTTTTGTGTAATGTGTTTGATCTTGCATGTTTGGTTGCATTTTTGGACTTTGATTTTTAACTATTAACATTTGAAATAAAAATAAATATATACATAGTTTTATGCACTATCACACCCTATTTTTATATGTTAAACTACCATGCATGCTATATTTAATTTCATTAGTTATCTTTTCATAGCATGGTTTTATTATTAAGTATGATCTCACAGTAAAGTTCCACATCGCAGATGTAAAAACAAGCAGGATGGAATGTCGAGACGGGAGCTAATTTGTAACTTAAATGTACGTTGTCATCTTAAACAGAATGAGCTTTAACAAAGCGAGAATTAAACGCCCCTTCAGAGTCCTTAGCATGGGGTCTGAGAGAGACAGCAGAGCAGTGGAGATTGTTACTGGCAGTTGCGGGGAGAGTTGGGGGAAAGTAAAAAAAAAAAATACATTTGTGACTTGTCATAGGATAGGAGTGTTGCCTGGTTATCAAACAAAAAAGGGAAAGGACTGGCCTCATCAGCGACACTGCCTCTGTAAACGCCGAGTAAGTGCCAGGCTTTCAGCCTGTCTCCAGCAATAAAAGGCTCCAGAGAGCTTGTCAGCTTCTAGGATTGCTGCTCCCTGCTATTGAGAGGGACCGTAGCTGTCCAGCTAGTCAGCCTGCCCAGGGTAACAAACATGTTATGGCATAGTCTGAGCTTCAGAAAAAAAACTAAACACAAAACTGCCTTTTGGATACATCGAGCGATCAGAACACATCTCAGCCTTGCTTGATTTGCTTGTTGGGAATTGTCAGTGGACCGCTCGTGGGCGCGCTTCCGCTGGCAGCGCTGTTCTGGCTGAACAAAAGAATCACACAGAAACACCAGTGTGGAGTGACTCCTTGTCCTAACCGCGCATGCCAGTCCACTTTGATCCCAGGCTGCCTGCATTAGCATTCTGTCCTGAAGCAAGAGCAGGGCTATTCACAGTGCTCAAGAGAAAACTTCCCGCGATTCTAATGAATTACTGTGTTTGTTCAACAGTTGTCAGGTGTTCCGAATGGGTCTAGCTATAGCACAGTGCTGTGTGTTTTATGAGTGACAGTTAGGCCTCGGCACAAAGAAGATCTGTCCTCGTGGGTATGCTCTGCCCGTCCTGGAAATCTGAGCACACCAGTAAATCAGTCTTCCGATGAACTCGGTGCAGCCTGATTTAAAATCGCTCACTTTGATTCTCCCGGCTTCTTAGAAATTTTTGCCTAAAGCTCCACAGTAGTTAAGACGTTAAATGCAGATGCGGAACAAATGGCAAAGACACCTACAAAGAAGACTGAGTTCACGGAAGGTCGAAGCAGAACTGAATTCGCTCCATTACCATTTTCTTTATTTTAACTTGAGGAAGCTTGGCTAATTACCAAAGCTGATGGAGGGAGGCAAAGCCAAGTTGAGTGAGTTGTTGGGAGCCTGAGGAGTAACAAAGGCAGGGGTGAGAGGCATTTGCACTGTGGCCAAGCATTTCAAATATCAAACTGTAGAGGACTACCAACAGTCCCCATGTGAACCAAGTGTATCTGTGCACTATACTTAGAGCTGGTCTTCTTCCTAAAGACTCAGATCAGTAATTGCATCAGAAATGCTTCTATTTGTGCCTCTCTGAGAATTGGCACAGGTGGAAGTAGCTGTCTGGTTTTTTTGTTTGTTTGTTTGTTTGGTTGGTTGGTTGTTTTTTTTTTTTTTTTTTTTTTTTTTTTTGTATATATATGCCTGAAGGACAAACTCTTTGGGAGAGTGCTACAGATGTAAACTTCCAGTTTATACTTGAACACACAATGCTATGATGTCATCCCCACACATGTTTTAAAAAAAAAGAAATCTGGACAAATTCTGTATTTACAATTTTTCCTAAACTACAGAAGGAAAACCAACAAGGACAGATTGTCCTAATTGCCATAGAGATCACCAAAAATGCCAGGATGACTGGCCAATGGCGATGTGACTTTGTGAGACTATACTGTACACTGATGACAATTAAGAGCTGTATCAAACTCTATACTCTGCCTAGTCAATATGTTTCTGCTTTGGAAAAGAAGCAGAATGTTGGGCAGCCCCAGAGAACATCAGGAGACAGAGACCTGAAAAAAAAAAGTGATGTTTTCCCATTTAGTAGACTGCTATTTTGTCTTATTGACAGGGTCTTTTGACTTACAGAAACTTTTCAGTTTATGGAGGTTCCATATAATAGTTGTTGATCACAGTGTCCATAAGACAAAATAGCAGTCTACTAAATGGTGTTATATTCAGAAAGTAGTCTTCTGTGCCAATGTATTCAAGGCTGCTTCTCATTTTCTCTTCCATCAGCTTCAGTGTAACTAGGTTTATGTTGAGGTCTTTGATCCTCTTGGACTTGAGTTTTGTGCAGGGCGATAGATAAAAATCTATTCACATTCCTCTACGTGCTGCCATCCAGTTAAGCCAGCACCATTTTCTGAAGATTTTTTTCAATGTATAATTTTGGCTTTTTTTTTTTATAAAAAAATCAGGTGTTCATATGTGGGTGAATTTATGTCAGGGACTTCAATTCTATTCCAATGATCCAAATGTCTGTTATTATGTCAATGCAAACTGCTATTGTTATTATGCTTCTTCATCTAATGTTGTGAAAGTAAGTCTCACCATAGAGATTATTAGTTTAATTCTTAAGGTTGAATATGACTTTATTCTATTCTGCTATTATTTGTGGTATGTGTGTTTTACTCAGATTGTGCAAAGGAAGGTGTTAAGTGGATTCCAGCAGGTACCAAGCTCATGGGATTGTGATGAATGTATCCTGTTAGCCCACCAAACTTGGTGTTACCTGTATCCTAAGGCTGTGTTTGTTTCCAAACCTTATCCTATGAAAATGAACAGACAACATCTGGCTGAAAAGGTTGAATTAACTATGTCTCTATTTCAGATTACTTTCCTTTGAAATTTGTTTTTCTCCTTTAGCATGTAGAATGAGGTTGACGGGTAAAGAATGAGCGTGTCTCCCACTCCACGTTTTGTGCATTTTTTTAACCTTATTTTCCCAGTTGAGACTTCTAGATTTTTGCACATAAAAAGAGTGTCAAGTATCCTGTTGCCGTTCTTCTCCCTTCCAACACCTCAGTTATCCAGAAAGGGAACAAGTGCGTAGAAGTCTCATGCATACTTTTTTGGGAAGCACATGTTGCCAGGCTCTGAAACATTCTCTTGAGCTTTAGACGTTGAAGAGTCATAGATTTTATCTAAGGTGCGTGTCATTTGCCAGGCATTTTTGAGATTTGCAGAAGACTTTAGTCTTACTGTAGACACAGTTTTTGACTTTTTCTTCCTAGTTCTTTCTTTAGGCAGAAAAATTAACTAAACATCATATGATTCCATCACAATGGACACTTTCCTCTGAGTTAAGCTATTCCTCATTATATGACACTTATCAGAAGAGAATGTGGAGTCCCCATGACAGTTTTATGTTATTTAATGTTTTATGACATAAGAAGACTGACCCTAGGGCTTCACACATACCATGCAAGCCCTCTTCCCCTGAGCTACGGGCACCGATCTGCTTTGACTTTTATCACTGAAGATATGAGGAATGTTTCTGTTTGATAATGAATATCTTTTTAAATGCATTTTAAAGATCAGTATTTGTTGAAATGTTTGAATATACATCACCATTTCATCCATTATATCATAAGCTATATTTAAGAGTTGTTCCTTCTAAATGCTCAGTTTGATGGTTTTATTTAATGTGAACATACTAAAATAGTTTTACATTTTTTTATGAAGTCAATAATAGAAGCATCTGCCAAAGAAACTTACAGATTTATTGTGATTACATTTTGTCTGATATAATCCATATTGTGAGTGGTAAATTAATGTATGTATTGACTACTTTCAATTATAGAAGCATTAACTCTTTCATCTGAAGCTGGAGTTCAATGCCTTTGAATGGCTCTTTCATCCTCACACATTAAAAGATTGCTCTTCACACATCAGATCCATGCTGTGACAAAAAGGACCCATTTGAAGTTCAATTTTACATCTAGGTCCCAGGAAAAATTAGTCTTTGGTTCAGCATTACAAATGCTTTGTACTGATATGGAATTCCCCGCTGTATGCTGTGAATATCATTGGTTAATAAAGGAACTGCTTTAAGCCTATAGCAGAACTATAGGGGAACAGAGCTAGGCAAGGAAAACTAAATTGAATGCTGGAAGAAAAAAGGGCAGAATTGGAGAGAAGCCATGTAGACCCACCAGAGACAGACACTGGAACTTTAGCCTGTAAGGCACAGCCATGTGGTGATACACAGATGAATAGAAATGGGTTAAATTTATATGTAAGAGTTAGACAATAAGAAGCTAGAACTAATGGGCCAAGCAGCATTTTAAATAATTTAGGTTCTGTGTGATTATTTTTGGGTCTAAGCTGCCGGGCAGCCAGGAAACAAGTGATCTCCTCCACTGACATTACACTTTTCCTGAGAAGACCACATTTCTCCAAGATCCTGTCAGGATATGATTATATGTTCAGAGTGACAGCTAAAGCCAGCCACTTAACTGGTTGCTTATCTTAGGAAATCCAAAGAGATCTTAATGTAGTGAAGTAAAACACATCTCATTGAAACCATGACTTAATCTATCTCATTTCCTCCCTGTCTTGATGTTGTCTGGCCTTATATGAGACCTTATGCAACTGAGAATGACTGCAGTGGACTTCTGTGATGCTCTTAATGATTCACCCATCCATTCCTTTACTACTTGAGCAAGCATTTATTGGAAATTTGCTTTCTGCAAAACACTTGGCTGAGTCCTCAATAATGGCCGGACCACATATAATACTTCAAGCATGTGATATTGCACCCTTGAATATACAAACTTTGTAAAGCAAATTATGAATGTTCTGGAGAAATGATGAATGCTTTGGGTAGCTTATTTGTGGTGCTACCTACCTGTGGCAAATGCTTCGTCCATAGAAAAACAAGTAAATTCCAATAGAAAGGTTACTTTGTCTTTGGGGCAATGTTAAAGGAGGACTACATTTAACTCATGAGCTTAACTCAGTTTTTAGAGGAATGGGGTAATTAGATGAGATCTTAATATTAGGATCAAAGAAAAGCAGGGTTTGTCTGTAGCAGATCTCCTACCCATCTTGATAGACATTCCATTGACAAAATCATCAGTGTGTAGATAACCTGATGTGCTTGATAACCTCATATTTCTTTTACACATCCAAGCATGAAAGGCTTATAATAAGGCTGAGTTAGGGCATAAAAATAATAAAAATGGCAATTCTCATTTATCACGTAACAAATTTCATTTGTATTTTAATTTGCCTAATTGTTTACTCATTCATGAGTGTGACTAATTTTGGACATGTTATTTACTTCGTTGTTCACACTGAACAGTAAGTACTAAAATCTGAAGCTTAAAGTTTAAAATTGGGCTATCCTACACTGCACAGCTACTAACCAGTGAAAAAGTATTCAGACTGTGTTTGTCTAATCCAAAGTCTAGGGTCAAATCCTTCACACCAGAATAGTTAAGAAGCCATAAATGTGATACTAAGAATTGTTGGTGCTTTTTAGATCTGCCTTTAAGTCTTACTCCATCTTGCACACTCACATAGTTATTGGAAGAAGTGTGACAGAGTGTGAAGAAGTCCTGTCATAAAAGTGTACCAACAGGAAATGCTTATCTTTCCCTTCACTTTTACTATAAAGAAGTAAATAGGACAAGCATGTTGCTACCTTTTGGCAACAAGTAGAGATGTTTGGACTGGGATGAAAAGACTGTGTCTTTATGTTTATGTAGAGAGACATTTTGAGTCATTTGAAAATGATGAGCTCCCACCAATGGACCATTTGTTTTTCCAGAGGAGCCAGAGACACAAGTTGGGAAGGGAGATGCTGTGATTCAAACGAGGTGGAGCACAAGCCATGCCTAAATCCTGAGCCTGGCATTCAAACCCTAGCTCTCCTTACAAGGCAGTGCTTTGCTGTTAAATGTTCCAAGCTTCAGTTTTATCAGCTGAAAAATGAGGTTTAGACATCAAGCTGCGAAGGATGCAGTGTGACTTGTCAACCTGTGAGATGGGCTCTTTTGGGGAACTTCCTGGCTTGCAGTTTAGTAAGGAGTAAAAGAGCCAAAGTCAGGCAAGACCTAAGTGGCAACATCTAATGAACATTGGTTATTATATTTATTTAGTTATTATCAACTAAGTATTTTTAGAGACCATAACTAGTATAGATAAAATATTTGCCATGTTAAAAAAATCATTACATTTTTATTTCTACCACTGTCTACATAATTTATATATTGATATGTCAGGTGGTTGATAGTCTCATGTTTTAAGTCACTAGATTCTTAGCCAGGCAATGGTGGGACGTGCCTTTAATCCTAGCACTTAGGAAGCAGGGGCAGGCAGATCTCTGTGAGTTCAAGGTCAGCCTGGTATAGACCAGGTCAGGCTCCAAAGCTACAAAGAATCCCTGTCTCGAAAAAGCAAAAAGACACTAGCTTCTCATAAGAACAACATATATATTTAACAAAAGAATTCAGCTTTAACCAATGCAATGCTGGCCTTTAGGGGATGTAAAAGAAATTAGATGTTGAAAATAGATGGAGAAAGAGGACCACAGCAAGATCATCTACAGTGGACCAGTTTCCACATTAACTACATAGGCCTCAATGAGGCTGAGGCTGTGTGTGTGGTTCAACCTGATTTGTTGGCCCACCTATCTTTGGATTTATACCTAAGTTTATGAAATCAAAGTTTTTATAAACCAAAAGTATTGAAAACTTTGCAAAATACCAGTTTAGTCTAGATTGATCAGGTTCACTCTACAATGGTATGAACCAAATCAGACAGTCAGATCACTCAGTTTTGCCAACAAACAAACAAACAAACAAACCAAAACACCTCCACTACAAAAGAACATCATGGGGATTTAGTGTCATAGAAGTGCCAATAGTTTGTTGGAGGAAGATTATAGTGTTATAACATCCGATGGACGAGGAGACATGCAGTGGTGGCTAACAAGAGATGATGCGGACTTGGCTAACACAAAAGTACCCACACGATGCCATGCAGCTCGACATATGAGCATAGTGAAAGAGAATTTGTCTCCTTACACACTTGACAGAGTCACTCAGAAACAATGGGGAGAGATCTGTAGTGTGGGTGGGATAAATCTTCTTTGTTGATAATGATGTTAGTCATAGAAGCGCAAAAAGACAATTGAGAAAAAAAATTCCACAAGGGTTTAGCCAAGAGATGAATCAATCACCAAACACCTAGGAAAATTACCAAGGCTTAGGTTTAGGAGGCAACTTTCAGAATAGGATGACTTGAAAATCTAGACATTCCTATGATGAGCAATTAGAACACGACAAAGAATGTGATGATTTTGAACAGATTTTCTTTAAATTTTTTGTGTACTATAGTGTGTGTGTCTGTGTGTGGGTGTGGGTGGATGTGCACATTCGCATTAGCACGTTTTGCTTTATCTGTCGTTACTCAATTTAACGCTTGTCCTGACCACTTCAAATATTTGGAATCTATATCAAGTCTCTGCATTCTGTCCCTAAAGCTGAAAACAGTCGATTCAGTAAAGTTTTTTTTCTAAGAAAATTTTAAGAAGCTTATTCCACAAAACGGCTTATTTTCTGTGTCTTTCTCAAGTTGTGCAGAACCGCGGTCCAGCATAATCCCTCTTCGGTGCATTTTCTCAATCATGAGGTTTCTATTGTCAGCAGCTAACTACTTCTGTACTTGGACCAGTTTTCCACACGGCAAAGCCAGAACTAGCTAAGTGTTAAATTACAGATAATTGTTTGTTTTACACATTGGCTTCCACCTGCCCTTGTTCCCTTCAGCAATTGTTCTCCCTGGCAGTTTCTCAACGTGTAGATTCAGACCACCTGCATCAGAACCGCTCAGCCTCTCATTTTAAAAACGCAGCTTCCTGAACTGCTACAGAGCTCACCAAGGAAGTTCTCTCTGGTTTTGCCCAATAAAGTTGGGGAATGACTGCCGTTGACTTTCCTTGGAAGTTTCTGCTCTTTGCTTCATTGTGTTGCTGTTGTTTTGCTTTTACATTCTCCTCTTTTGAAAACATGCCACCTAAATAAATAAATGCATTTTGGTTCCCAAAGATCCCATGCTGGATTTTTAAAGATTGTACGAATCAGTGATTAAATTTGGAAAATCAATGATGGTAGAAATACAAAGTCAGAGATAACAAGATACAGGCAGATAGTAAACATGTGACAAAAAAAGGAAAATTGGAAACAACGGTAATAAAAGTCTTCAAAGGTTCAGCAAAGAGAGCTGCCAGCACACAATGGCACAATGTGGAAGACTAGCCAAGAACTGCTTGCTATAAGGCTGTACAGACAAGATACACAAGCCAGTAGAACAACAGAACATACTTGGGAAGATGAAGACGAACACAGATTTATAGAAATGGATTAAATTAAGATATAAGAGTTAGCCAGGAATACATTTAAGCTATTGGTCAAGCAATCTTACAAGTACTATAGTTTCTGTATAATTATTTGGGAGCTGAGCGCTGGGGAACAAACAAGTGAGCTCCTACAACAATGTACTTTCCAGTTCTTCCAGGCTTGTGTTTGCCTCACTCCCCCTACAGCGGTCCTACCCAGCTTTGGGTGCTTCTAACAGACATGGACTACAGTTCATTACACAGTGCATGAGTAACAGCCTTCCATAGACATCTTCTCCAGCCTCCATGATAGAGAAGGGTTGATCTGTATAAAAGAGATATCTCACTTCTTATCTCTTACGGTTCTGGTTTCCAGAGTAAGCCACAACTAATACCAAAGTAATTTATCACAGAAATAATGAGACTAAATCTGCATATTAGCATAATACTTGTAGCATGGAAAATGGATTAGATGTAGAACAGTGATTTAGACACACTAAATAGCAAAAAAAAATTCTTTACCAGTAAAATCTTATTTTAAATCCCATAAAGAAAGAAGGGTGCTCACTTGCAGAAGAAGTGGTTAAGTACCCAACAAGCTAGTTGTCTCACCTCTGCCTGCCCTCCATCACCAATCCAGGGAGCAATCAAGGTTCTGAGCACCTGGCTAATCAACTTATTCATTGGAGAGTTTTCTAGAGCAATTCCAGCCAAAGGTAAACTGGTGAAGGATAGAGTTGAATGTGAGCAGGGAGCAGGGACAAAAAGTCTTTAGGGATTAAAGCTAACACTGCTTTAGCTGTGAGTGTCACGTGGTAGGAACAGAAATCGGGGGCATTTTTAAGGCCTAATGACCATGAGATGACGTGACAAATAGACATGTTAACTTGTGCCATTCACAGGTGTTTGGTTACATACATCAGCATGTGCCATAATATACCATATTTCGAGATATAGAGGTCTTCTATAGAGTCATTACTTCAAACTAAACAGAGATGAGGTGATTTTAATATAGGCAGAATTATAAAAGAGAAACTAAAGCACACATACTAACTGAAACTCCAGCATTGACCTGGTCATAGAAGCCAGGAGCACTTGACCTCATAAATAGAAAGATTAGGAAAGACAAACCCATGCTGTCAGAGAAGGGAGACTTTCGGGAATGGGCAGTAACGGTGTAAAATTCCCAGAGTGTAAGAGTCAAGTATCACCCTTCCAGTTCGGGAATTACATCACAGAATAACGTGAGATGTGAGAAGGTAAGCAATGTGAGCTTCTTTAATAAATGAATGAAAGAAAAAGTCAGAAGAGGTAGTGTTTTGAGGGACATAAATGAATGAAGACTAAAAGCAATGGCAGTTCAACGGTACATTTCCTATTATTAATTACTATTATTATCTATGATGATGTTGGTAACTTTTTTGTCATTTACTGTAGATTGATCTGTGAGTCATTCACTGTTTTCACTGAATTTCAGTTCCACCCGCAAACATTCTTCCTCCATGAACAAGTGCCCAAACTCTCTGCTACCTTCGAACTCTAACAGTATTCAGAATTAAGGATTTATTTCTTCTTTGGCTCTATGTGAATCTCACCCCTCTGTTTTATAACCCACTAAGATCCCCAGCTGGCTCTGGAGTGTTTCACTGCTCACGGTAATAATCCTGACGTCAAAGCTGCCGGTTCATACATCTCTGATTCTGGATTCTTGTCTGTTGTATGACTTCCCTTGGATAAACGTGCACAGATGTTCTTTCACCTCAGTTAGGGTGCTGATGACAGACCAGAAAAACACAAATAAAAAGGAGAGAGACAATTTCCAGCATCTTTAGCTTAGTGAACCAATAAGTTTATTGGCGGTACATGCATAAACATGGATGACTCAAAGGAGCATGGACGACTAAGGCAGCTAGCTGTACCACTGACAAGCTGACCACAGCATATGGCAAGGACTCCCAGATGCTTAGTCCTTGAATTTCCTGCACAGCTTCCTTGCTGCTTCATTGACTGAAAGTCTCTTCTTCCTACAGTGGTTACTATTCTTCTACAACCACAACCTTGGTAAACCCTATTTCATGAGTCTTAAGACTCTCTTAGGAATAGTGTTTCCATTGAGTGATATGTCTTTATTCATGACATTATTCAATGCTCAGAAACTCATGTGTGATATTCTTTTAGTAAGACTCATACAAATTAGTTTTTCAAATATGCAAGACAAATAAACACCAGATAATTTTGAACATTTTACGTAATTAAAATGGGCGCAGAGTGTAAGCATAGAATTTGGCACATACACATCCCTGGGATGGTATTACTGCTAATGCTGTTTCCCATAGTTAATCTAAATCCAGGGTGGTTCTACTACTTCTGTCTTCCTGAAATTTGTTTTTAAAAATAACAAAGAACCACCCAAATGGGCCCATCCTTTCCATTGGCTAATAATCTGCAACCACACTGAGAGGTCTCAGAGCATCTGCCATAGACTAAACAGTTAATTGGTAGCAGACCCTCCTCTCATTCTGCCAGCACAAAAGGACAGGGAGAGGTTAGTGGTGTTTAATATGAAAGTAGAACTTCTCATGTTCGGTGGATTCACAGTGATGGAATTTTGTCATATGGTAACTAAGGAAGAAAGATGTGCTGTTTTGAAATTTTGCAAGAAGCATTTTCCAGATGGGAGAGATCTAGACTGATTTCTGTTTTGTTTATGTGGGGGAGAATTGCTACAAGAATAGGAAAATGAAAAGACAAAAGAACAAGAGCCATGTCATTGCATTACACAAAATCAGTCTAGAATGGGTTGCATTAGTAAGACACACACACACACACACACACACACACACACACAAATATGAAGGATAAATGGGACTAGAAAGAGGCTTCAAGTTTTATAGATGTTTTGACAGGTACATGTAAAAAACAGCGTTGGTCAGTTCTGATAGGAAATGTAACGTTATTAAAATCCATTACAAAGAAAATGCTAAAAGAGATAATGGCTTTAAGATTGCTTGTCTGTTAATAAAAATGCAAATCTCCATGATTGGAACCTCCGGTCATCTGACTGAAATCTGGGCTCTGAACCAATGCACTGCACTGAATCCTTAGTCCTTCAGTAATCAATTCTCAGACACTGTAATCACCTTCTGGCTCCCTATTAATTATCATCTTAGCCACAGACAGGAGCAGCAAGCCCTCTCGGTTTCACAGCACGCAGGCTGTAAGGATGCTTTCTAACCCAAGCAGTTCTGTATCCTGCAGATTTCTTCCTTCCATCTTTAGCTGAATGGCTTCAGAATCCCCAGCATAAGAGTTAGCCACGGCATTTCCAGGAATCAGTAATTAAGCTATCTACCCCAGCTGCCAGAAGCCGGATGTGACAGTGGAAGGGCAGAGTGCTGTCCAAGGCCTGGTGCTAATGAGAACAGGATGTCCAGGATTCCTGGACACTTATCTCTGTCCATCCATCCATCATCCATCCACATCTGTCTATCTATCTTCATATATGTATAAGTATGTGTATGAGAGAGTTGAAATAAAATTCTATGGTTCATATTTTAAAAGAAAAATGACGGCCAAGTTCCTCTGCCTGGTTCATCACACACTTGAAACTTTAGCTTATCCTGGGTTCCTCCATTGTTGTTTTTAATCAGTCTCATTAAAAACCTGACACTTTCTCTAAGCTTCCTCGCCTATGAATGATTTTCAGGCCTTTGCTGTATCTTTACACAATGACCGCCTGTTTTGTGTATCCACCCTTCGTGCTCTATGGTAAAAATTGTAGCGGACACATTGTGAACACCACTAAAGGACTGCAGTTTATTTACAGATTATCGCTGACTTAAGGAGTGTTCAGTTCATGTACTTCAAAATTAATTATGCATTTTTATGGTTTTGTCAAAGTTATTTATGTGTATGTTTTTTGGAATGGAATATATTTTAACTAAAATTCCTCTGTGTATATCACAGAAGTAAAGATACAGAGATGAGATTTTTGTATACTATATCACCTTGGATGAGTTCTCAAAGCTTATGCCTCCTTGTCTGCTGGTATAGATGTTCATTATTGGACACTTATCTCTCTATTCATCCACTAGCTCTCAGCTTATCAATAACTGTGTCTTGTTATTATTTCTCCAATATATACTTAATAATTTGTATATAGTAAGTACTAAATAATATATGCTAAATAAATTTAGTCATTGACCAAATATTATCAATTTATTAATACCTGGCCATGTCTTAGATATAGAGTCCTCTCTCTGATCTCTTTATTTGATTTGAAAACTGTTGTTCATTTAGTCAATACAGAGTTCATCTTGTATTTATAATATGCAATTGACTTTCTGTCCATAGCTAACATGACATGTGAGCATGGAAGACAGAGACAGTTATAATGAACATGGCAGTAGACAATGGCCACAATTTAATCACAGGAACAAAACAGTCCTCCCTAACAGAGCACCAAATCCAAATCTAAATCTGTGGATGATTTCCTAAGAAATGAAGATTTTCCTACTAGCTCTTTAAAATAAGTGAACTATCCAGACCAAGGAAAGATATGTGAAAGCAAGGAAGGAAATAATGGCAGAGTGCTCACACATGGATGTGACGTAAGAGGAAATGTATGGCTGCCAGAAGGAAGTATATGGCAAACATCAACAAGTCTTATCACCTCTAAACCCACCAAAATACACAAGTGTAGTAATAAGGAGCGGCGGCGGGGCTGCGTCCCTAACACCCCAGCCGCCTGCTTGGCTAGCTTTTGCCCCGAAATAACAACACACAAACTGTATTCATTTAAATACTGCTTGGCCCTTTAGCTTTTGCCCTTACTGGCTAATTCTAATATACCGATCAACCCGTCTCTAATAATCTGTGAGCACCGGTCTTACCGGGAAGATTCTAGGTCGGAGCTTCATCGCGTGTGTCTGCCCGGGAGCGGGGCATGGCGTCTCCCTGAGGCGTGTGCTCCCGAGAGGAAAGCTGTCGAGTCTGAGCTCACTTCCTCTTCCTCCCAGCATTCTGTTCTGTTTACTCCACCTACCTATGTCCTAACCAATAAAATGGGCCAAGGCAGTTCCTTTATTAGCCAATGACTTTCCTCCATCACACAAGCTTCATTTTCTTGTTTGTAATAACTAAAGCACAGTCTCTGATTTTCTCTCCTAATTTCTTTCTTTATTCTCTCTCTCTCTCTCTCTCTCTCTCTCTCTCTCTCTCTTTTTCTCTCTCTCTCTCTCTCTCTCGTGTGTGTGTGTGTGTGTGTGTGTGTGTGTGTGTGTGTGTGTGTGTGTGTGCTTGTGTGTGCATGTTTGTGGGAGGGCAGAGGATGATTTAGGTGATTGTGTGGTGGCCGAGGATGTCTCAGATGTTTGTATGGGGACAGAGGATGGCTTACATTTTATAACAGAATGCAGTTCAGACATCAGCTGGCTCTGGGAAGGAGCTCACATGAAACGGTCTTTCGGAATGAGCTTTATAGGAGAAAAAGAGAGTAACCATGACAGTGGCCTGGAGAGCATGATAAAGCCTTCAAGGAGGAGAGCATTAGGAGAGGTGTAGCATCATATTGGCAGTACAGGATGGAGACTTAAGCTGGGAAAGACTTTTCATCAGCAGGGACCACTTAAAGTGTGAGAGCAGGAGACATAGCCTCCACATACAGAACAAAAGAGATCCTCCGAGGAAGCTTTTGCAATTCCAAGGATAAACAGGAATTCTTACTTCTCTAGTGTTTGTTTTGTGTCTGTGTGTGTATATGGCAGGGGGATGGTGGGATGTTCTACATCATATGATTTGATCTGGATAGTCTAATGTCAGAGGATTATAAAACATAAACTTTTCTTGTATTCTTGCAATTGTAAATGGAGGAGCCAGACTCGTTTTTTCCCTTAGAGACTATATACTCAAATAGCTGAGGGTGAACAGCTGCAGGAAGCCTACTCCGTTGGGGCCAGAGGGAAGAGGAGAACAATAACAACAAGAAAAAGATAACAAGAAGAAGAACAAGAACAGCAAGAATAATAAGCAGAGCAACAACAACAGACACAGCAGCAACAAGAGAAGGTGGAAGGACTAGACAGCTCTCTAGATGGGGTGTGAGCTGAAGCTGGGGTATCATTTTTCAGACATCGTCCACCTTGCTTTTGAACAGCATCTTGAAATTCACCAAATAGGCTAGGCTGGTCAGCCAGTGGGCTTCCTCCTTCACAAAACAGGAATGACATGCAATTAAAGCCAGTTTCCTGTTCTGGGGATTAAAACAAAGGTCCTCGTGTTTGTATAGCTATCTCATTACCAGATGAACTCTCTCTCCAGCCCTCTGGTTTATTTCATAGTCTTTCACAGAGAGTTACCTGTAAATTCTTTGAAAAAAAAAATCAGTTTTTTTTTCTTTTTTTCTTTTTTTTTTATTGAGAAAAGGAAAAAAAAAAGTTTCCACCTCCTCCCAGCCTCCCATTTCCCTCCCCCTCCTCCCACCCTTCTCCCCCTCCCCCCACTCCTTTCCCCCTCCCTCTCCAGCCCAAAGAGCAGTCAGGGTTCCCTGCCCTGTGGTAAGTCCTAGATCCTCCCCCCTCCGTCCATATCTAGGAAGGTGAACATCCAAACTGGCTAGGCTCCCACAAAGCCAGCACATTACGTAGGATCAAAACCCCGTGCCATTGTCCTTGGCGTCTCATCAGTCCTCATTGTTCGCCATGTTCAGAGAGTCCAGTTTTATCCCATGCTTTTTCAGTCACAGTCCAGCTGGCCTTGGTGAGCTCCCAATAGATCAGCTCCACTGACTCAGTGGGTGGGTGCACCCCTCGTGTCTTTTGGCTAAGATCAAGTGTAGTATCTGTTCTTATCAGTTTAAAAATCAGTTTTGTAACCTTTGGTCAACAACCCAAGCCACATTCAATTTCACAGAAGGAAGCCTGATACCCTGCTCTCAGATGTGCTCCCCTCTGCTGCCATTCCAGTCAGTCTTGTCAAGCTCGTTCTTCCAGCCACTCAGAGATCACCTTTCCCCCTGAAGACATTAAAACCCTCACAACTATTCTCTTCCCCTAGATTGTTCATGCTTCCAAATAGTCTCAACACCTCATTTCATGATGGACTGGTACCCTGTGTGCAGAGTTAAAATAAACCTTTTCTTGTCCTGAGTTGTTTTTTCCTCAGAGAATTTTATTCCAGATACAGGAAATGAAAAAGGACAATCAAATTATCACTCTTTGATATTTTGCCATCTCTAGTGAACGTAATATTCCAAAGGCTAGACATTTAAAGAGTTGTGGAAAGGAAATAATGTTTTTTTTTAATGTGGGAAACCCATTTGAATTTGAGATATTGGATTAGAGTCATCACGGCTTAGTCTTAAAGCTGCTTCTTTGAGTGTTTTGTTGAATTTTGTAACTCAAGCTGAGACATTTATAGTCAATAGGACGGTCCCATGTGTATCACTGTCCTGATTCTGTGAGTTTTATTGTTTGAAACAAGATTTACTCTAGAACAACTTAATGCACTTCATTATGTCATTGTAAGATATTGGTGACCATTACCTTCATTCCTGAAACTCATATCCTCTCAATAAGGAGCCCTCGAAACAATGTAACTTCAAATCATCTGTGTGTAGAGTTAACATAATGCAAACTGAATAGTGATTCACAGAATAGAAAACCCTTTTATATTTGAGAAAGGAAAAAAACATGAAATGATTAAAGAACAGTTGTGACAGAATGTAGTATCAAAAAGTAGAGGAAAGTGACTTTGCTTGAAGCAGGGGGGTTTTTTGGATAGGCTTAGGAAAGTCATAACTCGTCATCTGTCAATTATCTTAGAAACTTAAAAAGGGGCCAAGAAGTTTATTGCAGAATAATGTCCTCCAAGTGTCACAGCCATCATCTTCATCAAAACAGCTGGAGTTCTAACAGGGAACACTCCAAATCAAGCTTGTTGACTTTGAATTTCCTTCATAGAAAGGGAGTAAATGAGTCATCAGACCTTTTTTTTTTTTTTTTTTTTTTTTTTTGTCTTAACGCCTTTGTCCTGTACTTTCCAGAAAGCTTTTTTGTGAGTCAACCATAATTGCACATGGCACTGTGCAGTTGGGAGGTGCTAGGGTATGTAGTGGTCAACTGAGGGGAACTCCATTTTTGTAGCTTCTCAGACATGCAGGCTGTGGTGAGACTTTCCTGTGACAAGCTCCCTGGGGAGCCTCCATCTCCCATTTGTCTCCTCTGTTTCCCAGGTAGTTTTTCACCTGCTTTCAAGTAATCATCATATCTGATTTTATAGACTTAGAATGTTTAGGCTCACAAATAAGGAAAAACATGCAGGATTTGTTTTTCTGAAGCTGACTTAATTTGCTCTTATAATCTCTAGCTGCATTCATTTTCCTGCAAGTGGCATATTTCCATTCTGTACGGTTGAAAAACATTGTTATCAATATGTGCCAACTTTTCCATTTCCATTATTCTGTTATTGGATATCTTGGTTGGTTCCCTAGATTAGCTATTGTGAAGAATGTAGGGATGCACATGGACTAAGTGCCTCTAGGGTATGTTGATGTGGAGTCTTCTGGATAAATACTGGAAAGTTGATCATGATAGATCTACATTTAGTTTTTTTTCTTTTCCAGAAAACCCCATTCTAGTTTTTATAGTGGATGAAGTAGTATGCATTCCTACCAGAAGTGTGTGGGTGTTTTCTTTTGCTATACTTTTTGTTACCTGTTTTCATAATTATTTCATCTTAAAGTTGTAGTCTATTGTTGAAGTCTAAAATTGAAGGAAAGCCATTAGAAACTCAATACAGAAACCTGGGATGCAATGCAGGTATTGAGTCACAAACTTCAGAAGAATGATGTCTAGATACTCCTCTCCCTCAGCTTACTTATATTGCTTCGTTATACATTCCAGGACCCCTGGCTCAGGGATGACATAGCTTACAGAAGGATGGTCCCTTTAACATCAATCATATATCAATAAAATACCTTATAGGGTTGCATAAAGTACAGCCTGATATGCGAAATGTCTATATTTACTTCCCAAATGACTCTACCTTGTGTCAAGTTGACACAAACCAACAAGCAAAAACAACATGAAAAATTACTTATTCATGACTTCAAACCCAGAAAAGACACCTTTACCAACTTTGCTGCCATGATATGATTTAGCCTTGGCTTTCTCTGAATCACAGCTTCTGTGGGCTGAGCTTGAGAAAATTCTTTCCAGAAGATTGTACCACAGTGATTCTGGTCTCTTCTTAATCACAGCTAATTTCTCAGACCCAGATAGTCATTATCAATTGTCCCAGTAAAGCAAAGGTTTTACTTTAGAAGTATTGACCTCTTGTTAATCACAGCTTGTTAATTCTACAGCTTCAGATGACAAGAACCACAGATTCGTAATTCAAACTATCACCCAAATGGTCTTTTGAGAGTCTTTGCTTCCCTTTGAATACTTACAGGCTGGGCCTGATCATCTACATCTCTTTAAGTATCCTTATCTTCTAGGCTCTTACAATAGTTATTTAAGCTCTTAGTACTCATTGGCTTTTCCTGCCGAAAGTTCTAAATTCCTTCCAGGGTCCTCACCCCACACACAAAACAACATGATCAGTTCTGTCACAACAGCAACCCACGAACCTGTTATCAATTTCTGTATTAATTTGATTTCTATTGCTATTATAAAAATACCATAACTAAAAGCAACAGTTTTGCAATTCTAGTCCATTATGAAGGGAAGTCAGGACAAGAAATCAAGGTAGGAACCTGAATGCAGAGGTTGAAGCAATGACCATGGAGGATTGTTGCCTGTTGTCTTGCTCACCATGGCTTCTCGGCCTGTTTTTGTATTTCACCAGGACCACCTGCCCAGGGATGCCACTGACCACAGTAGACTGGGTCTTCCTGTGTCCGTTATTAATCAAAAAGTGTCCCATAAGGATGCTGTATGTCAATCTGATGTGGCATTTTTCTCTATTGAGATTCTCTCTTTCTAGACCAGCAGTTCTCAATCTGTGGGTTTCAGTTTCTTTGAGGATTAGCACCTCTTTCACAGGAGTTACCTAAGACCATTGGAAAACAAAGGCATTTACATTATAATTCATAACATTAGTAAAATTAGAGTTATGAAGCAAAAAGGAAAATAATTTTATGGTTGGGAGTCACCACAATATGGGGAACTAACTGTATTAATGGGTCATAGCATTAGGAATGTTGAGAACCACTACTCAAATGATTCTTTAGCTTGTGTCAAGCTGACAAAAATCTAAGCAGCACAGCTATAAAGGGAGTGTTTCAAATTTGAAGTTAGTAAAGACACTTTTATTAAATGTCACTATATAGAAAGCACAACTTATAAATGTTGTCACAGTATCTCAAAGGAAATTGATGGTCAATTCTTATGTGTTCAATATTTTTTTCTTCCAGAAAGAGAAACTTTCCCATATCAAATATCAATTTCTATTTTCAGTTTCTTTGAAGAAGTAACTGCATACCAATCTAAGTCATCCAAAGTAAATATTAATTACATAGCTCACTTTTTCACTCTGGCTTACAGGATCTGAAAATAAAACACAAAACAAAAGCAAAACCTAGAAATCCATACACTATACACCAGAAATGTCAATACAATGTTTGGAAATAATTTCTCTTAGGAAATGGTTAGAGTGAAATACCTGAGACACTCTCATCTGTTTTCACAGGGGCTGGGGGCATAGAGCACTCACTGTGGAGACACACGCACTCACAGACTCATGTGAAACTGGAGAACTTTCCTACACTTATCTAATTTCTGTGAACATGTTATTCTGTGTTGATTCAGAGCTTCTTTGTTGCTTCAAGGATAAAAGTCAATTACAGGATTTGCCAAAGGAAGTTCTTAGGTAACATTATTCCAGAAACACAAGAGAGATTGCTTGAGGAAACAGAGAATAAAATCATTTGAAAATCAGCATTGAAAGGGACTTCCTCACAGGCGTTCCCAACCCCCTGCGAATAATTGCTGAGACCACTGCTTCTGTTTACTGGAAGCTAAAATACTATTTTCCAGGGCAGTAAAAAAGGTACTTGATTTTTGCCTGTATTTTGCTGACTTAACAATATTCTTCATGGAAATTTTCTGTTCTACAGATTTGCTTTTTCCCCTGTAGAGATGGTAACATTTTTATCATTAGAAACTACACCTCAGTCTTCCTCTGTGAGGACTTTCTGGAACTCTCTCTGGTGTTTTGTAAAGCCACCGATTCCACTTAGGCTTCTAAAATATTCCATACCCATCTCTACTGCTGTTCATTCACTTTGTGATATACAAGATGATTTCCCCTGCACTGTGATGTCTTGAAGGGTAAAGACCACTAGAACAGCTGGCTGAAGCTATGTGTTGGTGGAGCAAATAAGGTATCAACCTATCATTGGACTCATGAGTAAATTGCATCTATGTACCTTCCTTCTCATTTAAGTTAGATTTTCTCTCCAAAGGCCCTGCTTCATATATTATGAATGGTTTGTCATACATGTCAAGAGATTAGGAACATTAAGCAGGTGACAAAATCAGCAATGCACAGGGAATTTATTGTAATCAACCAGTATGTTCAGCCTTGTAATTGCTCAGAGCTTTTTTGCTCTATGATTATATTGTTGCCTCTGTGTAGCCATTCGGTGGTGTTATAATTAGTGGGTAGTTAACTGGAGGATTTGTGAGATACTGGAGAGCGTGAAACGTGTATGCAGGTTGACCATGAGCATGGATAAACTACTTAGTTGACAGTTTCAAAATGCCATTTAGCAGATCCATTCCAAACCTCGGCAAGTACTACCATTGTTTTTGTTTGTTGACTCTCTTTCTCTGAGGACCTACATGTCAAGTTGGGAGTTTAGGCCCCAGTCCCTCACATCTATTCCAGCCCCCAGGCCTGGTCTGGACTCCAAATTCCAGCAGGGCAGGTCCTGAAGCCTCCCTGGTGATGGTGACAGGACCATTCCGCAGGGTATTTAAGTGATCTCTCAAAAGAGGAACACGTGGTCTCCCTTTCTTCCTCCCCAGGGTCGCCTTCCCTTGGCTTCTCAGTTTCCCCTCGGGGCCACCCAAGAGCGCAGAACTTCCATTAAACGTGGATATTTCTTAATTCGGCTTGTTTTGATTTGGCTTGATTGGGAATTTTGCGTCGGCGGGGAGCTTGTGTTAGGAAATATTCCTAACAGTACATGTATTTTGGGAGCTAACCCCTGCCTGGAGAGAGGCCACTCAAGTTCTTACATCATTCCTTTCCCATTCCACCTACAATGCTGTGCATGCCCTTAGCTCTCACCCACATGCTAACCGGCATTCCAGTTCTCAGTTCGCTAAGGATTCTGTATTTAGAGATATAATTTATACGTAATGTTGATTCTTGAAGACAGCTCAGATGTAAGAGGTAGAGAAAAGATTAGAATACGTGAAGTATTTGTTTTAATGTAAATAGTAGTTGGTCAGACTGTTTCAAACATGAGCCATTTTGAGAGCTGAAATGAATGCTCTTTACAATGTACCTCTCTTAAACCAGGGTAGATCAAAGAGCCAAAAAGCAGACAGGGTGGAAAGAAGAGGCAAGGATAAAGGTATAAGAGAATGTATTGTTGACGCGTAAGAAATAAGAAAACTTAGAACCACACCTGCTGGGTTCATTAGTTTTCTCCTTGTTGTGAGTGTAAATATCTAATAGAAATACCCAGGGGATTTCTCCATTGGCTCATTTCCTCCACCTAGGCCCCAACCTAGCTACAACCTCTCAAATGAACGCTGTCCTCTGGAGACGAGGTAGTTCAGATGGACCTGTGGGGGACACACAATAATCCATCGCCCAAACCAAAACACAGTCCACAAAACCACAATACCATTCACAGCACCTACTTATGCTATCTATGGCAGGCTTCCTCTCTTGAGTAGGAGTGAGAAGAGAAATAGTGTGGTAGTGAAGTGACAAGGAGGGGATGCTTTCTAAATAACTAAGCTGAGGAGGGTCTCCTGAGACAGGACAAGCTGCACATGGCCATCAATGAGTGAGATATTTGGGGCCGAGAGACGAAAGATGATGCTGAAGTAGCAGAACTCACTGCTCCAATTTTATTAGACATATGACCAAATATCTAACAACTAAACTTCTTCCCTGTCTGCTCCCCCCACCATCTACTCCTCTCCTCTCTCCCTGCCCCTCCAAGACTAGACTTAAAATCTATATAAAACTAAATTGACCTTGGGCTCCTGATCTTCCTACTATATCTTACAAGCCCTACAATTACTGAAGCATATCTCCACACCTGGTTAAAACCTAGTCTTAATGGGCTGTAGTTCCTGGGAATTTTGTAAAGCCGAAATACCAATAAAAGTTATTTCATTCATACCAAAATAAAATAGCCCTAAATTGAAGGCAAGATAAGAGTGATTTTTTCTTTCTTTCTCTCTCTTCCTCTGTCTCTCTCTCTAATTAATCTTATAAGGACACAAACACATTTACAGGTACCAGATGATAAGTTTGGTGATTGTTCATAACTAAGTATAATGTAAGTTCTCAGTAATAATGTCATTTACAATTTGTTTCTCTATTTCCTGCATATAATAAATATATAAAGGAGTAAATGTGAGTAAAAGCAAATCATATCTTCTTTCTAAACCTTGCTAGGCTGGAACACAGATGCTGTTTGCTCCTAGGCTAGGGAAAAGTCATGTTAGCTCATCATTAGAGGACTCTAAAGCTACAGAGAAACCCTGTCTTGAAAAACAAAAACAAAAAAAATAAAAATAACAATAATAACAAAAATGGGAAGTTCACCAACCAGTCCGAAGATGCCTCTCTAGATCCAGTCTCTTTTTTCTAGATGAAAACTTCTTTCATCGCTCGCTGAAGGTTAATATTCAGGAGGATGCTTATATGTTTTTCTTTGGGTTCTCCTTATTTAGCCTCTCTAGGATCACTAATTATAGGCTCAATGTCCTTGGTTTGTGGCTAGAAACCAAATATGAGTGAGTACATCCCATGTTCCTCTTTTTGGGTCTGGCTTACCTCACTCAAGATAGTGTTTTCTATTTCCATCCATTTGCATGCAAAATTCAAAAAATCCTTGTTTTTTATTGCTGAGTAGTACTCTAATATGTATAAATTCCATACTTTCTTCATCCATTCTTCCATTGAAGGGCATCTAGGTTGTTTCCAGGTTCTGGCTATCACAAACAATGCTGCTATGAACATCGTAGAGCATATACTTTTGTTGTATGATAAGGCCTCTCTTGGGTATATTCCCAAGAGTGGTATTGCTGGGTCCAGGGGTAAGTTGATCCTGAATTTCCTGAGAAACCGCCATACTTCTTTCCAAAGTGGTTGCACAAGTTTGCATTCCCACCAGCAATGGATGAGTGTACCCCTTTCTCCACAACTTCTCCAACAAAGGCTATCATTGGTGTTTTTTATTTTAGCCATTCTGACAGGTATAAGATGGTATCTTAAAGTTGTCTTGATTTGCGGAGACAGAGACAGAGACCCACATTGGAGCACAGGACTGAAATCTCAAGGTCCAAATCAGGAGCAGAAGGAGAAAGAGCACGAGCAAGGAACTCAGGACCGCGAGGGGTGCACCCACACACTGAGACAATGGGGATGTTCTACTGGAAACTCACCAAGACCAGCTGGCCTGGGTCTGGAAAAGCCTGGGATAAAACCGGACTCTCTGAACATAGCGGACAATGAGGACTACTGACAACTCAAGAACAATGGCAATGGGTTTCTGATCCTACTGCACGCACTGGCTTTGTGGGAGCCTAGGCAGTTTGGATGCTCAACTTACTAGACCTGGATGGAGGTGGGGGTTCCTTGGACTTCCCACAGGACAGGGAACCCTGATTGCTTTTCGGGCTGGGGGGGGGACTTAATTGGGGGAGGGGGAGGGAAATGGGAGGCGGTGGCGGGGAAGAGACAGAAATCTTTAATAAATAAATAAATTAAAAAAGAAAAAGAAAACTTCTCACACAGCCATGACATGGTTTTACACATGTAAGTAACTGTTTGAACAACACTAAGGATGAAATCACATGTTATATATAGATTTTCCTCAGTTTATTAACCAACATTTTTTTCAATCAAGGAAACCATATACTTCATTTAGGCATTATTTATTCCTGAAGTTTATCCATTGTCCAAAATAATGCCATTAAGAAATGAAATCTTTGGAAGGTTGTGAATGTAGAACCTCATAGAGACCAAATTAATGGTCTCACGACCTTTCTACTCTATGAAGTGATGAGAATTTTAACAGACTTACTATGAAGACAGCCAGGAAGTTCTTGCTTACCTTACAGTGGTTACCCCATCAGTAACATCTGACACAAAAATAAATCGTTACTGGTAGATTATTATTAACTAGAGGCCATTCTATACTGGGATGCATTCAATTTCTTCATAATATACTTTTTGTGATCAGAACTCCATTTTGGGTATCATGTAAAATTTCTATACTTTCAGGCTCCTCTGTAATTCTGTCTCAAGATCCTGGTTTTTTATTATCTTGAGTGTGTTTCTAGAGTTTAATTTTACTTACTTATTCATTTGTTTGTTTATTTTTATTTCCTAGGATTTCATGTAATATATTTTGATCATATTCATTCCTCCTCCCATAACTCCTCCCAGATCAGTCCCTTCTTCCACATCCATCCAACTTTGTGTCTTCATCTCAAAACAACAGCCCATCACATCAATTTGTACTCTTGAGTGTATGACAATCCATTGAAGCATGGTCCCCATATAAAAGGGCACACTCTTAAAGAAGACTGACCACCCTGCCATCCATCATGGCTTTCAGTCACCACTTGCTCCTCATCTAGGAAGACACCTCTTGTCTACCTCACTTCTCCATGTAGGGATTCGTCTGTCTTGAGCTTCCTGAGGACTTGTGAATGCTGTCAGATGCTGTCAGACCTGCTGTGATTTCACATGTGCAATTGTTTTTATGTGTGCAGAAAATACTTTCCTTTGTATCTACATCTCTAGCTCCTGCAATCCTTTTGCTCTAAATTCAATTATATCCATATATATATATATATATATATATATATATATATATATATATATATATATATATATATATATATATATATTCCATGCCGAAACATGGACTGGCATTCCAGTGACTTCTGCACTGTCCATCTCTGCTGAGTCTAACATTTGTCAGTCCTGGGGTGAGGTTGATAACCTATATCTTATTATAGGATTTGCATCATTACCTCTGTAAAACAGAAGCTTTGGAGTAGCTGTGAGAGAGTTCTACCTTGGTTCATGCCCAGTATCTGCCAATTCCTGTATGTTCACAAGCTTTGTGTTATCATACAATTCCTTGGAAAGGGTTTGTTCTTGCAAGTTTGTGTACATTCTTTTAAAAAGAGATAGAAGCAATTCTTATTCTAGAGAAAATGTCTTTGGTTCTACATCCTGTTAATTCCAGTCTTCTGCCTTAGCCAAATGCCAACTCCACATTCTTGTGGCAGGTAATTTGTTTGCTTCACTCCCAGTTTCCACCTCTGAATTACAACCTGCAAACATTCTCAGTCATGAATCTGATAGTACAGCTGACTTTGTTTGCTTCTTATGACTTACAGAATTTTCCCTGACATCCAACCTTCCTTTTTTTTTTTTTTTTTGGTGCACCTAATTTCATAAGTCAAAGCCCTTAAATACAATCCATCTCTTTGTTTGTTTGTTTGTTTGATTCTGATATTTTCTATTGTTTTGTTCTTTACTAAAACTTTATTGTTTAAAAATTTTCCTTCTATTTGCCTTTGCTTTCAATTACTTTAATCCATTTCTATTTATTATTTCCTGACTGGGATGCTTCAGCTTAGAAATTTTAGTTGTAACTAAACTTAGTTGTAACTCACTTTTTCATAAGTCTTTGTACATTGTGTTTTAAATTCATACAATAGCAAATAATTTCTGATTTCTGTTATGAGTATTCATCTTTGATCAATGGCTTGTGAGCATTATTTATTGGTTTCTAATATATGAGAAGTTTAATTAGAGTTTGTTGTTAGATTTTAATTTATTTATTTTTGGTAATAAAACAGGATGCTGGGTTGAAATTCTTGGGGCATTATTGAGACTTTCTTCTTTTTTTTCTAGTCATGTTTTACATTGCTAAATGTTTGATACGTATTTTTTTCTTAATTTTATTAGTATGTATTCCTGAGGATTGTATTTATTCAGTCAATTTTCATATTTGCCACAGTTATCAAACCACACTTTTGAAGATAAAACATGAATTACCAAACTGACAATTATTGTAATCAACACTGTGTCAATTTCAGATAATTTGACTATTCCCTCATTTAATTTTTCCATTTTCAAATTATCTATTGTGGAACCATACAAAGACCTAACTCCCTTTATTGCAATATTGTTTCTCATTCATTTTTTTTTTGATTTTTTGAGACAGGGTTTCTCCGTAGGTTTTGGTTCCTGTCCTGGAGCTAGCTCTTGTAGACCAGGCTGGCCTCGAACTCACAGAAATCCGCCTCCCCAGTGCTGGGATTAAAGGCGTGCACCACCACCACCCGGCTTTGTTTCCCATTCTTAACATGGCGAAAAACTTACAAAAAAAAAAAAACACCCATAATTCTCCTTTTAAGAATTCCCAGGTGTCTTACCAGGCATGCTGATGAGGACAGCAAAGTGTTTGGACGGCTGCTGCTGTGCCACATGTCTGGGCAGAGAGTGTGGTCTGTGCATGGTCCTGTCAAGCTGCTTGTGTGTAGCTGGAGCTTGAGAGTGTGTGGCAGTGGAGTGGCTGTCAAGGCAATCACCTTGGCATGGCAGTGGCCTAATCAGGGGTCCAGTGGAAGCTTGGAACCCATGGGGGGGAAGAGCCGGGCATGTGAAAAGAAGTCACAGAGAGACATGTGTGAGAATGTCACGTAGCAGGAAGTCAGGGCATGGACTCACCTGAAGGACGAAGCTAGGTTATGGGAAGCTAATTCTGGTCGCATTTGGAGGCTGTCCATTTGTGGCATTTGGGGCTGGAAGTGGGTGGCAGCTGGAGGTTGCTATAGATAGGTTGCAAACTGAAAACCCCAGACTCACACAGAGGGCCTGGGGAGAGGGAAGAAGAGTCAGCCACCAAGGTACGTTCAGTGGCTGCAAAACCATCAGCGAGTGATGCTATGCCCCACCTTAGATGCCAGATGTAGCATTTAACTAATTATTCTTTATCAATTAAAAACTCGGGAGTCAGATAATGGGATAAGAACTAGATTATAAGAGAAACGGAAGAGAAGTGACAAGTGACCTCTTCTCAATCTCTTTGCCAATCTAAAAGGGGCAGAACTTTTCTCTCAGCCCCTCCCTACTACTTCCCATGTCTCTCTATAAGTCTTCAGTTCTCCAAAACCTCCACAGATAAGTTTATTCAGCTGGTAGCTAGCTCTGCCCTCTGATTGTAAGAAAACTTTATTGCCAATCTTGGGAGTGTCGGTGTGATCAAAATATCACACAACATTACATGCATTACATGTAATAACTCTAGTAATAGAACATGTTACTTGTTTCATTGAGATTTTTAATCTTTATTACTCTTCATGGCAACAATAGCTAGTTTGTCAGCATATAAAAATTATCAGACTACAACTTCAAATGCTGTAGTACAGTGACATAAATTCTTATTGTATATATACTGATTACTTTAAGATTTCTTTTATATTGCACACAGAGAATGAATGACTTAAATGACATTTAAACTACATCAGATTAACGATTTGTCTGGCAGTTCCTGTTTACTTCGAATTTTTAAGAGTTTTTTTCTTATTATTACAAAGGCTTTAAGAATGAATGCATTTTATTTAGAGTTATTGTTAATATCTATAATACTGGAAAAATACTTCCTATTTTGTATACTGTGAAAAATCATAAGGAATCAAAAGAGTCAAACCTAGTCTTTCTAAATGCCGACATGGAAAGAGATGCAAATAGTGAATGGTACATTATTAATCTGTCAGAATGACGGAGGTAAAAGCCTGTTTTTCAGGAAAGACACATTTCACTAGATGACCTTATATTATGGCCCTTTGCTAATTATGTTGAATTTTAATGTCTGTCTATCTATCTATCTATCTATCTATCTATCTATCTATCTATCTATCTCTTCTCATTTCCTCACTCCCTTCACTTTGAGAAATTACCAACACACACACACACACACACACACACACACACACACACACACACACACTGTAGGTCCTGAATCATTTGGTAATTAGTCTACATTCAATACACTAGCTTTAGAGTAGACAAAAATGTTGAGATTTTCAATTAATATTTTGAAGATAACAACATGCAATTAAATCTACATTTCTACTGACATTATATCTATATTTGACTTTGAATAGGGGGCCACAAGTAGGGTGCCTAGTAATAAATGATTCAACTAACATAAAAATGAGAAAACAATATTTAATTTACCCTGCCACTGAGATAAAAATGGATAATTTATTTTGGTCCCTAACAGTGGGTCTCAGATTTTTAGTTCTGCTAATCTTTTAGTCACACTTCCATATTTTTTAGTATCTTCTGGGTAACATGCCATCTGCATGGATATGAGCTGTATTTAGTGGCAGAAGATGTAACTAATATACATGCCACATGCACAAGGCCTTTGGTTTTCTCCTTAGCAGAGCTTTACTTCGCAACCAGATTTTGCTTGTATGACTTTAGGTCTTTCCTATCCATGAAACAGCCATAGACACAAAACAGGTAGCAGAATGTAAATTCTCAAATAGAATTACTAGCAGCCATGCTAATCACTGTCCAGAAAATTTGTTCATGCCATTCAGACTTGCTTGCCTCGACAACTTTACTCCGGAACAAATTATGATTATATGTCAAATTAATTTTTCTAACTTTTCAAAAGGGAAGAATCTCCTCTTAAAAAGGCTAATCAAAGTTTGTTCTATCCTGCTAGAGATGTTTATATAGGAAAGACATTAAATTATAATGTAATATTCAAAAACATGTAACTATCGGTATATTTTATCATTTTGACAGTTGGTGGATAGGATACCTTAGTGTCCCAGAATTTCTTAATCTATTTTGCTCTATCAGAAACTCACTCCACATCTATAAGAAATTATATCTCATTCATATATTATGATTATGAATTATGCCAGGGGAAAATGTTTCATCCCAGTCAGAGCTTAGAAAGCATTCTTTCATTAACTGTCTTGTAAGTAGAATAGAAGAAGGCAGAATGAACTGATTTTGACTTTGTTGATCTCAAATGAGTGTGGGTATAACTTAGGTGGTGATTGATTCTTCTCCATTAACTCTATCAAAGAAAGCAGGCTGCTGTCCTTAAGGGTGGAAAAATGAGCCACAAAGAGATAAAGCAATGTAGCAACTCTCAAGTGAAAAAGGCAGTGAGATGGGAAAGCAGCCCTCAGACCAAGGATATGCAACCAGAGTTAGCATTGTGTGTCAGCTGCTAATACCAAGGAGACTTGTCCAACTTTTGTGTCTGGCTTTGGGAAATCTCTCCTATTCTGGACTCAAAATTCAACATTAAGGCATTCGGTCCATATGAGAAAAGCCACCACCAAGCAATGGCAGTTCTAACCTTAAAGGGATAGATGTGGCTCATGCAGTCAGTTCTTTGAACTCATTTTACATAAAGCATAATTGAATACTATAGTAATTTCATTAACCTTGTCATATTGTTAGCTCAGAAAGAATGTAATTTAATTTTCAATTTGGAATTTTAACATTGGTGGATGATGAAATATTGCAAATGATATAATTCATTCTAAACATGTTAAATGTTTGTGAGAGCCTGGGAACAAAAGTGGGTGCTAAGGTTTAAAAAAATAACAACAGTAAGTTAGAGTCTATGATCTAAAGGAATTTTCAGGTACATAACTCATTCCACATTCAGAACTGTCCTGAGTTAGGAGGGACTTCTGGGCACAGCGGAGAGGAGGGCAAGCTTCACTGGGGTTCTTCTTTTTGTAGTTTATCTCTCAACTGAAATACCCAGTATCTCAAGAAGGCACAAATAGCAAATATGTCAAATATTCAGTTGTTGAATTAAAGAGGCATAGCCCAAATACAGTGAGAAAGAGATTAAATTTTAATTTAATTTTCAAATTTTATTTTATTCTTGCAGTCTAGTCTTGCTTTGTAGTACTTGTGGGTCTGGGACTCACCTTGTAGCCTGGTCTGGTCTTACATACAGTGATTCTCTTATCTTAGTCTTTGATAGGCTGTGATTACAGATTGATAATGTTAGATCTGAGCAGATGTAAATTAATTCCTGTCATGATACAAGCATTAAATCAGCAGTTCAAATAGGATTTCTTTGTACAAATTGTTACTATAATTTATGCAACTAAGTGCTTACTTAGTTGCATAATCAATTACTTAGTTGGAATCACTTAGATTGATTCCAGTTTTTTTTTTCTTTTCACACTGAGACTCACTGTATATCCCAAGCTGGCTTTGACTCCAAAATAGCCTAGATCATCCTCTAGTCTGTGGTCTTAATGCTCCAGCCTTTACAGTGCTTTGACTTCCAGTCTCTCTCTCTCTCTCTCTCTCTCTCTCTCTCTCTCTCTCTCTCTCTCTCTCTCTCTCTCTCTCTCTCTCCGTGTGTGTGTGTGTATGTGTGTTTGTGTGTGTGTGTTTAGTTTTTGCAGGTCTTAATATGGTCCAGGTATTAATTCCCTATATTAAGTATAGATAACAGATATTTTTCTTTATTCTGTGGAATATGTGTAGACTTGTTGACAGTTATCTTTGCAGAGAAGAAGCTTGGATGCTCATGTAACACCTTTTGTCACCCTTTGGATGTATTTTCTGTACTACTTAAAACTATTTAAATGTTCTTGCCTATATCTTGAAACACTTTTTTTTTTTTTTACTTTAAAAGGCTTTCAAAACTTCGGGCTGATTTTGAAAAAATAAGAGCTATGGATGTATATATCTTCTTTTAAGGGTGAACATCTTGGATCATTTTAGAAAGTATACCATTTTTTCACATTATATATTTCATTTTTTATGAAATGTTACTGATTCATTTTATTCATGAATGCCCATATTTCTAAACACAAACATATAATTATGAGTGTTATATTTAGGCATACATTGAAGGGGGTCTCTGTAACCACTAGGGTTGAACTACATGAGATAAAATGTCATTTTAAAATGATTCAGCAGCCAGTGTTTCAAACTTCAAGAGACTAACATCTGGTAGTTTATTTTATACATGTTTGAGTACAGTACAATCGGGAAAATTTCCTGGTGATAATTATTTCAATCGCATATGTACAGCAAAGCTTAAGACATGACTACACCTAAACTTCTGTAATATATGTGACACCTTCCATAAAGAGAGGTTCTATAGATTAACTGAGGGTCTGGGGCAGCCAATGTGGCATGGACATATAGATAGTGCAAAGGTCACCAGGCTACTGACCACTTCTTGTCCCAGCTTTCTGAACAGAAAACGGATTATACACCTCTCTATTTGAAGAGACAACCCCTGTTTGTTAACATTCCTGGTTTCCCTAGTGCTTGTCTATGACCGTACATATCTCCTACAATATATAGTGGAAATGTGCATAGTCCAACTTGATCAGGAAAACAGGGCTGACATATTCCTGTTGAATGCAAATTCTACAGTAGTCATAAGTAAACAATGGATTTTACATCGTACATGTAGACTAGATATCATCAAGGATAGGACAATGGGAAAAATGAGTTAGAAAAGCTATGAAGTCTCAAAGGTACAAGTTACATTATTATTGTCACTTAATACACATGTGAGCTTTCATAAAGCAAATACTCCTTCATCGATCACATTGATTTTCCTTTTAAAATACCCTTTTTCTTGAGTTCTCAGTAGTCCTCATTGTCCGCTATGTTCAGCGAGTCCGGTTTTATCCTATGCTTTTTCAGACCCAGGCCAGCTGGCCTTGGTGAGTTCCCGATAGAACATCCCCATTGTCTCAGTGTGTGGGTGCACCCCTTGCGGTCCTGAGTGACTTGCTCGTGCTCTCTCTCCTTCTGCTCCTTATTTGGACCTTGAGTTCGGTTCTCCAATGTGGGTCTCTGTCTCTGTCTCCTTTCATCGCCTGATGAAGGTTAATATTCAGGAGGATGCCTATATGTTTTTCTTTCGGTTCACCTTCTTATTTAGGTTCTCTAGGATGACGAATTATGGGCTCAAAATACCTTTTTCTCAAGAACAATGGCAAGGGGTTTTTGATCCTACTGCATGTACTGGCTTTGTGGGAGCCTAGGCAGTTTGGATGCTCACCTTACTAGACCTGAATGGAGGTGGGTGGTCCTTGGACTTCCCATAGGGCAGGGAACCCTGATTGCCTTTGGGGCTGACTAGGGAGGGGGACTTGATCGGGAAAGGGGGAGGGAAATGGGAGGCGGTGGCAGGGAAGAGGCAGAAATCTTTAATAAATAAATAAATAAATAAATAAAAATATAAATAAAATAAATAAATAAAATACCCTTTTTCTCTGTGGGGAAGGCACCGCATCCTGTATTTTATGCAGTTTTATTGCATGTTTCTATGTATACGTTTTTATTGTCCTATATTCTCAATGACTCTTGTTGAACTTCCCAAATCCAAGTATGGGTATCTCAGGATCTTTTCTATTTTATACTGTATCTGTTCTCGCATTTTTCTTTGTTCTTTTTTTCCCCTCTGGTTTCTTGGGCTATGGTTTCTTTATAGCTTTGGAGCCTGTCCTGGAACTAACTCTGTAGGCCAGCTGGTTTCGAACTCACAGAGATATGACTGCCTCTTCCTCCCAAGTGTTGGTATTTAAAGGCATGCACCATCACTACCCAGCGATTAATTTTTCTATTGTGTTTTTGTACTTAATATATCAAATAACTATTTGCTTAATTTCTCCTATTTCTCTTTTGTATTTTTATCTTCTTATGTTTTTGCATTGTATTATCTTCTTATGCATTATCTCCTTATATTTTTGCATTGTATTCGGACTTCTTCACTCTAGACATTTTTTAATTGTGTCAAACATGGTAGCTCACAAAGTTCCTTCGCAATTATTTTCTATTCTAAATAACATTTCTATTCAGTGGAGATGATAGTACTTTGAAAGCTTCAGAATTCCCGTAATTCTTTTTCTAGCCCTTAAAAAAGCATTGAGAGAATGCCTTCATGTTCTGATTATGAAGATCTGCCATCATCAGTACTATGAGGTATGATTGTATTTTTTTCTCAGTGATGCTTTTATACTGTATCTTTATTTTGATTTCACATTTGAACTTCTGGTAATTAAAGCTTGCTTGAGAGATTATCTATACTTCTTTGATGAACCTAGAATAAATTCCAACCTAGGAACCTTGTCTTGTTTGTGTGCATATATGTTTTGCATTTTTGTGACTGTACTACACATATATGTGGGTACTTATACACTGTGTGTATGTAGAAATCTGAAGCTGAACTTGGGTATCTTCCTAGATCATTATTTACTGAGACACAATCTTCCATTGGACTTGGACATGCCAGTTCCAGAGATCTTCTATTTATGCCTGTAGGGTATGGGGATTATAAGCCTCTACTATGCCTGCCAGATTTTTAAGTGAGTTCTGGGGACCAAGACTTTGGCCATCACACTTGCAAGGGCAAGCACTTCATTTACTGAGTCATTTCCTTAGCTTCCTTAGAACTGTTTAAACTAACTTACCAGACTGGACTTTCTTTTAAGTAATTCATTAATTTAAAAAAGAAAACAAATACTCTTCTTTTATTTTACATACTAATTCCAGTTCCCAATCCCTCCACTCCTCCCATTCCCTCCACACACCCTCCCACCCCATCCCACCCTATCCATTCCTCAAAGAGGGTAAGACACATTGAAGGTCAGGCTCTCTGTACTATATCTAGCCTGAGCAAGGTATCCATCCAAAGAGAAGAGGTTCCAAAAAAGCCAGTACAAGCAGTAGGGATAATATCTGGTGCTTCAGCCAGTGGCCCTACAATCTCCCTAGTCATACACTTGTCACCCACATTCAGAGGGACTAGTTTGGACCTATGCTTATTCCTTCCCTGTCCAGCTAGAGTTTGTGAGCTCCCATTAGCTCAGGTAAACTGTTTCAGCTGGTGTCCCCATTATGATCTTGACCTCTTTGCTCATATTCTCACTCCTTTCACTCTTCAACTGGACTTTGTGATCTCAGTCCAGTGCTCCGATTCAGATCTCTGCCTCTATTTCCACCAGTTGTTGGATGAAGGTTCTATGGTGATATTTAAGATATTCATCACTCTGACTATAGGGCAAGGCCAGTTCAGGCACCCACTCCTATGTTGCTTATTGTACTTGTGAATTCCTGGGAATTTCTCTAGTGCCAGGTTTCTTGCTAGCCCCATAATGCCTTCCTCAATCAAAATATCTCTTTCTTTGTTCTAATCTCTGCTCACTTTTAAGTGGATACTAGCTGTAAAGAAAAGGATAACAAGCCTAGAGTTCATGATCCCAGAGAAGCTAAGTAACCCTAGGAAAAGCATCCATAGATCCACCTAAAAAGGGGAAACAGACAAACTCTGACAAAATTGGGAACATGAGGGTTGGGGAAGTAAGGGGAACAGACAGGGAAGACAAGGGGAGAAGGGGAGAGGGGAGAACTGGCAGCAACAGGATAGTTGAGATGGAGGAAGGCCAGATTGGATTTTTTAAAGTGATAAATAGATTTATGAATTTGTTCCTCAAGTCTGTGCATTTATGAGATTGTGATCAGAATGTTCAGAGGAGATTCTCATGAACGCTCACTCAAAACATTGTGAGTGCAGGCCCTTGTCTCAACTTCACCCTTCAGGGAGGCTTTCAGCTGACTGACCCAGGGAGCTGCTGCTCAGAGTCCTGTAGCATACAGAAGTTTCTGGCTGACTGTGATTTCTTTAGAGTTTAGACTTTGTCTCCTATCTACTCTTGTAGCCATGGAAACTGACACTGCAGACAGCCAGAGAAGACAGATGGCCCCAGTGTTCTGCCCCATTTTGAATTTGCATCATTTAGTATTTCTGAAGCCTTCTTCTGGTTATCACTAACACAATCATGTTAGAGCACAGCAATACATATTCGATCTTACTTTGTCCACAGTGCAGTTTCTCTGAGCATCTCATCAGCATTCTTTCTTGGAAACAGAGAGTCTGATGAAATGAATTTGTAGCATTGAGTTATACCCTTGGGAGAGCTAGTGTTTTTTCTTTTTACCATTAACCCTATTCCTTTACCATAACAGTCATCAGTTGCAAGATGATATGCTAAGTGCATTACTGAAAGATCAGATGAATAAAGGAAGAAAGTTTCCCCTGAGCCCAGTGTGAATTTTCAGGTTAGAATCTGAAAAAAAAAATCATAAAAGAGTTTAAAGTTCATAATATACTTTGTATTTTTATTTGATGATGAGCATCCCTGATACACCATACATTCACAAGATTGTGCTACATATTTTTCAGAAAGAGGTACTATGTCTAGTCAATTCTATCATCCCAGGAGGAAATCTAAATGTACTTGTTAATATTTTATATATAGAAATAAACAAAAAGACTCAAAGATCAGCAATGATTAATGACTTGCTAAACTTGAATTTCATATTTTATATAGGATATAGAACAAAAGCATCCACAAGTAAATGAATCAATTTTGAAATTTGTTGTCACATAAACAGCTGTACATTTATTGGTTTTTCAATATAATCAGAAAATACACTCTTTCTCTGAGATTTAATACTTCTGATGGATAAGTTCTTTTCAACAATTTATTTTGCAAGTTTATGTATAAAAAGTTTTTGCTGCATTTCTCTTTTAAGTTATTATATAGTGAGTGTTTGCCTTTGGTTTTAGCTGTGCCTGCAAACTTGGAAATTTATATGATTGATGGCGCTAAGACATCCTTTAAAAATATTTATTTTGGCTGGGCAGTGGTGGCGCACGCCTCTAATCCCAGCACTCGGGAGGCAGAGGCAGGCGGATCTCTGTGAGTTCGAGTCCAGCCTGGTCTACAAGAGCTAGTTCCAGGACAGGAACCAAAAGCTACAGAGAAACCCTGTCTCGAAAAATCAAAAATAAAAAAATATTTATTTTCGCAGCTCACACAAGTCAGAAGAACAGGTGAGTGTCTGCCTGCCATCTGAAGTACACCACTGAGTAGATTGGGTTCCCAAGGACCAATCCCAGTACCAACCCCCATCTCTCTTCCCAACACAATCATACAGTAGAAGAAAGATTTACCAGTCAAAGAAAATGTTAAATATAAAAAATGCCTAACACAAACATCTAGGAAACCTGGGACAATATGAAAACATCAAACCTAAGAATAATAGGAACAGAAGAAGAATCCCAGCTCAAAACCCCCCAAAATATATATAACAAAATTATGGTGGAAAATTTATCTAGCCTAAAGGAGAATGTGCCTATAAAGATCCAAGGCACTTACAGAACAATAACTAAATTGGGTCAAAAAAGAAATCCCCCACCACATAATAATCAAAACCCTAATGTACAGAACAATGCAAGAATATTAAAAGCTGTAAGGAAATATGTCCACATAACATGTGAAGGTAGTACTATTCTAATTGCTCTTGCCTTCCCAACTAAGACTCTAAAAGCCAGAAGGGCTTGGAAAGATGTCTTGAAGACTCTAAAAGACCAAAAAGACTAACCCAGACTATTATACCCAGCAAAACCTTCATTCACAAGAGATGAAAAAAATAGATATTTTATGATAGAGACAAATGTAAGCAGTATCTATCCACAAATCCGATGCTACAGAAGGTAGTAAAAAGAAAACTCCAACCCAAGGAGGTTAAGTACACCCATGAAAACACAGGCAATAAGTAATTTCTTATCAGCAAAACACAAAAGAAATATGCACACCACCACCACCATCAGCAAAGTAACAATAATTAATAATCATTTGGACATTAATATCTTTCAGTATCAACGGACTCAGTTCCTCAATAAAAACACAGGCTAACAGAATATATCAGAGAACAGAATCCATACTTCTCTTGCATGCAAGAAATATACTTCAAAACTAAAGGTAGACATTACCTCAGAGCCAATGATTAGAAAAATATTTTCTAAGCAAATGGACACAGAAGCAGTCTGGTATAGATAACAAAATAGACTTCATACCAAAATTAATAAAAATAAATAGAGAAGGAGATTGCATATTCATCAAAAGAAAGATTCACCAAGATGATATTTCAATTCCTAACATCTATGTTCCAGTTGTAAGTGTACCCACATTTGTAAAAGCCTAAATTACACACCAATACTCACACATTAATAGTGGGAGACTTCGACACCACACTCTCACCAATGGCCATGTCATCCAGACAAAACCTAAGCAGAGGAATAATGAAGCTAAGAGATATTAGGAATCAAATGGACCTAGTAGATATCTATAGAACATTTGAGCCAACTACACATTGTTGTGGGAGACTGCTCATTTGTTTCTGGTCACTAAAACCCGAACAATCACTCAGAGACTGTATTATTTGCAGTATTGTTTGGCCAATAACTTAAGCATATTGCTAGCTATCTCTTATATCTTTGGTTAACCCATTTCTATTAATCTGTGTATCTCTACATGGCTGTGGTTTACTGTCAAGGGACCGGTGCTTCTATCCCAGTGGATATTAGCAGTAAAGCCAAGGATAATCATGCTATGGTCCACAGAGTCAGAGAGGCTAAACAACAAGGAGGGATTAAGGGGGCTACAAAGATCTCCCTGGGAAGAGGAAATAGAATAGATTTTATGGATGAATTCACAGTGGGTGGAGTTGGGAACAGGAGGGATCAAGTGGGGTCAGAAAATTCTGGGAGAAATGACCAGAATTTGGGGGATGAGATAGAAACTTAAGGTAATGGAACCTCCATGGAATCTATGAGAGTTACCCTAGCAATGACTCCTAGAAATGGGGGCACAGATTCTGTGCTGGCCATCTTCTCTAACCAGGCAAGACCTCAAGTGGAGTGATTGGGACATTAATAGAGCCACAGAAACCTTGAACTACAGTTTCTCATGCCTGCAGCGTGTTCTGGGACAGGAGTCTAGCAGAATCGTCATTAAAGGGACTGGAGAGATTTCATCCAGCAGCTGATTAGGCAGAGGTCAGGGAGTCCCACTGAGGAGTGGCAGGAAGGACTGGAGTACGAGAGAGGTCAGGGATACCACAAGAACACGGCCAGCAGAATCAACTGACCCAGGCTGATGGGAGCTCTCAGTGATCAGGGAACATGCAGGTGTGTTAGGTCTTCTACAAATTAGGTTATGGCTGAAAAATTTGGTCCTTCTGTGGGATTCTCAGCAGTGGAAGCAGGAGCTCTCTCTGACTCTTCTGCCTGCTTATGGGACCCTTTACATACTATTGGGTGGCCACGTCCAGCCTCAGTGTGATGACATATGCCTGATCTTATTGCAGGGTATTGTGCTGTGTTTTGTTGATGTCCCCTAGTGACCTGCTCTTTTCTTAGGGGAGGCAGAGTGGGAGAGATCTGGGTGAGAGGGGAAAGTGGAGAAAGGAAAAGACATCAGGATATAATATATGTGAGAAAAATAATATATATTTATATATTGTTTATGCTGTGTATCTGTATGTCACATGTGTGCAGAACACACAGAGGCAAAAGAGGGTATTAGATCCCCCTAAGCAGTCATGAAAGGTTGTTGTGACCCAACTAAGATAGGTGTTAGAAGGCAATTTTGAGTCCTCTAGAGGAGCATTATGCACCCTTAACTGTAGATCCATCTCTCCAGACCTCTAAACATCCTTAAATCAGATCTAAATTCCAGGCTAGCCAATAACATCTACATATAAATCTAAGCCTTCTCAAAATTGTAAATGTTTAAAAACATATGACATAGTCTGTCATGGAAGGTCCATGAGAGCTGGAGAGGCTTTAAAGAGAGAGTTCTGTGGGCACATGCACGTGTCAGTTCCACCATACCTCAGGGTAGGAGGCACCATTCTCACAAGAATGGTTCTAGGAATGGGAGAGATGCTATCTAGAGTGCCACACTAAGACTGCCTTTCAAAGGGCTGACTCATAATGGTGAAGAGTTTGTGAGAGGAACATGGGGCTAGTTAGCACTGTGAGTGCTTCAGCAGACTACCATGCTAGAGCTTGTGGAGTTTGGTACCACACATACTTGTATTGAGGTTCTGATCTCTACAATTTCCAAAGCTACATGAGCACGGGACGCTACCATCTCCTATCCTTAATTATCCTTGCATCCATGCCATGAGCATAATTTTAGACCTTTGTACAAAATGATCATGAGAAACTGTTGTGAAAACTGAGGTGAAGGTGCTCACTGAGACCCTTCCACACACAGAGTTCTCAGTTTTAAAAGTGTCCTAGTGAGCTTTGCACAAGGCAAATGAAAGTGTCTTGAAAACACTCAAAGCTATAAAAATGCCAATACTATAATCTTAGTTCAGCTGTTCAGAGGGTGAAAAATGTTTTAGCTTGTCCATAAACTCATGATCAACGAAGAAGATATTTTTTTCTTTAAATATATACTGAAATAGTCATTGTCATTCTAGCCATCAATGTCAATTAATTTTTAAAGAAGATTCTATGTGTTTGCCATTATAATGTAGATTGAAATCATAAAACATATCTGGGGCTGGAGAAATGGCTCAGCGGTTAAGAGCACTGCCTGCTCTTCCAAAGATCCTGAGTTCAATTCCCAGCAACCACATGGTGGCTCACAACCATCTGTAAAGAGGTCTGCTGCCGTCTTCTGGCCTACAGGCATACACGCAGACAGAATATTGTATATAGCAAATAAATAAATAATTAAAAAAAAACATATCTGGGAAACCATATCTGACTGAGGAAATAGATATGGAAGTTGAAAAACATGCCACAAATGAGACCATGAATTCTCAAGGAAAGACATAAAATATTTCAACACAGGCCATACAGAAAGGCTTTAAGAAACTGCTGACTTCCAACCAAGTCTTGCAATAAAATCAGTAGTCACCTGGCATGGGAAAATGATCACAAGCCAGCCTATGTCTCATCCTAAACAATGACAGGAAGATTAGAACACATTGTGCTTGGCAGAAACCAGACACCTTATGGGACTGGAGATTAGAGTATGAAAGATGGAACTGGCAATGAGACAGCCCAGCCATCACCATGTTTGTGCCCAATGCTCTTCTTTGGACTTGGGCTCTGAGAATAGATGCCATCCCCCCAAAGCATTTCTGGAACAAGGTTTTCATTGTTTACATGGTGTTTCAGCATTCTACCCCAATCCACACAAATTCTTCTTGGAATCCAGTCATAATCAGATCTGCTTTACATGAAGGAAAGTTAAGATTGAGGGTAGAGTATGGGAGATGAGTTTTGCGGTCTTTCTACTTTAAAACAGCAATGGTCCCAGTTACTGCTTGCTGCTGTTATATATCCATGCAGTCTTCAGGCAGTGTTGCAGGCAGGCATGTTTAAACGTTTCTGAAGTCAATAGCACATGTAGGATCCTAGGAAGAGTTAATAACATTTACTAGCAAAAGACACAGATAACTGGGGATAAGGTGGTAATTCTAAAATTGCCTGGATTAGAGTTGGACCCTGACGTTATTATTACAATGATTTTGCTCCAAAGAGTCTAGAATAATTCATCCAGTATTTAAATTTCATTTTGTTATACACTGTCAAAACACACGGCACCTTTGGGTTGGAACTTCATAATAACATAATAGAGATTGCAATGTTCATTCAGTATAAATTAAGCCATTCTTTAGTGGTACTTATCACTGGCTTGAAATCATGTTTTGCAGGATCTATAAACATTAGAGCACTGTTTTTTTCTAGAGTTTAGATGTTTTTCTCATCATCGATCCACAGGGAACAATATTTTATATTCAGGTTAATAAATAATAAAGAATGGCAAATTTGAATGATAACAAGTTATCAATTAAGCAGGGAGAATCCATTTCCTTATGTAGTATGCCGTCACTGAATGACCATATCATGGAAATGATGTAGGAACACAGACAAACGTCCCTGATGAGACATCATAGGAGAACATCTATTCACATCTGCTTTGTAACTACCAGTGTGAAAGTAGCAAGAAAACAGCCAAGGATCAACAGAGAAATGCATTTGTTTGATAGGAGAGGACACACTTCTTTAATTTTTATTTTATAATCCTATATTTATAATCAACATTCACAAATCAACCCTTATTGCAGATGTTGATTTCCCAGCTTGATGTGGAGGTCTGAGATGTTCTGAAATGCTATATAATGTTCCTAATCAAATGAGAAGCTCCATCTTCACTTGGTATTCCACATACTTTCACCTGAGAATAAATTCTTTACACATGTGCAGTGAGAGGAAGTTACAGGAGAGGTAGGGAGATGTTATAGTGGATTCTGGGTCGGTATGGGGCCTCTCAGAGGAGAAATTTGCTCCTGTAGCGTGCACTTTCAGAGTTGACATGGAAAAGATAGCAGCCTTGATATTTCACTATTTTCTGAGAAATCTGGAAATTAAAAATTATGTCTAGCCTGAAAGATTTCTGGGAAGATGACTGAACATTCATTGTCCACTGTGACAATAGGACCAGGTTCAAAGGGAAGCAGGAGGTGCACAGAGACATCAGAGGAGACACGACTCCAACAGGCACAGAAGAACCAAGGCTGGAAGGTGCTGTGCCTGCACACAATATGGAAAACTAAGATGGGTAACTGATAATTTGTGATTCCTGAGAAGATATGTCTATAGGGCACTGTGAGAAACTGGGATGCATTGGCATTCTGAGAGCATCCTGCCTCTCTGGACACAGCTGTGAGTACTGATCATGCCGTGACTGTGAGGAAATGCACGCAAAGCCGTGATTCTGCCTAACTCTGTGCCACTGTTACACAGGGCTGAGTTCACTGACTCCACCTCTGCTGACACCCTCGAAGGGAAGGGGGTCTGCAACATTGTCCAACAACAGGAGTGTAATCACCTAAACATCTGAAGGTAAAAGAAGAAATACAACTCATTCATATTCTCACTATTAATATAAGAATATTTATTTCTATAGCCATCATCACCACCATTTATCATTGGTTTATTTATTTGATAATAGCCATCTGGATGTAATGTGATGGAACCTGCGTGTAGCTTTTATTTTATTTCCTCAGTTGCCATAGTTGTTGAACCTGTCTTGAGGTAATTATCAGCTATTTTGCAGTTCTTTTGAAAGATATCCATGAAATGTGTGTGCCGAATCATTGAATGGAGCATTTTGTGATATGTAGACTCTAAAGAAAAGTAATTGAAGACTACATGGGACTGGAAGTGGGTCATTAGGGAAGAGGAAGGATGTTTACAGAGATGGAGATGATGGAGGATTAAGAGAGGATACATGTGATTAAATTATGTAATTTGTAGAAATGAAATCGTTACAGTGAAATCCATCATTTTGTACAATTTATATGTGCTAATATTTTAAAGAGTAGAAGAATTATTTTCAAACACATTTTAGTTTTGTAGTTGTTATAAACTGACATAGAAAATAATTAATTCACAGAGGATCAAAAGTCCTGTCCTCTTACAGTGGCTCTGTGCACACCTGTTGAAAAGAGTTCAAAGTTCTGTGTTGGGTTAAGGTTGCACTACTGAACATGGTGGCGTGACTGCAGAGGCTCACAATTTAGCTCCTAGAATGATGCTGTTCACTGTTGGAAGAAAACCCAAGAGCTTTGGATCTTCTGTTGCTGCCACTTTCCTGTGCTGTAGATGGAACTTGAATTTGCAGCTGTGAGATGCGTGTGCCAACTACACATCACAGCTTCTCCTCAACGTCCTCTCCGGGCTTTTCCTCTTGCTTAATTATAGAGGAGCCGGCTGTTTTCTTCCTCAAAGAGACAACTCTTACAAGGCATGGTAAGTGATTTGGTGCCCTTGCCAAACGCACTTAGTGTACCTGACATCACACAGTTGAAGCTGACAGCTCCTTTGAGTTTCATGCTCTCCTCAGATACACATGCTACAATCGGTCCCCCAGGGCTGTTGTCTCTTAACCTTAGCATGAACACAGCTGCACAAGCGTCTCCTGCTGCACGACAAAGCAGGGACTTACCAGGAAGCAAATAATGAGAGCTAACTATAGACAACCCCCTCTAAGTAGGAACAGATTATGTAAGTTTTAATGAAGACAATTTCATGAGAAGACACGCATAAAGCAAAATTAACAGAGTAGGAGAAAGGAAAAGTTAAAGTTGGAAGACAGATTTATGCCAACACATGCATAAAAGCATGTCAATAAACACAAAGAAGAGAAGATAACAACACACCATGGCCCGTCTCAAACCTATAACTCCTGTCCAATGTAAACCAAAGACCTTTAGAAAGCTAAAATGTCAGAACTAATTCAGAATTACAATATTTAAAAGAATCAATAACCAGGCATAAGCAGATGAGTGAAGTAAGGAAATCAATTCAAGGCCCAAATGATCAATTTACTGAAGACAAAAAGTTAGACATTTGCAAAATTATTATTAAAAAATCTATAGATGTAAAAATGAGCAAGGAACTTGAACAAAAATTAGTCAAACATAAATTCTAAAAATGAAAGAATCAACTAATCAAAAATACATCAGAAAGGATCATCAACACATAAGACCAAGCAGAGGAATGCATTTCAGGGATGGTGAATTATGTCAAAACAATAATGTTTATTAGGGGTAAAAATGAACATTACTCATATATTCACAAATCAGGGTTACAGTCAAAGGACAAAATCTAAAAAGCCAACGTATAGCAGGAGAAGCTGTGAGAAAACAGGCAATTTGCCATATGAAATTAAGTCACAAACCAAGAGCAAAGAATCAAATCCAAACACAGGGGACATTTGAAACTCCAAACAGGCATGGCCAGAAAAGAACTTCTTCAAGGCACAAAGTAAAGGAATAGTATGAAATGCTGTAAGAAAAAATCCCTGATCCCATAAAAAGGCAGAGATATTAGAATAAGAGCAGAACTTTTATCAGGAACTCAAAAGCTCAGAGAACATGGAATGATACATCATTTCAACTACTGAAAGTTAAATTTGTCAACCAAAGTGACTATACTTATCTCTTGAGTTTGATGGAGAAATAACATTTCAAACAAGCTCAAATTTGGGCAATTTATTATAAGTAGCAGTGCAGACTTTCCTGATAGAAACACTCTATGTAGAAGAAGAAAGCGGTTTCAACCACAAGAGTACAGGAAGAAATGCGGTTCCAAGAAAGAAAAGCACAAATAAAGAATACCAGGAAGGAATAAATCACGATGAACATCTCAAATGTGCAGATGCTTAGTACTAACAGTGAAGAGTGGTGTCAACTACCAATAGCCCAAATTACTAGAGTGTTATTTGACAAAATTTTAAGAAATATCGCGGACAATGAGGACTACTGAGAACTCAAGAACAATGGCCATGGGTTTTTGATCCTACTGCACGTACTGGCTTTGTGGCAGCCTAGGCAGTTTGGATGCTCACCTTACTAGACCTGGATGGAGGTGGGGGTTCCTTGGACTTCCCACAGAGCAGGGAACCCTGATTGCTCTTTGGGCTGATGAGGGAGGGGGACTTGATTGGGGGAGGGGGAGGGAAATGGGAGGCGGTGGCGGGGAAGAGACCGAAATCTTTAATAAATAGATAAATTTAAAAAAGGAAATATCAAACCACTCACAATAATAATCTTATCAACTTACCAATTAACTGAGACAGACAAAGTGTTGTATTAAGAGCGGCAGGACTGCGTCCCCAGCACCCCGGCCACCTGCTAGCTTATGCGCTGAAATAATTACACAGACACTGTATTCTTTTAAACACTGCTTGGCTCATTAGCTCTAGCCCTTACTGGCTACTTCTGATATCCTGATCAACCCATTTCTTTTTCTTTCTTTCTTTCTTTTTTTTTTTTTTTTTTTTTTTTGGTTTTTCGAGACAGGGTTTCACTGTGGCTTTGGAGCCTGTCCTGGAACTAGCTCTGTAGACCAGGCTGGTCTCGAACTCACAGAGATCCACCTGCCTCTGCCTCCCGAGTGCTGGGATAACCCATTTCTAATAAACTGTGTAGCACTGGTCTTACAGGGAAAGATTCAGCATGTCTGACCTGGCGGCTTGCTTCATCGCATGCATCTGCCAGGGAGAGGGGAGCATGGCCTCTGCTCCAGAGAGCAGAGCTGTCGAGTCTGAGCTCACTTCCTCTTTCTCCCAGCATTCTGTTCTGTTTACTCCACCCACCTATGTTCTAACCAATAAAATGGGCCAAGGCAGTTTCTTTATTAGCCAATGACCTTCCTCCATCAACAAAGAACTAGAGAGATGACTGAGCAAATAAAGGCACCAGCTGCTCTTTCAGAAGACCAGGGATCCACTGCACACATGATAGTCTGCAATGCCAGTCCACTGGACTCACCATCTTTTCCTGGCCACCTTGGGCACCTGGCCTCCACATGGTGCAAAGACATAGATAAATCACACACATAAAATAAAACAAAAGTTGAAATGATGCAGACTAGTTAGGTGGATTTAAAATTAAGATACAACTACCTCTTGACCACTAGAAATTCTTTGAGATAACAGAGACACAAAGAAACTGTGAGTTGAAATATAGAGTTCCTTCACTGGAGATCTGCATGATATTTCATGCTAGAGCACAACAAAGTTATAGCTCAGATGAAGTTCCTTCTCATTACACCTTCCAGGGTGTATGATAGGGAAATAAATTTACATTTTCTTGCTGTGTGCTAGCTTATATAATTAATTAATTAATTTAGTTTGTGTGTGCACATGCCATGGTGTATATAGGGGGTGTCAGAAGACAACTTTGTACATTCAATTCTTTCCTCTCTATTTCCTTCCTTTCTTCTTTTTTCCTTTATTCTTTCCTTTCTCTTGTGGATCCCAGGAATTTAACTCAGGTCATCAGGATTTGTAGAATGTGTCTTTACTTACTGGACAACACCTCATCACCCTTAAGTAAATATGTTTTAAGACTCTTATAGAAAATTCTATTAAATAATTTAAGTCACTCTAATATTTCATAAACCTAAACAACATTTTATGTGATTTCAATTTAAAATATTTTATGTATTTGGCAAATGTTTCCAATATTTCATTCCTGGGTAATTTTTAATTCATTACTTTCTCATATCATTTTATCTGCTAATATATCATCATGTAAATGAAAAATACCAGTCCTGCACATTTTATAATGAATATAACTACTTTGTTGGATTATCTTAAAGTTTTCAGTATTTTTAAATTGCTATCTTTGGTATTCCTACAGAAAATAGAAAATGAAGATGAGATGATGACATTACTACCTGATAAAACATTATGTCTTTGGAACAATTTGAATCCCAAATTAATACATGAAAACATATTTATATGTTAAATAAACAAAAAATTATGATTTCCATCAAGGTTAAATTGACTTGGGATTATTTACGTAAAATATAGGCTGCTGATAGCTACTGAATCAGTGATTCAGGGAACCAGTCTAGGACCATGCATTGTTAATGAGTACCCCAGTGACTGATATGTATAGACAACTCATGATAAAAGTTCATTATGCTTGACATACACATAAGAAAAAATAAAAGTTATTATGCTCTTGGATAAGAAATGAACTCTAATAATTTTCCATAAAATCGTTTATTCTGATCATCATATTTATTTTCAATTTAAAATAAATTCTCATGGGAATCCCATCATGAAGCAAGAACCCATCAATTTTTTTTCACTTCAGCAATAATAGACATTTAAGACATCTTCTGACTCTTTAATAACTTAGAGGTGCTCCATGGGTTTGCCCCTTTGAGGAATACTTCTTATGGGATTTGCTCTATTGATGTGAGGAAGAGACAGAGAGGCCCTGTGAAAGAGGAGTTGTGTTGATGGGGTAGCAGAGATAACACTAATTCACTTAATAACAAGACCAGCTAAATGATTTATGCAATGACAAGCAAAACAAAAATGCAGTGCTCTTTGTTCCGAGCCTATAAAGGATGCTGAGACAGTAATATTTGGTATTAAGGCACACCTGGGGGCCTTGCAAGCAGCAGATCCTCTGTAACTCTGGGTTGCAGACTCCCCAATCTGGCCCAGGATTTTGTACTCAAAAGAAGCCACCATTTAAAATTAATTGTAGCCTCAGCTTTTCGTGTGCACACTCTCACCCTTTGGAACAGTTATGCATAGAGTTTGTAACAAGATTGCAAATAGTAAAACTTTTTAAAGGACCTTCATTTTTCAAACGTTCTTTCCTCGGGTGACCTAATTATTACTTTTCCAAACCTAAAGCGTTTCTTGCACCGTGATTTAAATTCCTCCCATGGAAACTGCTTTGCTTCTCCAAGTAATCTTTTAAAATATGCTAATGTTTCTATGTAGTAAAATCTTTGCAAAAATAAAGAAACACACACGAGGGTAATTCCAAACATAGATTTTTTAGGATGTCCAATAAAGATAAAAGTCATTTTACCCAGTTACAACTCTTCAGTTGTTCTGGGAAACAAGGACTTTCACTTTAATCTCTCAGAGTTATTCATCTTAACAAGGTTCAAAGGTTTGAAACTTGGGATAATTTTGACTTTGTCAAGTTCCTTTCATTGTAGGATTTCTTTCAGAGGAAGGAAAATGTATTCTCAATCATCAGAAGGGTATTAGTGGAATTTTCTCATTTAGCCACCACTAGCAGAATACCCTACTATTTTTTCATTAAGGAAAAAAAGGGATTTTGGGGGGGCTAATGAGGGACACAAAACCCTTATATAATTCTCTGGAACACTGCATCTTTTTTAAAAAGGAGATGAGACTCCCAAATAATATACACCCTCTAAGCCCTAAAACTGTGTAAGTTAAGGATGTAGTCACAGAGTGGTCTGGATTTCAGTTCTGCTGTGTCCCCGAACTCCCCACAGCAACCCCAAACTGTCACTCATTCACCTAAGTAACTTAAGTCATTAAATTATCGTATTAGCAAAACCCCGTGCTCTTAATTTAGAACACGAAAGACAATTCATGCTATTTTTGAAAGAATAAAATCTCCAATAGAACTAGTCTTTGGAGAGTCATTGGTGGTTTGTTTTTGTTTATCAATCAAATGTAGCAATGAGAAGAGTGAAGGCATTTTATTAGCTATTATATTCGAATACTATTGAAACATACTTCTAGACAACCTATGAAGCAAATGTCATCCTTTTGATTCTGGAGTTTAGCCCAGCTTGGTCCACATAGTAAGTACTATACCAAGAAGAACTACATAGTAAAACTCTCTATTAAAAAAAAAGAATAATAAAAAAGATAAGATGGAGAAAAAAATGAGAAAAATAAAAATTACTACTTGTCTCCATACACACATCAAATATGGACCTGCATGTACACAAGTATACAGGCACAGACACAATCAAATCACACATGCACACAGTAAATAAATAAATAAATATTTTTAAGTGGCATCATACTCTTAAGTAATATCACTATTTTTAATTTGGTATATAGCCATGAATTTAATTTTTGAAAATTTATTTCTTACTTGTATACATGGTTCTTAAAACCAGGTTATTTTCCACACCTCTAAATGAGTAATCTTTTAACTTAATTCCTTTTAGATAACACAGTAAAAGCACAAAGCTAGTGGTTATAATGGTGTTTCCATTATTTCTTAGAAAAATTAGAAGCTTCATTATCATTAGTGGCAATAGAAAATTATGGCTCTTAAAGTAAATACATTTTCAAATATTTCAAGATGATGATGGGAAAGAAGGAGTCCCAGACAGTTCAGACAGCTGAATCCTAGACAACTCAACCATAGAAGGAAGATATTTTCAATGATTCATCTCAAGTGGGTTTAGAAGCTTTATCTGCACATCTCAATAAGTGCTACGACTAACCTAAGAATGTGTCACTGGGCTTCACCTACTCACAGTGCAGATAGAAAATGCATGCTCTTGAATAGCTGTTGTGCACTAGCAAGGTATGGGGAGATGTGGGCTTTGAAGTAGAGGAGAAGATGGCGTATAATTAAGCAATCAGCATTTATAACATGGATTTCTATGGACCGTGACAATAGTTACAGTACTAAGGGTCTAAAGAATAAGTCAAGGAAAAATGTCCCCCTTTTATTCCTGCCTCTCCCTCTCAGTAGCTAGAGTTAAAGGTGTACACCATCAGGCTTAGATCTAGTTTACTATTTGATGTAGGGGTTGTCACTGAAACCAGAGCTCACAGATTGTGCAGACCAGTTATCCAGGAGTGGGCTTACAGGCCTGTGTTACTGTGCCTGGCTTTTTGTGCAGGTGTTATGGATATGCAAAGAGATCCTCATACTTGTATAACAAGCACTTTACCAGCCTAGCAACCTCCCTAGCACCACGCTGTCATTTTTACATGTAACATCCTCTTTTTAAAGCACAGTCTTGCCCGTCAATATCTTAAGTACAAAGGAATGACTTTACTTGTTTCTGTATTGTAAACTCTTAAAATGATCAAGCATCTCAGTTTCCGGTAGACATCTTTTGATACACAGATCTTGAAATGTTCTAGCATCTCAATTTCCTGTAGACATCTTTTGGTACACAGATCTTATGGCAGATTGAATAAATGAGTACCTAAACAATTAGCTACACGAAAGCTAGATTTTTAGAAAGTCATTATTTGTCCAAATATTCTTTCTTTACAAAGTTCAATTTTGTTAGCATTTCAAATGGACATGAAACTATCATAATCAATATGATTTCTTAAGATATAAAACAATCAAACATCTTTCTAGCCTATGTTGTTTAAGATATATCATGCATTCTAATATTCTTCATTGAGACAGATCATCAGAGAAAGTTCCTATGAAGGAATTGAGAACATTCATTTGTTGGGACTCATTACTATATCTCAGACAAAACCCATGTGCAAGAGATTGATTATAGTATAGGAGATTATAGCTGAGATTACAAAGATGAGGAAGATAGGTAATGCTAATATGCTGTTCTTTACCTTATTTGTGCAGGTGCTTAGTAAAAATGAATCTCCTTTCTAGCAGAAAAATAATTAGCAAAATCAATCTTGTTCTCTTTATAGCCTTTGGATACAAATTTCTGGTTAAGCCTATGATTACTAAAAAATGTCTTCAAAATTTTTAATATAAAATACTCTTGCAATATTAAGGAGAAATGAAAAAATAAAACTATTATTTAAGATTCTTCCAAGTGTGTATTCACAGGAGTATTAGCTATTAGAATATAAAATACTATAAAAGTATTATAGAAACAAAGTAATTTTTAGACATAAAGGGAAAAGCAAAGTTTTTAATTTCTCATTTATAATTATTTATTTTCTTTGTGTGTGAGAGTAATACTTTCTATAGTTCACTCTTTTCTTCCACTGTAGGGGTTGGTACTGAACTCAGGTGATGGAGTTTGGCAAAAAATCTTTTTACCAACCAAGTCTTCTCACTAGTCCAGCAATATATCTTTTGTAACATGAAACTAGAAATTAAAATACCAAATAATCCAGTTAAAAAATAGAATATATATCTAAACAGAGAATTCTCAACAGAAGAATATCAAATGGCCAAAAGACATTTGAAGAATTGATAAACATGCATAGAGAAGATAGAAATGCAAATTAAAATAACTCTGAGATACCATCTCAACACCTGTCAGAATGGCTAAGATCAAAAACACTGATGAACACTCTATTAGAGAGGATGTGAGTAAGGGGAACACTCTTCCACTGCTGGTGGGAGTGCAAACTTGTATAGCCACTTTGGAAATCAGTATGGTGACTTCTCAGAAAATTGGGAATCAATCTACCCCAAAACCCAGTGATACCATTCAGGCATATACCCAAAGGATGCTCAATCATACCATAAGGACACTTTCTCAACTGTGTACATAGCAGCACTATTCATAATATCCAGAATCTGGAACCAACCTAGATGGCCCTCAAATGAACAATGGATAAAGAAAATGTGGTACATTGATCCAATGGAATATGATTCAGCTGTAAAAAATAATGACATCCTGAAATTTGGAGGCAAATGGATTGAACTAGAAAAAAAAAATCACCCTAAGTGAGGTAGCCCAGCCTCAAAAAGACAAACATGGTATGTACTCACTCATAAGTGGTTACTAAACACAAAGCAAAGGATAACCAGACTATAATCCATAGTTGCTGAAAAGCTCGGTAACAAGGAGGAACCTAAAGAGGGATGATGAATGGATTGTCCTGGGAAGGGAAAATAGATGAGATTTCCTGGGTAAACTAGAGGTATGGGGGTAGAGGTAGAGTAAGTGGGGGATGAGAATATGAGGGAACAGGTGGTTTACCCTCTATATTTCTGCAAAAATGATAATTAAACATCACCTGTATTAGGCTCAGATTCATTCATGTCTTAGACAGAAATTTTTCCTGGACACAATGAGTCACTGCCTTGGTGATTAAGTTTGCTCAGTGAGCTCAGGTTATTGGCTTAAACTTTACATTCCCAACAACTGTTCCCATCACTGCTTTTATCATCATTTTATTCTCATTGTCTGGGAACACCATTTTTGTTTGGATTTGAAAAGCTCTGCCTTTATAATCTTATTGCTTATTATTCACGAATTTGCTGGAATTTATAGAAAGTAAATACAAAATAATCTATTTAGTTATCAGAGATGCAAAACATAAACAGAAATGTGTATTCCTCACTCTCTTCTCCCTCTTCTTTTTCCTCCTCTTTTTCTTCTCTTTCTTCTTGCCCTATCCCTTCCTTTCATCTTTCCCCATCTCCCATTTGCACCTAATATAAAAATTTTTACTGATTATTTGTGTAATTTGTACAATGCACCTTGAGTGCACTCACTTCCCAGTCCTCCCATGTCCATCCAACCATCTTTGTGGCACTCCGTCTGTAAAAGGTCTAATTTGTGTTGCCCGTATGCTCATTGGACATGGTCAAACTCCCAGTGGCTAGCTCTTCAAAGAAACTTGAGTCCTTCCCCGCTTAATACCAGAATCAACATCCATGCTTTTTTTTCTGAATGCATGAATTTCTTTTAATTTTTACTCACTATCTTTATTTATTATTTGGGAATTTTATCATGAACCCTGATCACAACATCCACTTCCACATCTTCCCAGGAACTCCCTCCCCTCCACCCTTGTGTACTTCAGCATCCTTAGCACAGTTTTTTTTTAAAGAATTCTCTTTAATAACTTCCTGTCTGGACTGTTTCTTTTTCCTGAGGTGGGGTGTTGGGGGAGAGGTTGCAACAGAAGCCTTCAATATCTCTCAATTTCAGTTATAAGTTCACAGTCATTGATAGTACTGCAAAAGCTTCCCTGTTCATAGCAGATGGTGGTAGCATGGATCATGGACACTAAAAAGGCCTGCAGAAGCAACATGGATCATGAACATCAGCATGGCTTCCCCAGCTGCATGAACCCAGATTCCAGCACAGCCTCCTGTGGCAGCATGGATCATGGATGTATTTCAAGGGTACTTAATTCAGAAAGTGAACCATTCTTCATCTCAGCTGTCTTGTTGCTCAGAGTCAGGACGATGATGCAGGACAGAGGGTCGGGGGCAGGATCTGCATGAGCTCTAGAGTGCAGCATACCACCCTGCCTTTGGCACTGCCTACCCTGCTAGCACCCCAGGCTCAACTAATATTTATGGCAACATTGAACACCAACATGGTAGAGCAAGAGATCACCAGGCAGCACAAGACAGCAGAGAGTGAGTCAATGTCAGTCCTCTTTTATAACCTCCTCCCATGATAACAAGCTCAAGGGCTCACAGAAGCTATGCTCATCCTTTCCAAAGAGAACACCTATCACCTTCAATGACTTTCTACTGTGTTCTCATCTTCAGGTCCTAGTACTTGCTAACAGTGCTGAACTGGAGACCAAGCATCTGATGTATGAACCTTATGGAGGCCATATGTGTCTAAAGCACAGAACCTTGATAACATACAACTGCAGAGCTACCATTTCGAGAAATTTTCAGAACACAAGAAAATGCAAAGAAGTGTTTAGAAAATAAGAAGAAAGTTATATCACATATATATATCTTCTTTTTTATTTTATTAATCATTCTCTACAGAATTCTACTGATTGAAGTATAGATGCAAATGTGAACTGATTTTTAATCACATAAAATTACTCCAAATGGTTTAATCTAAAGCTGCATTAGTTTTTTCTCTAATACAGAAATTATATGTGGGTAAATATGTCCTTATTTATGCCTTCAAATATTTAGCCTTCTTCCTCCTAAGGTCATGTGAAAGACTTAATCTTCACAAGGTAAGGTCTTGTTTGCACATGGTTTTACAAGAGATGTAATGGGCTAAGCTGAGGTCACTCTGGAACAGTCATAACCTTTAATATAATTAGCTACATTCTTAAAAGGTTTTATTAGAATACAAACACAGGCATGAGACAAGGACTTCAATTGAAAAGAGAGGCTGCAACGATACAGTAACAAGACAACATCAAGGTTATCACAGATTCTAGGACTACAGGAGCAGAGACAACTTCTACTCAATCGCAGAGGAAGCATATCCCTATTGATGTATTATGTTTATACTTCTAAACTGAAGAAATGGAAGAAAGTATTGTATTTCAAACTAAGCTGTCTGTATTACTTTGATACAGTGACTCTGGGGCACTAATACATATAATATTAAAAAACTAATATATATGAAGATTACTTTAATTCCAGGAGAAGAAAACATTTTAAAAATTCACATAGAGCACATGTTTGTCTGACTGAAAGTAAAGCACACAGGCACAGAGGACTTGGCAACTCCCAGTGGAAGCTGTGGGTGTGGGAGGAATGAGAGTGCCATAACATAAGCAGAAGCCAACGGGGCAGAGAGCATATCAGATTTGGCCAAGAGTGGGGCATTAAGTTTCAGAGAGTATCACCAACTGGGGGCCATGGTGGAAACAGTTTTGGCTTTCAGTAGTGACTGATAATAGCTGACTCAGAGGGTAATTAGTGATATAACCTGTGGTCAATAATACCAAATATCAAGGAAGCAAATGACAAAATGACACCTCAAACTTACTACAACTTAGTCCTTCTTGAACACTGCAAAGGGCTTCACTGGAAGAAGAAAGGTCATAGAGAAGAAAGAAAGAGAGAGAGAGAGAGAGAGAGAGAGAGAGAGACCTATGCAACAACATAACTCCAGATAAGCAGGAACTAGTGCAGAAACATAAACAATTAAGTAAACCATTAGATTGTTTCTGCAAAATCACTAAACCCATAAAACAACCTCTGTGCAAATGACTTGGAAGAACTTTCTGAGAAAGAACTCAAGTGATTGTAATTTTTTTCAAAGAACTCAAAGCAAGATATGAATCCACACTAAAGGAATAAAGGAAAACAGCTGAATGAAATTAGGAACCCAATTTCAATGTAAAACCAGAGTTGATTAAAAGACAGAAATGCTGGAAAATGCCAGAACTGAAATGCTGCTGGAAATGAAAAAAAATCAGCAAGACAGATAAAAACTTCAGAGGAAAGTCTCAATTGTATGGAGCATTTAGAATATTGAGCAGTGAGAGCTGAAGACAAGGTAGAGGGATTGGATTGTGTAGTAGAGATTAATAATGCATTTTAGAAATTTATTATAATTTAAGGGGAAATAATCCCCATGATAAGAATAGAAAAAACAAAGGAATGCATAGGCACTAAACCTACAGTGGTACAATAGTCTTGTATCTTGTAAAACTTTGTTACTTGTGTTGGTTTAATAAAACATTGATTGGCCAGTAGCCAGGCAGGAAAAATAGGTAGGGTGAATAGAATAGGAGAATTTGGAGAAGAGGAAAGACTTAGTCTGCAGTCATCACCTAGATATAGAGGAAGTCAGATTAGAATGCCTCACTGATAAAAAGTACCAAACCACATGGCTAACACAGACAAGAATTTTGGGTTAATTTAAGATGTGTTAGTTAATAAGAGGCCTGAGATAAAAGACCAACCAGTTTATAATTAACATAGGCCTCTGTGTGTTTCTTTGGGACTGAACAGATGTGGGACTGGGACATACAACCACTGTCCAAAGGTTACTTCAAGGAGTACTTGTAGCTGGAGGTGGGGATAAAAGCACTACCAAGAGTGCTTCAAAAGCACCCCAAAGTGACAGGAATTAATTCACTTTTTTTACAATAATAGTTCAGAATTCTAATTGTGTCTCAATTCTCCAATCCAAAGATACAGAGTAGCAGGTGAAATTAAAAAACAGAACCCATCAATGTATTATCTCCAAGAAACACACTTCACCAATAAAGACAGACAACTCCTTGAGTAAAAGCAAAGGAAAAGAGATAACCAAGTAAAAGGAAGTCAGAAAGAAGCAGGAATAATTCTAATAAGAGACAAAGTCTTGAAATGGAACCTGGTCAGGAGAGATAAAAAACATCTCTTTATACTCATTAAGGGAACAAGCCATCAAGAAGATTGCAGAATTCTAAGCACATCTAAATCAAACACAGGTGCAGCCAAATTCAAAACAACAAATGCTACTAGATGAAAAACCACATATTAAATACCACATGGTGGTAGTGGGGGAACTTCAACACCATACTCCTGTCAGTAGGTAGATCATCTATGTGGGAAATCACTGGAGTTAAATGACACCAATCAGATAAAACTCTCACACAGCCACAGAATCTACCAGTCAACAATTAAAGAATACGCATTTTGCAAAAGCAGATGGACTTTCTTCAAAAGTGAATCACACATTAGGAAACAAAATAAGTCGTAAGAAATATAAAAAACCTGAAATAACATCCTGTATTTTGTATGACCATAGCTGAATAAAGTTACATGTCAACAGCAAATGGAGGAAACTAAAAAAAATTCCTGGAGACTAAATAACTTACTAGTGAATGAGAATTGGTTCACTGAATAAATCATATTAAAAAATTCTAGAATTGAATAAAATAAAAACATACAGAACAAAAATCTGTGAGACATAGTGAGAGCAGTCCATAGAAAAAAGTTTATGGTAGTGAGTGCCTATACACACAAAAAAAAAAGAAAAAAAAGCAGAGAAAGTTAAAATGAATAAGTGAACAAGTTGTTTATTAACTCTAAAAAACAAGAAAAACCCCAAATTAGAAAAAAATATACAAATGTTTAGACAAAACTTAATAAAAATGAAAAAGAAAAAACAAAGAATAAGGAAAAGAGTTGGTTTTTGAAGTAGTAAAACAAAATTGATAAAGTCTAGCAAATCAACAAAAAAGGGAGAGAGGAGAGAGAGAGAGAGAGAGAGAGGTCACACAAGTTCGTAAGATGAGAAATGGAACTGGAGACATTACTGCAGACACCTTTCTATGAGTTATTGGTCAGCAGGAACTTGGACCCCTCCAAAACTGCAGAAGCTAATGGTACTGGTTTTTTGTTCCCCATCCAACTATATAATAATATCTTATTGCTAAAGACCCACATGCTTCTTTGGGGACATACAGAAATCAACCTCGAATTGGCAGAAAATTCCTCTTTCCTGGCTAGCTTTCTTAGTGTTGGTAAGTAGAATGTAGGCCACTGAGGGGGAAAATACATGAATGATTACAACCTTGTTAGAGAGGAGACTACAGTTTATGCCCTGAAAGGAATAAATAACAAACAATAATTTGTGAGTCAGCAAGCATTTTACTATAATGGGTTCTGAAAGGGTGTGAATATCTAACTCATCTTCAAACTCATTTGGGTGTCTATGATGGCTGCAGGGAGTCAAGTCAGCCATCCATGGATCTTTCAGAAGTGGAAAGAGGATATGTGTTGGCTGCTTTCTATGGCTAGAAATGGTCTAGAATAAATGTTACCAGAAAGTTTTCTTTGTCTGGTCTGGTCATCCTCATGTGGCAAGTTATTTCCAGAGCAGAGCAATCATAGAATTTTTACAGAAATCTGAAGTTTAGTTAACAATAATACACCAAACCAGTTTCTTGATTTTGACAAAAATATTACCTTGATAAAAGATGTTAGGAACAGGAGAACTGAGACAGACTACCTATAGAAATTTATGCAGTAAACTTTTTCCACAACGGAAGACTTATTTCAATAAGGGCAAAAGAGGTATGTGTAGAGTGGCTCATTGTCCCCAGCTCATTTTCTCTTATTTTATAAAATAGTATATTCTGGAGAAAAGATTGTGAGAGGCAACATGCAACAAACAATCCGAGTCAGGTAAACAAGGATGAGGCAGAGACAAGGCTGCAAGGCTTCTCTGAAGGTTGAAGCAAGCTTTATTTCTGGACGTACAAGTGGAGTACCAAATAGTCCTGTGGACTAAACTCTTTTCAGAACATAAAAGGGCTGTGTAATCTCTCAACCACAGCTTCCTTCTGGGAGCACAGAGAGATAGAAGGGTTGACAATATGGGCAGGTTGCATGCTCATGTTAGTTACTATGTATGCTTTTCTCAGCATACATAGTAATCACTTTTTCAGCTTCCAAGATTGTACAGAGAGGCTTAGACAGGAGTAACTTTTTGCTCAGAAATCACTGAAATCATCTGAGAAGGCTGGTAAGGGTCAGGACTCCATAAGGAAGACTCTGTGAGAGAACAGAACTGCAAACCACACCTATTGGGAGGACAGGCATTTGGGTGGACAAGAATCAAGGTCAATAAAACAGTCTCACTCCAACTTGAAAGGCAAATAGAATTGCCAGTCCAAATTCTATCGGGCACTACCTTCTCCAAAGGAAAAGGTTTCCTTTTTGGTGCTATTTGATGCTAATGAAATGAGCAGAAAATTGTGGCGAATGAAAATGAAAGAGATAGAAAGAAAATAGAAACTAAATGGGTTAGGAGTAGAAGGGATTTCAGTAAGTATTTTAAAATTCTGTTGAGAAGTTAGGAACTTGAGAGAATTCAAAAGCAAGGGTAGGTATTCTTCGACCATATGTATTAAATCCTCCCTCCAATAACTTTAAAACCATAAATAATTTAATTATTTCTCAATTTTTGGTCAATTTTCTCATAAAATCAATGTTCTGAGTTTGAATTGCATAAGACTTCTTTTGTTTTTTTTAATTCTTTAGGGTTTTAAAATTCTTATTTTATGGATTTGATTGCTTTGCCTACACACATGCCTGTGTACCACCTATGCCTAGAAGCCAGAAAAGGGTATCAGATTCCCCTTAACCCTGGAATTGCAAACTGTTGTGAGTTGCTGTGTGGGTGCTGAGAATTAAACCTGGGTCCTGTGTAAGAACAGCCAGTTGTTAATAACTACGGAATAATCTCTCTAGACCCACGAGGCATAATTTCTTGAGTCACAGAAGAAATGGACAGTATTGGCAATGCTGCCAGTTGGGACGTCATTTGATAAGTCTCAGTATTGACTGCTCACTAGAACTAAGGATCCTCAAAATGTGTGTGCATGTTTTCCACATCAAAGGCAGACTACGTTTGTCTTGCCATGGCCCAGAACTAGGTGCTTTTAAGATTCTCCGGCAATTGTGAGGTACAGCCTAGATCAAGACCCATAAGCTGTATAAATGGGTAGTAAGCTGGCAGTCATAAGGAACACATGACTGGCAGCAGATTTCTGAGTGATTGTCTTGCCTGAGGTTAGGAGCAGTCATCTGACATCACACAGTTGAAGGAACTGTGTCTCTAGGAAAGTGTATGAAGCAGATGCTCACAGCTCACGACTTTCAGGTGCCTTTCCACTGCCTCTGGGCCAGTCTGTCCATTCTCACACCAATCTAATTTTCCCACCAGCAGGGTTTTGATAAATAACACAAATAAATAAGATGTATTGATAGTAGACAGTTCGGGATTTGGTAAGGTGTGGATTCCCCTGATAAAGCTTTGTTCTTATACAGCTGTACAAATAAACATTTTATAGATGATATTTCAATACAGTAGTGAATATGTACAAGACGGCATCACACTTCATAATTACATCATACAAATTTTATGTGTGAAACAGGAATGGAGCATTTATCATTATTATATCATACACATTTTACTTCTTTAATATGAACTGAAAATATCTAACAGCATTTTATGCGATCCTTTTTACTCTTTTTAAAGGGAAGCCACAGAACAGCTGACATCCTGCTGACAACTGCCCAGGAGGCTAGCATCTGAGAGGCAAGTGGAAAGCTGGAAGCAGTTCAAAGTGATGAGGGGAGTCAGCGGCACAAACCCTATTAACAAATAATGGGATTTGCACAGCCCCAGCTTCTCCAAAGAGGAACTCGCCTGCATGCCACTTCCTACTATTTGTTTTCACTTAAAATACTATTAAAAGCCCTTCTACCCTTGGAGCAGAGCACATCTTCTCCTTGTGCCCATTACCAGCCACAATACATAGATTTGTGCTCAGAGATTCAGGCACTTTAATTGCCACTGTGCACTTTTCTCAAGTAGTAAAAAGAAAATATCAACTTTTATGTGTCCCCTTTGATATGGTCTTTATACAATACCAGCTCTTTATTCCACTCTCTGGAAATGAAGAAGAATGATCTGATGGCACAGCTTGCCTTAAAAAATCAATAGTTAAACTTACAAAGTGATACCAGTTGAAACAGAGCAGAGAAGCTTCTTCATCATATTACGAAGGTGGACACAGGCAGCTCTTTGTGACTTTGTGTTTTCAATGACCTAAAAAGGAGGCATAATGAGCACAGCCTGGATATGAGCTAGGAAATTTGAGCAGACATTTACTAAGCCACAGACTGATTTTACCATGAAGTGGGGTGACCTCATTTGTCAAGAAGAAACATAGATGGTTGGGGTTTGATTCCAGCATTTACAAGTTGGACAACTGTGTGTCATAGTGAGGAGCAGACTAAAAACATATAGATTCAAAGTGCAACACACATACAAATGCATAGAATATTATTGCTAGGTTAATAAAATACCTTATGTGGTACCCAAGTTAGCATACCAAATAGGCCACCTTGCATGTGGAGTTCCCTGGTGACCAAATTTTTCCTTAACATGCAATGCAGTCAGTGATGAAGATTGTAGGGTCTTTTCACATCCCAAAAGAACCATTCTGATTATTTTTGTGAGCTGTGACCTTATTTACAAGTGGACTAAATACCTGACTACCGATTGTGTTGTGTACTATGTACACAGGCAGCTAAAAGCCTCTGCTACAGGGCAGCCCTTCTGCCAGACAAGTCCCACAGTCACTTCTTTAGAAAACATGGCAGGTCCTTATCCTAGAGAAGCTAATGAAGGCAAAGTCAGTAGCTATGCTTTCCATTCACCTTGATGCACTCAATAGAGTATTCTTGATTCAAAAAGTAAGAATAAGCCAATGATTTCTCCTGGATGAAATATTGAAGATGTGATTTATTGTCCTGCATAGCAGAGTTGGGAAGTTGGAGATCACAAGACTGGCAGAAACATGACTTGAGTTTCCAGCCTTCAGAGTGTGAGAATGTGTTGCTCTCAGGTGATCATTATCTCTTTGTCACTCCAAGCACTATTTTTGATGGTAATGCTGTGGCCGAAGGCTTCATGTTTCTGTAGTCACATCCATTTACCAGAAGTTCATATAAATAAAATTAAAAGGATTGAGATTATTTAGGTGGTAAGAGACAGACATGATTAATCAACATCTATCTCTAGATATACTTAAGAAAAAAAATTAAAACTGAACCAATAAATGAGATCTATAACAATAAATGCAAAATACAATAAATTGTATTGCCATTATTTTAGAATATATATCTTTGGTCTGCCACAAAGACAGAGGCTAGACTGTTCAAGACATTCTATGGATTTAACTGATTCTAACTTGTATCCTGGATTTAGTTAGTTAACTTTTTCTGTTACTATTTATTGTAGCAGGTTGTATCTGGATGTTCCCCTAAAGACACAGATGTTGAAAGTGTGGTCCCCAGCTAGTGGCACTAGTGAGTGGAAACTTTAGGAAATGGGGCTTAGCTGGGGTGTGTAGGTCACTTGTTAGGTTATGAGTTGCACCTGTAAGAGGAAAACAAGATCTGCTTCATTCCTTCAACTGCTTTCATTTTGCTTCCTGTACACCGTGATGTGCGGAGCCTCCTGCGCCAGTCTCTACCACAGCTATGGCATTCTTTTCTCCTAAGGTCTAAAGCAGTAATTCAAGCGAGCCATGGGATAAACATTATTTAAAACTTAGCACTTGTATATGCTTGCTTAGCCTCCCGTCTTGCTAGTCTCACACCATTGTGAAATGCCATGATGGGCGGCTTCTTTATAAAAGGTGACTGTGATGTTCTGATAGGAAGAAGGACAGGTTAGAACACCTCTATTTCATCTTGCAGGCAATTATGACCTCATTACCCTTTTCTGATACCAGAGTTTCAGTAAGAAGTCAATCTTGTTGATTCACTCTTTAATCTGCAGCAGACAGGAGTTGAAGTGAATAGACAAATCCCTCAGTCTTACAAAATACATGCACATAATTACAATACATATCACTCAGTTGGTGCAGCATTCTCTGAAAACTTTATTTGCGCTTTTTCTTGTTTTCAATGATGGGGGAGAGTCTTCTGTTTTGTGTTAATTTTATTGGTTAAATAAAGAGACTGCCTTGGCCCTTTAATAGGACAGAAAATTAGGTAGGCAGAGTAAACAGAACAAAATGCTGGGAAAAAGAAGGTGAGTCAGTGAGTAGCCATGATTCTCCCACTCCAGACAGACACAGGTTAAGATCTTTCCTGGTAAGCCACCTTGTGGGCTACACAGATTATTAAAAAATGGGTTAGATCAATATGTAAGAGCTAGCCAATAAGAGGCTAAAACTAATGGGCAAGGCAGTGTTTAAAAGAATACAGTTTCCGTGTAATTATTTCGGATAAAGCTAGCCATGCAGGCAACCGTGAGCCGGGGCGGCAGGAAAGCAGCCCGCCCTGCAGCTCCTATCACTACATTTCACCGTCTGGCTTCTGAAGTCTTGCTTCTCTCAAATCAAGATCATGTTTTCTGGCCCAAATACATATCTGTTTAAGCTGCTTTCAAAGTGTAGGTCGGAGCAACAATTATGTAGTGCTTACAGTATGGATGTACGGTGAGCAGCACGGTCCTGGCAATCTTTAGTTATTATTAGAAATAAACACAGGGGGAGAGCATGTAGGTCTTATCTCTTCCTCTTTATGACCAATTTCTTTCTGATTCTCTATTGCTTATATTTTTTTAACTCATCTGCCATTAAACTCAGCTCAGAGATCTGTGCCCCTAATACCTGGCTCATTATCTTAAACAAAATTTCCCTCATAATACCGTAGGGAACCACAGCCATCTTCTGAACAGATTACATTTGTAGAATCAATTCCTTTCAGTGTACCTAATCAGACATTTGAAGTGTACAACAGGTCAGCCTTCATCAAGTCTGCTTCCCATCCCTTTCATTAATAAAAAAAGACACTTCAGATTTCAGTTGTTAGGGGCCCAAAGAGATACACATTATACAAACAGAAGATTAACTACAGAAATACCCTGCTCCTTCCTGTTCTGCCGTGTGGGTATTTCTAAAATGACGGCCTTGATTCGGTTTCCCAGGCATGATTGGGATTTTTTTTTTGTTCCTTCTTTCAAGCATACTAATAGAGAAGAAGGTGGTATTTGCCCACAGATTTAAATTCTGGAGAAACAGCCTCAGATGATGTGCTCAGAGCTCGACCTTCTGCCTTCCCTGTGAAGTTTCATTAATTCTAGTATAGATTGCAAAGAGGTCTGTTTGTAAGAACACATGTTCCGGCTTGATAGAATAAAATTCTTCCGGGATGTGGCTTATGTAGCAAAGGTGATATTACTGTGGCAGGAGCAGTTCACAAATATGGAATTCAAAGAATATTAAAGTAAACAAGAAAATGAGTGTAGAGATGACTAGGGACATACAAAAGAAGATGATGTAAAAGTCAGTGGAAGTAGAAGGGAGCTTAGAGGAAAAAGGGCAAGAAAGGGAACTTAGAGGAAAAAGGGGATAAAAGTTAACAAGGGAGAAAGAAGTAAATGCCACATTTTTTTCATTATGTAATCTAGATTTAATAGTATGTCAGTATATTTAACAGTGTATATATGCATATATACATACAAACCATATATATGTATATATATATATGCACATATATGACATGGAAGCAGAAGACACCTACTTGGCAGGATGGAATGGGATCAATATGAGAGGAGAGAGAAAAGTGATAGAGGGAAGAATTTGAAAAAAATTTCAATGACCTAAATAAATTAAACTCCACAATGAAACTCATTATTTTGTATTGTAAAAACCATTTTCTTTTTCTTTTTTTGTTTGTTTGTTCTTTTGAGGCAAGTTTTTTTTTTCTGTGTGGCAAAGTCTGGCCCTGAACTTGCTCTATAGACCAGCCTGACCTCGATCTCATCAAGGTCCTCTTGCCCTTGCCTTCTGAGTGCTGAGATTAAAAGCACGTGTCTCCACTGCCTGGCAACATTTTCAATTTAAAAACTTTAGTGTAGACATGATAGAGCAAGGCCTGTGTACCCAGTTATTCAAGAGACTGAGTCAGTAGGATTGCACAACCAAGGCCAGTCTGAGGAATTTAGAGGGACAATGTCTCAAAAAAAAAGTGGAACATAGAAGGCTGGGTTTATTGTTAGCACTCTCGGTACCCAGAGTCCAGAGTAGGGTGTTTGCCCGACATGTGTAAACCTAAGTTCTGCCTTCAGTTTATAAAGAAAAGAAGTCAGTGTTTTGATTTGTGGGTTAGAAATGATTCATCGTCAATAGTTTCACAGTCTGCAAAGGAGAAAATCCATGTAGTCTGCAATGAGGATAGCAGCACAAGAAGGTAGACAAAGACATTGCCACTCATAGCATGGACAGTGTGGGCTTGGGGGAGACAACCCAGAGATAAGAGGGCCTAGGACAGAGCAGAAATACGACTTTTTCAGGATGGTTACACCACACAGCAGAATCATGCTACAGACAGACACTGGATAGCCTCTATTCTGTATGTGACACGTCTTAATTGAGTGGGAATTAGAAAATTTTTAAGAGGAAGAAGTTTGAGATCAGAGCAATGCTTTATGATACGAACTTTGTACAAGGGAGCTGTTAAACACTGGAGCAGGCCAAAGTATTAATGACATTGGGAGACTATCACCTAAGTCTGGGCATAACAAAACAAACAAATGAATAAAAAAAACAAAAACATGAATGCAGTTGCTTTTATGAAAACCTACTATTTTACAAATTAATATTGATTTCTGATTGCCCTTCAACGGCCATTTCTCGAAAGATTACGAATCCTGTATTTATGTTTACGTTCATAGAGTATGCACTCATGGTATACTAGAAAATATACTAGAGAGGGGGCACTATAATATGAACATGGTCACTTCCACAACCACACCAATAGAGTTTAGCCTTTCCTTTGAGCTTACTGCTGAGTTTGTGAACCCCACACTTACAGCAACCGCCTCGTCTGTAAGGACCTTGTTGGAATTCAGAGTTCTGATAACTGGATAGAAATTTGCATTTTGATGGAAGTCCTGAGTGGCTCAATGAAGAGAGAAGGTCAATGTTTATTGTTTAGCTGATGCTAACAGGAAAGGAAATTATCATAATATTATAAATATGTTTGTAGGTACAAAGGACACATATAGTCCTATCCAGGGGCCAGAGAAATTTACTCAGTAACTCCGTAGCCTGGAATGTCTATGAAATTAAAGGACTCAAACTAACTAGAAAATAACCCCTATCTTCATGGCCAATTAATACACACAAATATTTCAACTTTTCAGTATTTCCTAGATTTCATATTAATTTCTCACCCTGCTTTTCATAGTTTTATTGCTACACCATTGTACAGTGTTTTCTTCCATTTACACTGCCTTCCAGGAAGAATTTTTAGAAACTTGTTTTCCAGTTATGTTTAGAAAGCTTTTTTATGTCCCTCCAAACATATAAATTAATTAGTGCTTCCTCAAAAGTCAATCCTCAAACTCTTCCTTGTCCTTACTAACTTAATCCTTGCCTACTTTAAAGTCCAGAATCTATTAAAGATCACCGTTGGCAATAATCAATTTTGTATCTGATTTTCCCTAGATTCTTTGAAGTCTCAACTAATGGCTATCATTAAAAATGGTTTACTGTCTTAGTGTTCCAATAAAAATCACTAGTAATAAGAACCATAACAATTACTGTTATTATTGCCTACATTTATAAATCAGTGTTGTATGCCAGGCCGCAGACTTACCTCCACAGATGCCTATCCATCTCATGGTCAAATGAAGTTCTTATGCTTACTATTTCAGTACTATCACTGAAAATTCAGTACCCAGAAGGAGGGTCCTTACATTGTGCAACATCAGAGACCTTTAAAAGCACAAGACTCCATGTAGATTGGTTCTGTTTCCTGACCTGAACTGATTTGCCCTTAGCGTTAAGAGAGAAACAAGGGGGAAAAGGGAACAGTATTAAGGATGTCAACACAAACATTGGGTTAGGCAGAAAATAAGATAAGAATTACCATCTTTCTTATATCTTGAAATATCCATTGAACAATCCTTGTATTTTATGGCATAGGTCTTGAGGATTCTGGTCACTTTTAGAGAACTGACAGTCTAGTTCAAGTCAGTAACCTCTGGTAAGGAGAAGCTTCCTAGTGTCTTTGATTTAGGTTTTTTTGTTGTTGTTGTTGTTGTTTATGTTTTAGCCATCCTAAGACTTGTTCTACTATATCCTGTCTTTGCTCTGTTCTCCAAATTGTCTTCCTTATTATGATGGACAGGACATCCTTAAATGCCGCATTCATATTGAATTCTCAGCTACAAAGCAAGTCGTCTCTTGGTGTGTGTGTGTGTGTGTGTGTGTTTGTGTGCATGCATGTGTGTATCTCTCAACTTCTCCAGCACTTCTAAGACATGCTGTGTTCCTTGTTTCAGTTTGCAAACAATGTGACGTGACCAAATCAAGCATAATTTTATTGATTTATTTGGTTGTTTATTTTTTCCAAAATCCATGTTCTATATTTACAACACATTTGGTAAGATAATGAAATTGTCAGGGAATAGCAATGATGCATAAGCAGACAGCATTAGGGCATCATCCCCTCTCCCATAAGTATCAGAACCTTAACTGCTGTGTTATTATTTCTGAATAGAACTCATACTGTTCATACTGCCAAGTCAATGTGCCAGTTAGAAAAGAAGCTTAGCTGAATTCCATTCGTGTAACCCCAACAGCTTAGAGACCCAGATTAAGCAACTACTTCTAACCTAGACACTCAATTGAATACATCCAATTTTTTCATGAATTAAGAATAATGATATGACTTTATAAGCTATGGTTTCTTCAGATCTTAAATAACACCATTTTTTTCTGGTTTTCAGCATTATTTTTGCAATGGTTATAAGAGAATGAAAGATCATGAAAGCCAATTGAGTTCTATTTGTTCAGTCTCCTCCAGTTTAGCACAGAAACACCTTGGATGTTTCTGAGTATGCTAGACCAAATCCATGCTCTCTATAGTCTGGGATGAAACAAACAATGAGAGTCATTACGAAAAGATAATGTTGATTTTTCAATTACTTTGAATATTAATTTTTCTCTAGAAGTTCTATTATTTAAACTATTGTTGAAAAACTTTAAAAGCACCTTCTATTAAGCCAATTTTTATAACAGTGTGTGCATCTCACAAACTATCTGGACTTTGCAGGGTTGATTTCATTGAATCATGCCCGTTAGGTCTGGCTAAAAGTCAGGGTGAGGTCAGCACCCCTCCACTGCCATAGTCTTGAATGAAATCATCTTGGATCATGTAACTATAAAACCCCATCCACTTCAATGTTTTCTTTGACACACTATGTTTCTGTTGCTTTTTTCAGCATCTGGGGCTTGCATTGTGTGATGTTGTTCTTAGAAGTAAGAAAAAAAGCTTCAAAAGAAAACAAAAAGATCCCCTTACGTATGTCATTGCAATTTGCCAGAAAACATTTGTCTTCTCTCAGAATATGATGTTCCTGTGTAGCTGCTCTCAAACCTGTAATATTTGTCTACCCAAAATTTATCTTCTTTGTTGGAAATAACTTCAGTCCTGGATCTCCAAATTTCTCCTAACAATATTCCCTTTCTCTTACATTGCTGTCTTGTTATGCTATTAGGACTGTCCTTCATCAAGAATTATAAGCTCCCACAATGGCTTACCCATGTTATAATTGAATTTGCCAACAATAAGCTGATTCCTTGACATATACCCTAAAGGCATGCTGAAGTTCCAGGCATTATTTTGCTAGAATGCTAGCCTCTAATAACCCCAAAATCTCAATTAATTACTGTAGACTCATTCTTCTTAACAATGAAACCATGTCTCCCATTGCTTTCTGCTCAGAAAAAAAGAAATCCTCAAATTATTACTTTTCTTCCCTGGTCCATGTCGCTCACTTTGTGGTTGATAACACCACAAATCAAATGGCAATCAGAATAATGAGCTGCCACCAGTTGGAGTCATAGTTGGTGCTACATATTGTCAAAGATTGCTCACACTAATCAACTAATAACGACATCGCCACTTCCATCATGCTAAACAAAATTCTTTTCGTTGTGCAACACAATTACTAGTAATAACCTCGGAAACCTTTGCGTGCTTGAGGAGTCTGTTCGAGAGATCATCTAGAGACCTATCAGGGAATGAGCCGGAAAAGACAGAGCCTTCCAGATGGAGATTCCTTTTTGGTAATTAACTAGACATTGCTCCTTTGGGTCTGTAACACTTTCTAACATCACAAGGCATTTCCTTTAGCATAATGATGTGTCTATATTAATACATTGGATGGGGAGCAGATAGGAGATAGTGTTAAATATTAAACATTTCATACATGAGTTATATTATTAATAGCCTTTCTTTAGTTTTTTTAATAAAATGCATGCTAAAAGTGACACTCATAAACAAATTTCGAGGCATTACTATTAAAGAGAAGGCAATGAATTCAGACTAATGACAAAATGTGTTATTTGTTCATTTCTCAGGGGAGTCATAGATTCATGATTATTAATATAGTAGTTAAGGATTTACTTTGAAATGGAGAAGCTAAAAATACCTTGAACAAAGGTGGGTGGTGAACCTTTAAGAGCCTTGTTTCTCTATGTGGATCAGTCTGCCTAAAGATGTAAGGTTACATGATCAATGAGCCACGGCATCATCAGTGACAGGGACATTGTATGTTTTCTTTCAGAAAGCACTTAAAAAGATAGGGTTCTTTCAGGGGTGGCAAGAGTTTCATTAGGTTAAAAAAAGCCATCCTTCAGTTGTCCCTGTCCAAACTTGTAGTGAAAGGCGTGAAAACAGGGCTGGGTTCAAGCTAACTGAGTCTGACAGGCTGACAGACAGCTGTGTTTTGATGGTTTTGAAATGCAGATGTGGCAGTGATTCAAGTCCTTTCATTTTTGTCTGTGGGGCAGCTGGTTTCCTCAAGGCGCTTTTTACTAATGACCCAAGGTGAGGGCAAAGTAATATACAGGAAGCTCTGGTTGGCTATTTAACTTTTTAGCACAGTCAGAATATTTGTGATACACTAATCACAATCACTGGGGATACTTATAGGAGCCGTCAACTTACCTGGAAGGGAAAAACTGGCTACCTTGCCTCAAAGAAAATCATACTAAAGATGGTGAATGATGTGTAAAAGGTATATGCTTTGCTAGAACTGTTTATTAAGGATCTACTAACCACAGATGTGGGCACTTAATGGAATCGTCTTATGCAGTTTATGCTTTGTTTGTTTGTTTATTTTGAACAGTCATACAAAGCATTAGGTTTTATTGTATCATATTCAGAAATACTTGGTGGTAGTTGTTTCTCTCCCTCTTCTTCCCTCATTCCCCTCCTCTTGGTTTCTTCCAAGCCTAGTAGCATTGTTTGCAGTTCCATGCCTGGTGTGTTCTATTGCTATCTACCTTATTGCTTCCTCAACAGCTTTTCTTGCATTCTTTGCACCCCCTTCTAATTTCATAGCTTATATCCATCTATACCCAAACACACACACACACACACACACACACACACACACAAGCACACACACACACGTACAAGTCATAGCCCACATATGATGGGTTACCTCACTTAATATATATTCCAGATACACCCATTTTTTCCTGTAAATTTCATACTTTCATTTTTCTTTACTACTGAATAAAAATCTGTTGTATTACTCAACATTTCCATTATCATTTTGTTACAGTAAAGAATGAAATCTGCATGTAGGTGGAGACATGCATTCTCTTCTCCCTTAAGAGTTAATCTGGTTACACTGATTAATCACATGGCCAAGAGACCACTTGCAGGAAGGCAATATCACCTTAATCTGTGCTAAAGAGGATAGTTATCCCCTAAATGAGATAATTGACTGTTTCTTCCCTCAGTTCTGTTTCTATGCAGCTGCTTCAGGGCCTTTCATCTTTTGGAGGCCTCATATAGAAAAGTATACCGTTTACTTCTTTCTCTTGAATGCTGGCCGTGGCCTAAGTCTATTTTTTTTTTTCTGTTTCCTAGAACTTTCCTACTGTACTTTAAACTTCCTCTCTCTGCCACTTGGCTACTTGTCCCTCATGGGGCTGGCTTCCAAGGTGACTCAACTAACTCAAATAGCATTCCTTTTTCTCTTTCTTTTTTAAAAATTGTTTTTTACTGAGCTATATATTTTTCTCTAGCATTTTTTTGTCTATTTATTTGAAGATTACTATTCTGATTGGAGTGAGGTGGACTATCAAAAAATAGTTTTAATCTGCATTTCCCTTACGGTTCAGGATGTTGAATACATTTATTTATTTATTTATTTATTCATTTATTTAAGATTTTTGTCTCTTCCCCGCCACCGCCTCTTTGAGAAATACTTATCCACGCCATGGATGAACGTTTTTGAAAAACATCTTCACTCACCCTGAACCTTCTGAGATGCTGTTCAGATGATGAGTACTGAGTGTGGATAGTTTGCAATGTTGCAAATTCAGAGGCGAAACATCCTGTGTGAATCCTTATTGCTCTTAATAAAAACTTATTGCACACATTCCTACGTAACCTAGCATTGTTGTGGTCGTTATATAAATCCTTTGGGATATTCCAGAAGAGCACTACAGCCTTATCTCTTATTGGCAGAAACCATAGGGATGCTGGAATCTTCCCCAGCAACTAGAAAGTGATGTATCTTATGGGCTTGCCTTTGGCCTTGCAAATAGGATTGTGAACCCTTGTACCAGCAGTCTGAGAATCATTTGGAAGCACACAAGAAAGTTTCCTAAGCAACCCTCACTAACCTGCTGAATAACATTCTGAATTTTAACAAAATTATTGAGAAATTAGTATGTAGCTATGTTTGACAAGTGTTTTCCCAGGGATTCATAGTTGATTGGTGACAGTTCCTGATTCTAAACCACCTTGGTTTATTAGTAAACAATCTGACTTACTTCAGTAAGTCCTGGAACGTGTTAGTGTATGTCATTGCTGTTTATTTATTAGTCTTTAAAACATGCTGTCTTCAATGAAGCATGAAAAGAACTGAAATACTTGGTATAGGCAGAGGCTAGCTCACGACGACATCTGTCCATGTCCTTTCATCTTCCCCGACACTGTAATGCTACTGAAAACACAGATGGACTCCTGAACTAGGGCTCCGTGTATGTTCACCTGAGCTTTGCATGTTAAGACGCTCATATGTGTTGGTGTGTTTCTAGGGATGTGGTCCTCATGACTGCAACGACAGACCACGGAACTCCTGTTTTCATCCTTGACGGAGGTACTGCAAGTAACTGACAGGAGAATGCACCTAGCATGCACCTTTGTAGACCCAGTCAAGCATGGCCTTTTCTTTCTGTCTTTTGTTTTCTTCCCTGTTCCAGTCTAAGCAATTCTGATAATTTTGATAAATTTCATAATTTTGATAAAATTTCTCATATCTAACATACACAGATCCTAAGAGTTAAGCAGAGCCTTTCAGACTTACAGAATTTATGTTTTCATTTTTTTTTTTTTTAGTTCTTTGAGAGTTTCAAGTTTCATTCAATGTGCTTTGGTCATACTCACACACCTCAACACTCCCCAGATCTACCCCTTACCTCATCCACCTAAATTTGTGTCTTAAACAACAACAACAACAACAACAACAACAAAACCCTTTAAGGCCAATTTTCTATAAAGGGTTAAAGAGAATAGTGTAACAGGAAGATTTTACTTATTTTTGAATTGTACCTTTTGCTTTATGAATAAAAGTCCTTAAATGTGAGACGTTTAATTAAAAAATGTTTTAAAATCTTATTGATTACATAAGCATCAATTTAACATCATAATTAGTTTATGTTATGTACATTTTTAGCATGAAATATTCTTTCTTGAATGGAACAAATATTCTCAGATGAATCATATTTAAAATATAATTTGTATAATTGTTCGAGCACTGATTAGATCTCCCTAGGTAAAAGGTCATAGTATCCTTCAGCATAGCAAGTGTTTGATTGCATTGTCCCATCATTACAGAGAACACTTTTATATAATTACACCACACTGCATCCCCGGATTAAATAAATCCAGAAGGGAGAAAATAATCCAGACTCACTAGAAACCTTATGTCTGATTCAAGTGACCCCTTTCAACCTCTGTCCTCAAGGAGAATGTCTGGTGTGCTCTGTGTCCCAGAAGTACCAGTTCTTTCCACCCATCTTAAACCCACATTCTGCATGTCTTTGCCACTGAAACTCGGTCTTACACATATTGCATTTATTCTGCCTTCCTATTGCTCGCAGTCCTGTCATTGATCTTAGTATTTGACCTTAGCTGACTTTGTCCAGTTATGTCTTTCTTTCTTTTTTTTTTGTTTTTTTTGTTTTGTTTTTCGAGACAGGGTTTCTCTGTAGCTTTGGTACCCGTCCAGGAACTAGCTCTTGTAGACCAGGCTGGCCTCAAACTCCCAGAGATCCGCCTGCCTCTGCCTCCCGAGTGCTGGGATTAAAGGCGTGCGCCACCACCACCCAGCTCTAACTTTCTTCTTAAAAGAACAAGTTTCTTTAAAGTACAAACTTCATGTCTTTATTATTTAACTATTCATAGTATGATATGTAGGACTGAAGACTCAGAAATCTGGTTTATTTACAAAGGGAGATATTTTATACAAGTAAAGGGGCTTCTTATAACACAGAAAATAAATTATTTCATCCTGTGATTATTCAGAACACATGTTCATCTTTTTATTTTGTTTTATTATTGGGGATTATACAAAATATCATTCAAAATAGTTATTAATAGTTTAAAAATTGAAAAAATGACCCTATTTAGGATAAGAAAAAAGATAGAGTTATTATTTTGCTTCCATCTCTCTCCATAACTTGAGCAAATACCTCTATCTCCAAACTGTATAATATATTTTGGTGTTAATGCTAATAATTTTATGCAGATTTTGTTGGATTTTGTTAAGTGCATGGAGAGACCCAAGAAAAGCTGCTTAATATGCTTTTTGAAAAGTGGCCAGCCAGGGAAAGTTTGTTTCAGGCATTGTATGTGGATCATCTGAATTCAAGTCCAGTAATAATTTTTAATATATCTCCACCATAAATGAAAGATATAAATAGACACTAGGAAAATCCAGCAGAATCTATACATTTAATTATTAGTAAGTCTGACAGCATTAAATGATTTATATGATGAAATTTCCAAGAACTGAGTGATTCTTTCCAGTAATATCTAAAATTCTAATAGTGAGCTTAAGGTTTACAGACGCGGAACTCATGCTATAACCTGCTCAAGGCTATAAATATAATGGAATTAATCAAGCAAGACTTATGAAATTTAAACATAAAAGTAATCTTTCTTCTACTTCCTACTGTCCTCTCTAAACCATATCAAAGTATACAGTTCTTCTACAGCCCCAAGGCAACAGTGACACTTTTTTTAGTTGCTAGGAAAGAATAGAGAGTACAGGTCACATTTGTTTCATGAACAATTTAACTTATTAATTAAAATGCCTGATCAAATGTAAGCTTATTTCTGTTTCCTCTGGCTAGAAGCAGTTTTTTTTTTTTGAGGAAGGAGATAAGGTCAGCTTTATCTCCCTGCTTACTGGCGCTGTCCCTCTATGTTACCTTTGCATCTTTCAGAGTTATAAAGACAAGACTGAGGGAATAGAAATGAATTGTAGAAGTCATCTTTGGCAAACACAATTATGAATTGCCATTATGCTAGCCCCAGAGATGTTGAAAGTTCTTTTGGGTTTGGAACAATCATCAAGACTTTGAAGAACATCTTTACCATTGTCTTCAGCATTGTTGGTGTTTTCTCAACTATGATTTCCTCTTTTTGTCCACTACTTTGAAGATCATTTATTCCTCCAGGCCCCAGACAGCTAGCAATTCAACTCTCTTGAAGCTTTATCAACTCTAGAGATTTGACCCTACAACATCAGTGATTCTCCTTTATATGACAACTGAAGTTCTCACTATCCCATTCATTATGCCATTGATACCCTAGACATAATTAAAATATAAATATATTGACTTAACTGTGGAGAAGAAAGATTCTAAGAAATGCATCATTGGCTGATTTTATCATTGTACAAACAGTAGAGTGTACTTACATAAAACTGGATATTGCAGGTCAACACTGGTACAATTGAGAGATACAATATATTGTTGTCAGTGTAGTAATACCTAGATTTTTACACAAGTGTTTCCTTTATAAGTGGATGGAAGAGAGTGGCATAGTTAAAGAATACAACAATAAACAGGGCATTCAGCTAACACAGTTGTTTCAACACTGCTAAGTACTTTGTCCTATACATAACCTTATGTGATATATGGTGTGTGACTGGCAGTTTAGTAGATATGTTTTACTTGTCTGACCATCAGCATGTCAGCAAAGCATTATAGGAGAAAGTTACAAGGGCCAGCACATCATTAGGATATAAAGGTTCTCAGCATCATTATCATATCATGGACTGAGTAACATGTCATTGTGTGACATGTGACTATACTAATTTAGCATACCATGTAAACAAACAAGACACATAGCAAACCCTTAGTAATGCTGAAGAAGATACTCTAATTAGTCTTCAGGCAACAAACAAGTATCTGTATCATGTCCTTCATATGTGAGTATTAGATGTAAGATGAGCAGAGATTTTGAGTATGATGGGTGATGGGACTGGAAAGATGCCTCAGCAGGTAAAGGCAGGCATTTCTGCTGTAGAGGACCTTCTAACCCCTATACTGTGGTATGAAACCATCTGTAAATGTAGATCTAAAGGGGGTTGAAACCTCCTTCTGACCTCCATAAGCACCAGGCATATATGTGGTGCAGATGCATATCTGCAGACAAAACACTCATACACATAAAATAAAATAAATAAATTTAAATTTAAGAAAGAACTTTAAAAGGAAACATGGTGGCATGTTTATCCAAAATGACCCTTTGTTCCACTAATAATCTATTGCTGTAGGGAGGCGCAGGTTGCATCTTGCCGCCCTGTTCCTGGCCACCCGGCTAGCTTAACCCCCTGAAATAACCACATGGAAATTGTATTAATTTAAATACTGCCTGGCTCATTATCTCTAGCCTCTTATTGGCTAACTCTCATGTCTTGATTCAACCCATTTCTAATAATCTGTATGTCACCACAAGGTTGTGGCTTTTTGGGAAAGATTCAGCATGTCTGACCTGGCAGCTTCATGGCAGGTGGCTCTCTTTGCCTGCCTTCTTTCTTCCAGCATCCAGTTCTGTCTTTCCCGCCTACCTAAGTTTTTGCCCTATTTCCTTTGTTTAAAAAAAAGAAGAGGGGGAAATGGTGTGGGAGAATTGTCTGTATTCTGTCAATCATGTTTTAAATAAATGCTGATTGGCCAGACAGGAAGTACAGGTAGGTCAACCAGAAGGAAGTAGAGGCAGGGTGATGAGAACAGGAGTATTGTGGGGAAAAGGAAGCTCTTTTTCATAGTCAAGCCCAGACCACCAAAGAAGCAAGGTGTGTCCTACCCTGCTGAGAAAGGTACCAAGCCATGTGGCTAACATAGATAAAAACAATGGGTTAATATAAGCTACAAGAGCTATTAAGTAGTCTGAGCTAACAGGTTAATCAGTTTATAACCTAAGGTAGACTCTCTGTGTGATTTTCTTTGGAGCTGAAGGGCTGCGGGAACTGGGCAGGATAGAAACCCCAACAAGCAGGTTTTCATGTTATAATCTATGTCATGGCAAGTATAAGCTTGATGCGAAAGTGCTATCTCAAGTTGCCAAGCTATTTTATGTTAAAGCATTGAAAAGTTTATGTATAGTTGATGACTTCAACTATCTAAATGCATTGAATTTGAACTGAGCTTATGTCTATGGTAGTTCTCTTACTGTTGGATGGGGGAGTTTGTAGAAAAGTATTTTGGCTCATTCACCTATTTTTATTCAGAAGTATTAAATGTTGATTTCTGAAACATAAGTTAGAGCAGTAAATGGTAAATCGTTCTAGCATTTCTTAGTCAAATCCAATTACATGTTTTTGTTTTTATCTTCCTTATATTACTAGAAACAATTTATTCATTCAAGCTATCAATAAAATTAATATAGTATCTCAAATATAGAATCCCAAAACATGTGATTTCAAAAGTAAAAGAACCTTAAAAAAGGGAAACAAGAGACTGACATGAACTTTTCCCATACATAACTGCAGTGGAGAAAATAGTTAAGAAAAATAAAATAGAAAAAGATTAATTTAAGATAGACCATATACAGTTTGGGAAATCTTGATATCTTTTCTTACAAAATCTAAAATGGTGTCATTAAGATATTGAGAACAGGAACTAGTAATGATATGAGATCAATTTACAAAGACAGCAGCTGAAAAAAGTGGGTAAAGGAAATACAGGGCATTTGGAGGAAAGAGAACATGGCAAACATTTTTTATATTTGAAGATTACTTCATTTAGAACATTTGTCTTATATGCATCAGTCTCTCCTAACCCAAGAGAAAACTATCCTCCCTGAAATTTTTTCTGTACTTATGTACATGGGACATGCTTCATGAATAGTTTTTGATTTTCCCCCCTTTTACTCATCATCTCCCCATGGATTTTTGCAAGAAACATTTATAACACGTATTCACAGGTTTCACAGTTAGCATCACAGTTTAGAAACAGATATCTGGCTGTAATTTCTGTTTTTAGGGGGTATCAGATCTCTTGGGACTAGAGTTTCAGGCAGTTGTGAGTCGCTGTGTAGGTGATGGGAATTAAATTCACAATCTCTGGAAGAGCAGCTAGTGCTCTTAACCACTGAACAATCTGACCAGACTTTGAAATAAATATTTTAAAGCTGAGTATTGAAAACAAAGATGTGAACATTTCTGGTTCCCAACTGAATGTCAAAATAACTTGGATATTATTATTATTATTCAACCCTTAGGAAAAACAAAACTGAAAAACAAAAGCTAAACGAACTATTTTTAAGCAAGCATTTTCTTTGTTTCTCCCCCAAAATGCATGACAAACAAACTAGAAATAAACAAATATGAGGAAGTCCAGCTTGGACAGAGAAGCTGGTAGGCCTAAAAGTGGATAGAGAAGCAAAAGCTTACAAGGTAAGTGCTGGGAGCACAGTGTGTTTCAGGACAGTGGTGACATACTTGTGTGTTTTTAACTTTAATACTACAGGAAAAGGGGCTTGAGATTGCTGTTTAGCTTAACTTAGGAACAGACACTTGATTCTTAGAAACTCTAGATGTAATTTTAATTGCTAAAATGTAACCATCATCAAATGAACTTTGAATGATGTAGAATAAAGTGTGTCTGTGGGGATTAAGAGAAGTTATCATGCATATCTAGAATGGGTGAGGAGAACATTGGCCCTTGAGAAGAAATAGAATGTAGATAATGTAGACTTGCCCTTCCATGCTAACTGGCTGTATTTCTTCACACTGCAGGATCCTTAGGACCTAGTGTTTCCAGAGGGTGAGAAAGTAGCCACACAGAAGCACACAAAGAGCATACATTTTGTCACATAGGGATGATGAATAGCTTTGTAGTGATGGACGGGAGAGAGAATCTGGGGTCTCTCTGTATTGGAACGTCTACAACCTGAGAGGAAGTATAATGTTTTTTAAATTAAATTTGGATTAGCTATAAATATATACTGAAAATGTTAGAGAAACCAAATGCTTAAAAAGGTTCAATTGCCAAGCTAAGAAAAGTAAGAAAATAATTTCACACATAAGATGAAGGGAAGGCAAAAACAAGAACAAATTTTTAAAGAGACTAAATGCAACACAAAGTAGAGTTAAATATGGTGGATGATAATCTGATTTTATTATTAAGCTTCAACGTTATCTAATTTTAGAGCCTGTGATACAGTTTCCCTTAGTGAATATTTCATGAGTTCTTGGAAAGAATTTTTTCTACTGTTTTCAAATGGAGTAGCTGTAAATGTCCATTGGATATAGGTGGCTGATGGTTCTGTTTAATTAAAGATATTCTTAATAATTTTGCATATGGGTCTAAATATATCTTCAAAGGAACAGTGTGTCAAAAATTACATACAGGGAAATAAATTACCTGATTAACTCCACATCAATTAGAAAAACTGTATCAATAATTAATAGTGTTGCTGAATGCAAAGCAGTAAGGCTCACTACAGATTTCTACTAAGCATGTAAGGAAGGATGGACACCAATCCTTTCTCATCTCTCTTAGAAAAATAAGCAGAGAGAAGTCCTTTTAAATGTGTCTATGGGGTCAGTATTAATACAGTACTAAACCAGGGACAGGAATTACAAAAATGCAAAGCTACAGGCAACTATCTCTCATCAGTACAGATACTAAACTTCCTAACAAATAATGAAATAATGTTGAATTAAATGATAGCAAAGTAATTGTATGTCATGATCAAATTTAATTTGTACATATTATCTATGTACAGAAATAAAAATCACATCAACCAATAAAAAATGCTTGAAAGATGAGAAATGTGGGAATTTACCCCAATTTATATATATAAATAAAAATACATATTATAATTCTTCAATCAATTAAGAGGGAAGAGCTAGGTAATTTTTCTTTTTCTTTTTTTCTATTTTTATGTTTTTAAAAACCAAAAAAATATTTTTTTTCATTTTACATTCTAATTCCAGTTCCCACTCCGTGCCCTTCTCCCATTGCCTCCAACTTTACCCCTGCTCTACCCCCCCCCCCCCCCACTTACTCCTCTGAGAGGGTAGGGCACATTGCTTTGAGGAAGGACCAAGACCTTCCCTACTATATCTAGGCTAAGCAAGGTATTCCCTCCAAAGAGAATGGGTTCCAAAAAGCACGTACAAGCAGTAGAGATAAATCCTGGTCCCACTGCCAGTGGCCCTACCCTCTGGCCCAGCCATACAACTGTCACCCACATTCCAAGGGCCTAGTTTGATCCTATGCTGGTTCCTTCCCTGTCTAGCCAGAGCTGATGAGCTCCTATTAGCTCAGGTAAGCTATTTCAATGGGTATCCCCATTGTGGTCTTGACCTCTTTGCTCATATTCTCACTCTTCAACTGGACTTCAGGAGCTCAGTCCAGTGCTCCACTGTGATTTTCTGTCTCTGCTTCCATTAGCTGCTGGATGAAGGTTGTCTGGTGACATTTAAGAATTTCTCTAAAGTAAGAAAGAAGACAAGGCTGTTGTCTTTTACCACTTCAGTAGACATTGTGTTGAGCACATCTATTCCAAAGTAAAAGACAATAATAAAGTGAAAAATGATTTTAAATATATCTTCATATGTGTAGAACACACAAAAATCATCTGCAGAAACAGATATTTTATCTCCTGAAAATAGTAAGTACATAAAGATTTCAGAATAAAATATAAATATACAAAACTCAATAAATTTTTCATGTGTCTGCATTGAACATTGCTGGTGGGAATGCAAACTTGTGCAACTACTTTGGAAATCAGTGTGGCAGTTTCTCAGAAAATTGAGAGTCAACCTACCTCATGATCCAGCAATACCACCCTTGGGAATATACCCAAGAGATGCCTAATCATACTACAAAAGCATTTGTTCAACTATGTTCATTGCAACATTATTTGTAATAGCCAGAACTTGGAAACAACCAAGATGCCCCTCGATGGAAGAATGGTTAAAGAAAGTGTAGCACATCTACACATTAGAGCTAAAAAAACAATGACATCTTGAATTTTGCATGCAAATGGATGGAAGTAGAAAACACTATCCCGAGTAAGATAACCCAAACCCAAAAATATGAATATGGTATGTACTCACTTATTAGTGGATTCTAGCCATAAACAAAGGACATTGAGCCTATAGTTCACGATCCTAAAGAAGCTAAGAAATTAGGTGAACCCAAAGAACACACACACACACACACACACACACACACACACACACACACACACACACACACATATATATATATATATATATATATATATATATATATATATATATATATATATATATCTCCTCCTGGAAATTGGAAGCAGACAAGATAGCCAGGCTAAAGTTGGGAGCGTGGGGATGGGTGTGTGTTGGGAGCAGTGAGACCCCAGATCCTGAATTTCTTGTAATCCTCTGATCTGAGTGCCTACAGCTGCTCTGAGCATGAGACCCTCAGGAGTTCCTGATGGCAGGAGAGTGGTTTCTGGTTGGTTTGGCTGGAGCGTGGCTATCTCTGTATAATCTGCCCATGAATACAATAAAGGGGGCATTCTTGGGGAATTCAAGGATGACCCGTGTCGCTGTCTCTCTGTCTGTGTGTGTGTTTGTGTATTTCAACCTCCAGCCCCCTTGCCAGAAGCTCACGAATTGGGTGCCAGCACAAACAGCACAGACATGGGGACGCGTTGTGTGGCAGGTGAGTGAAGTGGAGAGGGGGAAATAGAGGGGATAATGGGAACGTGAGGATGAGCTTGAGGGCGTGGGATGGTTGAGATGGAGGAAGGACAGATATGGGAGCAGGGAAGGAGATATCTTAATTGAGGGAGCCATTTTGGGGTTGGCAAGTGGCTTGGCTCTGGAGTGGATCCCAGGAGTCCACTGGGATGACCCCAGCTAGGACCCTGGGCAGTAGAGGTGCTTGAACTGGCCTTGTCCCATAGTCACACTGATGACTATCTTGAATATCACCATAGAACCTTCGTCCAGCAACAGATGTAGATAGAGACAGAGACCCGCATCTGAGCACTGGACTGAGCTTCCAAAGTCCAGTTGAAGAGCAGAAGGGGGGAGAATAAGAACAAGGAAGTCAGGATCATGAGGGGTTGATCCACCCACTGAGACACTATGCCTGAGCTAATGGGAGCTCACCAACTTCAGCTGGACTGGGACTGAACTAGCATGGGATCAACCTGGACCCTCTGAATGTGGCTGACAATTGGGGCAGACTGAGGGGCCAATGATAATGGCACTGGGATTTGTCTCTACTGCATGTACTGGCTTTTTGGGATCCTTTTCTATTTGGATGCATACCTTACTAAGCCTGAATGTAGGGGGGAGGACCTTTGACTTCCCACAGAGCAGGGTACCTTGCCCTCTCTTCGGACTGGAGGGGGGTTGGGGAAGGGTTTATGGGGGAGCGGGAGGGAAGTGGGAGGAGGGGAGGATGTGGACATTGTGATTGGTATTATTTATAAAGTAATAAATTAAAAAAATAAAAAAGAAAATTTTAAATGAGCATGATGACTTATTTTTTTAAAAAAGAAATATATTTGACAAAGAATAAAGTACTTAGAATGAAAACAATAAAAATATATAGAAAACTATAGAGCTTTGATGAAAGACATTAGATGGGATCTAAATAAATGAGTAAACGTGGCTTGTTCCAGGCAGAAAAGCATCTACATAGTCAAAGTGACAATACTCTCCAACCTGATTTAGAGACCTAATGGATTCTCAATCAAACAAAAATTATGTTATTAATATTGATAACCCTATCCTAATTACATATGGACAAAAGAAAGACCCAAGGTAGCTAGAGTGTATTGAACATGAAGAATACGAATCATAGACCTGATGCTCACTGACTCCATGACTTATAAAGTTACAGTAATTAAGACAGTATTGTATTGGCAAAGGAATAGACAAAAGATCAATGAAACAAAATAGAGATCTTGGGAATACATCTACACAAACAAAGCCCATTGATTTTGGACAAGGGAGCAGTGTCAGTTCCTTGGAGAAATATAGTTTTTCCAATAAGTGGTGCAGGAACAACTAGACACATCCTAAACTATAAAAAAAATGATAAAATATAAATAATGTTATCACAAGTCTTATACTTCTTTTAACATTTATGTGGAGCTAAAATATAAGGTATAAAGTTATAGGACTCCTAGAGGATAACAGAAAAAAATGTGGGTGATTTGAGGATTAGACTAAGTACAATACTCTAAATCCCGCACATGAAAAAAAAATTGCTAAATTGGGCTCCACTAAAAAATTGTTTGCTCTTTAAAAGACACTGATGAGATAAACAGAGAAGTCCACCATGAAGTGACTTGTAGAAAGTAGCACTTGCATACATACATTCATGCATACATATAAACAAACATACGGGCACACATACATGTCTGGAAAGATGGCTGAGTGGTAAAAGCCCTTGCTTTTCTTCCAAATGATTTAAATTTTAATACCAAAATCCATGTCAAGCAGTTTACAATCTCCTGTCATTACAATGTGTCCAAAGCTCTCTTCTGACCCCCATAGGGAATAACACATAAACATGCTTCTAAATGCACACAGAGGCACAGATGCACAACTAAATAATAAAATATTTTTGAAGTATCTGATGAATCAAATTATAACTAAAAACCACAACATCTTCAAATTTAAAATTTCCGTAAAGAATCAATTTGACAGTGAGCAAGAGTTTTAAACGGACACCTCATAAAAGAAAATCCATAGATGGTAGGTAAACACAAAGTAACCAGTGCCATTTGCCAATAAACACTTGAAAGGTAAGGCAGTGCTAAGCTATTACCATGTCCCGAGAAAGTCTGAAATCCAACAACCAACAGCATCACATACAGACAATGATATGGAGTACCAGAACTCTCATTGGTGGATTAGGTAGGAAGGCTTTTATTTAGGGTTAGAGAAACACCATTAGGAAATAATGTAACATTTAGCAAAGGGATGGTTTGTTTTCTTCCCATGGTAGACAAAACAGAGTAGAGTTGACACAGTGTGGTTTAGCGGTGGGTGATGGCAGAAGCAGGACTATGTTAAGCTCTTGTTCCTCTCTTCAGGGTCTTCTGATCACAGAGAAGTTAACCTTCAATGGTTGTGCAGCCAACACTGTCATGTTGAATGGGCTACATCTGCAAAAAATTCTAGGAAGTGTATTGCTTTGTTCATTCTTCAAGTCATTAAGAATGTAGTCACTACCTGGGAAGAAGGTAAAATAGGATGCTTCTTTTTCTTTTATCTTTTATTTATTTTAATATGTTTTTATTAAAATAGGTTTGTCAGATTCCCCCTCCAGCTTTTGGAGTGGGGTGGGAGATGGTTGGAATCAGGAGGCATTATGCGAAAGACACAAAGAATTGATAAACAATTACATTTTCAAAAATGAAATTTAAAAAATTTAAAAAGTCACATTATTTTATAAGCTTACTTTAAACACACACACACATACACACACACACCTGTTTATAGAGAGAGTTGTGGCACATGAGGTGATCATGTTCCTCCCCAAAGCCATAGCCTACTTAACAAAAATCTTACTGCTATTCACGTGAAACATGCCTTGGAATTTTGGGGATGAGGCAGCTCCTAATACACTCCTACAACAACACTGACTGTTGCCATCGCCCTTGGTTGCCTCCCAGAACTTGAAAGAAAGACCCTGTTGCTGAAGACACCACATACTCAGACACAGGCTTTGAAGGAATCAGCTAGAGTGGCTGTGGAAGCTCCCTCCCAAGGACTGGGTCTTGAGCGATCAGTATCTGCTGTACGTCATCAGGGGAAGGGGAGGAAAGTCATCAGTCCTCGGTTGCCCCACTCAGCTGGGACACCTATGAATCTATCTTTGCTGTGAAATGCCCAATATTTTGGTTGCATTTGCTCTGTTTTCCAACTTTATTAAAATTCTGAAATTATTCTAATGGTTTATGATATCTGAAATTATTCTAATGGTTTATGATATTAATACCAGATGTTGATAAATGCACTTTACTGCATTTTTGAAGCTTTAATTATTTTGAGCAAAATTCATTTTAAAAACAATCCAGTTAAGTGGCACAAACTTTTTTCCACACCTAAGCCAACCAGCTTGACAGTAATTCTAGCATTCTTAAGCCAGGCTACATGTCTTTGGCATTGTTCCATGAACCTGTCTGTTCCCCTTTAATGCTATACAAATCATTGACACTTCAGTGAAATGAATCCTCCTGTCTGCTTTGTTTTTACTTTTGTTTTTTCCTAAGTGTCTTTGGTTCTATTCTTTTGACTAAATCACCAGCATTGGTATTTTAAAGCCGTGGCAATACTTAAAACCTCAAAATGAGTGAAATAAGTGTTTAAGTGACCATGATAGCAGAGACCAGATAGACTAAAAGCCCTCCTGGGCTAATCAGAAGGGAGAAAATCTTCCATTCTGATGCAGACAATCATTTCAATGTCTATGAGTTGACTTAAGGTGGAGAGTCTGTCTCAAGGAAGAAAGATGCATGTTTTGAGTTAAATCTGTTGGAATTCTAAATCTGGCAGCCAATAGCTGCTTGTTGGTTTAACACACAGAAGACACACTTGCTACCAATCCACCACAGATGTTCTCCCATTCCTGAGAAAGTGCCACCCTTCCTGTAGTTTCACTTTGACTGTTGATAATGCTCAAATCTTCATCTTTACTTCAGACGTTTTCTAGATTTATAGTGTTACATATCTAACTGCTTAGTAGACACTTCTAAAATCTAAACATAATTCCCATGCTCCAAACCAGTTAAAGAAAACATTGAGATTGTTTTCCCTTTCGGTACGTCCAGGATTTCTTGCTCATGGAGCAGGACTATCCGGTCTGCCTATAAAGAAAGTTCGCGCCTTTCTCCCTCAGCATCTAGACAACGCCCCTTTTCCTTCAGAAATTAGGTCAAACAATGAACCCTATGAAACAAGATTTCTTATCACAAAACATTTTCACACAGATTTAATGGTGTTTAATTTAAAACCCATACAACAAAGCAATATTTTTTTTCCATCAAGGATGGTGGGTGCTGGATTAAATTGGTGGAACTCATCCTCTAGCATAGATCCACAAACATATAGTCACTAATAGGGTTATTAATAAGGCCAGTTTAAAACTTAGTTAAATGTTCCTCCATGTATACAGGAAGTTTTAGTGTGCTTACTTATTTGCATCTATCTTATTGATTGGACCCAAAATGCTTGTTGTTTTCACTTAATTGGGCTTAGGGATATTGAGTTATCTGGGGACACACAATTCTAGGTATGTCTGGGTGCTTCTAGAAGAGATATGTACCTGAGCCAACAGACAGGAATAGGTCACCTTAACCTGTGGATGGGTAACAGTGATGACTGAAAGAGAATAAAGATAAAGAGCTAAAATGATGCTGAATTTCTTTGTGTTTGAGCTAGGACATCCTTCTCCTTTTGCTTGGTCACACCAGTATCCAGTCCTGGGTCTTAGGCCTTCCAGCTGGAACTCAGCTGCAGGAATGCCACGTTGAAGTCTCCAGCTTGTTCTTCTCATCTTCTTAGTGAATGAAAAAAATGCATTTTGTTGGCTTGACTTATTTCAGAACAGTTCAAATTGATGAACTCCATGGGAATTTCATCTGGGTTATTCTATGCATATGTCCTGATGAAATACAAAAGCAAAACACATGGTTTTTGAGTGAATGACTTCTAAGTAAATATGCATCAATAGATGATTTTCCTGGTAAAATATTGAAATTTAAGGGCATAAAGATAGGAGAATCAAAAGCAATAATTTGATGGACTTATTGTGGCAATAATTTTATACATGCATGACACTGTATTTGGTAGATCCTGCATTCTCTTCCTTACATTTTGTCTATCAAATGGCTCTTTGTACTAAAATAACTCTCCCATCATATTCATACTAAAGACTGGAAATATGACCAAGTGTTCAATTCAAATATAGGTAATGGAATCTGAACAGGCTGGTAGAAGGCCACGCCCTTCATTTCTTTAGCCTTTGGGCACAGGGATAGCTGATCCTGCTGTGACAGTAACATGGGCAAGCAACCTGCCTCCTTGACACCATACTAACAGATAATTTTGATCTCTTCCATTAACAACATAACAGCCTAACTGAGAAATACAATTCACCCATGATAAATGTGTTTATATTTATGTAGAAATGATGTTTTAAAATTTGTAGATGAGAGCAGAGAAAACTAGCCTATAATATTGTACAACAGTTTCCTCAGAAATGAAACATTTTTTTTTTCAAATAGCAAGGGTAGGAAGAACTCATGAGACTCAGGAGGTATACAAATTTTGACTTCCTGGAAAGCTGAAACTTGTGGGATTTAGGAGGAACCCATTGCACAGTTACAGAAGCAGCAGCTGCTGGGGTTGGATGCTCTAATCATTCAGGTGCCAAGTGGAGATCCTTTTACCTGATGAGTGGCCTGCAAGTCTTGAAGAGTCTTACAAGGTTTCAGCTTCCATGAGCTGCCACCTGTTCTGGATGGGATCCACAGTGAGGTGGCTACATTTTTGCCATCCCTACTTTTGATAAAAACTGATTGGTTTGCAAGTTGGGCTTTGGTAGATCCATTATTATTATTTTTTTTTTTTTGGTTTTTTGAGACAGGGTTTCTCTGTAGCTTTAGTGCCTGTCCTGGAACTAGCTCTTGTAGACCAGGCTGGCCTCGAACTCCAAGAGATCCACCTGCCTCTGCCTCCTGAGTGCTGGGATTAAAGGTGTGCGCCACCACTGCCCGGCGTAGATCCATTAATTTGTTCTATCATGGGTTCTCTACATGGCACAAGTAGACATGTGAGTCTTTTGTCTGCTATAACAAATATGCAGTAAAGTATCAGTGAGTAGCTTCTCTGTTTTGTAAGTTGTGCACTCAGGAAACTGAGGCAGAGGGACTGTCCAAATTTCAGCTCAAAGTAGGCTGCATTGTACCAGGACAGTATAGCCTACAATAAACAAATTAAATATAGCAAACAAATATTAATTGATTTATTGTTCAACCAACTTTAAAAAGATATTAGATTGCATTCAGATTTTAAGGCTGTGTATAATTCTTTATAAAAGGGACAACCACCAGTCCAGCTTTCGTACAGGTATTTAGAAAGTAATTCTAGGGACATCAGGTTGCTCTTGCTTATCCAACTAAAATTGCAACTAATATAAATGCCTATACAGAACTAGTTTTTCTCAGGGTCTCTTTAAAATTACTCAGTTTCATATGATAAACCAGAGAAAAATGTGTAATAGATGCTGTCAATAATTGGGTAATTAACTGAACAACTATAAGTTCTTTACAGAATAGATTTTCTATTTTCTCTCTTTAATGTTTATTTGTAACTATATGTATATGGGGTGGTCTCTGTGTGTGGATGTGTATCTAAGTGCAGGTGACTTGGGAGGCAAGATGTCAGATCTCTTGCATTTACAAGAGATTGTAGTTCATTTACAGGGGTGCTGGGATCAGAACTTGGATCCTCTAAGAGAGCAATATGCTCTTAAGTATTGAGGGATTCAAAAAATAATAAAAAGCTTTCTGAATTAAAAAATATCAGGAGAGAGCATTTTAAAAATACTCCTTCAGGAGCTAGAGAGATGTTTCAGCAGTTAAGAGCACTTGTTGCTCTTACAGAGGGCCAAGGTTGAGTTCCCAGTACCCATATGGTATCTCATAACCATCAATAAATTCTAGTTCCAATGTATCTAATGTTCTCTTCTGATGTCTAAAGGTGCACAAACACGATGCATACACATGCATGAAAGCAAAATATTCATGCATAAAATAAATGAAAAAATACTTTAAAACTTAAAAAAATATATTTTTAAAGACTTACCAAGTGGGCTGTGTGGTAGACTTGGATCCTCAATGAACCACATGCTTCCTAGGCTGGGTGCGAGTGTTGCAGGACTGTAACATGGCCATGAGAACACCTCCTGTTTGCAGAAAAGAATGCATCAGTACTCAGAGGATTTAAGACCGTGTCACTGACAGCATCTGCCCTGAAATTTAGATACAGGTGCAAGTGGTATGCTCAGCACCAGGAACCATTGCTCAGAGTTGGGGGCTAACCTTCTCCACTGGAGCTTCCAGAAATGTTATCTGTCTCTCTGACCCAGCCTGAGAGGGGTCCCCACATTAGCATGAGTTTTACTCCAAAAATTTCACAGTATTCTCACCATGAAAACCATAGAAACATTCCTTCATGCTTCTGGGTGTACAGAGGTCTCAAAATGAAGATAACAGATAATAAATTTAAGAAAAACGGGGTCATATTTTTTTTCTAAATGTAATATAAAGGCTGATAGAAAACAAAAAAGAAGTGTTAACATTAAATTCTCAATGTTCTTAAAATACCACATAGAAGACTTTTAAAAGGAGAATCACAACACATCAGGCACAACCTAGTTGTCTTACCAAGTAGTGATATGTTTCTTATCAAGGCTACATGCTGAGAAGGCATCCAAAAGAAACTCGTGAGTCACTCAATCAACTTGGCATCTTGATGCAATCAAGAGATACAGACACGAGAGAGATGTGACCATCGCCAATGTGACACAGTGCGCCAGAAAGAGTTCAGCCTGTAACCACAGTGAACGGAACATTGAGACAGTTATCACTGCAGATGCTATGTGTTCTATACTGCAGTTTGTCACACACTTTGACACAGCTACCAACAGCAGGCTTCTTACAGACTGCTGAACAAACACCTGGACAAATGACGGTATTACCCTGCTATAACACCCACACCTCTAAGACAGGAATTTTCTTTAGCTCCATTGCAATCTTGAGAGATCACTGCTGTGTATGTAGACTGTGCCTAGTCAAAATAGTACCTGACCTGTGTATCAACAACACTTGAAGCTCTGTGTGAAACAATATGATATCAACAGAAGTTGGACAAAAGGGAAAAATAAATGTTCTTAAATAAAAAAATAGTGTAGTATATAGTGTATTCTTGTTTCATGAGTGATGGGATTAGTGTTAATTTAAATAGAAGAGAACAACTTTTGATAAGAAATTCTGAAAATATATAATGGACTTGTCGCAAAATCAAAATAAATGTCTGTCACCATTCATTGTTACAACAGATAACTTGTAAATGCATTTTGCAAAGTCTCTAAGAGTTTAATCTAAAATATAGTCAAACAAATGGATAAAAATTGTAAAAACTCATATCACTATTTCAATAGTAACATTTCGGTACATCTTCCCCTCCAACAATAAGTGTTCATTTTGAAAAATGTGTATTTATAAGCTGCATAACAAGGCAGGCATTTAAAAGAAAGCCAGACCCTTTGACCAGGTCAAACACTTTTATGCTGCACTGCTAATTGGGTTATCAGTCTATTTCCTCAGCTTGAGCTTACTGCTTTCTCTTTTATTTGCAATTATTTTTAAATTTTGATATGGATTTCTCTATCAAAATTATCATCTTAAAATACTTTTTATGTTAAAGGTAAACTAATTAGATAAATATGCATCATATAATGAACAATATATTTCAGGGAAAATAGATACAGAAAGCTTATCTGTATAAAGTAATTCCATTTTCATATTGCTGGTCTTTCGTGCATGGTGATCTTTCTTTCCTTCTATACTAAGGTAGGAACAAAGTGTCTGATAAAATGGATTTTTTTTTAAACGAGTGTGAAATCCCCTTGCTAATTTTGTTTGTTTAGAAAAATTTGCTTCCTGACAGCTCTTACTGCTAATCTTTCTCAATTTGATTCTCCTGGCGTGATGAGTGACTCCGCCTATGTTATTCAGGGAGTGAGGCCCTGACTGGCAAACAGTGCAACTTCTCCCGGGGTTTTTTAAAACGTTCAACTAAGTGGGCAAAATGCACACAGCTTTTTCATTTCTCCCTGAAGGTGTCTGCCCAATTTCAACATTCCAGGCACTTGCAATCTACAGATCAAATATGTCCATAAAATGAAAATTTCTGATTGAGTCTCCTAAAAATTTGAATATAATTTCTACAACAGAAAAGCAGTAACTTAAAAGCAAAATTCATTCTAGAATGTCAGCCTCTTCTCTTTTTGTTTAACATAGATTAACTGGCAACCTTAATTAAATTTGAATTCACCGGTCTTAATGCAACTGGTGTATAGCAAATAATTATCTATAAATGAGTATTCCATAAGAGATAAAGCTAAAGCTTGATGTTTTATAGTTGCAATTATAAACAACCTAGACGAAACAGCTTATGATGGGATGTCTATTGCAATAGACAGAGAAGAGGCCTCTCTGCTATGGCCTCTTTGGTTATTTCCAAAACAATTTTTCCCTAAATATTTCCACGCTCATCTTTATCCAATTTCTTCCAGTGTCTGCGAACAGTGTCAAACAGTGTTTCCCCAAAGCTCTCATATTCTTTCAAAAGTTCTAATAACATTTATACTTCATGGCTTATTGTTATGACTTGACTAACATGGAGAAGTCATTACACATGAAAACAGGAGCACTAAATACAGGATTTTCAGAAAAAAATGGCATAACATTCCCAACTTTCAATACTACTCACTGGTGCACATCAAACCTCACTCTTGGGTTTCTCAACATAATATTAACAGCCATGCTTGGTTTATTATAATCATCATTGCTGTTTCATAGAATACAAAACTGTATTTTCTTGCTTAAACCAGTTATTCAAGCCAAAACTATAAGAATGTGCCAATCACTCCATGGTCATTTATGAGTCTCTGCATTGACCACTGGTCACTATCAAAAACGGTTTCTGTGGTTAAGTCCAGGATTTACATGAATCTATGGGTATAAGGATAAATACTTTGAAATCATGTCAATTTACAGTATCAAATGATAATAGGGCATGTGTCCACAACTATGGGTTCTTGACCAGCTATACAGTACCAGACATGAGTCTCCTTCTGTGGCACAATCATAAAACAATTGGTACTACCATGACATTCATGCCACTATTGCACCAATGGTTTTGTCTTGCCAGGCTGGTTATTATTCTGGCTTTCAGATGGATAAAGCTTAATGACGTCCTCCCTCAGAAGCCTGCATACATCTTGTCACTATGAAAGTTCAGCAGCGGGTAGGAAGCTTCTAGCTCAGTTTATAGTTTGATCTCTGTAGGTCCTGCAACCAAGTGTGTGCTTTCTTCATCAAAAGGGTCTTATCATTAAATTCATGCGGGCTACCATGCAAGGCTTGGGAAACATGATGGAAGAGAAGGCAGAAAGATAATAGGAGCCAAAGGCTGGGAAGGATTCCTGTAACACAGTGTCTTCTGCATGTGACGTGGCCAAGGCACCCATGAACTCAGGGCTGCTGAGGTCACCTGCCCAAGACTGACACAAGACTGAGTCCCACAGCACTCCACTGGGAAGGAGAAAGGTTCAAAGGGCCCAGCTTCATCTCTGAAGTACTATTGACTGTTTAGTTGGGATGGGGAATTGGTGTCACCTGCATTCCAGCAAAGAACTTTCTTCTCATGCTCATTCAGGCAACCACATTTGAACTCATTTCTCTCTCCCCCTCCAAACACAACACACACACACACACACACACACACACACACACACACACACGAAAGAGAGAGAGAGGGAGAGTTGGACATGAAAGTAAGAAGGGAGCTTTATTCAGAGAGTGTCAGTGGGAAGAAATGGGGCGAGACAGGGTAACTGAGAATGGGAAGGACTAAAACTCATTATATACATGTATAAACTATCAGCGAATAAAATAATAATGAAGAGCAACAAAGAGGACTTAAAAATATCCCTTGCAAATATTCTTTATGTTTTGTGTTTTACAGAAATAAAGAAAAGGTAGTTGTGTATGACTGGGCAATTTCTCTTCAATTTTCAGGATTTACTTTACTTTTAACTACATTTTGTGTATATGCATAGATGTGTACGTTCAAATGAGTAAAGTGTTCTTGAAGTCCAAGAGAAGACAGTGAATTCCCTGGAGCTGGAGTTCCAGGTGCCTGTGAGTCCCAGAATTGGGACCGGGAACTGACCTCAGGTCTTCTCCAAGAGCAAGAAGTGGTCTTACTAGCTGATGCCACACACTAGCTGGTAGTTTTGCTTGTCACTCAGATTGTAAAGTGGAAGAATCTCATAAGACAGAATATTGCACAAATAAGGATCTGAGTCACTGTGCATTTTGTATCTCATTGATTAATTTCCAGGACATATGCCATAGAGGAAGTAAAACATCACTTTTTAAAACCTAGATGACTCTGTAATACAAATGTTTTCCCAAAGCAATGAAGGCATTCAGTGGTAGAACTGTGGCAGTTCTGTGTTACTGTTTAAGGGGGATATGTTTTGACAGTTTTTTGTTTCTGTAAAGTTAAATGGTTATGACAAGAAGCATTAACATGACCATGGTTTCCAGTGTTACTATTATTATATTAAACAAAAGCAAACAATTTATAAACTTCAATAATTTATAATGTCTGGAAAGAAACTCAAATATTAAATGATAGGAGAATTACTAGAGTGTAGCTCATATTCCTAGATACTAGAAACTCATATAATCGGTGAATAAATAATTCAAAATATTTTTAGTTTTCTAGAAAATGTCCTGTTAAAATCTTGAGTGAAAAAATAACAGGATCTATGATTTCAGTTCTCAAGAATAACACAATAAATATAGAATAAAGTACTTAAGTCTTAAATAAAGAAAACGTGTCCCTGTGTTAGTTCTCTTTTTTATAAAACTGAAGATATTTTAATATTTTCAAAGGTTTCTATTCAATAAGTTAGGTGAGGTTTGTATCTTTCAAGTGTCTAATTTAAATTTTATTATCAGTTGGTCTCCATTCTCTGAGTTATCCAGCTATAATTACTATGATCAGATTCTGAGCATTAAAAGCTATTAAAGTTTCGGTGTAACTTCCTCTCTGTGACATTTAAACAGATCCTTCCCTTTGAGCACTATCTGTGAGGTGTGATCTACCTTGTCTGGAGAACTAATCCAACTCTGACTGAAAATACTTCCGTTAATTAGTGTCTTCAAAGCCACATGCAATACAAAGAGACTGAGTTAGTCTGTGACCAATTAACACCTTCTAACCTGCTCTCAGTGGGTATGAAGACCTTGTTCTAATATTTTCTAAATTTTTGTGACATTATTTTATTTTTAAAAATAAACCTTCACTGACTGAACAAATTGAACCGATCTTGTTTCCGTTATGTCACCTCTGACCTCTGAACCCCAAGGCCCAAATGATTTTATTCCTTCTCCAAAAGAAGTGAGCAGTATAGTTGATTCTAGTTTAATACCTTTAAAAATCTATTATTTAAAATATATAATTATTTGTGAATTCTATGGACACTAAAAAGGAAGTAAAGCATGCAAGCAACTTTTCCCAAGTGGTTATCAAGAAGAGATGTGCAGTTGACTCACACATGGGGCACCAGAGTGACAAGAGCAGCAATAGCGGAACCCTAAGGCCCTGTGCCAGTGCAGAAGCAGGAAAAAGTGTTTCTGAATCAAGATACATGGACTTCACGGACAGCCCAGACATGGCACTGAAAAGGACAGATGGCTATACATTGAAGAGCTGGGTCTTCACACACCAGTGGTGGTGGGATTGCGTTAGATTGTGCACTGATCAGTTAATAAGACTGTGATCAGTGCCCTGCCTTCTGTTGCCTACAGTATCCCGGCAAAAGACTTGGTAGCAACAATGAGAGCATAATGAACTCTCCATCATGGAAAACCAGGCACCCCCGTCTTCTGGAACTGGGCAGAGTAGTTAGAGATGCCAGCATGAGAGACTGTGGTTTCGCCCTGGGTTGGTATTTTCCATTCTTCTCGCTCTATACACCCAGCTAAAGACACACATAACTATGCCTCATATTGTCATTGGGACTCAACCAGACTTTCTTGAAAGGTGCAGGAGACAGTATTTGTTAATCAATGCGTTTAAAGAATGTTGTCTTATTCAGTACTACCCCTGCTGGATAGAGGACGTTTTTGTGCTATAAGCATTTTCAGACATCTAATACCTCAGCTAAGCAAGAGGACCTGAACCTGGTGGCTATTTTCAAATTAATTGACTATTGAGTGTATATATATATATATATGTGTGTGTGTGTGTGTGTGTGTGTGTATGTATATATATATATATATATGTATATATATATATATATATATATATCCAATGGATATATAGATATACCTTCCTATTTTACTTTATTCAGTCTCACACCTAAGTTTCACCAAGTGGTGCCTCTATTTGAGAGTATTGCCCATGCCTCCCAACTTCAGTGTAATCAGCTTGTATACCCCAGCGAGAGCTAACTAAACAAAAGTTCAACAAAAATGGGAAAATGAGTTTCAGAAAATAGCTGACTCCAGGAAAGCTAAGCCTGAACAAGGTATATTTATTCTGAAAAGCATCCATTAATCAGGACTCTGTCTATTTGATTGAATGCTGTTTCAGTAAAAAGCAACAGAAATCCATTTAAACTAACTTATGTGTAAAGGAGAATTTATTATAAGAACAAGGAAGTATGCTACAGGGTAGAAAGTAAGATATATAGCTGATCACCCCAGGTTGATACCAGGAATGGAAAGTTCAGCACCAAGGTAAGACTTCTCCCACTGTGACTCTCCCCGCATATCTCCCCAGTCATCGCTGGCTGCTTGCCTTCCAGACTCAGGTGTGGTCTTTCATTTTGGCAAACGTGATTAGATATCACCATATGAAAGTGATACTGAGATGACAGGCTTGGTTATGAAGTTTTCTGAGCTTCTTTGAGATAAGTAGGAAGGCTAACCTCATGGGAAAGTGGAGTTCTTGAAAATGCATTTGCCACAATCCTGCTGAAAACATAGCTTGGTCTATAGTCTCTGCCCAGATCCATGTTTTCCCCATCACTGTCACAACCAATGGCTAAGCATGGCAGATGGGGATGACAGCAGGAAGCTGTTCCTGAAGGGGACAAGGTTATTTCTCAGGCATATTTGGCTTGAAACAGCTGATCACCTGAAACATTCTAGCAATGAACTATAGATGGATACTCTTCTGGCTCAACACCATCTACTGATTCCAGGGAAGCAGTCAAACTGCATCACCTAAGGTCCCCAGCACATTGCCAACCACCTTCTTCATAGTTCTTCTCCGCAATACCTGAACTTGTCTTAGAGTATTCTTATCAAGACATTGATAATGGGGGAACATAAATAGAGTTTATTTTAAAAAGTGAAAGTAAGATGTTATATTAAAAGTGGACGACATTACAAAGGGACTTGAAATAGGCTGATTTATTTATTTTGTTCGCTGTTGAAGAACCTGGCTTGCTTTCATTTTATTTGCTTGTATTTTATTGTTTGTATTTTGTTTATTATTTTCATTTAATTAGTATAGCTTATTCTCTTTACCCCTTTGGGATAGCACCTATATAACATCTATTGTAGGAAGTTAAGGCCTACCAGACTGAAAGGAGCAAATTTGGAGTATAGCAGGTGCTGTCAGAGCTCCTGATTGTGCCTAGTCAAAGATGGGCAACCATGTGATGTCAACTGATCAGGACACCTGGGTGCTGGGAGAGTATATAAGGTTTTCCTGATGCTAAATTAATGACTTTGCTGTTTCTCTTTCCCAAGACTCCTGAGATCTATGTCACTGACTTTGTGCCTTCTCATCCTCTCCCTTGAGGAAGACCTTAGGGCCCAGGTATGAGCTATGATGCATATATTAAAGGAATAAAATGCAGAAGTTAAAAGCAACAAAGTAAAACTAACTTCTTAAATCACCATTACTGTTATTATATATTTTCTAACCTTTAGATTGTGAATTTGAATATTTTCTAAATTAAATGAAATTAAATCAGTATTTGAATCATTTTCTTTCCATAAACTGCCATTTGTCTTATTTTTTTTATTGTTTTTTTTTGCTTTATTTTAAGATAGGAACTTGTGCCACCCAGGCTGATAGTCTATGGTCTCCCTGCCCTATTCTTAAATAGTTTTTATGTCCTTCTTTTTCATTTCATTCTTTAAAAAATATTTTTTCATTACATTGAAAGTATTTATTCATATTTATTTGATGTATATGTATTTTGTCTGCATGGTACATGTGGAGGACAGAGGAGGGTGTCAATTCCTTTGAAATAAAATTCCAAATGACTATTGTCTGTGCCAGAACAAAACTTGGGTCCCTTGAAAAAGCAGATAGTGCTCTTAACTGCTGAGCAATTTTGCCAATCCCCTTTTAAGTGTTTATTTGTTTTTGTATTTTTTTGACAATTTTACATATTTCTACTATGAATGTCAGACATTTTCATTTCCCTCCATTAGTCCCCTTCTCCTTTTGGCACCCCTTTTTCTTGAGTACATGCCTACGTTCATGTCTTTTGTTTATGTGTGGCCCACCTAGTGAGTGCAGAGTCACTTGCCCAAGCATGGACCAGAAGTTATTTAGCATGGCACAGGCAAGTTCTCTGTGACTACAGCACTGAAGAAATTGACACTCTCATCTTGGTCACTACACAAGGTCCAGCATAGATGGAGGAAGAGTTCAGGAAGCTTCATGCCTTCCTAAGAAACTATTGGCAGTTGCTGTAACTAGAGGAAAGACAGAGATCGTTGGTATCTTGCTCAGGCTGTAGTTGGTGACCTCACGTGAATATGCATATTTGGAATACTAATTAGATGAAGTAAGATATAAAATAAAAATAAATTAATTACAATTAAAATTGAACAGGACATAAAATTGGAGGAGGAAATGAGGTTTGGCAGCATGTAAAGGGGAAGATGGAATGATTATGACTATTGTGACATGTAAAAAATTCTCAAGAAATACACTTATAATAATAATAATAACACAACTTGGAGGATCAAACAACAGTTAATACAAATTATAAACATATAAAATATACAGAGTCATACCTTGAGAAAGGTAAACACCAATCAGTAGGACAGTTGTAGTTAAATTTTCAGATATCCTTAACAACTGTGGTATGTGAAAACTGAGAAGCCTAGAAACACAAGGTCAACTTGATGCTCCATGAATAGAAAGTGATAGTGATGCTTATAAATGCTATATTCTGTAAGAGTCATGATCTGTATTAAGTAACTTTCATGACATTAGTTTGTAAAGAAAGAATAAACTAAGCTACGGCATGAATATGTGTGACCTTCCAAAATTCATGTGGAAACTTGATTCTCAGTGAAATAATAGTAAGGAGTTGATGAGGTTATGGATAGAGTCCACATGGATATACTGATGTCTGTAGTAATATGGAGTGGCAGGGCTGCGTCCCCAACACCCCAGCCGCCTGCTCGGCTAGCTTATGCCCCAAAATAATTACACGGACACTGTATTCTTTTAATCACTGCTTGGCCCTTTAGCCCTAACCCTTACTGGCTAATTCTGATATTCCGATCAACCCATCTCTAACAATCTGTGAGCACTGGTCTTACCAGGAAGATTCTAGTTCAGAGCTTCATTGCGTGTGTCTGCCCAGGAGCCGGGAGCATGGCGTCTCTGCTGAGGCGTCTGCTCCCGAGAGGAGAGCTGTCGAGTCTGAGCTCACTTCCTCTTCCTCCCGGCATTCTGTTCTGTTTACTCCACCCACAGGGCCAAGGCAGTTCCTTTATTAGCCAATGACCTTCCTCCATCAGATATCCTAGTAATAGGGTCTAGAAAATACTTTGGTACTTTAGCCTACTTATTTTCTCCACTCCCTTTCCATGGATGTGCACAGAAGAGATACTATCTTAGAAGTAGAATATAAGCTTATACTAAAGTTAACTTGTTGTTTTCTTCTCAGAATCCAGCTTGGTGTACTGGGAGAAATAGTTTTTACTGTTAATAAACTACTCAGCCTAAGTAATTGTAGCTATTCCTTTCTTGTTTTTAGAAATGCATGAATGAGCCATACTTTACTATCTAAATGCAAAAAATAAAACCAAGAACAAAGGAAGAATAAATTTGGAGAACTAACACTTTCTGATGATTGCAAAACTAACAACCAGATGCAAAATTCAATGTTGAAGTCCTCTTTTTAGATGCGATACGATACTATAATGTAAGTCTAAAGTAGCAGCCTACATTTTTGTGTCTTGGTTTTTAACAAAGTTACTGAGGTGGTTCACAATGGAGAGATGCTTCTCTGAACATTGATGGTGAGAAAATGGTATATGCAAAGTAGAATGAAGAACTACTCCAATCCATATTCAAATTCTAAACCAGAATTTCAAGGCAGGAAGTATGTGAGTATTTTAAGAGACTGCTTATACATTTCCCAGCCACCCAGCAACTCAGATACCCAAAATAACCACACAGAAACTTTATTATTTAAATCACTGTTTGGCCCATTATCTCTAGCTTATTATTGGCTAACTAGTATATCTTAATTTAACCCATCTCCAGTAATCTGTGTGTCACCACGAGAATATGGCTTACCAGGTAATGTTCTGTATGGCGTCTGTCTCAGGTCAGGTCTACATGGTGAGAAGCCATGGGTGAACCTCACTCCACCTCCCTTCTCCCAGCATTCAGTTCAGTTTTCCCCACCTACTTTTGTTATGCTCTGTGCAGGCTCAAGACAGTTTATTTACCTATGGTATTCACAGAATACAGAGGGTAATCCCACATCACCTCCCCTTTCTGTTTAAATAACAAAACAAGTATCAAATAAGAATTATAGTTATATTTATATCTACTTTATAATTTATCATAACTAAGAAAAACTATAACTATCAATTCTTCAACTCCATCAAAGACTCTAAAAGGATATAACATTATCTAAATAAATGATAAGTTCATTGTAAGCAACTTCCAAAAGTCTAGAATTGACAGTGATATCTCACTGCCTGGACAGTCATCCAAAGTTCTTCTGTACCAGTGAGGCCTACAGACCCATAATATCCAGGAGAGATTTCCATAAAGGAGGAAATTTCTCTGTGGGTCCTGTATGTACAGTTCATTAGGCAGTCCAGGCAAGATAAGTCTTTTGCCCAGATGGCTAAACAACTCTATAAGGAGCCTCTTCAATGTCCATCATCCTGTTGAAGTAGATTGGTGCTGCCATATTCTGTAGTCTTTGAAAGGTTTGAAGAATGCCTATCCACCTGAAATACATCTCTGTACATCTAGAAAATCTAACTAACATGACTACAAGCTTGGCTATTATAGATTATTATCTATTAACCTATATTTTTTAATTATAGATTACACTTTTAAAGGAGTTGCACAAACACAATAAATTAATCAAGAGTAGAAATATACATATAACAAAATTGACCTTAAATTTGTATCAATAAACCAAGATCCATACCAATGCAAATCTCTATAGCATATCCCCCTTTAAATGTAAGCAAACTTTTATAAACAATATTTGGGAATATGGGCATAGTTCTCTCCAAACTGCTTTCTGCTGTTTATTGGGCAAAGTAATTTTTGATGGGTGTTCAAGGCGACCTTTCATGGGGATTTCATCCATTAAACCACATTAGTCTAGAGGAAATTCACAGGATTTTATCTTCTGTGGAAACAAAAGAAGAACCTCTTTCTCAAAGCAACATATCTTTAGACTCAAATTCTGAAGTCAAGATGCCTTTAAAGTATATATGTTATTTACATAGCTCCTTCACAGTCAAAAAAACATCAAATAAAACACAATAGCAAACATAATGCCGACTCTGAATTTTCCATCTTTACATGGCTTGTTTTTCTCTATACTCTTTTTCTTTTCTCTCACAAGCTTATGTACATTTATCCAACACTGTGAACCATTTAGAGGCCTTTTCCATCTTGATTTGTCTTTATTGCATATCTGTAATTATTTTCTGACCAGAAATACCTTTTTAAATGCTAAGCCCTTCTTATGAACATAAGCAGCCTCATTGCTAGGGGAAATATGGCAATGAGTGCTTTGCCAAGTCCAGCATGGTGGAGCTGTTTGCTGCCTCTGAGAGTAATGTACATTGCCCCATTTTTAGGCACACAGCTGGTCTATGTTGCCATTAAGCAAATTGTAGTATGTTGCTCAGAAGCTCCATTTAAATGCTCCATAGCCAGACCTCATCAGAGTTTATGCTAGCAGCATGGCCAAGGAAGCAGCAGTTTCAAAACAGCGCAGCTTTTGTTCTGCTAATGCCGAATCAGGAAAACCTCTCTTAAAAGAGCCAGGCCTCTGTTTGCAAACAGAGCCCACCCATGTAAATGCTGCTACCAAACCATGCTTAACTCTGTTCTTTTGTGTCTAGGATTCCTTTTTAATCTTTCTTGGGTTTTATATGGATTTAGTCAACCACACTGGAGTGCCAGTTTGTTGTAAGGTAGTCAGTAGTTCATTTCCTGATTACCCAGACTACTGCCCAGGCCCAAGACAGTTTCTTTATTAACCAGCACTATTCACAGCATACAGGGGGGAATCCCACATCATGTGAGATCCTGGAGATACAATAAAGGGCTATAAGATGCCATTCTCAGAGACTGATACAATCTGTATAATCATTATTTTACAATAGTCGGATAACCTGCAATGGATCCACACATGTCCAGTCTTATCAACAGTCAAAGACGGAGGAGAGATTCATGGAACTCTGCTTTTACTCTTCTGCTGGCTATTTATTTATAGAATCCTGGAGAAGGAGAATCACTCTCTTTAGTTGTGTTCTCACTGCTGAGGCCAGCAGGCTCCAGTGAACAGCTCTAAATCCCTGATCACAAATATGGCTCAGGTTAATCTCTGTGGAACATAGAACAAAGTAAATCAGCCAGAACATGAGAGAAATGTGGGTGACAGTGGTAGAGATATGGAGGTGAGAGTAGCCAGTATGTATAGTTTATATGTACAAAATTGCTAAAATAAATTGATTCCACATTATGAAACTCTTCAAAGTAAATAGAGAATTGCATTTTTTGTGACCTTGGGAGTTTCTATAAAGACAGCATTGAGAAAAGAAGACCAAACAACAAAAAACGACTCACCGAATAGGACCTTGCAAATCTACTGAGCTATGAACCACTTGTTTACAACTAAAAACTCTTGCAACTCAGCCATAACAAGACCAAAAGCACAGTTCATCAATGGGACTGACATTATTCCAGGAAGGTAATTTTCCAGAAAGGTAAATTAATTTCCAATAAAGATATGAAAATGTGCTCAAAATCATTCACCTTCAGGGAAATTCAAAGCAATACTGCTTTGAAATACTTTTACACATACCTTGAACCAGTTACAGTTGAGAAGACAGACAGCAAATGCTGATGGGCATGTGGACACATCAAACACTCATACACTGTGCATTAGAATGTGAAATGATATAGCCCTTTTACAAATGATTTTAAGTTCCTCTGAATTTTTAATGTGAAGCTAACCATATGATGTAACAATTTCATAACTGTGTATATAAATGCATTAAAAATCAATTTACAATAAAATGCATTGATATTCATAGGCATATTTTGCAAGTAGAAACATCTCAAGTATTAACAAATTGATAAATGTATAAAATACAGTTTGTTCACAGTGAAATATAACTCACCTCTAAAAATAGTGAAATATTTATTCAGGTTACAGAAGAGATGCCACATGAAAAATACCTTAAAGGTCACATGCTGGTAATTCTTTTAAAAATAATATATCCTAAATCCATATACAGAAGGTGCATTCTTGGCTGCCTTTGGCTACAGGTATAAGGTTTTCTTCTGGGGTGATAAAAATGTTTCAGAATTAAACAGTATTGATGGTTATGCCTTCTTATGGAACACTTATTAAGTATATGCTTATGGGATGCACAATATACGTGTGTACTATTGCTTAATTAAAAATATAAATGCATTAAACAGCCTATTTAAAGGCAGCATTTGTTAAACACGATTTAAAAATAGACCCCAGTGTATGTTCGGTACAGGTTATACTGAAAATATAAATAAGTCCAAAGTAAAGAAATAGAGAAAGGTTTATTATCTAAATACTATGCTATTCCAAAAATCTACGTGTGGAAGCTACTTCAGTTTTAAATAGAGAAGTAAAGGACTTAGAGGTGAAATTACACAGTGCACTGCTGGTTCCACAGTCAGAGAGGTACGCCCAAGCACCATGGAGGATAAAACGTGTTCATAATCTGATGCCGCAGTACTTGAAAATTAAGAGCATAGTGCCAGGCAAAATATGTATTTGTAATCTCAAGAATGGCATCAGTAAAGGGGCTGCTTAGTGATGCCCCTTAAAGGCAAGTCTCATTTTCCATCTGATGTATTACTCTCTGTTGGAATGTCTTTGGGTCAACCATTTAGTAGATTTTTCCCATATACAAAATTTAGTGAAATCATTTAGGAAGCATTTCGTGGAAGTTTCCCACGGTTATGACTTTCTGTGAACTTGAACGAGGAGGAGAAATACACATGAAGACAGCTGTAACACCAGCTGCCAGGCTTTCAGAATATACACCGAGAGCGCTTTTTGTCCTTACAAAACTCTTCTAAGGAAGATTTAGGATGAGATAAGAAGCACTACACTTACAAACTTGATTGTTTTACATGTGAAAATTGGAGGTCGTCTTTTTTATGAAGGAATTATAATAAAAATATAGGAAATCATAAAAGAAATTAACTTACTAATTACATTTCCTCAGATTTGAGATGCAAGCCTTGCCTCTACTCTATATTCTGTATTTAAGATTTTTCCTAGATTGAATAATTAATTCAAAATTTTAGTCATCATTTGTTTCATATTAGTATTACTTGGTAAGTATTAATGCTACTTATTGCATTATAACCACTGACTATGCTACTACCTGTGATAACCATGCTTAAAAATCTCAATAACAATAACTTTTTAATATACTTATGATTTTTATGCTCATGCATAATATTCTGAGTACTTGTGTTCATTTAAAGTTTTAGTGTTTTGAAATATTTCCTTAAGACAGTTTAAAAATGTGAAACTAATAATCTTAAAATCACAATAGAGCACTCAATTTATATGACAAGATGTTTCCCTACAGTGAATGCATAGACTTAGACTGTTATTTGCAATTTATAAATTTTAATGCTCCAGAGATTGTCTATATCCATGAAGTTTCACCATCGTGGCTGTTATGCATATGAACTTAACAAAGATGACACCAATATATATGCTAAAGTGGATGGAGCAAAGCCTTTAAAAACCTCATCCCTACACAAATAGCTACAGACAACTAAGGAATGCTGGGAATGGGAGAAATAGCCTTCTCCAGGGAAGAGAACATTGGTTATCTAGTACCAAATGATTATCCCTGAAAATACATGAATTGAAAAAAATAATGTTTTATCCTATTTTATCATTTATTATTTACATATTTGATGACAAAGTCTGATCTGTACACCTGTATGACAGTTTGTAGATGCTTTATTTTCATTTGATGTACCATTATAGTGTGTGTATGTGTGTGTGTGTTTATGTGTGTGTGTGTGTGTGTGTGTGTGTGTGTGTGTGTGTGTGCGTGTGTATTTACTGCTGAGGCTTGTACCTGCACATGCTAGGCCAATGCCCTCTCCCTGAATTATAACCACAGTCATCCTTTCATATTTTATTTTGATGAAGGACATCTTGGCTCATTCATTTATTCAGCTGAAGAAACGGTAGAGTATTTGACCATGAAGGCTACCCTAATCCTCATGTTCCAAAATACCTACTGAAACTTGCTTCCTAAACTTTGGAACAAATTGGAATTACAAAATCCATTTTCTTCCACAAACCTTAGAAAAGGAATATTTGAGATGTATCTTTATTATAGTCTTCACAAAAGCTAAGAGTAAGCTATTAATCTTTTCTATATATAAAGCAATTAGTGAAGACACTGATCAGCAGGAAAAGGCACAGTCTGTAGGGGGAGGTGAGCAGCCACCATTGAATTTAATTACAGTCATTGCCTAATACTAGCACATTTAGATCCAAACGTCTAGGACATGATCTAGAGATAGAAGCAAAGTTATGATCTAAAACCACATAATCAAAAGTGATAGCGTTTATTGAACATCTTTTGACAAATGAATACTTTTCAGCAAAGTTATGATCAAATATATTTTGTTCTGCCCAGCTAATGAGAGAACATGAGGATCAGAGATGAACAGAAAATCAGAACCGAGTTGCAGGTGAAAAGATAATGCTGCAAAATTACCCCCAATTGAGACCTCCTGAGAAATAAAGATAGTAGCTCAGTCAGAAAAAAAAGCCAATATTATTCTTTTTGGCTCTGGATTGCTTAGGCTATCTGGGGTCTTTCCTGGTTTCATATAAATTTTAAATTTTCTTTTATTTCTGGAAGAATGTTGTTGGCATTTTGATTGGGATTACATTGATTCTATAAATTGCGTTTGGGGAAAAGGTCATTTTTACAATTAGTTTTCTGAGTCCATGAGCACAGGTTGGTCATTTTGTAATATTAGTTCTACCTGTCCATGAGCACAGAACATCTTCCTGTTTTCTTGGATCTTTATCAATCTCTTCGGATATTTGAAGTTTTCATGGAGGCCGTTAACTGCCTTGGTTAGGTTTACACCAAGGAATTTTATTGTCTTTGATGCTGTTATAAACAGGAGTATGACCAAGGTCTCTTTCTCTGTATATTGGTTGTTGGTGTATAGAAATTCCACGGATTTATGAGTTGGTTTTGTACCTTGCCTCTTTGCTGTAATTTTCTAATATTTCTAAAAATTTTCTGGTAAAAATTTTTATAATTTCTTCTGTATAATATATCATCTACAAATTGGGATAATTTAACTTTGGGGACATTGTCCATTCCATATTTCAAGGCATATTATAAAGTTGTAGTAATAAAATAATATGATATTGGCACAAAACAAACATATAGATCAAGGCAATAAAATAGCAAAGCCAACATAAGAACTCATAACTACAGCAATATGATATCCGACAGTGATGCAGAAATATACACTGGAGAAAAGAGAGTGTCTTCAACAAAATGGTAGTGGGAACTATGAATAGAAGAACAAAATTATACCGAAATCTATCACCCTGCACCAAAGAAAGCTTCAAGTGAATCAAATACCTCAATTTGAAACATGAAATGCTAAAGTTAATAGAATAAAATATAGGCAGTACACTACATAATGTGGGTGTTGAGAGGACTTTCTGAATTGGACTGCACTTGCTCGGAAAATTTTTTTCTTTGTTGCTACTAATACTTTATTTTTGAAGTATATATATATATATATATATATATATATATATATATATATATATATATATATAAAAGATTTCTGCCTCCTCTCCTCCATCGCCTCCCATTTCCCTCCCCCTCCCCCAATCAAGTCCCCCTCCCTCATCAGCCCGAAGAGCAGACCGGTTTCCTGCCTTGTGGGAAGTCCAAGGACCTCCTACCTCCATCCAGGTCTAGTAAGGTGAGCATCCAAACTGCCTAGGCTCCCACAAAGCCAGTACGTGCAGTAGGATCAAAACCCAGTGTCATTGTTCTTGAGTTCTCAGCAGTCCTCATTGTCTGCTATGTTCAGCGAGTCCTGTTTTATCCCATGCTTTTTCAGACCTGGGCCAGCTGGCCTTGGTGAGTTCCCAATAGATCATCCCCAATGTCTCAGTATGTGGGTGCACCCCTCGCGGTCCTGAGTTCCTTGCTCGTGTTCTCTCTCCTTCTGTTCCTGATTTCAGTCCTGTGTTCCAATTTGGGTCTCTGTCTCTTGAATTTTGCATGCAAATGGACGGAAATAGAAAACACTATCCTGAGTGAGGAAAGCCAGACCCAAAAAGAGGAACATGAGATGTACTCACTCATATTTGGTTTCTAGCCATAAATAAAGGACATTGAGCCTATAATTCGTGATCCTAGAGAAGCTAAATAAGAAGGTGAACCCAAAGAAAGACATATAGTCATCCTCCTGGAGATTAACTTTCATCGGGCGATGAAAGCAGACAGAGACTTGCTCAGAAAATGAAGGCTGGAAATCGACAAGGGGATCTCATAAAATTGGAACGGTTCTCTATGGTTAAGGATACAACCTGTGAAGTGAAGAAGAAATCCAGAGAATGGAATAGAATCTTTTGCCAACTATACATCTGAGAATTAGTATCCAAAATATATAAAGAACTGAATAAAGTCAGGAAAGTGAATGATGCAATTTAAAAAATTGACTACGAATCTAAGTTAGAATTCTCAATAGAAGAAATCATACTGCCTCAGAAATATCTCCAAAGCATTTATCATCCCTAGTATTTAGGAAACTAAAAATTAAAGCACTTTTAAAATTTTCATTTTACCCCAATCAAAATGTCTATAATCAACAAAGCAGCTGAAAAACTGCTGGTAATGTTGTAGGAATGCAAATTGTTGCACACACTGTGGAAATCATTATGGAGAATCCTTAAAAATCTAAAATGAATCTACCATATAAATCACTCTGTGGCACATGTCCAAAGGATTCGATGTTCTGCTCCACAGACTCTTGCTCAGTGATAGTCATTGCTGCTTTATTCCCAATAGCTAGAAAAGGCAAAGTACCTGCACATCAGTCTTAGTCATTTGGCTATTGTTGTAAAGAGACTCCATGTTTAAGACAGCTCCTATAAAATAAAAAATAATTAATTTGGAGTGAGCTTACAGTTTCAGACATTTAGTCTGTCGCCAACATGTCAGGGACCATGGTGGCATGCAGGTAAGTGCTATAAAAGTATCTGAGAGCTACATGTTGATTCACTGGCAGCCGGATGAGAGGAGACTGAGCCTTGTGTGGCATTTTGAAACCTCCAAGCCCATCTCAGTGAAACACTTCCTCCAACAAGGCCATATCTACTCCAACACAGCCACACCTATACAAGCCACCACAATGTCCTTCCACAGATAAATGGCTAATTAACATGTGTTACATAAACACAGTGGAATATTATTCAGCTATAAAGATGAATGACTTCATGAAGTTTTCAGGTAAGTGAATGCTCTTAGAAAACAGTGTATTGAATGAAGTAACCCAGATCCAGAAAGACAAACAACACATTCTTTCTCATCTGTGATTTTTAGTTCCAAATCTTCATATCTGAATACACAGCAAAGACCAACCACAGAAATTAGCTCAGAATGTTGTATGTATCTATTGATGCATGTGTGTATGCATGTGTGTCAGTGAAAATCATAATCAAAGAAAAAAGAGGCTATCAGTTTGAAAGTGGAGGGCACAGGAAAAGACTTGGAAGGGGGAGCATGGGAGGAGTTGGAGGACATAAAATGACTGGGTAAATTGATGTAAATATTTTAATTATGATATGTAAAATTAACATAATATTAAACAAAGGAAACTATTAAGAGAATATGGAAACACTCTCCAGGGTGTGGAAATACTTTTGTTAACTGTATGGTAAATGGTAGATTAACACCTAGAACATGTGAAGAATCACAAACATTGTATACCTAAAAATAAATCTTCTACTCACAAATCAGTCAGTGGACTGAGTAAACAGAAGAAAGCCAATCAAAAGTCCAATCTCTGTGCTTCACTACAAGAAGGCCCAGTGATCAATTTGCCATGTGTAAGTTTGGGGTATATGGCATTCTTGGATTCTGAATACAATATCTTCCAGTCCCTCAGAAGACAATACAGTGTCTAGAAAAGTGATTATTATAATTTTGGTGTGGTGTACTGCTTGCTGGAATGTTTTTTCACACCCTACAGTGTCTAAAATAATCCATCACAGCTTGTCAATGCCACTTTGAGACATTCTATCATAAAGAAAGAGGTCAACACAAACATTTTTCAATATAGGTATAAAGAATTTCGCACCCATGGAAAATAGCAAGGGGAAAGGTCTAGTGCAGTGCCCAACTGAATTTTACCTGGTCTTGTAACACTGCAATCTTTTTCTTATGTTTTGTATGTCTCTATTTCTCTACTTCCTCAAATATACTGACAACTATTTTTGCTGAAACTTTTATTATTTAAAACCATCACATATGTTCATCTTATATGTGCATCTTGGCTATGATTCTAAACATATTGAAAATTATTTTAACAATTTGTATATAGTAACAAAATAATTTAGAATAAAATTAATAATTATATATTATTATTTAATAAGTATATATTCTTTTTAAATTTTTTGGAAGTTTCATATTTGAAGTTAATGAACCATGAATCCTGAAAGGAAAGCAAGGTGCCAAAGGGAACTTTAGTCAGCATACGAGTTTCATGGACTGTGTGCCTCAGTAGCCTCTTCTGCTACTTCAGCAGCATCACCTCAAAGTCAGTTCTGTGGTTCTCCAGGCCTGACTGAGCTCTCTTCCTATGTAATTAGCCATACCACAACATACACTGAACAGCCCATTCCTTTGTAATGGTCTGATTTCTAACGAAATATGCTCAATTAAAATGGAAGTATTTCCTTTTGCCCCCTTTTATTTTACCTTTTCAAGAAAAATAGTTTTTGCTAAAGATGCAAGATTCCTTCGGGTATAAAATAAGGATTCAGTTTTTCCATGTCTTCCCAGACTGAAGAACTTCGAAGACGCTGTCTGAGTCTGCAGGATGAGTGTCAGTACACAATGGGAATTAATTAGGATGCTATTGGCAGAACTGAGAGCTGCTTGTACCTGAAAGCTGGAGCAATTTTATATTATAACGTCCACGGAAGCTGCCAAGACACATTTGGATATTTGAAGAAATGGAAAGCACTTGAGTGTGGTACCAAATTACTCCAAATCTCAGTTCCCTCTTTATTAGTTATTGGAGATTAGTAGGTTACAGAAGGTCTCCGCATCTCTTAACCCACGGTAACATTTCCAGCATGGATTCTGTGATAATAATGTCAAGTATGAATTTATGTTCAAATTATGCTTGCAATTCATGAAGAATAGTAGACACAGCATGCTGCAAACATAGCTATACTACTGTGTTCATGTTTTTGAACATTTGGTCCCCAGTCGGTGGTGCTATTTGGAAAGTTATGGAACCGTTAGGAAGTAGAGCCTTGCTGGAGGAAATATATCATATATATATATATATATATATATATATATATATATATATATATATTGTTTATATATATAAATGTAGCATGGAATATTTGTATCCTGTCACCACCTTCATGTCTGCTTTGTACATCAACATGGGGTTTCTAAGCTTTCTCTCTGGCTGCTTGCTATAATGCCTCTCCTGCTAAGTATGGACTCAGGTTCTGAGATGGTAAGTCTGTGGTAATTTGAATAAGAATGACCCTCATAGAATCATATAAGTGAATGCTTATTTTTAAGGCTAGCAATTCAACCTTTGCCTGTGCATAATTATATTATATGTACCACAGACTCCCTATTTTTAAATGACTACCACATCTATAAACTTTAGATGTTGAATAAGTACTGAATAACTTAGTGTGCAGCCAAATAAAATTTGAATGAAAATATTTTGTACAAAGAAAGAAATTGGGGCTGCAGAGATGGCTCAGCGGTTAAGAGCATTGCCTGCTCTTCCAAAGGTCCTGAGTTCAATTTCCAGCAACCATATGGGTGCTCACAACCATCTATAATGAGGTCTGGTGCCCTCTTCTGGCCTTCAGGCATCCACACAGACAGAATATTGTATATATAATAAATAAATATAAAAAATTTAAAAAAAGAAATTAATTAGAAGTCAGTCTTAAGATTATTTTGTAGGTATGAATACTTTTGCTGGAAGATAACTTTGGAGGAATTACAAATATTGTATGAAGAGTTATGCCATCTTATTCCACAAAAATATACATTTAAGTCAAGAACTTGTGGGCTATCCTTCATGAAGTATAAACACATCTGTTGAGCCAAAGGATTACATTTAAGAACCACACAACCTGTTTTTTGCTGATTTGGGATTTGTAATAAGGCAAGAGCCAAGGAAAACAGGCAATTCTCTGAAACTGCAAAAGGGCAAGTAGGTCACCTCTTTCCAGAACCTCCAAGGAAACACAAGTTTACTGTCACCTGAATTGTAGGCCATCAAAGTACATATTTGGACATTTTACCTCCAGAAAAAAAATTATTATGTCTAAGCTAACAAATTTGTGAATTGATGAGTGATAGAGAAGGTAGTATTATTTGTCAATATTATTTATCATGAGCTACCCAATGGTAGAAGAATTTCCTTTAGTGTCTGCAGGTTAAAAGGAAAAAAGAACCATTCCTCAGTTATAGGCCTGCATGGAAGCATGGATGATTAGAAAGGCTTACAGGGATTTTGGTCCTGTGTTCTAGGACTCACGTACTCTAACTGTTAATTCTGGCATGTAATGTATAAACTCATTTTAAATGACAAAGCAATGAATGATTGGGAATGGAAATGTCTTTACTTTCCATCTAGTTTGCTTCAACGTCCAGAGACATCCAGTAAGAATCAGCAAAGTGACTCAGCAATGATACCACTAGGTCAGTAAATGAGATACTTGAAAATCTGACCTGGGCAGCATTCATAGCCCTGCAAAGCAGGGAAAAGGCTCCTTCAGGGATAGTTGAGATGCATTGGTGGGTCAAGCTTTTGCAGATACTGTAATAGACAAGACTCCTAAGAATCATCATGGCTCTCTCTTCTTAAACATCCCACTTGTATATTTAATGAGCACCAATGTACATCCTCGAGTTCTCACAGTGACTGTTACCCCAATGAGAAAAGTTGACTACATTTCCAACCACTACAAAATTTTAAGGTGCCATATTTTCCTGCTGTAGAAGACACCAAGAAAGGCCGAAAGTCTATTTATCTGGATTCTAGTATCCTTTGAGGCTGTGTGAATTGGAATAAAATACAGATATATTATACAAACTAATGTTCTTCCTTTAAAAAGTTTATCCCTTAAGTAAGAAGCTGTGGGTGTTGCCTACATGGGATATAGTCACTGGAGTGATGGGCAGAAGATTTGATATGAGAGCACCCAACTGTCCATAGCTGTCTTTGGAGGATGAGGAGAATGTTTAGAACTAAGAGATAAAGACAGCTTCCAGGGACTGGAAATGGGCAACATTTTCTTCCCATAGATTCACTGCAAACTTGGTTTTAGTATATTCATTATATTTATATAAATATATATGTATTTATGCATTATATTTAGTATAATCCAGTTTGGGGTGCTAGAGATTTGGCTCAATGGTTAAGAGTAGGCATCAGTCCTCTTGTCTTCTAAAGGACCCAAGTTTGATTTCCAGGTGCCACTTCAGACAGCTTATGACCACCTTTAACACTAACCCTGGAGGATCTGAAGCCCTTTGCTAGGATCAAAGGGTAACCACACACAAGTCGCATTCACTCTTATACATAATACACAGAGACAATCATTATTAAAGAAAATATAGATATGGTTTGGTGCTTATAACTTTTAGATCTATAGGGAAACTAGGTACTATTTAAACCAGCAAATGTTTGATAAATTATGTTCTTTAATTCCCCAGGTTCGTGATATTTTCCCACTAAGCAGAAACCAAGCGTAACACGAAAGTAAATACTTTCATTTTGAAATAAGCTAATTTCTTACTTTGTGATCAATAGGTAATTTGTAAGCATTTGCAGCTTCCTTGGGTTTGCTACCATTTTGTTAGCTGGGAAGTCTTTGTGTGGCATTTTCCCTCTCTGCTGAGTTTAGACATGAGTAATCCCACAAATACATGCTAAGGGAGCTGTTATTGTGCTATTTAGTTGCATTATGTAATTACTGTGTATTATGGAATTCTCTGATGCTCTATGTCTGAATGATAAAATGCAGGCATTCAGAGCTGAAAGAGACGGAGGAAGAGAATTTTTTCCCTTAAATTTCGATCTGAGTCACACAAAATTTTGTTGACTCAAAATGAGTGCTGGAGCTAACAAACAACAAAAGGTGTTGCTTGTTATCCCCCTAACATCACTGCAGTCTACCAAGGCCTGGAATCCTGTATGCAGACAATTACAGCCACAATGCCATCTTTCAGAGCAGCGGGTCTCCTAGAACTACTTCAGGAGCATCCATCTTATACTTATCAGCAGCTTCACCCTTCCAGTGCTCTGTGTACAAGAACCTGAAATCCAATGCAATGGTTTTTACTCATTAATTATTGTAAAAAATCTTTGTAGTGTGGCAGCTGAATTTCCAAATGAATTCTCTATTGTAGCCTCATCTTTCTGAACATTTAGCATCCCACAGAAGACATCACTTTGGATGAGGAAGGTAATCATGGAGGTATAGAAGCCAGTAGCACACTTGCCAGGATCATCCACCTAGCCCCCAGGCTAGGACAAATTCACTTACTTAAACTTTTTTTTCCCTTGTTTCAAATCAGATGGTTCACAATAGGCCGAAAGATGAAATTGCTTGGAGAATGATATCAAACTTTAAGAGGACAAGATCACGAGCTAAACCAGGATCAAGTACATTTTCTAGACTTAGGAAAGTACCACCTGTAGCAAGACATCCCTTTCTCTTCCCCAAGAGCATCAGAAGGCAGAAGGTTTTCATTCTTCGTGGATTAATTTCTCTAAGCTTTTGTAAGTGGAGGAGCTGTTTTACTTAGTTATTCTGAAGATCTACTTTTCAGAAAGTAGATCCCTTTAAATATTGTTTAATTTACATTCCCATTACAACACCTGAACATAGCATTCATGGTTCGTTCTCATTTTAGCACTGGCTGTTGACAAACAAGCTGACCTTGATATATTCCTTTCCCAAGAGAAAAAGTGCCAAAGCCCGTGTCTGGAGAAATGCTATTGTTACATTGCAATCTCAGAACAACTACATTATACCCATCCTACAAACATAATTGACTCACAGCAAATAATACCACAGTGAGTGAATGGGTCATCCATGCCATCATGTAGAGCTCTAGGTCTGACCTGAGGCCACCAACCTTCAGAAATGGAGCCAGGATTCAAACCTAAGTCTGAAATCTAACAGTGGCTCACACAGGTAGCTCTAAGGTCCCCATGTTTACAGAAATGCCAACTGATCCCCTTCTGTCTAATCTTTTAGCAAAGTTATAGCATGGTCTCCAAGGTGTCCACCCTCTATTATCCTTTCCTTAACAACACCTTCCACTCCACTGTGGTTGTGGCAAGAACAGATGATGGAGTATCATTCCTATGATTAGAATAAAAATCTTGTCTGTGAGATCATCAAAAGGCAGATTACGCTGGGTGGGCTTGACATAATCAGAGGAACTCTTTAAAGGAAGATAAAATGCCATGTGTCACATCGGAAGGATTCATGGCATCTGTAAAGATGCAGAATGCACGACATCTGCAGCTAACAAGCAATGATTTCACGTTAACAGCCGTGTGGATGTGGGAGAGGTTCTGAGCCTCCTGAGGATGCAGTCGACTAGAAACCTGACTACAGCAACATGACTCTTTCAGTAGTATAGGCAGATGGTTTGTGCTCAGGTTCGAGGTAACTTGTTATGTACAACAGAGAACTAGTACAGTTGCCCTTTTCTCACCCCTTTGATATATCGTTCTGGCTCTAACCCCTCCATCTGTCTTCTCTGTCATTATCTACAATTGGTCATGACCCAAATCATCTGACGAGTGACCCAAACCCACAGGAATGAGGACGCTGAACTGTGAGCTATTGCAGGGGAGGCCTGGAAATAAGAAATAAAGAAGATGGAAAGTTTGGGACTAGGAGGTCTTGCATGAGGTGACGGCTTATGCCAAGCAAGCTTATTAAGAAGAACAACATACAGTATAGTACAGATTGTTTTTTAGAGGGAAATGTCCCAAGGTCAGCAGAGAGCTAAATCAAACAATTCTGGAAAGAGAACACAGGATATCTTAGACATGGCTGTCTTAGGACCAATAACCATAGCCCTTCAGTGGGGAAAACCAGATTCCCAGGAACTAAAACCTTAACTCCTTTGGGCTGTAGCTCCAGATTCAGACCAGATTTTGCCAAATTGCCTCCTGGTCAAGGACACAGAGCTAACAGTCCCTATATCTTTTCATTGGGGTCTCTAAGAAATTTTTAAGTTGGTTTGTCTCCCAAACGCATGGGCTCCCTTCCTTTCCATGTCTGTACCTGTAACTAATCCATGTCAATAAATATTTTCCACCATCCATATACATTTTAATCCTTAATGTAAGATACCTGCATGCCTAATGCCCATGCATATCTTGTTAATTATTTTTGGCTTTTTATGTTTTCATCTCTCCTCATTTCTCCCTAGATATTTAGGAAAATAATTGCTTAGAGTACTGGTCTATTAGTCATAATAGACATAAGCTTCACAAACACAGACATCACCAATATTATTTGCCACTGATTCTTTAGTATGTAGTACCCATCACACAGTACACTTAAAATTATATGTCAAATGAATTAATACCTCTGGTATCATACAGAGAGAAACGAGCAGTGGCAAAAGATGCGAGAGTCAGCTGAATGATTTCAGTTCATGGCTGTGTGGTACGGCATCCTCACACCGTCAGATAGATCCTTTTCTGCACCCGATGCTCACCCAGTGTTGCTGAAAGAAAGGAGCAGACACCATGCAGGCAGTAACAGACTCATTTATGTACACCATTGAGCAGCATCAAAGCGAGCTGACTTAGCATGTGGCTTTGTTTTCAGACATCCATTTCCCTATATCTCTTCTAAGCACAAATCAGATGGAATGATTGTATTTCTCTGAATCTGTGCAAAATCGGGTGAAGTGAGCTAGCAGCTTTGACAGAAAAATGTGGTGTTTATCACGCCCATGTCAGCAATCCAGGCCATTTTGACCTCCAGAGAATGTCAGAAGTCAGCAGAACATCCTGCACATGGCAGAATTTATAGTCGTGCTCAGCCCTGGAAGGTGTCACCGTTTCCTCCTCATCTGTTACAGAGTCTGTGCACACAGTACCTTGTCCTGTCCTTCCCTTCTCTGAGATTCCTGTAACATGTCATCAGTGTAGAAAAATAATCCTATGTGTTTTGGGGGATGTAGAAAGAACAAAATTCCCAAGGAACTAAGACTTCAACCAAGAATTATTGTACAAACCTTAGCATTACTTTTTATCCATTATCATTTGATTCACTTTTAAAACATGTTTACAACCTACATCCAGCAACTGAAGGAAGCAGATGCAAAATTCCACAGCAAAGCACTGGACTAAGCTCCCAAAGTCCACCTGACAAGAATGAGGAGTGATGGTACGAGCAAAGGGGACATTCACTGAAACAGCTTACCTGAGTTCATGGGAGCTCACTGACTCTGGACTGACAGTAGAGAAAACCAGCATAAGACTAATGTAGGTCCTCTGAATGTGGGTGTCCACTTATGGCTGGGACAGTCTGTGGGGCCACTGGAAGCGGGACTAGGTTTTATTCCTTGTGCTAAAATTGAACTGGGGTTTGGAGGTATACCTTAATCAGTCTAGATATAGTGGGAAGATTCTTGGTCCTCCCTCAAAGTGATGTGCTAGACTTTGTTGTCTCCCCATGGGAAACATTACCCTCTCTAGAGAGTGGATGGGGAGTGGGGTGGGAGGAAGGTGGAGGAAGTGGGAGGAGGGGAGGACATAGGATTAGTATGTATAATGAGAAAATATTGTTTCTTAAAAATAAATTAATTAAAAAACATATTATTTCCCCCATACTGAGAAAAATAAACATGTAAAGAAATTTACCAAACACACACACAAACAGATGAAAAGAAACAGGAATTGGAACCCATGGCTATTCAGAGACCCAGCAATGCTGACTTCGCTTTACTAAAATGCACCCAGAATCCATCTGTGAGCATGAGTCTGATGGCTTAGTTGCTTTTTCAGCCTCTAAGAGATTCAGGGTTGTCTCTATTGCTGGAAATTCTCTGAAGGACTGTCTCTGAGTGGCGTTCAAGGTTCAGGGAGTATACACTCTCCAGAGAAGGACCCTTGTTTATGCGTAATGAAAGAACAACTTCTGGCATTTTTAAACCTGCCTATATCCTGCCCACCCTTAAAACAAAATCTTCTATAATTGGATTGTGTGCCAACGTATTCTTTCTGTCCTTGATGCCTTTAAGAGAAGACAATTGCAGTTCTATTTCCTAACACTATTCACATTGTTCGCTAACTTACATAGAGCAACTGTTTACTGTTTGATATTTATTCTAGGTGTAGGAAGAGTATCAAGCTAGTAATTGAAACTGTGAAGCAAATTGGCTTGCCAAAGAACAGTTGCACATTGTGCTACAAATGCCAAAAAAGATATCTAAGACCTGTATTGATGAAAAAAACAAGTGTCACATGCAGCAACCGTGTGTCTCTGTGGGAAGAAAGGGCAAGAGGAAAGATGCTAATTGAGTTTATGTACTTCCGAAGATGCCTAAGCATACCAGCAAAGAGGTAAAAAGACATAATAGAAGAGAACAGATCAAACAGAAATGTTTAGAGCTATGTGAACAGTGTTTGGGAGATAGCTAACTGTCTACATACAATGGAAATTATAAGCAGAATAAACACAGATCAGTGTGCCAGAGGCAGATCTTCAAAGGCTTTGTATAGAAATCTAAAATGACTGAGAATGTTTTTCACACTTTGAAGCTAAACAAAACATGATCCTTCTTCAACAGTTGAGTGACTGACCAGATTGTATCTGAGAAAAATCAGATCTTGGAAGCAGGAAGGAGAAAATATTAAGCAGAAGTAACATGGAGAAAGTGGAGAGAAGTTTGTACATCAATATAACTTTAAAAACCTTTACTGATCTCATAAATGAGTATTAATAGCAGCAAAGAGCCAGCTCTGAGGATTTGGAAAATCTGTTGATGGCTGTAGCCAGAACTTGATAGTGGATAAGATAAGAGGCTAAGAAGAGGGAGAAAGAGGTGATTCTAGAGCTGCTGATGTAGGAAGCCTCAACAGAAAGGGCTTGGGGGAGGCAGACAGGGAGAAAGATCACTGCACTTTGTTATCCCTGTAATGTAATTCTGTTCACATAAAGATGAAGTGCAAGGTTTCAGATCTCTTTAGTGGGGCCAGAGTGGCATATATTGTCTCAGGGAGTGTTTGTTGACTGTGATGGGGGGAATATAATGAAAGTTGCTGGATTCTGATATGGTTCTATTTCCCCAACAGGTAGTTCTTCAGCATGCCTCACCTGCTGAAAAATTGTTGACCCACTTACTTATGTATACTTCCTATAATTTTCTCTGCATAAGATATGATTCAGTAGCATAGTTGAAGAGAGAATAGGTGGAGTGGAAGATAAATATAAAGGAAACATATGGAACAAAATATCGTCTCTGCCCTCCATATAATAGTAATGCAGTTTCCTTGTTCTGTGGTCTTCCCTCCTTCATTGGCTGTTTCTCGTCATTCCTTAATATGTCTTACTTTCTATTATTCTATTAATAGGTTTATTCTCAAGTCCTAAATATGTGGTCTATTCAATAAAAGCAGTACTTTTCTGTCTTTTTTTCCTTTTATTGATAATGGATTTTTTTTCTCTCATAATATATCCAGATTATGGTTCCCCTGCTCTACTTCTCTCAGCTCCTCTCCAGCTCCACTTCCATCAGATCCATTCCCTTTCTGTTTCTCACTGAAAAACAAGAAGGCATCCATGGGATAATATAATAAAATGAAATGTAATATGATATAAAAACAAAAACTGACATGTTAAAATTGAACAGAACAAACATAAGAAAAAAATCCAAGAAAAGGCATAAGACCTAATCATTCACACTCTCAGGAATACCATAAAAACACAAAACTTGAAGCCATACTAAACATGCAAGGGATCTGCAGAATAAAACGAGAAAAGAAAATATACAAATAAGATAGTGTAAAAATAAGCAATAGGATAAGATTTTTAAAAAGTAAGATCATTGTGATCATATCAAGAGACAGGATCCTCTAAAGAATCATTCAGCTCACTTTCTGTTGGCCATCTCCTGATGGGTACATAGCCTGCCCTTGAGACTTTGTTTCCCCAGTGAGGCTCCCTTGCAGGAAACAAAATTTTCATTTGCAAGTGATTATCCATTAGAGACTGCATGAACAGTTCTTTTCAAAGAAGTGTATTTATCTGAAATGCATGACATTGATAAAAATATTAATTAAATATCTATTTAGTATCATGCACATAGGTATGCTTGAAATATGTATTTTTAAATATTTCATAGTGTACGAAGCATTTACTTCACAATTCAAGAGATATTTTCTCACAAGTAAACCCCAAAGTAAATTGCTTCTACATAAAATTCTTAAAAGAGAAAAAGAAAAAGCAACATCAACTTAGTCTTACCAAAATTGAGGTCATAAAGCCTTTCATTGTATGCCTGATATTATTAAACTTAATTTTGAAAAACTTAGAAAAGAATAGAACAACCCTGTGTGATCTAGCTTAAAGAGTGATTTTTCTAATTCTAGATTCTAAATTAGGTTTTTCTTATTTTTCTCTTCTTACTTCTTCTATAACATTCTAAGCAAATATAATGAATATTTTTCTAACAAAGCTTACTGGGAATTTTTTTAATTTATATTTTAAATTTGAATAAACACTCTAGTACAATCTGGGAAATGTTATAAGAACCACACAGTTGTATTCCAGCACTCTGTGACAGATCGAGTTTCTCTATAGTCTCATATGCTTCTATCTATCTATCTGTCTATCTATCTATCTATCTATCTATCTATCTATCTATCTATCTATCTATCTATCTATCTGATGTAAGCAATTTGGAAAAGTATATAGTAATACCCCACTATAATCTGAATTTGAATTTTTAATAGTTAATAAGTTAATAATATGGAGTATATCTGATGTGATTATATGCTTTTAGATTAGGAAAGTTTGGAAAACAAGGTTTTGATAAAATTTTGGTTCAGCTACTAAAGATTTATTTATACCAGTATCAGAAAAATAGAGTACTTAATTTTTTGCATATGTAAATTCAGAATCAGTGATCTACATGGAGGGGATGATTAGAAAAAACAAAATAAGTTATGGGAAAATGGAAATTATTTATAAAGTCAGATAACACATAGGAGAGAACCTTGGTCAAACCAGAACTAAAAGCTGTAGAGGAACAAACAAAACACAGCCCCAGTTTGTTTCTCTCTTGCTGTGCTAAATACAATGACCAAAAGCAAGTTGGTGAGAAAAAAGGTGTAATTCAGCTACTATTTCAAGGTGTCAGCCTATCCTTATGGAAAATCAGGGCAGGGAGCAAAGCAGAAACCACCAAGTTCTGCTGACTAGCTTGGGCTCAGCCACTGTTCTTATACTACCACTCCGTCCACAGACGGCACCACACACAGTGGGGACCTTCCCACTTCCATCAACAATCAAGAAAATGCCTTAATATGTGCCCACGGGTCAATCAGGTCAAAGCAATCTCCCAATTGCAATGCCACCAAATAGTCCGTTCTGTGCCAATTTGACAGCTGAAACAACCGGGAGAAAGGCATATGTTAGCTTATTGGGACATAGGAGGATGTCCTTTTGGAAAGAGAGAACCACACGGTTCCAAAACTCTGGGAATCCAGGTGATGCCTGGACATAGGATACCTGGGAAATAATATTGTCATGGGAAGTGGAACCTTTGCACTTAGTTCACCATTTGCATTTTTCTCAAGGAGGGAATTGGATCAACTTGGAAATGTTTGCTAACCCTGCTGCAGTACCACCTGTTACTCTGGGATCAGAAACTGTGCTGCTGGGGCAGAACATTGCCTGTATAGGACAGCAGATGACAAGTTAAAGGAAGTTCGCTTCAAAACCTCTGGTTCTCTCTAACCTAAATAATCCAAATCTCCTTCCTGATCTAAACACAACTTCAGGAGACATGCAGCCTGTGTATCACCCACAGGAAGATCCCAGAGATTCAGAAAGGCCCTACCCACAGATCTCGTGTGATTTCACTAGCTGGGTTATAGTTTAATATGGTCCCTTAAGATGAACTGGGATGGACAGGGGAGATATCTCAGTGGGTAAGAACAGTTTCTATACAGGCATAAGAGTTTGAGTTTAAATCCCAACACCCATACATCAGAAAGACTTGACTGCAACATCAGTCATAGTTAGGGAAGAGACAGGAAGATGGCTGAAATTTTCTGACCAGCAAATCTACCTAAAAAAAATAAAATGACAAACCTCAGGCTCAGTGAGAGAGATTGTCTAAGAGGACAGAGCAAAGAATCATAGAGCCAGACTCCCGAATGTACATGGGAGGGTACACACTGGCATCGTATGAATATTCCACAAGAAAGCACACACAAAAAAGTAATAAGAAATCATTTTTAAATTGAAAATTAACTAAAAAATATAGTCTTTTTCTGCGCCCTTTATCCCTCAATTAATACAATTATTTTAATCAGAACGTATAAGATGAATGCTGAATTCATTGCCCTGTGTTCTGAAAAGAGTTGTTTTGATGTTAAAGCGGAATTAAGACTCAGGCAGAGAATACTGGGTGCAGGTGTTATATTTCTGTGCAGAACATTTACCTCATGAAACTTCCGAGCAAACCTCAATATGAGAATGATTAAGATTGCTATTGAACTGCACTTATTGGTGTCAACCTGAAGTTCTTAGAATGTGGCTGATTCGGCTCCTTCTCCTTCCATTTGCTGCGTAAAAAATGTATTCCCAGGCAAACAACAAGCTTATAAGAAATTATCTGAATCGACAAATACCTTTGCTACAAACTGCTCACAGCAAGCGGTAGAGTGAACTTAGAATCAATTTCTCTGTCCTCAAGCCATAATAGAAGCAGATAACACATGGAAGCGCTGAGTTCCCTGAAGTTAATCTGGAAAAAAATGTCTTACCTGGAGAAAGCTTAATAGTGCTTAATGTGTAGAAACAAACTTCCTGTGGGGTGTTTCAAAGGACACCGTTCTGAATCTCTAAACATCCTTTACTGTGCAAAAGAAAAGCCAGAGCCTTGCTCCAGGTTTGGAGAGAGCCAAGTTTCTCGGCATCTTCCCCGTTTCCTATTTTACACTATTCACCACAAGCTGTTAAAAAATGAAATTAGCTCACCCAGGGCTCAATTATTTTCTCTTCAATGGGCATCAATACTATTGGCAGCCTTACAGAGATGGTCTCTTGACAAATCAAATTGTTGTCTGAGGCATGATGCGTTAGATTATGGGGAAACCAGGAGATGCTGTGATTCATGGCTCCTCTATTACTGAGGGGAAGGGAGATTTCAGTTCTTAACAAGAATGAATTTCTCATGAGACAATGAATCCTTTTGTTCAACCTTAGGAATTCGTCTTTGGTATCTTAGCACAAAATTATTTCACAGATTCGAACATGAGCAGGCACAGAGGGATATTAAATAATGATGCAGGAATACTGAGGAAAAAAACCCTTTGGATTTTTCAGGTCCCAAGATGGACTAAGCCATTCAAATAAGTGATGTACCTATCTCTTTCCACTCTCGTTTTTTTTTTTTGTAACATTTTACTAGGCTAGTGTGTGTTTGTATTTTATATCTTAGGCTGCAGTCATTAGCCCATAGTAGCAATAATATTTTGTTAACAGGGATATCACAAATAGCATTAAGGAAAAAAACATTTGATTAGCATCTATTCACAAATCATAAGTGTTCAATTTTTAATATTTCCCCAAATGATAAAACTATATGTATATATATATATATATAATTATAAAATAAAATATCCATGATTAAAATATTTTAAGTACCAGGAAAGCATAGTGAATGAATTTCAAAGATCATTCACATTCTTGACATATTGATACACAAAGCACTTGGATGAATCACTAGGGAATTATACTGAGAGGAAAAAGTCAATCCCAACATACTCTACTGTACGAATTTATCTATATACCATGCTTGATGTGATGAAATGACAGAATTACTGGTGGCCAAGACTCAAGAATACAGAGTGATGAGGAGGAGCTATAACAAGAAAGGCGAATCTGGCCTAGTGAACACACTCCATCATCTCAACACTCTAAGCATCAATGACCTATTGGGATCAGGTACCGCAGATGGTCTCCAACCTTATGGTAGTTCAAGACAGTGACTTTTCAACCTCAAAGGGATAGAAAAGCAAAGTGCATTTTGGTGGGAGTCTTGCCCCATATTTTGGATTTCCTCTTTATCTCTCACTAGGTATGAAGTACAATGTTTTTATACGCTGTGGAGCAGTACTGAACCAAGACTATCAATCAGCAACACGATCACTGGAGTAACAGTCAATTCTCATCAGAGCAAACACTTTGGTCTTGATGTTTCCTAAGTAAGGCATATTTAATGCTTTTTCTGTTTACAGTATTTCCAACTCATGATAGATTGATCTTAACATGACCCCGTCATAAACTGAGGAGCACCTCTCGCCCCAGAAGATCGTATCATGGTACAAACTGGGTGTAAAATATGGTTTCTTAGTATATTTCTCATAATCACTTTGAATATAATTATCTCAAGTTGAATTAATTTTTTTTAAATTACCATATGATGTGGTAAAAATTTTAGAAGTATTTTAGTTCATTTATTCCTAGAGCTGCAAGACGCATAGCTTTGTGATTTTTATTTTATACAGCCTTATAACTCTAGATATTGTTTTACAAACTAAATTTTTCATATATAAGTTCATTTGAATAGAAAATATAAGAACATTTCCCATTTGCCGTCAATCTTAACGAAATGCTATTTTGGCTGCAAATTTATGTGTAGAAACTAAAGCTGAATATGTATATAAAGTTAAATATTTAAAAAACATTCAAATGTAATTTATGCTGCTAAATTATGTTTTCATAACAGTGGTAGGAGGCATTCCACCCCCTCCATTTGTTCCCATCTCAGGGATGCAGTCTCTGACATTACTTCCCTATCTGCAATCTCCCCACATCTTGCCAGTGATTTTGTTATTTGTAGGCTAGTGGCCTGGGGCTAAGAGGAACTGGGGGTGACAACAAGAAGAGCTTCCTTAAGAAGGTGTAAATGAGGAACAGGAGTTGCTGGACCCACACTTAAGCTGTAGCACTCCCCCATTCTCCAAACACTTCATCAAGGCTGGGGAAATTCCTCAGGGCAACCTCTCTCTCTTGCAATAAAAAGATAAGGAAACAAAAAAGGTGTATACAGAAAGTCTTTGCATTCATCACCCTATTTTTCTGCCTTGAGAAACCCATATTGCAGTTTTGGATTCAGCCTAAGTCACTACAAGAATTTGTCTTTATGTCTTTGGCATTGGACAACCAATTTGTCTTCTCTTCCCTCGAAAAGACTACTTCTTCCACACGCAGCATTCTTTAGCTGCCTATAGCTTTGTGTGTAGGGTTGAAGCCCTGTGAGCTTTCATTACACACTTGGGCATGTCTAACTTTGTTGTCCTTCTTCAACTCATGCTTAAGCAATCCCGTTTTTAAAAAATTCATGTGTGCGGTTTTTGACATTTCTGGGAGCCACACTTTCACAACTAAGTACTTGTACCTCTGACTTTAACCATCTTCCACCCAATACTTTCTTATAGTCCCTGTTTCTTAGATGCCTTAGGTGATGGAGATGTGTTGTACGTATAGATGTTGGGACAGAGTTCTGTTAACTCTGCATTTTGATTGGCTGTGGTTTTCTATAAAGGTCTCCATCTGTTGCTAAGAGAAATTTCTTCATGTGGCGTGAGGACTACACTTATCTCTGGATGTAAGGGCAAATATTCAGAATGTAGAATTTAGAGTATGGCAATAGATTTTCCTTCAACATATATGACTTTGATAGTCCTGAGTAGTTGGCTGGGTTTCCAGCACCAGATATGATTTATGTCTGTTGAGCAGGTCTTATGTCCCACTAACGAGCTTTTGTTACCACCAAGATGTGTGTGCCACTATTGCAACCATAAGCTTTTTATGTCAAGCTAGCCCCTTTGCTTCATAGGCATCTTAGATTTCAGCTTTCCTCCTTTGGAAGCTTTCATAGAACTTTCTGGTACCATGAAAGCTAGTCGTCAGGGCAGATGCTTTCAAGTTAGTTCCATCTCAGGAGTCTGTGGGCTCTGAAGGCAATTTTTTAAAATTGATTCTTATGAGTTCTACATTTTTCTCTGCTTCCCTTCCTGCCTCTGCCCTCCCTCAACCCTCTCCCAAAGTCCCCATGCTCCCAATTTACTCAGGAGATCTTGTCTTTTTCTACTTCCCATGTAGATTAGATCCATGTATATCTCTCTTAGAGTCCTCATTGTTGTCTAGGTTCTCTGGAATGGCGATTTGTAGGCTGGTTTTCTTTGTTTTATGTGTAAAAACCAATTATGAGTGAGTACACATGATAATTATCTTTCTGGGTCTGGGTTGCCTCACTCAAAATGATGTTTTCTAGCTTCATCCATTTGCCTACAAATAACAAGATGTCATTATTTTTTCTGCTGTGTAGTATTCCATTGTATAAGTGAATCACATTTTTCTCATCCATTCTTCAGTAGAAGGTCATGTAGGTTGTTTCCAGGTTCTGGCTATGACAAACAATGCTGCTGTGAACATATTTGACCACATGTCCTTGTGGCACGGTTGAGAATGCTTTGGATATATACCCCAAAGTGATACTGCTCAGTCTTGAGAAAGATTGTTTCCTAATTTTCTGAAGAATTGCTATCCAAAGGGGCTGTACCAGCTTGCACTCCCACCAGCAATGCAGCAGTGTTCCCTTTACCCCACATCCTCCCCAGCATAAGTTGTCATCATTGTTTTGATCTTGGCAATTCTTACAGGTGTATAGATAATGTCAGATGAACAACTTGAGTGATGGAAACAAGTCTTTTTTTTCAGTTATAAATGCTCAGCCTTAGTTTAGGCTTGTCCCACTAAATCTTTTAATTTAATTTAACCTGTATCTATCTATTCATCCACATTTTGCTTCAGGGCTTTTTACCATTCTTTCATTCTGAATGTCTTACTTCCCTGCTTCCTCTGTGTCTGACTGGCTTGCACCTGATGTCTCCCTGGTGTCTCTTTTTCTTTCTCCCTCCAGCCTAAATTCCTCCTCCTTCTTACTCTCCCTGCCCAGAAGTTCTGCCTATAGCTCCTCTCTTACTACTGACCATTCAGCTTTTTGTTAGACCAGTCAGGTGCCTTAGGCCAGCAAGGCAAAATAGCAACACATCTTTACATAATTAAATAAATGAAGCACATCTTTACACAGTTTAGCAAATATTCTGCAACATAAACAAATGCAACCCATCTTTACATAGTTAGACAAATGCAACAACATCTTTGTGTAATTAAGCAAATTGGATACAATCTTCTGAGTCCATTTTTGTTGCTTATGTGTGTATTGTTTCAGGGATGACAGTTTTATGTTGGATAACAAATTAGGGTGCTCATGCCTCAGAGCAGCTCATTCTTCCTCTCTCAGAGGTGTGATTTGCCTGTAGTTGTTAGTCTATGGGTGTGAAGATGTGGGATTTTTCTCCCCTTTGGGAGTAGCATGTCTACTGATGTTGAATCTGCCTCAACAAAGTGAACAAGATCCAGGCAGTGGTGGCTCAGGCCTTTAAACCCAGTACTTGAGAGGCAGAGGCAGGAAGATCTCTGTGAGTCTGAGGGCAGCCTAACTACAAAGTGAGTTCCAGGACAGCCAAGGTGGCATTAACACCTAAAAGTACACTAAGTTAGAAATGTGCACAGGATAAATAAATGCACTATATAACTTTTAACATACAATATATATTGGTAGAATTTACATAGGGTGATTTTGTTGAAGACTTATGTTTTAACTTTAAATTTTCTATTTAACATAGATAAAGATTCCAAGATAGTTTCAATTTGCAATGTTTTGCTACCACAAATATCTGAGTTGAATTTTGATAGAAAACCTACCAAAGAGAGAGGGATCACTCTGGGGTTCCTAACCTATCACAATAGGAAAATATTTTATGTTTTCATCCTTTAAAAATATTTTGTGGACTGGAGAGGTGGCTAATCAGTTGGGAATACTTCCCATAATTCCTGACGACCTGTTTCCATCACTCAAGTTGTTCATCTGACATTATCTATAACTCCAGATTCAGGGGATATGATTGCCCTCTATTGGCCTCCACAATCATAGGCATACATGTAACATACACATATATACACAGGAACAACAAGTAAGATATATCTTTAAATATTAGCCATTACATAAATTAGTTTTAATATGGCATTTGCACCTTCTGTGTGAAATACAGGTGACGCTTAGGACTGAACTTTGCTCAGCTCCCTAAGTCTCACACCCAAGTAGGGAGACCACCTTGGAGTAAGAAAGCATGACCACTATTTCTCTGATTCTGCCCCATGGGGATGCTGGTGTGAAATATCTCCATCCACAAAGGCAGTCGGTGTTCTTATACCCTAGCCCCATATCTAATTATTTAGAAAAGATCAGACAAGTTTCTTACTGAAAACCACTGAATGTCCTTCACTGGTGTCTTAACAACTAAGTAGAGTGGTTTGAAAAATTCACTGTGAATGTGAAACTCTGATGATGATTTATTAAATATGTAAATTTCTGAGTTTTCACCCTAAATGTTTAGCATCAACAAATCTGGAATGCAAGTATGAGACATAAGAGATGATGGCAATTTTGAAATTACATTGAGGTATAAATTTAATGTTCATTTCATATTTATTTTCTTTCTTAAAAGAAACATATGTCTAGGTCAAATAATATACTTAAACAACAATTAGTTTTCAGAGTATAACCCCTCAATCCTTATATGGTTATAATTTTTTACAGCTTCCCACTCTGTTTCTATTTAGCTTGTGATCCAGTTAGATTCATCTCATGGCACTTCATTTTAAAAGGTCTATTGATGCTATCTTCCAGCAAACAAAGTTACAAAGGACCCAGTAGAGCAAATGACCAAACAGTACATCCAATTCTGAAATCAGCTAGTTGTCTCCACTGTTACAACATCCACATGTTTCATTTATATTTTATATAATCCATGAGTTAATGTGGTACACATATCTCTTCTAAAATCCCTTTGAAAATTACATTCCCAGTGTAGATTGAAAATATATCAGTTGAAGATGAATTGTTGAAAAGAAACACACAATCTGTGTGTTATCTAAATATAGAAAAGCAGAGTTAAGTTTTTTCAATTGATTTTGTGTGAATTATGTTTTTTTTTCCAGAGCTGTTTACAATGAATGGATTGCAAAAATCTCTGTCTTCATTTTAATTAAAAATAACTTCCATCTGACTCAAACTTTATATATCCAGAAAGGATGCCAGTGAAGAGCACACTCAAAAAAGCAAACTCTAAAACAGTGGGGAGGCAGAGATCTTCACATTGTTTTCCTTTGGCCAGGACATGAAGATCGCTGTGGTATAAGAACATGAAGTAACTTCCAGTGACAGGTTAATTTCAGAGAGCATCATGAATCATAGTGCTTCCTACTCCTTTACCCAAGGTCACAAGGTTCAAAGACATCACGTAGCCTCTTTGAGCTGTCAGATCAGACAGCCCATCCATCTCTAACGGACTTCTCTAGGCTTAGAACTGCAGTTACCAACAGTCTTTTTTCTCTTTCCTCGACACTCTAAGACAGGTACACTCAAAGCTCTAGTTCATGATTAGATTTCAGAAATGGCATTGTCTGTTGTAACCAGGAATTGATGGATTTATTCCATGTTCATCAGTGATTTTCCTGAGGATATGCACATTGGTTTTTTCTAGATTACAAAGGGCCAGCGGCAGCACTCAGTCAATGCCATCAAAGAGGTGCAGATTGCTCACTTGGCACATAAACTTGAAGCACACATTTCATCCAGCTGCCTAAAGGTGGATTGTGAATAAAGTATTACATACATCCAACTGTTGGGGGAGGCCGTTAGTTGGTTCCTGGCCACTTAAACCCCAAAATAATCACACAGAAACTGTATTAATTAAATCACTGTTTGGGCCATTAGCTCTACCTTCTTACTGGCTAACTCTTACATATTAATTTAACCAATTTCTGTTAATCTGCATATTGCCACATGGCTGTGGCTTACTGGCTAAAGTTCCTGCATCTGTCTCCAGCAGGGCTACATAGTGTCTCTCTAACTCTGCCCTTCTTTCTCCCAGCATTCACTTTAGTTTTTCCTGACTAGCTCTTTCTGCCTTGCTCTGCTATGGGCTCAAAGCAGTCTTTTATTAACCAATGGTATTCAGAGTATACAGAACAGAATCCCACATCATCCAACCATATGGAATTTAGAGAGTGAGACTCAGACAACTATGGACTATGTGATTTCCTGGATCAGCCTAAACCATTGAAACAGCTGATAGAAGCAGTGTCCCACACCTAACATATTAGCTCCATTAACTATGTCAGTTCAATTGAGTTGACTAAATTTTGATATCAAAATTTATTCTGATTTTTACTTTTAGATGACAGCCTTCATTTGAAGACTCTTAAAGATCTGTTTGGGGATGGCAATGAGAGAGGGTTAGGGCAAAGCAGATTACCACAACCTTCCTTGCTGCAGATTCTAGTCAGCATGTCATAACTGATACCCAATTTTGCACACTCAGAAAGCCTAATCTAAACCCATTGATACCAAGAACCAAAGAACCAGACGATCAACTATGCTGTTAAGTCAGGACTCAGTATGGAAAGTTTTAGCTGACTGCATCAGTGTGTTGAGGAAACTGGCCAGTGTTCCCCACAGACACTTCATCTTTTCAATCTACAGTAAATGATGACGACTGGGAAAAGACAGGCACATTCAGACGCTTCTAGGCACATTTCAACAATAGCATACAACCCAAAATTTATTAGAATAAAGCATTTATGATTTTGAAAGTGTAAGAATGCCCTCTGTAACCAAAAAACTTTTCCTAAGTATTGTCATAGATTTTTTTATTCCCTCATTTGGTTTTGCATTGTTCTCATTGGCAAATGATATGCCAAACCACCAAAGAACCTTGCAAACTTAAACTTTCTGTGTGGTTGGTATTGGGGCTTTGTCTACTTTTGGAGGTGATGGATATTTGGTGTTAAACAGCTTCATGGTCACTAGACAATTCTGGGTGTTTTTCTGGTCTGGGTTTTTTCTTTTTAAATTAACAAATACCTTAAAATATCATGAAATCTTTCATTTTGGTTCCTGCTGGGTTTCGAAAAACAAAGTAAAATTAGAAAAAAATCACAGCTATAATAAAACTATGGTAAAATAATGATATCAGAAAATATCGGAGTTAGAAGGGAGGGGCATCATGCTATTTTTGGTAATAATCTTTCCTTTGTGGAGCAGGAAACAGTGCGATTAAAGGCAGGACTGCATAAATGGTAGACAAGTGTTTTGTGATTTATTCCAGCCTTGTCTCTACTTTCAACAGCAATTTCTTTGCTCTTGTTACATTTGTCTTCTATACTCTAAATTCTTAGAAAATTAACCAGAAAAATGTATGTTTATTCAAATGTGAGTTACTGAAATTTAGAAGTTTAGTTATAAAATTTTAAAAATTGCAGCAGAAAAGTAGGAAGATATCAGAGATGCTTTAAAAAAAACACCACACTTAACCATGAATAGCTAAGAGAAGGAGAAAAAGATTAAGCTATCTAAGACCTAAGTGATTTCAAGTCTAAGGACAGAAAATATTAATGTATGAATGGGGCACTGAAATGTAGTACCTATTTCATGACAGGCTGTAAACTAGGATTCAATCCATATCAAATTATTAATCAATATGGAAACAGATTCAGTGAATGGATAAGCTGAGGATAATAAGCTTAGAAACACTGTGCAGTGGTGAGGTAAGAAATGTGTATTTGGGAGTCTTGTGGATAAACTGAACCGCTCACGGGTATACAGAGGGATGAATGGAGATCCTCTAAGCTTTAAGGAGGAACATCAGAGCTGCAGGCATAGCCCAGTGGGAGAGGGCTCGTCTGGCATGCACAACATTCCAGGTTGCATCCCCAGCACCTCAGGAGGAGCAAAAGGAGGAAGAGCAAAAAGAATAAGTCAAGTAAAGTAACTGGCAGGGAGAAAATGACCTTCAAGATAAGGATGAAAATACATTAATAGGACCCCCACACAGAGACATGCGTGCACACATGCACAAATTTAACATGTCTTCAAAACATCAGCCTCATTCAGAAAAAACAGCATTAGGCTGTTAAAAGTAAAAGTCAGGTTGTAAAACCTTAAGGATATTTGGGATATAAATGGAAATCAGGAAAGGTGCTTGGACTTTCAAATATCCATCATTTCTATTTCGCATTAATGCAAAGGAAAATGTATGAAAGTAAAACAACTAATTAGACTGGGAGATTTCTGAGAGAAAATTCTGCATATTGGATTACTTGAATAAAAATATAAATGCAAATCTATCTTGGTGTGCATAGAAAGACAAAGAATAATGTAAAGTCACGCATGTGCTTTGTACTCTTTTCCTCGCTCTCATGCATGTCAAATTCTCCTAACATCAGAAAGTGTTTTTGGATGATGAGGTGCCCTAAAGTTTGGCTTTCATCATCTTCCCTGGGTAGCATGGCTTTTCCTCTTCTCCTGCTTCTAGCACTTCCATAGGTCATGCACCCCATCTCATTACAGGTAGAATCCCATTTGAAATGTACTTCCATAATACCAAGACCGTTTTTGCTACATAGCGACTTTTCCTTGAAGCATCTACACTAAAAAAAACTATAATGAGGTTCTTTCCAGGGAAAACTTTTCCCATTTAGTGGATTTTGCCTAGCGTCTGAAGTTTCTCAGGGTTTAATGACATTTTCTTCTGAAGCCTTGAAAATTGATCTCCTCGAGTTCTCTTTTAAAATCTTGGCAAAAGTGAGCCATTTCCCAAGGATGAGAAGAGCAAATCCATCGGTGCTATGCAATTCATAAGGAGGGGATGCAATCTCCAGGTTATGAGAGTTACTTCTTTTGAGTAACTGACTTCGATACATGGCGTTTTTTGCTCCTTAACTAAAGGAAAACTTTGCTGTATTTTACATTCTTTAAATTAAAATTTAAGGTTCAAAATACAGCATGAAATTCTGATTAAGGGTCAAGAAAAAAGTGCCTTATTTTTATAAACCACAACAATAATTTAGATTGTTGTATCTCCTTGCATCTTTGGGGATTTTTGCTTTCATTCCCTTCAAGGTGGTACACTCACATTTACTTAGCACTCTGCAAGTTTCTCAAGGTCGGGGGCAAGAACTACTCAAACTAAAATCGTCTGGCATTCTTTGTGAGCAAATTAATGAAGATTCTGTGTCTGTAAGAGATGAGTGTGAACTGACATTTGAGAAGTTTCCTAGGAATGAAAGTAAATTAAAAAGCCCTGTTGTTGTTGTTGTTGTTTTTGTTGTTGTTGTTGGGAGGCTGCCTGTTGGTTCCCGGTTGCCCGGCAGCTCAGACCCGAAATATTCACACAGAAAATGTATTAATTAAATCACTGCTTGGCTTATTAGCTCTAACTTCTTATTGACTAACTCTTACATCTTAATTGAACCCATCTCTATTATCTGTGCACAAGGTCATGGCTTACCAGCAGTTTCAGATTGTCTGTCTCTGGTTGCTCCATGGCTTCTCTCTAATTCCTCCTTCTTTCTCTCAGTATTCATTTTAGTTTTTCCCCACCTACCTCTATTCCCCGCACAGATCCAAGACAGTTTCTTTATTAACCAATAATAGTCACAGTATACAGAGGAGAATCCCTCAAAGCCCTCTTCTTCATACGTGACACAACATACATTTTCTAGTACATGATAAGATACCTGCTGGAGACTGGCAAACATGGGACTCTGAAAGCAATTAATTGGTCATTGGCAGGGGAACATGCAGCAGTGGCAAGCCAGGCCCCACAGTTTCCAAGAAGGGCAGACAAACCCTTCTTGGGACTTCCCTGAGGCACCACACTTGGCATTCTGTTTTTTCTACTTCCACAATGAAGCTTTAGGGGTACATTTAGGAACTTTTGGGTCCATGTCCAATTTTCTAATACTTTGGAAAATAATTTTCACCAATATTTGTATTTTTCTCACATAGAAAAACTAAACCGTAATGGATTAGACTTTAGGATGTGGAAGCAGAGCTAAACTCGGACATTTTACATCACTCTACCGTCTTCACATCCAGGACTCGAATATTGAGAGTTAGGGTAGGAACTGAGATACCCAGTGACAGTTTGAAAACAGAATTACAAAATACAGAAGCAGACTGGGTAGAGCTCAAGAGATCAGCGCTGTTACTACAGAGAAAATCAGCTTTTAAGACTTCATTGCTGCTTTTCAGTGTTCCTAGGGTTGGATATTTGTCATTTCACTGTGAAGCACTTTACAGATATCATCTAATTTAATCACTACAAATCTTTTCTTCTAATATGAGTGTAATAATTCATATGTTACACTCCAACAAATACAGCTTAGGAAAAGAAGTCACTTGTCCTTGGTGCCGAGTATGTAAGACAAATTCAGGAAAGAACTCCCAGGTGGAACTTCAGAAGATAACTTTGAACTGAAAAGGAGAAGACCAGAAAGAAGTCAAAATAGAACATATTTGAGGAAGAAAACAGTTTCATACGAGCCCAAGCCCACTGTCAATTTAGAACTTGTTGATTTCCCACAAAAGCTCAGTGACTTATTTGCTCTAATTTTTTATTGAACCTTCTGTTTGCTGCTGCCTTTGATAGACTGCATTATCATACATACCTAAAGAAGCCCAGTGTCTAGAAGCATCTGAGAAATAGCTTGGAGGGCTCATTGTGGGAAAGAAGTTTAATTAGCATAACTGCAGAGAGACTTCTCCATTTTACCACACATGGTTGTGTGATGATGTGTCCTTCACCATTGGTCAGCATCTTGGGCATCATGTTTTTTTTTTTTTCATTTTCTGCCATGTTAACCACCAAATCTTTATCTCTTACTCACTCTCAGCCTTCGCTTTCAAGGATCAGTTTATCACAAATAAATCTAAAATAAACATTTCAAATGAGAACACAGCCGATCCCCTTCACCTGCGCTGTGTTTCATGAGTATATTATAGATCATATAGATCATGTACACAGCCGCATCGCAGCATTCATAGTGAAAACGTAACTCACTCCATGACTCATGTGTGATTAAAATCTAATAAGCATATTTACAGTGGATTCATTTTTTAAAAGAAGCAAAATAATTGCATCCCAAAACCTAACTTCATCAACAAAGCAAAATTACTCCAGTCCATCCACAATTTAGTTGTAGTTTCAAAGTATTTCCAATTAAAAAAAAAAAGAAGAACCAAAATGTTATTATGATAATCGCCACTTAAGAATCTCTCTGATCTAGATTTTTAATTACACAAGTGTATTTTTTCTTTCTCATTTCTCTCCCTTATTATTATAAATTGATTAGTTAAATCAGACTATAATTAAAAAATCATAGACTGAATGGCTCTTTTCAACAGATTTTTATTTTACTCTGTGAGCCTAGTAAGTCCAAGACCAAGTGTCTACATAATAGATGTCTATGAAAACTCTGTGTGGTTCGGAGACACAAGACACAAGGATGGGAGAAAGGGACAAAATGAAAGAATGGAGGGGGGGGAAGATGAGTAAAGAGGGGAGAGGGAGAGGGGGAGGCAAAAAGGGGGAGAAAAAGTGGATGAGAGATTATTATATTTTAGTTCTAATGCTTCTCCTGTTTTTATATAGTACTAACCACATCCTAGGCACATCCTATACCATTTCATCTACTAAATAACCTCGTAAATCCCTGTCTTCAAACGTCATCACACTAGGGTTTCAGGCTTGAATATATGTGTTTGGTGGAGATACCTATTCAGTCTTTGATCTGTAATTACCTTCTCTTTGTACAACTCTGTCTAAATATCTTCCTTTACTTTTACTAAATTATTGCTAGCTCTGGGTGAATATAGAAGCTTTATTTGCTACATTAATTTCAATCTTATTAAGGAGAATGAGAAAATAGATAGTCATTTACTCTCCTCTAGAAGACCTAACAGAACATTTTTCACCTGTGACACTTGGTAGTAGTTTCTTCTTGGAATGTTATTCAAAGTATAAGTAAGTCCTGTCAGCATTGTTCAAAGAAAGAGAAAGAAGGACTATTTCCTTGGAGAACTTAGGATAACCCAAATTTTCTATCTGGTATCTAAAATCTATAATTTGATGGATTTTAGCGCTTTTACAATATGATGGATCATCACCATCCACAGGCACATTGAGTGGTTTTATGACATGAAAGTTAGAGTCCAAACTACTACATCCCACTACATGTGTTTAAAAGTTTCCTTTTTCTCTTTGACATTCTTGGTGCTTTCATTAAAATTCATCTGGTCAAATATATATTATCTTATAAATAGAATTTTAATTCTAATCTAGAGATATATAATAATAGGATACAAATAAAGTGATGAACAATGTAACTAATTGTTATAGCAGCACAAGAGAACGAAGAGAGTGATACTATATCAGCAGTATTAACTTCTATCCAGAAACAATGGAAGCTTCCTTAGTTACGTAGATTCTTAATCTCTCTCAGTGTTGTTGGGGGATTTTCAATGTACAAGTCAGATACTGTTTTTATTAACTTTGATACAATTTTAAATAGATATATTCATTAATTCAGTGTCCATGTTGCCCATGTTGGTGTGAAGGAACACACCAATTTTACACACTGATTTTATCTTATACAATAGAAAATTGATTTATCCTCCTGACATTTTTACAAATTAAAAAAGATTATGTGTATGTGTGAGTGTTTGCTAGTATATAAGTGCATTATGTGTGTATCTGATGCCCATAGAGTCCAGAAGAGAACATTGGATACCCTGGAACTGGGGTTACAGAAGATTGTGAGCTGCCATATGGGTGGTATGAACCAAAGTGGGCCCTCTGCAAGACTGATGAAAAGCAGTCCCTCCCCAGGTTTAACATAGATATTAAGCCAGGACCTGGATTCAAGTAAGCAGACCTGCATCCACAGCTTCACTTCTACCATGTGGACTGAAGCTGTATTGATCAACCTGCCCAAGTCAGCACCTCCTTGATATTTGTGCCTGGCAGGATTTGTTCTTCTGTATATTATTCATGTATGTGTGTTTTAAGCATTGCACTTCCTTATACTCTGAAGTGTTATGTGATCAATTTTAACTGCTATATGATTTACTTCCATGACTTAGCATCTTTCCCACATGCACAGAACTAAAATCCTAGGCTTTCTTTGTGACAGTCAAAGACCAACAAGACATCTAACATAGATTTTTATTTTGTTGATAATCTACCCAGGACCCTCTTCAAAATAATAAAGCAGAAAAGCTTGGATCCAAGCGAGTATCAGCTGGAGTTCTACCCATTTCCACGCACCTTTCCATGCCCCTGGATGTGTACCACAGTCAGTATATGAATTCTCACTGTTGAATTGTTTCAATGTATTTGTATATTTAATTTTTCACACAAAAATAGTTTTAAAAGTAAATGCCTCCCATAAGTCTAGTTTAGGTTGTTCAACTTCTTCTCTGACCATTCATAGATTTCTTAGGATTTACATGCTCTGTCAAACAAGACTGTAACACAAGAAAATTGGAAAATTAACCAGGAAGGCTGTAACCATTAATAGGCCTAGGAAATCAGGTGCTCAAGTGGCCAGCAAACACCCAGAAGCTGGTCTTCTCTCTCTGTTTTTTGGAGGACATGAGCATTAGGGGCAGTTGAGCTAAGAGCACAGGAATAGGGTCTCCTTATATTCCAAGACAGGCTGGCTGAAAAGATTTTGCATATGTTCATGATGGTCACAGAAACCTGAGCAATTCACACCTTGGCTGAGTTATCGGGTGCAGCGCTGTCTTTGAATCTAATTTTCATGCTGACAGAAACATGAGAAGTGAAATCACTGCACAGCAGCAGAGAGAAAAGCCTTTGCACTGGGTTGTTTTCTGCAATCACATCTGAAAGGAATTCAGGAAAAAGCATACATGGACGAGCATTAGGTTGTATTAGGTTTAATGCAAACTGTTTCACCAGATAATGGCAGATGTAAGCTCCAAATCACCCATATTCGAAACCCTTCCATTAGCAAACGTCCCCCGAGACTTGGATCTAAGTTGTTTACTGACAGCCTCCTGTATTTTTGATTATAAAAATAGTCAATCTTCTAGGATTTCAGTGTTCAGGATTTCAACATATGTTAGAGAATGTGCTAGAAAACATATGGAGAAGTTTAATTAAACTCATTGTGAAAATTTATAGACAAATTAATAAAAGGAGCTGAGGAAAGGCAGACTCTCAGAGAGTTTCCTTAAAAGACCACATTTAAGGGGAAAACACCCCTTTGCAGGTCATTTATATTTTATTCAGGAGCTAAATATGAGGGTATGATTTTGGAAAAGTAATTTCTCAGATGCATGTCACAATGAAATTTTACCATGTGATCAAATTTGGCTGTTAAAAACAGTTATCAATTGATTCAATTGATTGATGATTGATAAACACCCACGTGTTTAAAGAAAGTCAGATAAAATGTTCACAGCAGTGTACAGTGTAGATGAATGTTCAACAGAAAACACTTCCACTTCACTTGCACATTGGAAGTTTTCCTAACGAAATGCTTTAAAAGTGATTGCATAGCACAGCCAGTTTTGACTGGTCTAGAGGAACCATCAGAACCTTGCCACAGTGATGTAGAGTTAGCCATACAGACAGTGTTGTTTTTTCTGTTTGTGAACTTAAACATTCAAAATGGTTTCAGCCATGGCAGAAAACAAATACAAATTATGAATTTCAGCCCTTTAAAGGAACTAGTTTTCAGGCAAACTCAGTCCCTGCCTTTACTGATGATATGCCAGTGATGTGATAATAGATGATTCTCAGATTAAAATGACCATCAGGGAGAAAGCCCTCTGTAATCCTCATGGGCTTTCCAGAAGTCACTGAAGTTGCATAGGGTAGGCAGCACTTTGTATTGAAGACAACAGGGAAAGGCATCTTCAGTGTGGGTGAGGAAGGTACAGCATGGTGCAGCTGTGATTTCTAGCTGATGAGACGTAATTTAGAGATGAGACAAAATATCCCATCTCTCACCGCCACTCAGTCACTGTTTTCTCTCTTTGCCTTGGGTCATCTTCCTGTTGATATTGTGATTTGCATGGTTCACATTCCTTTTTGTGGTGCGGTATATTATTTCAAGAACTATATTCTTTAAAGATATCTTTTATAGATTAACTGTATGTGTGAATGTGCACACACATGTTAGGGGGTTGTGGGTGTATGGGGGGTGTGCACATGGGTGCAGATACCCAAGGAGGCCTGAAGAGGGCACTGTAGGGACCCACCTAACTTGGGTCTTAGCTAAGAAGGTAACTTTAGCTCCCTACAAGGGTAGTAAGCGCTCTTAACTGCTGAGTCATCTCCACTAAACTCCCCTGGTATTCCATTTTCTCACAAGAATGATGATCCTCATACTATATAGTCTTTGTGGTGAAACACTTTGTCACACGTTGTTTATGAGATTCATTCGTTTTGTTTCTACAGCCGTTGTCTCTTATTTTAGTTGATGCATCCTATTTCATTATTTAAATTAACCTCTTTATTTATCTAAATGTGAACTGAAATTAGATTATATTCATTCATTTGGGAGTTAGCAAGAAATTTTTTGTAGTGCTCAATCTTTTTTTGTTGGGGTATGTATCAAGGGATAACCCAGGGCACATTCTTATCAATACCTTTTAGTACACATATAAATAGATTGTGTTTACATATATTGTTAAAGTTTTGGGTGGGGTCTTTTTCACCTACATTAAACATTCTACAGAGCTGATGGATTGATTAGAATTTTAATTGCAGTGCAGAATTGGAATATTCCAGTCTCCTGCCTAGTTACCTTGGGCTATCTTAGTTCTCCAATAGCTGTTTACTGCCTAATTCTGTGTATAAGTTAACATCCTTAGAACTATTGAGGAAATCCTTTTAGAATATACAGACTAGCCTCCACCAAACCAAAGCTAAGAATGACATCAGTTAATGGCTATTATATCTGACTTCACTGTTTGCCATTTCCTGTCCAAAAGATTTTTCCACCAATGCATTTGAAAGGCATCTTGTTTTATGTTATTTTTGTTCAGTTATTATTTTTCAACAGAATGGACCATAACAGGAGAAATGACTGGCTATTTTTGTTTGCCTTTCTTTCTAAATCTATTGCTTCACATTGATTCAGAGGAACAGCTTAATATGTGATGCCTTTAAAACCTAAATTTTTCAGTGTTCTTTGTTTTCCTCTTCTGTCTCCCATTTTTTCAGTGGATTTTTAAAGTAAATGAATATGTGATGTTATTGCATCTGCTGAAATATGCAATATGATGGTTATTTGTTATATTTCTCTATTTTTATTTCTTCTGTGCATGTCAACTTTATTTACATGATATTTAGATGGCAACTTTGCATCTGTGTCTATTTTACTTGTTTATTTTGTTTTGTTTTGTAATTGCTTGAGTCTGTTTGTGACTTTGAAATTGAAATTGAATAGTTAATTGTGTCACAGAGTAAGTCGAGTCTGTAGGTGAATTTACTTTTTCTTTTCTATCTCTGTTTTTTGTTCATTCTGTTATCCATATTTTTTGCACTCTGATATTCATATCCATCTAATATAAATGTTATTCTTGGTGTGTAATATAGTCATTGTGTGTTGACTTTATCTTTATCATAATTTCAGAACTATGTCCTCATTATATCTAACCAGTGAGAAGTTTCTTCCTTAAGATTTTTAATGGTAAGCTCAATTTCTTTAACACTTATGAGATACTTATTTTGTTTCATATTATCAACTGCTATGGGATAATGCTCTTGTACTCTGTAAAGATTTGTCACTTGCATTGGCTTAATGAAATACTGATTGGTCAGTAGCCAGGCAGGAAGTATAGACAGGTTGACCAGATTAGCAGAATTTTTGGAAGAGGAAAGGTTCAGTCTGTAATAGCCACCCAGATACAGAGGAAGCAAGATGAAAATGCTGCACTGAGAAAGGGTACCAATTTACATGACTAAACATAGATAAGAATTATGGGTTAATTTAAGTTGTAAGAGTTCATTAATAATAAGCCTGAGCTAATAGGTCAAACAGTTTATAATTAATCTAAGCCTCTGTATGTTTCTTTGGGATTGAATGGCTGGCAGGATGATGCTGACAGAAACTTCAGCCTACAACCAACTGTTTGTATGTGTTGAGACTTTTGTTTATAACCATTTAAAACATGTGTGCCTAAAGCATTTTCTCCTCCTTTCTGCTATTGACAATATCTCTTATGATATATCTTTTAAAATTTTTTTGTATTATGCTTCTTTTTAAAAACAGTTTTTTTTTCTCTCTTCTATTTTCTAAAAGCTTTTTCTCCAAATTTTCTTGCTTCATTCACTCAAGAAAGTCTTCAAGGTGCAGAGGAGCTGGTGGGGAAGGCAGAAGATTTAATGGGAATACAGGGCAGGAAGTTTTCTCATCTAATGGTTTCCATTACATCTCAGTAGGCTACTGATGATGTAAGTTCATATTTTCTTAGATAGGATAGAGGAATTCATGGTGTTTCAAATTCATCCATAAACATAGCACAATAGTAAGGAGCATGATCTGTAATTGTCATAATGGAAAGGATAGGTGGGAAACTCATTTCATAAAGATCATTTACTTTTAACTAAGTTACCAAATGTCTTTCAGTATGTGAGAATCTCAGTGGATAAAAGTTCATCATATGTTTGTAACTCCTAACGCAAATAAATACTCTCATCTGAAACATGAGGAATGTGAACAAAGTTAGTTTTATATGGAGCTATGTTTGACAGGATTTAATGAGGTCACGGGTTAGCTGTCTAACGAATTACACTAGAAAGGTTCTTGAGAAAATAAATGTTAGAGTGGTCAACATCTAAAGAGAATGGGTAAGAGAACAGGCTGGGCTCTGTAGAATCGAGTTGTTATGGAATTTGCAGTAGATGATTGAGCTGTTTACAGACAGTTCTTGAGTGGGAATAGCTTTCACAGGTACCCTGTGATAGGAAGGATAGATCTCCTTAGCCCTTGAAGAGTTGGGGACACTTCTCAAATTTTACTATAATACCTGGTGCTATATAAGTGATTTTTAATTGATGGCAAAATTAGCAAGTTTATGTGACTCATAGTTGTATTCAGTGAAAAGTTAGCATAGCCTTTTCATCATCTAATAAGATGATCATGTGGGTTTTTTCTTTCAGTTTGTTTATATGGTAGATGACTTTGATGTATGTTGAACCAACCCTGCATCTCTAGGATGAAGCCTGCTTGATCATGGTAGATGATTTTTTTGATGTGTTCTTGGATTTGATTTGCCAGTATTTTATTGAGTATTTTTGCATCAAGACTCATGAGGGAGATTGGTCTGTAATTCTTTTTTTTTTTGCTGCATCTTTGTGTGGATTGGGTATAAAATAATTTCAGCCTTATAAGAAGAATTTGTGAATGTTTTTCCATGTCTATTGTGTAACCATTTGAGGAGTATTGGAATTAGCTCTTCTTTGAAATTCTGGTAGAATTCTATGCTGAAACCATCCAACCCTGGGCTTTTATGATTGGGAGGTTTTAATGACTGTTTCTATTTCCTTGGTGGTTATAGTCTATTTAAATTGTTTTTTCTAGTCTTGATTTAATTTTGGTATGTGGTACCTAACAAGAAAGCAAAATACCAAATAATATAATTAGTAATGGGGTTCAAACAAAGAATTCTCCACAGAAAAATCTCAAAAGACAAAAGATCCACTTAAAGAATTGTTAAACATCCTTAGTCATGAGGGAAATGCAAATCAATATGACTCTGAGATACCACCTTGCACCTGTCAGAATGGCAAAGATCAAAAACATTAATTACAGCCTTTATTGGAGAGGATGTGGAGCAGGGGAACACTCTTCCACTGTGGGTGGGAGTGCAGACTTGTACAGCTACTTTTGAAATCAATAGGGCAGATTCTCAGAAAAATTAGAATCAATCTACTTCAAGACCCAGCTATATCAATCTTAGATATATATCCAAAAGATGCTCAGTCATAATACAAGGACACTTACTCAACTTTGTTAAAAAACAGTGTTATTCATAATACCTAGAACCTGGAAAAAACCTAGATGCTCCTCAACTGAAGAATGGATTTTAAAAAAATGTGGTACATTTACACAATGTATTATTACTCAGCAGTAAGAACAAAAACAAAAACCAATAACTTCAGGTGCAACTAGAAAAAAAATCATTCTGAAGTAGGTATCTCAGACTCAGAAAGACAGGGAATGTACTCATTCATACACTAAAGGATAACCAGGCTACAATTTACAGCCCCAAAGAAGCTTGGTAACAAGGAGGGCCCACAAAGGGACAAAAAAATTTCCCTGGGAAGCAGAAATGGAAGAGATCTTCTGGGTAAACTGGAGGCATTGGGCATGGGTGGAATGATGGATGGGAATATAAAGGATTGGGTTGGGAAAGTTGAGGACATCATGGAGCGGGAGAGCAATGAAAGAGATGTCTTGATGAGGGGTGGCATTTCAGGTTATGGAGAAACCTTTTTTCAAAAAAAGAAAATCTCTGAAGAATCCACAAGGATGATCTCAGGTAAGACTCCTACTAATAGTGGAGAGGGTGCCTGGATTGGCCTGTCCCTGTAATTAAATTGGTGACTACCTTTATCATCATCAGGGAACCTTCATCTAGTAACTGATGGAAGCAGATGCAGAGCTCCATAGCCAAACACTGGACCCAGCTCAGGGAATCCTATTACAGAAAGTGAGGAGTGATTGAATGAGCCAGGGGGCAATGGTCTTAACAGAGACCTGAGCTCATGGGAGCTCATGGGAGCTTATAGGAGCTACAGCTAGGTAACCTGCATGGGACCAACCTAGGCCCTCTGCTTGTGTGTGACAGTTATGTAGCTTGGCCTGTTTGCAGTCCTCCTGGCAGTGGGATCAGGAACTGTCCCTGGCATTTGAGCTTGCTATTGGGAACCTATGCTGGCTAGAGATTCCCAGCCTTGATGGGGGAGGAGAGAAGGGGAGTTTAGTTCTGCCTCAACTTGATGTGTCATGCTTTGTTGACTTCCATGGGGGGGCCTACTTCTTTCTTAAAGGAGAAGGAGGATGAGTAGATGGAAAGAAGGGTAGACAGGAGGGGGGTATGGAATGGAAGAAAAGGAGGGAGGAGAAACTATGTGGTTATTATGAAAAATAAATTTAAAACTTAATAAAAGAAATGGAATACTTTAATAATAAAAAAGATTTAGAATAGTAGAAGGTGTGTAGATACACTTGATCATTGTCCAGGTGGTAAAATATCCTCATTGTTTCCATATTCCAAATATTTCTCTTTAAATGCTGTATTTGTTTTATTGCTAAATGTGCTATTTTCCATTATTTTTAAATCATCCATCCCCATCCTTCCTGGTAGAAGGCAGCAGCACTGTTGTTACTTTACAAAATTATGAGATGATGTTTTTGTTTCTGTGGTTCCCTAATATTATTTATTTGGTATTGATTTGCATTGATACTAAGATGCTGCAGCATTCACCAGACTAAAGATGTAAAGTTTTTAGTGATTCCTTCAAGGGCTGTTACTTTACTGAACTGGAATGAATGGTGATGATAAGGGCAAATCTTACCTGAGCTGCACAGGAAAATCTGAAAGGTAATTCAGCTTTTTCTTGAGGGGTGGCTGTCTTCAGCCATAGCAGAAACCAGAATACAGAGGAGCCAGTGTGTGTGTGTGTGGGTGGTGGTGGTGGTGGTGGTGGTGGTGGTAGGGGTCCTTTGACTGCATTCCCAGTAGCACAAAGAGAAATACTTCTTTATTCCAGAAGTGAGATCTAGACTACCCATCATGGGTCCTACCACAAAGACAACTACTTCAAAACCAACGTAATGTAACAGAGATGTCTCATGTATTCTGTGTCATGGGAAATTATTCAGCCAATTAGCTTTTAAGCATGGTTTGAGGGGCGACATAAGTACTATAAGCTGCAAGAAGAAGCATGCTCACTCTCTTGCTCTGGTTCTTGTTTATTGTGAGGGGAGACACAGGACAGTGGAGAAACAGTGCAGGATCAGCAGGGGCTTCAGCCTTTTCTCTGTATTTGTGAGTTCGTCCCTCTCCATTGCATCCCCTCAATAAGTAGGTTTTATTTACTTCTATGTGATTACACAATATTCTTGAACTTAAAACTATTCATAAGAATGATTTAGCAAGCATGAATTTGGCGTAAACAATTGCTATTCCTAAAGCTATTTTTACTGATACAATTCAATCTTCTTGGACTCAATAATGCTATAGGAAATTTAATTTAAAACAATTTATCCTATATTTTAAAGAACCTTTTTGGTTAATTTAATAAATTGTTGGTCCGATAAAACAAAAATATTTTTCACATATGTAAATCCAACTGAATCCTGTGAAAAAAACAAACTTTACTGCGGAATAACAGACTTAAAAGTTAGAGTAGGTCTGCTTTCTTGTGTGGTCCTGACACCACTGGCAGCGGTGACTGCAGGGTGCCTTACTCACCTTTCTTTTTAAGACAAAGGTGCCAGAGAGCAGACAAGAATATGGACTGTTGGTTCTAACCTTTCTGTCTTCTATGTATACCATAATACTGAAGTCCACATGCCCTAAAATATTCTCTTTTCTTCTTCATTACCTCCCTCTTCTTTTCCCCACTTAATACTCATCAAATATAACTAAAACAGAATTTGATCTCTTCATATACAATAGGTATTGAATTTTTATATAATTTACCATTTGAGAGAAAGCATATTTCATTTGTCCTTTGGACTCTGGTTTACCCACTTAGAATATTTTTTTTCAATTCCATACATTTTCCTGAAAACTGAGTAAATTCATTTTTGCTATAGTTGATAATATTCCACTGTTTATGCATCACATCTTCATTATTCATTCATCAGTTGATGGACATCTAAGATTTCTTCATCTCCTAGTTATTGTGAATAGTCTAGTAATGAAGATGGATCTACACAGGACATGGAGGATAAAATCTTTGGGTATGTATCAGGAAAGGCATAGCTGAGTCAAATGCACTTTTATTTTTCAGTAATTGGGAAACCTTCAGAGTAATATCTCACGTCTCACTTGAATATTGCAAGTATTTTATCAGGACACATAATGGTGATTAAAAACACAATCCAACCAATGGCATAATCCCAGAGATGCAAGCAGCAGTGCAAACACAGAAAAACAAGGTACTATGCCTCATGGAAAACTGATAATCAGACAAAAATTATATCTGTTGAATGTTAATTAGATTTTATTTAAAAGAATTCCAAGAAAAATATAAAGTGCTCAGAGGAATAAAACAGGGCCCACACTAGACTGACTGTACTCTGAGGGAACAGAAATAATAAGCTGAACCAAATGAGGAAGACAAAGAAGTGTATGAGAGTTGAATTCAGTAAAGAGAAAGAAACAATGAAAAAAAATCCTGAAATGTCAAAAATGAGAAAGTAACAATTCAATTGAATGGCTCCATGGAGATTCCCGCCAATAGGATGGATAAAGTGAAAGACAGACTAGGAGATCTGAAGACAGACTGGAGAATTGGAGTGTACAAAAGCAGACAAAGGAAACTAATTACAAGGTACAGATAGAAATGTGTGCTATCAGGGACATAAGAAAACCCTAAATGTGTGAATCATGGATAAAGATGGAGAGCTGCATACCACAATCACAGAAAAAAAAATTCAATAACATTGAAACAGAAAATTTCTCAAACCTGGGGAAAGATGTTCCAGGCCAAGCTGAGGAGGCATTTAGAACATTGAAATGACCAGGCCAGGAGATGCTCTTACCATACCATTTTGTAGCTAAAACAATAAATACACATAGTAAAGAAAACATATTGAGAGCTTTAAGGGGGAAAACAAAACACAAATAAATACAAGATTTTTGGGAAAACATATTTCTCAAAAGAAAAAGTAAATAAAAGGATTTGGAATGGTGAAATTCAAATTTTGACAGCTAACAACTGACATCTAAATTAACTTTTCTTTGCGTTCCTTTGATTCAAATTGTATTCATTCCAGGGATTCAGAGATTAATGAGCGCAATAAAGGTAGTAGAAGTAAATAAAAAAGGTATAGATGGAAAATGAATGAGAAGCCAAATATCCTTATCTGCTGAAGATCTGTTTATGCATTAAGAAAAAATGAAGACTCTATCAAAAAACTCTTACATCTGATATGCAGTTTCAGTAAAGTGGCAGGATACAAACTTAACACACAAAAAACTCTGCAGTGTTCACTACATACTAATAATAACTTTGTTGAGAAAAACATTGTGGAATTAATTACATTCACAATTGCCTCAGGAATATAAAATATCTTGGAATAAACCTAACCAAAAAAATGGGAGATCTTTAGAAACAATAGCTTTAAATCAAAGAAGAAAATGTATAGATCATGGAAACACTTCCTAAGCTTGTGGATTGCAAGAATGTGCAGACAAATAGATGGAACTAGTAAAAAATCATTCTGAGTGAGGTAGCCCAGAACCAGACAAACATGATATATACTCACTCATAAGTGAATATTATGTTTAAGTAAATGATAACTAGGCTACAATCCACAACCCCAGAGGGGCTACGCAACAAGAAGGGCCCAAAGAGGGAGGCATGGTTTTTCCTGGGAAAGGGAAATATAAGAGATCTCCTGGATAAACTTGGGGCAGGAGTTGGGGCACTTGGGGAATGAAAACATAAAACATAAGAATAGGCTGGGCAGACTGGGTGTTGGGGCGATAATAAAAGATGGCTATGAGGGATCCATTTTGGGATTGGGAGAAACCTGGTGCCAGGAAAACTCCCAGGAATCCACAAGGATGACCCCAGCTAAGGCTCCTAGCAATAGTGGAGAGGGTGCCAAAACTGCCTTATCCTACAATCAAACTGGTGACTAGTCTAGATATTCTTAATCTCTATTAGATGTATAGCTAACAAAGATTTCTAGAAGACAGAGAGTTTGTTTTCCTTAAGAGTCCCTAGTAGAAGGACCAAGCTCCAGTGGATTGTCACATGTCCAGGGAGGCACAAATTGGACCAGATGGAGGCAAACACCAGTTGGTGGTTCTTAGTATTTTTAATCAGATATGTTTTTCTTAGACAGCATAAAGGATCATTCTTAGGTGGTGAGTAGCTTATATTTGTGGATCTAAGATATTGTTGCTTACAGTGACTCCATGATGGGGATGTATAATACACTGACAATGAAACTTCTAATTTAGCCTGTGACTTAATTTAGTCGAATGATTTTTCAGTTTCTTAGATTATTGAAATCAGTGTAATCCAAGTACTTCAGCATGTGTTAGAGCCACAAGTGGGGAGACAGAGCAGATGTCTGGGCGCACACAGAGTATTTTCTGGAAGAACTCAGACAACAGTGCCTCTCGATAGCTTTAGAAAGATCTCTTTGCAAACAATTAGGAAGATCTTGCTCAGGGGACAATATTTTCTTATTCATTAAATCTAAATTATCATGTTTCCTTGATCTCCAATTTCCTGTTTCAAACCAAGCTAATTCTAAACAACGAAATCATTTACAAATCAGTATCCTCACTCTCAACCAAGATTACAAAAGATGCGAGGAAGTAGTTCTCTTTGGTGTCATGACAAACCACACCATTCAGCCTTGGAAAGGCCATCAGTCATTCTTTTCTAATATTTAGTTGGTTCTGTACCCCAATTCCTGGAGCATGTGGGGTCCACCATTTTTATGCGTCTCAAGCTCATTAATCTCACCAGCAGTCAACATCCTTCTGCTCCTCGGAGACCATACAGCTTTTGTGCTGCCCGACTGCATTTAGACACCCAATCCCTCTGCATTGTTCCATCCATTGTACATTTGAAAAATAAATGGATAGTAAAATGATAAGCAATTTGTTCCAGGTGATAACACTCAGCAGGTAAGAGTTATAGCCAGATCCAGAAATACAGTTACCAGAATGCAAACATACGCTTTACACTCATCACACAGCTCTTTCATAGAGATGAGTAATTTTCTATAATAAAATAAATAACTTCAGGATGGGAGGAAAATCTTCCAATGAATTGTTAAAGCTAGACAGCAGAGTATAGTTTATAGCCTTGTGTTTCCTTTTTCCTTTCAGCTTAAACATTTAAAAAATATCATCGCTTTTCTTGAATATTGTTTTCGTTATTTCCTTTTCAAGATTAAATATAATTATATAATGTTTCCCTTTAAAAACTCCCTTATGCCCCTACTTTCTTTTTCCCAATTCATAGTTGTTTTTCTCATTAAATGCTGTTATATACAAACACATATAATACAAATATGTTATATATATATGTATATGTATATGTATCTCAATACATAAATACAACCAGCTCAGTCGATATAATGTTATTTTGTCTATATTTTAGGAATAACCATGCATTATTAGATAATCAGTTAATATGCTCTTCCCTGGTTGATGGCTATTTCTTATACTTTGGGCATTTCTTAGGTGTCTGGAGTTCTTGGTTTAGGACTGTGGCCTCATAGTCTCTCTGCTGTCCACTTTGGCATGTCTAATGGTACTATTCTTGTTCAGTTCCTATTTAGACAGTGATATTGGTGAGACTTCATAAGCATAATTACTGATTTACTAGAAGACACAAGCTCACAGTGAACTCACTGATTCTATGATTCATATTCTTCTGCCCACTCTTCTGCAATGTTTCCTGAGATTTAGGTGCAGGAGTTGTTTTGTAAATGTATCCACTGGGACTGGACTACACACCTGTGTATTTTGATTTGTTGTAGTGTGCTGTAAGGGTCTCCATCGGTTGCTAAGAGAAGTTTCCATGACAAAGGGTAATAATACACTTATCTATGGATATAAGCACAAATATTTAGAATATAAATAAAGATTTTGCTACTTTGGTTAAGTGACAGATGTAGACTCTCCTCAAAGATCCATGACTTTACTAGCCTTGCACAGTTGGCTATATTTCCAGTACCAGGTATGGTTTCCTTCTTGTTGAGCCAATCTTAAGTTCAATTAGAAAGCTGTAGTGCAAATTCTAATTGATTTTAATGATGAAATCCTGAGTCAGAATTAGGGGCAAATGCTGAAAGATCAGAGAAGCAGAGCAGTCAGCCACTAGTTCTTACCTCTACTCTCCTAAGGCCAAATACGTGATCCTGTGTCTAGGAATCCTTAGACTGAATGCAATGAGCTCCTGTCTCTTCCCACCTTATATTCCTCTCTCCATACAGCCATATCCCTTATGGTCTGTACCTCCCTAGTACTGTAATTAAAGGGATGTGACTCCGGATTAAAGGCGTGAGCGACCACGGCTTGGACCTATTTCTCTTTTAGACTGGATGAATTTTGTGTATCCCAGAATAGCCTTCAACTGGCAGAAGTTTGTCTACCCGTCTCCTGAGTGCTGGGATTAAAGGTGTGTGCCACCACTGCCCTGACTTCTGTGGCTAACTAGTGTGGCTAGCTCTGCACTTGGAATTTAGGCAAGATTTATTAGTCACAGCACAAACGAAATATCCATAGAAAGCTGTTGGTTACCACCACCAAGATACGTGGGTCACTATTCTACCCTTATGGCTATCATGACTTGTTAGTTGTTGATGTAGTTCATAGACGTCATAGCTAGGCAGCACTTTTGGTAGTTTCCTTCTTTGATAGCTTGCATGGGGCCTTCTGGTATCATGAAAGATTTTCCTCAGAGAAGAAGCACTGAATTCAGTTCCAACCCATAGGCTTATACATATTGTGCTTATTTGCATAGTGCCTTCAACTATAGGGTCTTAACCTCTGCCAATGGAGGGCAACTAAAAGCAATAGCAGGAAGCTGTAATGTTTTGGGAGTCTCCTGTACAACGTTGACCAAAACCCAAAAGACGGTTCCTAATGCCTTGTACTGGAGTTGTGTTAGATGGTGTCTGGCTCTTAGAGAAAACATTGTGAGCCACAATGAGAACTTTTTATTTTACGTATGTGTGCATAATTATACACAGGCTTATATGGGTTTTCAGCATCTTCAGGTAGATAATTAGTAGTATTATTCATTGCAGTCTTTTTAGACATCTTTTCTGTTAATTTACCCTGTCCCTTTTTCCATCTGAATTTAAATCCCCTTCCATCCCTAATTAGAAGCATCACTCTTTTTTTCTCATTTCCATTCCTCAAATCACTTGTGCCCCACTATTTCCTTTATTTTTAAACCACTTTTGGGGTTACAGTGAAGTATCTAGTAAGAATAGGATTTTCCAAAACACTTCATAAGAGCCAGGTTTTTCTTTTTGACTGATTATTTGGGATTTTTAGAAGCAACCAAATTATTTACATTACCTCCTCTTTTATCTTACCCTGGTAAATGAGGAGATCTGACATAGCAAAGTGCTAACTCATAAAATTAATGTGTGATGCACTGGTGTGGGAAGTCCTTCAGTCTATGTGTTGGTTTTATTTGTTAATGAAAAAAACTGCATCTGGCCAATGATTTAACAGAGAAAAGCCAGGCGGGAAATCTGAACAGAGATAGAGAGAGTAGGTGATGTCAGGAAGAAGCCATGCAGCCTCCACTGGAGACAGAGACTTCTGCCCACTAAAACTTCGCCAGTAGGCCAAAACCTCATGGTGATGCACAAATTAATGGAGATGGGTTAGTTTAGGGTGTAAGAGCTATCAAAAAACAAAACAAAACAAAACAAAAAACTCTTAAGCTATAGGCCAAATAGTATTGCAAATAATGTGGTTTCTGTGTGATTATTTCACATCTGAGAGGCTGGGATCGAAGGAACAACCTCCGACTTCAAATCACCCCTATCTAGGACCCTGATGGTTCCCATCTCCCCACATTTGCAGCTCAGTGAAGCTGCTGCCCCAGAGTGTAGACTTTGTAAGCACAATTCTCAAAAATAAAGCAGTGTGTAGAACATGATGCTGCTTCCAAAATTCAGTAGTAAGAAGTGAACCTTGCTCTTCCAAGCCTTTTTGGCTCTGGCATGTTCTCTCTGTCTCTTCGCAATTCTCCTGTGTCTTACCTTATCCATTGTTCTGGCATCCAAGTGCTTCATGTCTAAGCCACAATGTTCTCCTCCAGGAATAATTTTCTTTTTATTGTTCTTTCTACCAAATCAATGGTGATTTCTTTAGACAATATTTATCTAACATTGTCTAGTTAGATTTACTTGACACTGATTAAGTATTAAATCATGATCTTAGAATCGGTGATGCATTTTGTATTCTTTGGTCAGAACATATTTATTGAGCAAATCACTATTGGATATCATTTCCTCTATTCCTCTATAAACTTCAATCAATGTGTATATATAAGACACCACTTACAAATCAGCAACTTTCAAGGATAATGTTTTAGTAACCTTCCAGAAAGTACTGAGAATAGGAACATCTATTCCCATGACGACACAATTTCCTTGTATTAAATGATCTATAAATACACGAATTTGTTTTCAACAAATATTCCATTGGAACAACTTTCAGAATACCATTAAAAAACCTCAATCCAGGCCAGGCAGTGGTGGCGCACGCCTTTAATCCTAGCACTTGGGAGGCAGAGGCAGGCTGATCTCTGGGAGTTCAAGGCCAGCCTGGTCTACAAGAGCTAGTTCCGGGACAGGCACCAAAGGTACAGAGAAACCCTGTCTCGAAAAACAAACAAACAAGCAACAAAAAAAAACCCTTAATCCCGAAGCAATTGTTATGGTTATAGAAAACCTTATTTCTTGCAATATCATTAATAGCTAGGAAGAGGAAGTTTATAACCCCCGGGTGACATGACTAAAAGTCTCATATAAAGGTTGCCATAAAAGATTTCAGTTTATTTAACAGAAAAGATCTCTGACTCTATCTCTTTTCTGTTTGTTTTCAATTTTTAACAATTAATGTGGCACAAGGAAATCTTTATGCTAATATTATAGCTTCTTGGTTGAGCTCTAATGCCATTATCTGAATTAATGAATAATTCATTCCTTGTTGAAAATTTAGCTGTATCATTTTTACTGGATATGAATGAAACTTTGAAGTGCAATTTAAGTTAAAAGAATTTCAGATCATGAAGCATTCCCATAACCATCAAAAAAGTGCTGTGCTAGCAAAATTACCTAGCTCTCAAGGCTTTCCAGAAGGCTCATGTGAGAATCTACATTCAGTGGTATTCATTGTGTGCTGAATTGTCACACTTATGTTCTTTGGCCTTTAAATATCTAGAATGACATGCTCTTTGCTTCTGTTTGAAGATTAGGAACCAAAGGATCACCACTGTGACAGCTGATGGCCAGTTGTTCTTCCAGACTTATGTCTGTTACTATGGTAAACCTCAGCTTGGAAAATTTAACATACAGTTCCATTGCATCCTAAAATCTCAGTTGGATAAATGGTTGTGACAAAACACCAACTCAGAACTTGCTTCAGAGTCTTAGGATTTCCAAGAAGGAGGTCAACTGCCCCTTCTCCAGGGATGGTCTAAGGCATGGTGTGGAACCACAGCATGTGGACTGCATGGCCTTGAGAGTAACTACGGATGAGCCCAACAAAATTTCTGAGCATACTTAAAACATTAAGAGATTGTTTTGTGATTTGCTCTTTTATAACTCAGTTGTGGTTCTCAATCATGAATTTTGTAGATGGTATCTATTATAATTGATACTAAGGTTCAAAGTGCCATACATTAGAATCACCTGAGCAGAGACCTTCAAATAGAGAATTGTTTCAATGTTTTTTTTTATCATTTTTTAAAATTTTTATTGAGCGCTACATTATTCTCTGCTCCCCTTCCCTTCAACCCTCTCCCAAAGTCCCCATGTTCCCAGTTTACTCAGGAGATCTTGTCTTTTTCTATTGTTTTGACTGATGTGAAAATACCCAGCCCAAATGTAGGTAACAGCCTACTGGTAACAGCCATAATGAAAGCAGCAAGGCATAAGAGATTTTATTCTGCTGTTGTTAATAATGACTCCTTCTCTAATATCCTAACTCATGTTACCAGGTTTCCAATGTTCACTGAGAGCTATTGGCTCTCAGTCCTCTTACAGCCTGAGACAGCTGAGACATCCATTCCTGGAGACTAAGCAAATTCTAGGTCATCCGCCTCACCTACATTGGGATTCAGAGGACTTCACTTGTAAATAATATGTTTACATTTTTAAAGGCATCTGTCATGGCATTAATAATATGGAACTTGGGTAGGTCCTAGTCTTTCTGATTCATCTCCCAATTTCTTTTTCTCTATTCAATCTTCTTTTCTTACTTGATAACAAAATTCCTAAAGATAATTAATTATTTTTTCCTTTTTATTAAAAACAACTTTTGCACTCTTAGGCATGGCAGAAGCTGACCAGAGAGCTCCATAAGCACATAAAACTTTCTCGTTTTTGAAAGGGGGAGGCTGGGAGGAAGTGGATACTTTTTTTCCTTTTCTCAATAAAAAATAAAATAAAATAAAAATATAAAAAGGGGAATCCTTTGACAGTTATTATATATTAACATACATATACATATGTAATATTATATATTAACATATACAAACATATATACATTAATAAAAATATGTGTGTTTATGAATAGTGGTGAAGGAAGAAGGAAAGAACAAAGGGAAAGAAATATGAAATAAAGGAAAAAGGGAGAGGAGAGATAAAAGGATGGAAGGCAGGAAAGAAGTAGGGATGTGGGAGGGAGGGAAGAGATGCCAGGCAAAGAACCACACTGAAAATCTAGATACTGAAGCATTGAAGGATTAGAGAGACAGAATGTTAGAGTGGTAACAATCATGGCTGAATTCAAATTTTAATTTACCTACACACTAGCTTTGGGACTTAGAGTATATCATTGAAGTTCGCTATGCTTCCATTCCTCGTCTGTGAAATTGGATTGCTAAGAATAGCATCCCATTCATGGAGCGTTACAGATCTTAAGGAAGATGGTGTGGAAATGCTTTGAAGGATTCCTAAGTCATGGGAAAGTGTTAGAACTTATTAAGTGTGATCATTTTTCAAGTCACACTAGGGTGGCCAGAAATGTTTTTGCTGAGATAGGGCACAAATGATTCAACGAAATAAAATTCTTATAAGCAGTCCATGTTTTTAGTCATGTTTATTAGATAATTAGGCATGCATGTGCACACACATGCGCATATGTGAACACACAATCTTGAAGGCTCTTTACTAAACCATAATCTAACTAGTTGCCTTGACATCTGTGTTTCTGCAAAGTCTCAACCACATAGGAGTTGGAGAGAGTATCTTCGTGGTAAAATCCCAACCAGAATTAATTAAAGATAAGACAGTATTATCTTTAAATGCCTCAGTTTCCAAACATTTAGGTGTAGAGAAAAACAGTCCTGATAGCAACTGCCTCATTCACGACCTTACATGTTCAGAAACCTGAGATCTGGAAAATGACTGGGACTCTGCCCAGTTGACCTTTCTATGTCTTGGGGGCCAGGTGTGAGAGATTTATATTCCATCCAAGTGCAGTTTGAATTCAAAATATCATCATAGGCCCTACATACACTGTCTAGGCTATAGCAAGAAGACATCAATATGATATTATGCCCCATGAATATTACGGATTTATTTTATCTTCCTTAGGATGATCACAACTGCTTTTATTTACAATCAAGCCCCATTAAAATTTTGCTATTGATACCTTATAATTGTCGTCAGGAGCTCTGAAGTTATTACCTATTCAGTATTCTTAGTCATAAAGGAAAATGGTAGAAAAGGCAGTAGAAGTATTTAAAACCAACAGAAGAGTCAGCAGAGGAATAGCAAGCAATGATCTTTTGAATTTAGCTTTGGGCAATGGCTTTTATAAAACTGGGATTTCCATTTATCTGAAGTGTTAGCTTCAAGACAAAAGTGCAGAATTGTGCAGTACATCTATTGTCAGGTTTCTGGTAGGCCAGTCTTTCTCTTAGGAAACAGGAGCGGCAGCCATGCATAGATGGTCCTTAGCCTCTATGTTTGGACATAACACTGCATTTTCCCTCATAGAGAGATTTTATAATACCGGGTGTTGCCTTGTTTATATTCCCTCCACATCTCTCTCTTTTTTGTCTATCTCAGGACTTTTAAATTCTGCTTCAAGAAAAGTGCTGTCTATGGAATCGAGTCCCCTTATCACTTCCCAGGAAGAATTGTTCACAGTGTTTATTTCCCTTATATTGCAGTTTTAAACACATGGGAAACTCTGTTGAATACTATCACCCTAACTTCAATCTTTCTGCCCAGGTATACAGCCCCACATTCTCAGAATGATGTGAATTTGTACAATAAATCATTTTTTTCACAGATCATCAGAGTTCAGACTTCTAAATCCAAAGAAGTATTGGCCTACTTACTTCCTGCTTCTAGGGATGAATGAAAAATGGAATTTCATATTTGAATGATGTGCTGATCTTGTCTAATCCACTATTATGTTAAGTTTTAGAAGAAAAAATTACATAGGCAGCAAGAATTGATAGGCATGTGTTTACCATGTTTTATTCGTAGGATTCCATCCATAATCATTTATTACATGATGGCTGAGCAAATACTGGTAACCCCAAAGGATTTCCTTGCTCAAAGGAGCAAGCCAATTAAAATTCTTAATATAAAGTTGTCATTGAATTTTATAAAATTTTGAATTTTATATCTCTAAAAGTGAACATTTCTTTGAATTTCAAAGCTCCCCCATTAAAAAACCTTCAGTGTATTTTAATACACTTACAATATGTCACCATTAAGTTTATTATCAGGAAGAAGTTGGGGGAGGTTAAATTGTGATCAGAATATATTTTATGAAAATTTATATTCAACAAAATAATATACATATTTAAAAAGCAAGCAAATCAAAGAGACGATCACCCTCAGCAATAAAGTACTTCTTTTATAAAATGAGAAAATTTCAAGTTATTATAATCCATTATTTTTTATGATTTTAAACATATGTAGCTGGGCCTGTGTTACTGGCCTGTGATCTCACTACTGTAGGACTAGGAGAATGTAAGTTCAAGGCTCAAGTAGGTAACTTATCAAGACTTTGTGTCATATTAAAAATGGAAAAGAAGTCTTGGGATATACCGTCACAAGGGAGTGCTTACTTACCATGTACAAATCCCTAGGTTCAATTCCAAACAAAAGCTAACATTTAATACTTATTCATGTATGTATACAGTTAAACATATGTTACACAAATATATATATATATATATATATATATATATATATATTTGATTTTAGCTGTGAGTACTTTCCATTGCAATAAACTATTCTAAAGTAAAAAGTGGATATAAGATATACATATTTTCTATAATGTATATGTATATTATTGTTATGTGTGTATGTTTTGTATGTGTGCACGATATATATATATATATATATATATATTTATTTATATATATATGTCCTTGTTAAATGTGTGTGTGCACACATGCACTTAACACAAGTGCACGCAAACACCCACACATGTGCTACTTGAGAGCAAGTGTTCAATGAGGCCAGAAGAAGGCACTGGATCTCCTGGAGCTGCAGTTACAGGAGATTGTGTGCTGCCCAACACAGACAATGAGGACTGAACTTGGGTTTTCTGTAAGAGCAGCAAACATATAACTTCTCTGCAATGTCTTCAGCCCTTTGCCATATTTTAAATTTTTGGCCAAGAGTTTTTCAAGCTAACTAATAAAGCTTTATTGGTCTAGACTAGTTATCAACTTATATAATAAATGGAATTAGGTAGTTATTACAAGTCCTACACAATATATATATTCACACACACATATTTATCATGGGATTTGAAAAAACGAGAAAAATTACTCATAGTTCCTCTAGGTTCTTAGAAATTACCTTTGGTGATAGAGAATAGAGAAATACATGGGACAAGAGAATCATTAACGAAGAGATTTGAATACAAGTGGAATTGGAAGGCACAAACAGACTTGTTGTCAAAGCCAGTCACCTTGATCTTGTACTGAGACTCAAACTATCAATGGTTATATGTGGTGTAGAAGGTCCTTCTGTTTATGTGTTGCTTTAATTGGTTATAGAATATATAAACTGCCTTGGCCTTTTGATAGGGCAGAACTTAGGTGCCGCGCACCACGCCCCTGTGTTTGCACTCTGTGCACTGGCACCCAGTTACTGAGCTTCAGCCAAGGGGGCTGGAGGTTAAAATACATAGACACACACTGACAGAGAGATAGCGAATTCATCCTTGAATTCCCCCAAAATGCCCCCTTTCTTGTGTTCAGGAGCAGATTATATAGAGATAGCCATGCCCCAGCGAAACCCACCAGAAACCACTCTCCAGCCATCAGGAATTCCTGAAGGCCCCGTGCTCAAAGCAGCTGTAGGCACTCAGATTAGGGGATTACAAGAAATTCAGGATCTGGGGTCTCACTGCTCCCAACACTTAGGTAGGTGGGGAAAACAGAACTGAATTATGGGAGGAAGTAGGGCAGAGTCAGAGAAGCCATGGACCCTCCGCTGGAGATGGATGCCAGTTAGAATCTCCGGGAAGCCACTGCCACGTGGTGATACACAGATTAATGAGATAGGTTTAACTAATATGTAAGAGTTAGCCAATAAGAAGTTAGAGCTAATGTCCAAGCAGTGTTTTAATTAATACAATTTTTATGTGATTATTTTGGGGCTTAATTAGCTTTGTGGCTGGGACAAATAAGCAGCCCCCTCCTTGCAACGTATGTGAAAAGCATGGATCCTCTAGGGATTGTTAGAAGAAACATGTCAAAGAAAAAGCTCTATCGAACTGTCTATGGCTTTTGATAATCAGCGGGAATAGTGTAGGGTAGGAATTTCCAGATGCTAGTTGATCCAAGGTTCAGATGGTTGCTCCTCATGGTGCAGTCAGGACCACAGATCTGGTCATCCTGTTGGTCACTTTGTGTTCCTTGAGATTGCTTGGAGCTCACAAGATTCATGCTGCAATACCAGGAGTCTTTTGGGCCTGCTCTCACAGAGACTGCTTGCTTTGGGATCTTTCTGTTGAGACTGCTGCCATGGGCCTGTTTTGGTAGAGGTCCTGGTTCAGTCCTACTTTCCCAGAGGTCCTGGACTCATGTGCGGACCACAGAGGACTCTGAATCCAGTCTACTCCTTGAGAGGTTGCTTCCTTGTACCTGCTTCTGTGCAGTTTGCTGTCTCAGGCTTGCTCCAGCTTAGGTTGCTAGCTCAGACCTGTTTCTGTAAATCGACCAGATATGTTTTTAAAGGATATGTCTACTTCCTACAATCAGATCACTCATTTGCATCAGTGAATAATAATGTCATCAAATTATAACATCTTAAATGGATTCATCCACTGATCTGACCATAACCTTCCAGAGCCACTCACTTCCCACAGCAACACTGAGGATTGTGCTGGAGAATGAGCCTTCAACAACAGAGGCAGAACAGTGGGCACTGCATATCTGAATCGCAACACATGCACATCCAAACAATGAAGTAAAATTATTTCTTTTCACAACCCTCAGCTGCCTCTGAGCAATCCAGAGACTTCCTGTTAAGGCATTGTGAGACAGTGAAAAGGAGGTACAGAAATTTAATAAACTAATCTGACCCTTTCAGATTCCTGCTTCGGGGTCATGATCTGTTTCTGTGTTGTAGGTCTCTTTATTCATGGAGTTCTTAAAAGAATATGATACCAACAAACATCGCATTTATTCTCAGAGGACAGGAGATCATTACTATTTTCTGAGCCTTTTTAGGACTTCTTTGAAATAATACAAGTTAGCAGATATAAACTAGATTGCTGTGCCAAAGGTTTTGATGAGGCAGTGCCTCTAGAATGCTGATGCCTGGGCTCACAACATGTCCTTCAAGGTCTGTCATGTTACATGCCTTGAGTTCTGTCAACTTCATTTCCTTTCTCCCAAAGCATGTACACTTGTTTATAACACTCAGTCTTGTTTGTGCTTATACAATCCACTGTTTTTTTCTCTGATTTGTTTTTACAACATGCTTATAAATTCCTGGCAGAAGAGAATCTTATGCATTTCAATTACATATCATGACTATGACAGTCAAGCAGCAGCACTCATGAAACACATTTTGAAATTTAAGTACTCAGTGTGAAAACAAAACCCAGCCTTTAGTTTATGGGATTCCAAAATAGAAAAAGAGATATAATTTCCTAGATCACATGTTTTTAACTATAGAAGTATGTCCAGAATGTTCACTGGTGGTATGATATGTCTCTTTCTATTCCTGCCAGCTTCTTCCTATAGCTACATGTAGGTTTATCTTCTAAAATAATAAAACATATTGTTTTTAATTTATAAAGATAATGTTGCCTATTTAAAGAGAAACTGAATAATCTCCAAGCAGAATTCAAAAATATATCCCATGTGAGGAGTCAGTACTGAATAAGAACTTGTGTTCCTGAGTAAGTTGTTAAAAGAATTGTGCTTAAGAGAAGGACTGCATGAATGTAAAAAAAAATGATCCTTGGACTAATTCAATGTGGTAAAAACTTGCTTATATAAGCAGGTCAACAATCTCTTTCTCCAAACTATAGTGAACCAAGAGGCAAATATACCACTTTCTTGTAGAATAGGTTGTGTGTGTGTTTGTGTGTATGTATGTAATATAGTCTCTGTATTGTATTTTAGACAGAGTTTCTCCAACTTAGATTCCTCATTTATGAGCCTTCTATATGCTATCCAACTATTATTACAGGCATGAGTCATGATGTCTGATATGGGTGTGCATATGGTATACATGTATCAGTATATGTATATGATGTATAGTCTGACAATATCTCTGTGCTTGTGGTGCCTGGCATAGAGTAAGCACTCATTTAGTTATTGATAAACCACAAGCATACTTTCTGAACATAGGAGTATTCCATGTTTTAAAGTATCACAGAATTATCTTTTATGAATTTTTTTACTGACCTGCTTGAACAAACACACACACACACACACACACACACACACACACACACACACACACTCAAACACACATGTGCACCATTTCTTGGACCAAAGTAATTTTTCTGTTTATACCTTCTGTGTTTTTTCCTTCAGTCAGCACCTGACAGGGAATAAATGCTTGTTTATGGCCTCAGCATGGGTAGGGTAAAGTGCAGTATCCTGAGCACCTGTGCAACTGTATAGATTGTTATTGTTGAGGTTTCTTTATTCTTTGGGGGACCTACCATAGCTCGGCTTGTTACTAGTCAGCTTTTCTAATTTAATTTATCCTGTTTCTCTTTAACTATATTTTTGCCTTTGGGCTCTTTAACTTTCTTTATTATTTACATCTTCCTTTACTTCATACCCTGTGGCCAGCTGTGCGGCTAAGTGGCTGGCCCCTGGCATCCTCCTCTTCTTCTCCTTTTCTTGCTCCTAGTGCCTGTCTCTGGGTTTCTCCTCCTATTCATTTTCTCTACATACCTGTCCCACCTATCCTTTCTCTTGCCTAGCTATTGGCTCACCTCTATTAGGCCAATCACATGTTTTAAAGAGGCAAAGTAGCACAACTTTACAGAGTTAAGTGAATACAACACATCTTTGCATCAGCAAAGAAATATTCCACAGCATAAACGAATGTACCACACCATGAACTAATATTCCACCACAGACTGTAGTACACAGAGGCTGAGAATAACGGAGGCTGGATCTCAGGGACTTTTTAAGTAAACCTTGTGCTCTCCTGTCACCAAGTCAGTACTGCATTCAGACAGAGACAATGCTTGATTCCCATGCTCATCGAGTCATGCAGTGATATCTGAGAACATTAGACACAACGGTGAGTACAGTAATCCCGGGTTGACAAGGAACTAAGGGAATTCTAGAAAGGACAGATAAGAATGGATTCAGATTGGGTTCACTTAGGAATTTAGAAAAAACATAACCTTCTCTGATAAAACTTAGTAAATGTCATTCAAAATGGTAAAAAGAAAGTGAGGGGGGTTATGAGGTAGAACAAATTTAATTAACCAAGTTGAATATATAATGTCCATGAGTTTATATTTTGAAAGTGTTTTAAATCCTGAGGAAGACTGTGTTAACACTAGAATCAAACAGATAAGATTTTCCAATACAGACAAATTTAAACGGATGTTCTCCTGAGAGAAAACCAATCCTCTCCAATAGGATTTGAGTCAGTTTACCAACCTTGATGCATACAGATGCAGATAGGACTGCAAAGGGCATTCATATGTCAGGAAACAGCAGAAACAGACTTCCCCAGCTAATGCTCCTCTGAGACCCAGCGTCACAACCCTGGAAAAACAAAGAGTAATCCCTCAGTCTAAAGACGACTAATGATTTAAAGTTAGTGTTATCTAATCTATATGCTATAGTAGCAATGGGAACCCAGCCCGCTGCACAGAACACTGCAGAAAAATAGCACAAGCAACTATAATGATACCTCATTTAAGACCTTTATTTTGCTAATTTTATCCCCTACTGACGTAAGAAAAGTCATACTCATCGGTCAGTGTTCCTGCATGTTGCTTACTTGGTTTAAATCATAACACGTGCAGAGGAATGTGACACCCCAAGATGACTGTTGTTATTTTAATATTTCATTGGTAAATTAATAACTATATTTTAATGTTATTCTAAATTTCAAAACTAAATCTACGACTCCAAATGTTATTAAGTATTTTTTTAAAAAAAGGAAGCAAACACAAAAACAAAATTAAAAAAAGTTAGGAATATTTGGAAATTTTCTGTTTGGAAAATACTACTTTGGAATTAGTGGGGCAATCTTCCAGCTTGGCACATACCCTTCACTTTGATCAAAACAAGCAAGATTGTGCTGCAATTGTAGTTTGGGATAACGTCACCTATCAATTGTTCAGCTTATTAGGATCCCTTATGTAAAGGATTCCAGTGCAGAAAATGCATGCATGTTATAATACAGCAGCAGTGTAGCTTGTAATTGAAGTTCGGCTAGTTTTGCTGAGTTTAAGATGGCCTACCTTATAGGCATTTGTATTTCACATCTCATTAGTGTGAGCTTTACACAAATGTATTTGGAGTAAATAAAGTTGATTTAATTTAAATTTTTATGACGGAGAATTGAATGTAGAAAAGGTTGAAAAAATTATAATTGGCCATTTCCCACTGTTGTAGCATTCATTTGTTTGATGATGTCAGTTACAAGGACAGACATTATCGTGAGATGGGTTATTATTGTTTGATCTTATTTCATTCTAATGAATAGGAAATAGCTACGTGTCCTCTTAAAGAAAATAGGACTGTAATAATTTCCTCTCTCCTGTGAGGAAAGTTGTCACTGGGTTTTAACTTGGTGAAGACATATTAAAAACATTAGCCATGGGGAAAGTCAGAGGTATTTGTTCTCTGAACATATTCATGTTTTGGAGGAAAGTGCTTATTTTTGGTAAATATATAGGCACTGGTAATTTATTTTCCCATCTAAAATTAAATGGATATTTGTTGGCATCCTAAAAGTAAGTTCACCAGGAGTCAGAATACCTGGAAATAAACTCACAAGGCATGGAACTTGACCAATGAGCTCAGGAGAATTGAATGGACTTGAAAAACGAGTGCAGGAAAATGAACTTTCAGGTCACTCAGATGTGCCTACAACAGAGAGCTTTGGTAGATCATTTACATTGCAATATTCCTGATTTCAGTATGTTCTGTCAGTTGTGTGGGTCTGTGTAATCAACAACTAAACATCTCAGAAGTTTCTGAATGTTCATTTCCAGAAAATGTCATACTTTACTATACTCAAGGCATTCCGTTTTCTGTTCTTCATTATCTTCCCTCTTGCCCTCCTCATCATCATCGTCTGGGAGCTGGGGACCAAACTGAAGCCCTATACCTGCTACAAAAGCACTTTAACACTGAAGTGTTCTTTTCTTTCATGTACTGTGGCATCTGTCATATGATGTTATGAAAAGGAGCCACATTATAATACATGGTTTTTCTTGTGTCTATTTATGTGATGTCTTGGATTCAATATAATGACTTGTGATTCATCCATGCTGCTGAGAACATGGCCAGTCTTTTCTGATTACATTGTAATTTGTGTACATTTTTATTTATGAGCATTTGGGTTGCTCCTAGCTTTTGGCTGCCGTACATAAAGCTATTGCAAACATATCTTTCATTTCTCTTGGATAAAATACCTAAGAGAGGAATTTCTAGACCATAGTATAAATCATGTCTTACTTTAAGAACAAAAGCAGCACGTACATTTTTGGCTGCTTTCCTATTTTGTGGTTACTTTATTCACTGTTGTTTTTATGGCTTAAAAATTAATGTGCTAGCAAGATTTATTTTAATACTAAATTTCACATGATTATACATTACTTAGTATGTAATAAGTTTAAAATAGTTTGGCGAATAAAAAGCAGGTGAGTAATTAACTGACCCTGTGACAGAGATTGTTTTAGACTGTACAGAGTCAGTGTGTTCATTCACAAGTTCATAAGAGAACAGGGGGAAGGACCAGAGACACAGCAGGAGAGAAACTGCTTCCAATTATGCAGTTTTTAGGGACTGAGGAACAGTTACAAAAAGGTAGGTGTCTCTAGAACTGAAAGCTATGAAAATCAAGGAAAAGCATGTTCCCCCACACTTCCCTAGAGCATCAAGGGACACATCCCTCACTTCCTTCCTGCTCTGACATCTTCTTAAGATCAACAGAATTTCACTGTGACACATTGTTTCACAATCCACTACAAATGGGATAGGTAACACATCACAAGGAGATGCAGACGATGATGGGACCAAATGTGTCCATGTGACATTGCAACTTCAAATTAAGCACTGAAGACTCTATTGCGTTATAAGTTCATACAGTCCCAGTGTGTGGAGATGGGTCCACATACTTCTCATGTGTTTGACAGGTAGCTTCTCGCTCCTTGTTCCCAGTGTACCTTTTACTTCACTTGAAGATATTCTATAGATCTGTTGGTAAGAATGATGTCATTTGGACTTTTTGTAATCCCTTGCTGAATCTTGAATTCTAACTTGACAGATTTTTTTCTGAACACATTGAAGTCATCATTTCACCCATTTTCTCCGGTTTTCAATGTTGCCGTGGAGATCTCAGCTGTCAATGTAATAGTATTCCTTTTGACTGTTTTTAGGACTTTCTCGTCTGTTTGATGGTCTTCAGTTTCTCTGCCGTGTATATATGGGAGGATTTTTAAAACTGCCACACAGGACTCTGAGGGATTATGTAATCTTCACACAGTGTTGGTGATTTTGGCCAATGAAAGAAATACCTCCATCAACTTCTTTGAACATCATCTCTCTCTCTCCTCCTCTCCCTTCCTCCCTGTTTTCACCCACGAGCAACTCCCTAAAACTCAGTTGTGAAAGGGCTTTTTGAGACTCCAGTATTATAGAAAAATCACTTATACTAGGGCTTCATTTCTTGAATATCAAAAATGTTTTTCTCTCAAGCTTTTGCTTCAGTGTCAAAGACCTCATTTGGAAATCATTCAGTGAACATTGACTTCTGCTATGCTGTTTTCACCTTACAATAAGAATTCTTCTTGAGACAAAACATAATTCTGCTGGAGTAGTGTGAATGCCACACATGAAAAAAAGCTCAAGAACGGGAATTATGTGATAGGGTTTACCGATCTCATACTGAATTATTTTATTAACTTACATTTTTCATTATACATATGAGAAATAAGTATTCCTTCTATCCCAAGCACTGTTCAGGTGCTAAAGACAATACTCAACTAGAGATACTGTGGTGTTTGAAGAACGATCAACATGTGGGAAGTTATCAGGACTGTTAATAAAGCAGTTCCATTGACTTTCCTCTGTTAGAAATGAGGTCTCAGATCATGGATGCACTGGTTCTTCCCTGGCCTTTGTTTAATGGGAAAACTTCACTTACATTCTTACCTATGCTATTGCAGTGCAGTGGTGTTTTATTCATTTGTTTTAAATTAGTATGCTGTGAAACTAGTGGCTGTGAGTGCAGGTGTTAACTCTGACCTTTCACATGGGTGTGACTTAACCCTAGTAACAACACAGTGCTTCTCAGCCCCGGATCCCTCATCACTATGAAACAGAAATGATGGTGTGTTTCCAAGGATGATGGAAGTTAAAACATTTGAAGGGTCTGACATGAGGTAAAGAGTTCAATTAATGTAACATTATGGTAATGAGCCCAGTAAATAAGACTAACCCCATAGGCTAAGGTCACTTTCAGTGGCTGGTCCTCACTGTTTCAGAAGTCCCCTGATTCAGAAGAATGCTTAAGCAGCTGGACTAGTTATAGGTGATGGACATGGGCATTTGATCTGAGAGCTGTTTCACAGATTGAGTCTGTCAACCCCTAACAGCTCTCTAGTATTCAGAAGAAAAATGATATATTAATTATGTACATTTCTGTACCCGACCATAAAGCAAACCGTGTTATGTCCACATGCAATATGAGTATGATTGCCTTTTAATATATTTAGCACTGATGACACTCAATCCTTCACCTCTCTTTCTTTTAATTAGAATGTTATTTTTACTTTCTTGTATGCTTTCCACAACTTTGAACTTTGAAGGGAGGGACTTACTCTAAAGGTGAATATTTGTTGCAGAATATCATGAATTGCTATTGGCCAAAGAAACATTCGGAATGTAGGAGTTGCATTATCCAAATATGAAAAAAATGGAGAAGAGATCATTGTTATCTGAATCCATGACAAAATCAAGATCTATGCTGTTATTGAGGACGAAACGAAAGAATAGAGAAGTGACGTAAGGACTCAGGCCTGATGCTGCTGTGCAATTCTTAATTCATTATTTAGTTATTATTATGCTTTACTTTGGCAGAGAGCCAGTCTTTAACGCACCATACTGTCATTGCTTTAAGACTCTGATATCACACCAAATATGACCATTTCATTAGAATTAGAATATTGTCAAATACCAACTAAGAATACCGACTTAGACCAAGGATAAAGTTCAAAAGAGAATTCCACATTCTTTCTTAAACTTGGTATTTATAAGTATTGATCAGCATAATTTGGTTAATCACAATTACAGTTAAGCATTGGCATAATTGTTCACAATAAAGGACAAAGAGAATAACTTGGAGGGAATTAAACAGAGATTTAAGATAAGTATCACTGGGGAAGTCCATAGATGTTGCCTCCAAAGCTCAGAAGGCTTAGTCGTTGCTAAATAATTAAAGGTGGATGTTGAAAAAATTGTGCTGGGCAATCAGAAACCACTGAAGGAAATGCTTTTATCTTCAACTCTGATCAGTAAACATTAAGTCTAGTTTTTATTGTAGGGTTTCAATCTATGGTGCTTTTTTCTTGTTTTCTACTTACTTGAGTTTTATATATGTTCACATCCACTATTAGAGAGAGTACTCCTTCAGCTTTATTGATCTTAAAACATATTTAAAATGTCCTAGATTTATTTATTTATTTATGTATATGAGTGTTTTGCCTGCATGTATATAAGTGTACCTCTTGAATAGCTGGTGCCCTCAATAAGCACAGTTGTAAGCTGCCATGTGTGTGCTTGGGACTGAATTCACATCCTTGACAAGAATAAGTGCTCTTCACTGCTGAGCCATCTATCCACCCTTACGGATTTCTAAATTTGGGTCCCATCACCTATACTCTGAGACTCAGAGCAATAACTTGTTTGCATATTGATGTTTCAGTGGTTGTTAATATCTGCCCCAGTAAATTGTTAATATTTAAATAATAGTTAAATAAATGGTTAATATTAATAAATAAATAGTTAAATTAACAGTTAATAGTTAAAATTGTTGTCTCTTACACATACACTATGAACTTTCGTATCTACCAAGATGATATCACTCAACTGAATTCTTGATATTTTGTGTGGTTTTCACACCTGGTGTCCCAGGTTAAGCTTCCTGGAAGTTGCTACTGAGATTTGAACAGTGAGGTTTGGGGAGGATGATCTCAGCACCAACTCCATTGATGAAGTAATGGAAATAGTAGTGTCAGAAGGAGAAGGTGGAATACAGATCAGGTATGGGCCAAGGTGTCAGGTATTCCTACAGTCTATAGATGGAGAAGACCTTCACCGTTGCCTCACCTTACATCAGGACAGTCAGGCATTTATTTGGTCTTCCACATTGTCCTTTAAAGAGGTGGCATGACCTTGGATGACTTGGTTCTTTTACAGAAAGAACAATAACATGAGTTCTGCCATTGAGAGTTATAGCTTGTCAGCTTTTCCAGAACTTGGGTCATAAGAATTGAAGCTGGAAGAAGAGCGGGAGTGATACAGACATAGCTGGTATGCGGTCCCTGGGGCTCGTGGCCATTGCTCCTTAGTGTCTTCTGTTTTGAAGGCGCCACTTCTTTCATCATTTCTTTGTTTTGCCTCTCTCCAGATATCCTTTAGTATCCTATGTCAGATACTTGGATGATGTAATCCATGAACAATTTGCCTTCTAAAATATTTGTGGCCAGAGTCAGAATGTGGTGGAACACATTAATCCTAGCACTTGGGAAGCTGAAGCAGGAAGACCATGACTTTGAGGCCTTCCTGGGCTGCATTATAAGAACTCTATTTCAAAAATACACACAATAAATTATGTGCAGAATGTTACTGTGTGTCGCTGAAAAATTATCTTCTGCCAAATCTAAGAGTTTCAGTGGCTTACTGAAATGTAGAAGGATTACTAGTAGAACGTATAGTTTCTGCTTTCATTTCAGGTTCAACATAAGGAAGAATCTTTTCTTAACAGCCTTATCCCTTTCCCAGTCTGAAATATTGGAAAGAAAATGCACCATGCAGATTCCCATTTGCAGTCCAATCCTCAAGAATTCAAACAAAGGTGGAAAGCATTGGTTATATAACAGAGAAAGTTTCTTTCCCTGTACAGTCAAATGTTATTTGCTTGCTTTTTAGTCCATTGCAGTTGTTATGGACAAGGGTTCTGTGGCTAATGTCAGACAGCCATTGCCAGCTGAGAGGAACTGGTATCAATATGTTTAAGAGGTGCTGTTGCATATGAAATTACTTGTTTTTTTTCATACCAACTTTACAATGTAAAGGCTATCATATCTGAACTTTTAGGTAAGGAAACTACACTCTGGTGAGGTAAGGTGGATTTCACAAAGCACACAGAATTCAATTATCAATTCTTACCATTTGAGGGTCTTTTCAAGGTATGAAGTCTGAATTTAGACCCTGACTCTGAATACTCCTGATTGTCTAACTCATTAGCCCTTTGGGTGGAGGCAGGAAAATAGTCATAACTGCTATCCATTCAATATAACACTTAAGTGGAGGCCAGATTTCAACTTCCGGTGTCATTCCTCAGGAGCTGTCCACCTTGTTGGTTGACAAAGGGTCTCTCATGTTTATAGAGCTTACATAATTAATTAGATGGCTGGCCAGAGGGCCCCAGACAACCATCTGTGTTTACCTCCTAGCTCTGAGGATAGCAAGCATGCTGCACTGTGTCCAACTGTTTTCAAATGGGTTAAGGTGAACTCAGGCCAGCATTGTGAGGCATTCAACACTTCATTGGTTGAGAACTCTTTTTAGCCCCCCAACATAAAATTTTTGTTGTTGTTATTTTAAAGATTCTACACAAAACATTGTATTCTTAAGTGATTTAAGACTGCATGATTTCATGAAATTTTTAGTTTTATTCTTCTTTGGGACAGAATGCCCAACACTGTTTCTGCCTTCTGTCTTTTCTCTTTATAGATGATCCCATGCTGCTCATATACACTCACCATCTAGTACAACTCTAAGGACTTCATCTTGACCTCCATTTTAGGTTACTATTAAGATTCTTTTGATTTATGATAGTCACTTCAATTTTTCCATGTCTAGTAAATTTTTGTAATATTTTATGTGTGGGGAATGATAAATATTCAAATACTTTCAAAAAGCCTGACCTAAGACAGGTGGTATCATAATGGAGTGTGGCTGTTGACTGGCAGTTATTAATGTGAAATTCTTCAGGTTTGTGCTCGATGGTTATTGAGCAAAAAAAACAGACCGATATGTAAAATGTCACTAAAGAGCATGTGCATTGCTTATAACTAGTTATTTGAAGTTTGTCTCTCTCAGAAGCAAAATTCATGGCTTGATTCCTATTTTTAAAAAAATATTTAGAAGATGCTTATGGAAGAAACCTTAAGAGAAACGAAGAAATTATATTAGGAGAAGAGAAACTGATAAAAATTCAATTTCAAGTTCCAGCTCACTTTTGCACAGTCTTCGAATTGTGCAGTCTACCTACAAACACACAGGAGGACCACGCCAAGTCTAGATAAGTTACAGAGTAGGTAACTATAGGTGATGATGTGCTTCTCTTGGCATCACTATTGTGTTTCCTTGGAAGACCCGTGTAAGTCCAGCACAAGACTAGATATCCCAGTCACCACTACCTCCTACCTACCACACACCCACACTGGCCACTACTTTCTGACAATTTCAGGTCTCACAGCCAATGAAATCTTCTAGATAAGGCTGTAGGTGTGAATAGTTAACAGAAAAATGACAAGCATTTAGTGGTGGCTGAGGGGTCCTGATCAATATTCTTGGTTCTTAGAGGGATCTTCTGAGAAAGCTTTTCTTTACTGAGGCTGCCAGCTGTTTAATTGTAGACACAGGAACTAAGAACAGTGACAGACATACCATCTCCTTCCTTGCTGTATATGCTTCTTCATGAGTTCCCGGACACTGGGGTTCTTACACCTCTAATCTGAAAGACTTTACTGCTTTTCATCAGTTGCTCAGTTACAAAGTAGCTTAGTCTTTAACTTAACATTGTAACCACATGTGTGTACAAACACATGATAGCACATGCGCATTCGCATTCACAAGTCCAGGAGTTGAAGATCATTACATGGTCTTTTGTTTCTTCTATGCAATTGATTTCCAAGTTGTCACAGTAGGTTTTTCTAAGTAAGTTACAAAGCAAGTAAGAGGCTCAAGTAATTAAGTTAGTTGAGGTGTTAATTTTTTAGAATCATGGTGTTTACTTAAAGTCATGTAAATCAATAAGATGTATTTATTTCCTTTTCATTGTCACCAAAGAGATACCACAGAAGAATGATGCACTCTGACATAATTTTCCATTATACATGGGGAAAGAAAACTATGGAAGAAACAATAGCTTTGGTCTAAGTTGAAAGTGAGGGCCTAAGATAAGAAGATGTCCTACATCGCAGTTCTATCTTACTGCTTCCATCATTTTAAATGTGAAATGTAAGAGGTTATGAAGAAACATGATTCGATGACTTTAGCCAGAAACCCCTCAATTGCAGTTTTTCCAGAGAGCATGATCAGGCTCTTCTATCTCCCGGAACTTCTCATGAATCAGAAGAAGACTTACTCTAGGACCTAGTCAGGAGGAAATCCCTGCAGGGCTGTCTGCCCTGCGCTGCCTAAGTGTCTCATTTGTACCTGAAAACAAGAGGTGTCATTTTTCCCTGTTCAGGATGTCACAAGCCCAATTTTCTTTTGCTAAGGATCACAGCTATTAGTCTCTGAAGGTGCTGGCACGTCAGGCCCCGGTTGCGGTGATTAAAATACCTTCGCACTTTGAGGACTGGTGTCCCTCCATCACTTCTCATCTCCAGCTGCTCCCCTGTCTGACTTTCCTTCTGTTGCTCATTATGATCCATCATTACCCATTGTGGGGTCTGCATAAGTCATGTGAATAGGGAAAATTGAGAACCTTAGGGAAGTATATTTCTACAGACATGCACCACTAGTAAAGCCATAGCAACAGAAACCCATGCCCATTTGTGTATCCAAAACAATGACAGGTTAATTTACTCAGTTCTCATTCAAAGCACCCCAAGCCTCTCTCCCTTATACACACACACACACACACACACACACACACACACACACAAGCACAACACAGACGTGTAAATACATAATATAAAATCTCTTACATATGATTCATTTTCTAATAAATTAAAAGATAATATTTGTAATATAAAACCAATAGTCACAGGAACTGAAAATAAAAGTAGCTGACCAAGACAAATGTTAAACAAAAGAGTCAATAATTAAGGTTGATAAAAGCAGATTAACCCAGATTTCAGATGAGTCCAAATGACTGAAACAATAAATTGCTGAATTCACAAAAGTGAAGAAAATACCTTCCCTTCATTGCTAAGAATGCAGACAGTGGTTTTAATGGCTGCTGCCCAAGCCCTCTGCAGCCCTGACAGAGAACAGTATTTAGCATGCATGGAAGCCAAAATGGAATTTCTGAGACGCAATCCTTCCTGCTCCTGCTTCCCATGTGGCGTTGAAATGTCAACAGAAAAAGCAGCAACAGCCCTTGGTCTACAAGCCGTTAATCTATTGTTTATATGCACAGCTTCCTAATTAGCAGCCTGGTTAATAGAAACAGAAAGGGCTGGAACAAGCTGGGTACAGTGAAGGTGTGGAAACTGGAAATGATGGACGCACGGGTCTGCAGAAGGTGCTTCCATTCCTGCTGCCTGCGAGGTAGCAACCTGGGGAGCAATTGAAGCTAAACATAGGCTTTTGTGCCAATAATCCCCACACTTTTGGAATTGTTTCTGCTTCCTAAACAGGGTGCAGCATAACATCTGCACATTTTTTCATTTACTCATCATTGTAGCAACTCAGAAATCAAATATTAAAATATGAAAGTCACATGGTTTCCTAATGCATTTACCTCATGTGGAGGATAGAAATAATCAGGAATAATCAGTGCCGATCTGGATCTCATTCTGACTCAGCTGTCCCATTCTTCCCCAGCTCTAAATCACACACACACACACACACACACACACACACACCGCATGCAGGCACTCACACTTTTACCTTAGATAAAGCAATCAACAAACATCACTATTATCATCACAGAAGATTAGTGGTATTATTAAGGGACATAGTCTGCTCTGCACTTTTTCTCATCAAGCAGTGTTTATGTGAGGAAAATTTAGAAGGATAATTCCACAGCCCAGGAATTATAAAGAATGAGATTACTAAAACAGAGCCAGACAGGGAGAAATGACTTATGTGGTTACTATTGAGTACAGCTTCGTGAAGGAACTGTCCTCAAGAAACTTTCTGCTCCTGTTTATGCCAATAGCTCTGAGCATGGTCTAATGGCCACCCATCTCTTATTCCAAACCCACACATAAGGAATAGTATCTACCTAACCTAGAAGAACATAAAATCTCTTATTTGAGGTAAAACACTACAAAGTTACACAGTCCTCCTGGTTGTAGTTGAGGTCCTTGATTGATTTTGCTTAATTCGTTCATTTATATATTACTAAAGCTAAAAGTTTTTGCTTTGAAGCAGTGCATTTTTCTCAGTTCCCACATATAACACAGGTAAACATGATAGTGGAAAACAAAACAATCAAAGAAACATCAGGGACATTGTAGAAATACTGACAGGAATTATCCACTGGGTTCAGGAGGTTAAAGAGGACCATCATGCTTATGCGTGGGTGCAGTTAAAGGTAATGGATGGATATTACTCAATCAGCAGTTACAGAAATATTATATACATATATACATATGTATATAAATTAAAATTAAAATTACAGCCATTAAAATTACAGCAAAGAATTATAGGTGTGTAGAAACAATCTTTATGCCCATAGATTGATTCCTTCAGTTATACAAATTCCTTTGGAGAATTATCTTGAATTCATTGAAAATGTGTTACATATATTTGTGGTGCACTCTGCAGGAGTGAGACGAGTCAAAACCACTGTTACCTTCAGGGAACTTGTAGTTTAATGGGGTAGACATAATTTAAAAATACAACAAATGTACATTAAATTGGGGTTATAATAAATGCTATAAGATGGGGAACTTCTGAAAGAGAGGGATTCACATACACACACATACACCACACACACACACACACACACACACACACACACACACACACACACACGAGGAATTGTGTAATCTAGTATAAAAATAATTTAGCCCTTGGCAAGGAAGACAGGCTTTCCCTACCACTCTTTCTTCCTTCACTTGTGAGGGTCGAATGGTTGTGATTCAAAAAAGAATGACAAACATTCAGAGAGCTTCCATGTACTGTAGAGCAAATGGGAAAAAAGAATTGTAAATGAACCTAGGGAAAATTGGTGTAACCAGATGTCCAAAAGCAGACAAAACTGGAAGGATATGAAACTTGACCTATATTGGGTAAATAGTTCTGCCAGACCAGACACAGACTTTGCTTAAGACTAAAGGAGATGGGTTTCCAAATTGTTTGTAACCTCAGTATCATAACGTGATTTGCATTGTAAAAGATGGCTCAAGCCAAAGTGTTCAAAGAGACATGGAATTAAAATAAGAAAGATAAAAGGGGTAAGCTGAGTGAACAAGACCCTGTCTAGAGCACCACATGAGGTAGGGAAGGTAGGAGGCACTGGCTGGCAGAGCTTGTGAGGGGATGTGAGAGTCTAGCTGAGATGTTTCTGCAGTGAAGATCAACAGACATGTGGTGAAGGATATAAGTAGGCCCTCCATCACTTCACCAGGCTCTCATGCCATTGGCAGGGCAGAACAAGTCTTAGGTGCTGTGGGACAATGGTCTGTTATCCTGTCACTTGTATTATTTTTAATTTTATTAAAATATTAAATTTTAATAAAATGCTGTTGGCCAGTAGCCAGGCAAGAAGTATAGGTGTGCCAACCAGGCAGGAAGTAGAGGCCAGGCAATGAGAATACTGGGAAGAGGAAAAAGCAGTCTTCAGTCATGACCCTGTCACAGAAGAACCAAGATGTGACTGCCTTGCTCAATAAGGTACCAAGCCACATGGCTAACATAGATAAGAAACATGGGCTAATATAAGTTATAAGAATTAGCTAAGAAGAAGAGCCTGAGATACTGGGCCAATCAGTTTATAATTAATGTAGACCTCTGTGTGATTTCTTTGGGACTTAACGACTGCAAGAACCAGGCAGGACAGAAACTCAGACAGCACTCAGGAAATGGGGAAGTGGAACATATGTTAAGGAAGAGAATGGCTAGATATAGTGATTAACGGTCACAAATGATTTTCATAATAAAAATTTCAGTGGATTGGTAGTGAGGAAATCCAGATGAGAGTTCAAAGGAAAAAAATGAAGAAGGGTTCTGAGTATAGCGTCATCCTAACTATAACCATTTTATTGAGAAAAAATACTAAATTTTGCCTCATATTCATAAGAATTCTACAATACTACCTTAAGTACAAGGAAGGAAAAAGTGGCATATAACTGATGTCCTGAAGTTTATTAGCTAGAACACCATTAAAGAACTCTTACTGTATGATGGTCATACAATTAGGGTATTTATATTTAATTTTTAATGTAATTAATTTGCCTAAGTTCATTCAGTTAAACAGTCTAATACTGAAATAGCAACTCAACCCACCTGGTGTCAGAACCATAGTCTACATGCTTTGCTGGGCAGAAGAAGGTGCTAAGGCAATGATTCTCAGCCTTCCTACAATAAAAAAATGGGGTGCAAAGTAAACAGAGAACTCTCAACAGACAGTTCTTAAATGGCCGAAAGACTTTTAAGGAAATGCTCAGCATCCTTAGCCGTCAGAGAAATGTAAACTAAAACAACTCTGAGATTCCATCTTACACCTGTAAGAATGGCCAAGATCAAAATCACTGATGACAGCTTATGCTGAGGACTCTTGATCTGTCCCTTGTTCACAACAGCGTGTTTGTTGGCATCAACTTTGTTCAGGTCCTTTCTAGGCACACGTGCTGGTGAGAGATCAAGAATATCATTTCTCATGTTCCTGGTAGACACAGTCTCTGAGAACCCGATGTCCTCAGGCTATTACAATCCCTCTTCTTCTACCACAATGATCCCTGAGCTTTAGGTATAAGAACTATGTTGTAGCTGGAAACGGTCCCTACTACTCTGAATTTTTTTTTGGTTGTGTATTTTTACTCTGAATTTTGTTTTTTGTAGTGATGTCTATCAGTGGCAAAGAGAAATTTCCTTGACAAAGGTGAACTACACTTGGCTATAATGTAGTAAGGGGTTCATGCTGATTTAGTAAGTAGCAGTTGTGGATCTGTCCCCCAGATACATGATTTCTCTCTTTTTAAGCAGTTCTTACATCCAATTAGAAAGCTGTTGGTTACCTCCAACATATGTGTACCACTTCTACCCCTTTAGAATTATTGTTACTTGCTTTTGTGGTGCTGGCTTATAGGAGACATAACTGTGTAGAACTGCTGTTTGTTTCTGTCCTTCGAAAAGTTGAATGGAGCCTTCTAGTTTGATGAACGCTAGTCTTCAGGGAAAAGGCACTCACATCAATTTCAGCACAGGGGCATCTAGGCCCTGAAACTTAATTCCAGCACGTCTTCATCAATAGGAACTTACATTCCCCTTTGGGGACAACAAAGGGCAATAGTAACAGCCTATAATGTTTTGGGAGTCTTTTGAACAACCTGACAAATAATTCAAAAGTGGCTTCTCTTTCATGGTGTTGCAATTTTCTTAGTTGGTCAATGGTTCTTGGGGTGTGCACTCTCAGCCCAATAAGAAATACACACACACACACACACACACACACAAATACATACACACATATATCTGACTTATATGCATTATAGATATTTTGGCAGTTAGTTAATACTATGATTTCTTATGACTTTTTCAGATATCTTGTTATTTTTCCCTCCTCCCTCCTTTCCATAACAGCTATGGTGAGTGTAAAGTTGTTATTAATTCAACCAATTTGTCTTTTGACTAATGTTTATGTTCTGTGAATTTGTGGCTATAACTCAAGTTAAATATGTAAATATATGTATATATAAAAATACACGCACACATATACATATGCATATATATATATATATATATATATATATATATATATATCTTTACATTTTAACCATGGTTTTACTTTAAAGAGAAAGAATTCTGTCTCTCACTAATAGAAGGCCAAAAATGCTTACATAGTTAGCAATATAATATTAAATTTAAAAAAATTAAATTAACAAATTACCATTAGAAACAGGAGGGTGAGGAATGGAGGAACCTGCAAGTCTCATGGCCCATGATGACCACCGTCTCTGGCTAATGCATCCTCTATGCTCCAGGTACTGGCCAGGAGTGGTGGTTATTTATCGGTTTTGGTCACAGGAGAGAACCAGATCTCTCAAACTCTGGGACCCAAACTCTAAATTCTTTCTAAGCTTCCAGATGTTGGGGAAAAAAAGACTTGGCTCCTCACATTTTCAGTGTCAGTAAGAAAATTCACCATCATGCTCTTTTATGTTAATTAAAAATAGGCTATTTTAATGTAGTTATTTTTGGCTTGGTTTATTTTCAAAACCAGTAGGAAAAGAAAAAAAATTAAAGATTCAAATTCTCTTTTTCTTTAAGTCTATAATTATGCTTAATTTGTTGGTTTGAATAGCATTTCCTTCCTTTACACATTTTAGATGAACATGTTCGTACTACAGGGAAATATAGATCCTCGGTTCTCTATTTAAAATTCTCCTGAAGCAGTTCAATGCACCAGTCCAGTTCCTATAGCACAGGGAACCCTCCCCTACAGCCCCATATGAATGCTCTTCATGCTGTTTTGCCCAGAAACTAAAGTGTCTATGTCTCCTTTCTTCCCAACACTGTCCTTTACAAAATAGTGTTGTGAAGAATTTGGAACACTGAAACTTGCCTTAGTATCAAATACCAGCTTCAGACTCCAAGGTATGTGTATGGAAGAGGCAAATATTCAAATTTTCAAAGAGGACTATAAACTACTTTATTCTTGAAATAGGTGGATCTTTCAAGCTTTCAAGCAAAGAGAATAATTATATAAAAATTTTCATCTTTTTATATAATGAACAATAGAAATCATGTTGACAACACTTTGGTATGGCTGTTAACTTATGCACAGCAGAGAGGAACTCTGTTAATGAATACAAGCCATTAGCAAACAGTGCACCATAAAGATATTCATACACTTTGACCCTGTAATATAACTTCGGGGATTTTATTTTAAAGAAATAATTCAACAGAAATAAGTCTCAAATCAACAAAAGTGTTTGTCTTATTACTATATAAATAAATGAAATAATGAAAACTTACAAAATATTCAGAAATAAAAGGACAGCTTATTAATTATGTAACAGCGGCAAGAGGTAATTTAATGAGCCATTAAAATTATACTACAATGGCTGCAGAGCCACATGGAAATGCAATGCATAGTCATCCCATGGCGGTATTTCTCTGGTTATATGATGGCTATGTTGCATAAGCTGGGATGTGACTACATACCTGGATGGCTAGGAAAGTTGAAAAAAAATAATAGAGGAAACATCAAGATAGTCTCCATAGTTGAGGAAACTGAACCAAATCCTCCCAAAAGGATTCAGATGCTGCAGACCACTTACAAAGGTAAGTGGTACATGCGAGTAAGAGCAGAAGAAGGAAATGGACTGGAAGTGATGAGAATGCCCTGAGAAGAGATAACAGCTATCACGTGTGCTTAGATGATTTACTACTGCTTAACAGTGTGGACTCCTCTGCCTTGCTGTTAAGAAAGGTACTGTTCCTCAATGACTTGTGTGAATAGATTCTTCAGGAGAACTGCCAGTAATGTCAGTCTGGCTTACTGAGAAGTGGCTGGTACAAGGCTGTAAAGCTACTGTATACTTCATATCCACGTGGCCTTTTGCAGCTTCCTTTGGGATTCAGGCACTTCGTCTGTCAGTAGTAGAGTTTATGTTTTCATGGCGTAGTTGCGGGCATTCCATGAGTGCCACTAAGGGCCCTGATATATAGCAAGTCCTATGAACTTATGTTATTACCAATGGTCTTTCTCTTCCTCCTCCTCCTCTTGCCCCTCCTCCTTCTCACCCCCTCCTCCTCATCATCACATCACTACTGTTCAGGAAGATGGCTCATGAGGATATTTAGGTCCAAGTATTACAAGTTGAAGTTAGGGTTGTGGACTGATTTTATCATATATTTTTTTCAAAATTTGGGTCATTGTATCTGGTTACGTCAATTTAACTTTCTTAACATAAAGAAAATACAAATTAGTAGTTATATAAATATTTAGACATTACTTACAGATGCTTAGTTGGTTCAAAATTAAGGACAAAAAAACTGTCTCATTTGAGCTGCAAAGAAAAAGATACATTGAATACAAAATGCTAAAAAGAATGACAAACAGTGAAGTAGACTAAATATTCTTTGAACAGAAAAAATATAGTCAGAACTAGAGCAGAACAGGAGTAATACAGCTGGGATTCATTAAAATTTATTTCAATTCAAATGCTTCTTATTATGGAAAAGTAATTCAGCATTGATTTGATAATTCAGAATATCGGCAAGAAAGTTTCCCTGAAATTTTGAGAGGAAAACCAGGAATATAAAGGTAAAATATATAGATAAAATACAAAGATAAAGCAAGAGTTTCTACCTGGAATTTGATATCTTTCAAGCTGAAAACACTAGAAGTTATAAAGTAATGGAGAAAATTATAAGATGATGAGAATGTATGATTAGATAAACACAATATAAGAAGCTTTATGTTTACTTTTCAAAAGACTTTTAATTCTTCTATTTTGCTTATAATTATTATGAATAGTCATATTTATGTGTAGAAATCTAAATATCTAATTTTTATAAATGGCGTGGTATTGCATCTCGTTAAGTTTTTTAATCCTTTGAAGTTAGTTTCTATATAGCTCATATGTCTTTAAAGAGTTACAATGAGCTGGGCGGTGGTGGCGCACGCCTTTAATCCCAGCACTTGGGTGGCAGAGGCAGGCGGATCTCTGTGAGTTCGAGGCCAGCCTGGTCTACAAGAGCTAGTTCCAGGACAGGCTCCAAAACCACAGAGAAACCCTGTCTCGAAAAACCAAAAAAAAAAAAAGATATAAGAGTTACAATGAATTATCTCCCAGCAGCTTAAGTGGGCCACAGGGACTGGACTTGAACAAAACTATAACCTTTAAGGTAACAGTCATAGAAATAGTTTAAATTAATAAACCCAGAAGAATGGAGTTAATGGTGGGCATTTGAGATAAAGGATACAGGGAGAATGTCAGGGGAGATAAGTCAGTTGGTACAAGCACTTGCTGTGTAAGCCAGATGACCTGAGTTCTATCCCTGGAATCCATGTCAAAGCTAGGGTGCAGTGGCCCATGTCTTTAATTCCAGCCCTTCTGTAGCAAGATGGGAGGCTAGAGAGGAGAACTGCATGGCAGCTTGTGAACAGCTACCCTGGCTGCATGTTGCTCGGTGGAAGAAATAAGAGAGTCCCAGCATTAACAATGTGGAAAGAGAGGACCTGAAACAGATATTTCTATGTCCTGTAACCACTCTCAAACAATCAGTCAGAGGCTTAATATTGCTTGTCAATACTTGGTCGATCACTCAGGCTTGTTACTGGCTAACTCTTACACCTAAATTAACCCATATTTCTATTTATTCTCTGCCACATGGCAGTACCTTTATTATCATGGCCCATTCACCTCTTGCTCCCTCTGCACCTGGCTGGCGACTCCTCACTCTGCTATTTTACTTCCCACCATCCTTAATTTGATCACCCTGCCTATACTTTCTGCTTGGTTACTGGCCAGTCAGTACTTTATTAAATCAATTTGAGTGAAAAAGAATCATTATACTGTACTAAAGGAGAATTCTGTGGCATTTATCCCTTTTTTCCTAATTAAAAAGGAAGGTTTTAACTTTAACATATTAAGATTATATATAGCAAAAACAGTTATCAAGCAAGAATTATAGGTAGTATATCTAGTCTATTTGTATTTGGTAAAATTAGAGAAAATACTCTATTATCTATCTTGTCTTTGTGAGGCCAAAGTCTTGTACCTAATTTATGTTTTATCATAACTGAAGAAAACTATAACTATTGAGTCTTCAACTTCAGCAAAGTCCCCAGGAGGGTGAAATGTTACCTAATGACAGGGACCTTAAGCTTCCTAGACAGTTACCCAAAGTTCTTCTGCAATGTTGGGGCATGTTTTTTGGGCTAGTATGTCTGAAAAACTTTCCTGTGAAGCAGAGAATTTTGAAGGACTACCCTCCATTACCTTAACAAAATCTGACAGTCACCTTCTTTTGCATCCTGCTGGTCCAGTTTTAACAGTCACTGCCATCAACTGAGGCAAGGGTAGTTTATTGCCCTAATGACTAGGTTATGCCACAAAGATAGCACACTCCATATGGCGCTTCTTTGATGCTCATCATCATCTCTGAAATAGATTGGTGCTGCCAGGAGCAGACGTGTCTTATTCTCATAAAAAATCTTCAGTTATAAAACATATTAAATGCCATATTTGGTAGGTCTTTGAAGTGGTTGAAGACCATCTATCTAACCAAATCTGTTTATGACCTCAAAAACATGCCTAACATGACTATAAGTTTGACTATTATAGATGACTATTAATCTGTATTTTTAAATGAGCTATATAAGCAGAGTACCCTAAACATACATATAGCATATGTATGAGTAGAGTAGAAACATACATACAGCATAACAGAAATAACTTTAAATTTGTATTAATAAACTAAAATCAATACCAATGTAAAATATGTTAAGATTAATAGTTGTTTTTCAGATTAAAATAAATTTAACAATCTATCATTTATCCTGTCATTCCTATAATCCTCCTTTTTCTCTTTAGATTCCTGAATCGAATCTCCTTTATTTAGCTTTTTCCTGGCCATTATCCATAACAACTTAAAACCAACCCCCATAAACAATGACAAATCTTCCGAATTTGTTTTTGTGTACACAGGTAGTTCTTTAGACTACTTCCTGTTGATTAGTGGTGCTGGGAGACCCTGAGAAAATTTTGGGTTATGATCAAGTTATGATTGGAGTATTCTGTGGGCTAGATCATCACAGTCAGCAGCCTTGGAACTGTTTTGAATATTGGATCATCTGGGCCATTTTTATTTGTGTCTCACTCCCTTGTTGTGAAAATAACAAACTTTTACAGGTAACATACATATTTGCACTAATACAAATATAAACTGTGCATTGTACACAAGCCAGTCAAATATATTTTTTTTGTTTTCTGTTTGAGCAGGTAAAATATATGTTACATGACTTGTAGTTATTTTAGATTTATTTTTTTAATTAATTAATTTATTTATTAAAGATTTCTGCCTTCTCCCCGCCAACGCCTCCCATTTCCCTCCCCCTCCTCCGATCAAGTCCCCCTCCTTCATCAGCTCGAAGAGCAATCAGGGTTCCCTGACGTGTGGGAAGTCCAAGGACCACCCACCTCCATCCAGGTCTAGTAAGGTGAGCATCCAAACTGCCTGGGCTCCCCCAAAGCCAGTACGTGCAGTAGGATCAAAAACCCATTGCCATTGTTCTTGAGTTCTCAGTAGTCCTCATTGTCTGCTATGTTCAGCTAGTCCGGATTTATCCCATGCTTTTTCAGACCCAGGCCAGCTGGCCTTACTGGGTTCCCGATAGAACATCCCCCATTGTCTCAGTGTGTGGGTGCACCCCTAGCGGTCCTGAGTTCCTTGCTCATGCTCTTTCTCCTTCTGCTCCTGATTTGGACCTTGAGACTTCAGTCCGGTGCTCCAATGTGGGTCTCTGTCTCTGTCTCCTTTCATCACCTGATGAAGGTTAATATTCAGGAGGATGCATATATGTTTGTCTTTGGATTCACCTTCTTATTTAGCTTCTCTAGGATCGCGAATTATAGGCTCAATGTCCTTTATTTATAGCTAGAAACCAAATATGAGTGAGTACATCCCATGTTCCTCTTTTTGGGTGTGGCTTACCTCACTCAGGATAGTGTTTTCTATTTCCATCCATTTGTATGCAAAATTCAAGAAGTCCTTTTTTTTTTTACTGCTGAGTAGTACTTTAATATATTCCATATATTCCATACTTTCTTCATCCATTCTTCTATTGAAGGGCATCTAGGTTGTTTCCAGGTTCTGGCTATTACAAACAATGCTGCTATGAACATAGTTGAGCATATACTTTTGGTGTATGATAGGGCCTCTCTTGGGTATATTCCCAAGAGTGAGTTCAAATGGCCAAAAGACACTTAAGGTCATGCTCAACTTCCTTAGCGATCAGGGAAATGCAAATCAAGACAACTTTAAGATACCATCTTACACCTGTCAGAATGGCTAAAATCAAAAACACCAATGTTAGCCTTTGCTGGAGAGGTTGTAGAGAAAGGGGTACACTCATCCATTGCTGGTGGGAATGCAAACTTGTGCAACCACTCTAGATTTATTTTTCATGTCTATAGTCAGGACTTCAGGGGGTCCTCCTCAATCAAACTTGATCACTTTTAACATATACTTTTACTTTCATTTTGAAGTCAAGATATTTTTATAATATATAGGTTGGATTAAGACAGCAACATTTATAATCATATGCCTCTTTGCAGCTGTTGCTCCTTCCTCAGCAGTCAGACAATTCAAAGAAAACACAATAGCATACAATTTCCAGACTCTCTGTGTATTTTCCATCTTTGTGTGACTTATTATATTTTTATTATTCTTTTTCTTTTTAAGGACTTTCATTACCTTTATTATTTGCTCTCCCAAGCCTATATATATTTTCAAACACATTATGACTTTTTTAGAAGCTCTTTGTTAGAGTCCTTACTGCACATCTGTAACCTGTTTTGTATACATGAGCAAAAATAAACCAAAAAACAAACAAACAAACAAAAAACCCTGCTGTGTGATTTAAATCATGGTGTGGGCTGGTGCCTGGCTCTACCCCCTTGGTTCCCTGACAGTCTAGTCTTATGGAGGAGGTATGTTTACTACCAATTTGAAAGCCATATTTACAGCCCCAACTTTGGGAAGTTTCTAAGTCTACCACCAAGTAGCATGCCACTCACTGCTCATAAACACCATAAAAGCATTTGGCAGTAGGACCTCTTAAAACACCCACCCACTTCTGCTGCTAGCACTGAGCCAGGAAGCCAACTCTTAAAAAAAGCCAAGCCTATGCTTACCACTAACCAACAGAGCCTACCCAGGAAAAAGTGGATACCAAGAAGACGTTTGACTCTGTTTTGCTGCATTTAGAATTTTTTCTTAAGTTTTCTCAGTTTTTACATGAAAAATTTGATCACGCACTGTAATGCCATATATTAATGGAGTTTCCTATCCCAACCGCCTGTTCCTAAATATTCATCAAAGTATATTATTACTTATAAATGCTTAGCCAATCACTCAGGCTTTTTACTGGTTAACTCTTACACCTAAATCCACCTATATTTCTATTTACTCTCTGCCCTGTAGCACCACCTTTCTTAGCATGGTACATTAATCTCCTATTCTCTGTGTGTCTGACTGGTGACTCTTGACTCTGCTATTTTCCTTCCCATCATCCTTAGTTTGGTCATCCTGCCTATACTTCCTGCCTGGCTTCCAGCCAAACAGCATTTTATTAAAACAATTGGAATGAAAAATCTTTCAGTGTATAAGAGCAGAGGGATAACTTTGAACAGTTGTCCTTTGACTTCCAAAATAGTACAGTGGCATCTGTACCTACATTCACAGACATGCACACGTGCACACACACACACACACACACACACACACACACACACACACACAAATGTATCTTTAGAAACAAAAACGAAGGCTATAGGATTAAAGATGACTTAATTTTGAAATGCTCAGAAGCTGACACAGGTCTTCTGGATTGGAATCAGGACAGAGGAGGCAAGACACAGACATACACTATTATTCTAATTGTCATGGAGCACATTGATCAGTCTCAACAGCTGAGTGGTCATCTGTGCCCTTGGCGATCATTGTCATTGGCTAAAGAACTGTATCCATGAAGCTTCCAATCACTGGCCACTGCTAAATTAAGTCTACCCATTGGTTTTGAAATTGGAATTGAAATTTGAAATTGGAATTTGCAAGTATCCTTCAATATCATCTAAAACCTCCCTTCCTTAAATGAATTTTGAGAACAACTAGCTAACGAAACACCTCTAGGGAGAAAAAGGAATGTGCTGGATAACATGTCAGTTATGTTTGGTGATCTCTACAAATTAGGATCACTTTTTTTTCCTCCTGCAGCGTCCAGACAGTAACAAGTAAAACCAAAACCTTTAACACTATACTTAGACAATACGATGTTAAGCATCTTCCTATGGACAAAAAAAAAAAAAAAAAAAAAAAAAAAAAAAAAAAAAATGAAACCCAGACAGATGTGTAAGTATTTCCAAGTTAAAATGGTACCTCTCATCATTTGCACAAATATTGTTAATTTCTATTTATGTATTCTTAGAGAAGTCTGTCTTGTAGATATGTCTGTTCTGATACCTTTCTCTGTGTTTGATATCAATTTTGACCCTTTCCCCTCTGTCTTGAAAAACTGTCATGAGGAACAGACCACTGATGAAGGTATGAGCACCTTCTCCCTGTCCAGCAAAAAAAAAAAAAACAAACAAAAAAAACCAAACAAACAACCAAAAAACCGACAGTGTAACCCAGCATGAGATTGGCACAGTGACTTGAGGCAGATGCATGTTCTTTCTACTCAAGGGCATGCACACACATGTGCCCTTGCCCAATCCCCAGTGAGTGGATTTTCATTTTTAATCTGGATCAAGAGACCAAAGGATTTTCAGCAGCAGCCTCCACTTAGAGTTTTAACCCTCATCCAAGCACATTGTATAGAGGAAGTAGTAGGCTTGCAATACAGCCTGGGGGTGTGGAACGGACTGCTCAAACGTGTATGTGGGGTGGACTATTAGCTTAACATGTATTACATTCCTTAATTTTGTTCATTATTTAATGATGTAAAGATGTATTGCTTTTCTTTATGTTTTATTGTTTAACTCTGTAAAGCTGTGTTGCTTTGCCTGTCTAATTGATCTAATAAAGAGTTGAACATCCAATAGCTAAGCAAAAAACGAGAGAAATAGGTGGGGCTGTCAGGCAAACAGAATAAATAAGAGGAGAAATCTAGAAAAATGGTGAGGAATGAGAAAAGGAGGAGAGGAGGACTCCAAGGGACAGCCACCCAGCCACACAGTCAGCCACAGAGTAAGAAGAAAAGAAAGATATATAGAATAAAGGAAGGAAAGTGCCCATAGGCAAAATGTGGTTAAAGAGAAATGAGATAATTTAAGTTATAAACGCTGGCTAGAAACAAGTCAAGCTAAGGCCCAGCATTCATAAACAAGCTAAGGCCCAGCATTCATAAACAAGAATTAAGTCTCTGTGTATTTATTTGAGAGCTGGTGGCGGGTCCCCAGAGGGTAAAAAAATAAACTAAATACTAAATGCTCAGCACTGCACTGGGAAAGTGTGAGGGAAGCTTATCACTCCCAGCATCCCTCTCAGGTTGTAGCTTAGTTCTCTGAATTAGACAATCCTCAGCAAACACATGAGGAAGAAAGACAGCACCACGCTGCAGGTTTGGTAAGAAAGGATGGCTCCACACTGCAGGCCTTCCAGAGCAAAACATCTCAAGGAAAAATGCCTCTGGCTGCAGGAACTGGGACCAGTGTTGAAATAAAGAACTATCAAGGAACTCCTAATTACAGAAAACATGTTTTAAAGCATACACTTATGTACTGAATTTTCGTGTTATATTTGAGGTGCTACGAAATGATATAGAAAAGGACAACTTCCCACAAAACTTGACCTCATAATCGGAAATCAAGGATCCTTAGCCCTGCCGCCAACACAGCTGAAGAAAACAAAGGGGAAGGGCAGAGCATGTCAGGAGACAGCTGGCACAGAGCTAGGTTTTGATACCTGCTGTTTCACTTCAGGGAAAATACAACAGCCCCCACTTAGAAACTGATATAGTCTTAGATCGTACTTGTATAAATACCTGCCTCTTACAAAACAAAACAAAACAAACAAAAAAACCCACTAATTTAAAGGACATGATTGTGGAATGAGGGCTGGCAGTGGGACCAGGACTTATCCCAGGTGCATGTACTGGCTTTTTGGAACCCATTCCCTATAACTGGATACCTTGCTCAGCCTTAATATAGGGGTGGCGTGCTTGGTTCTGTCTCCCCTTGGTATGCCAGACTTTGCTGACTCCCCAAGGGAGACTTTACTCCTCAGAGGAGTGGATTGGGGTTGGATGTGGGGAGCAGAGTGAGCGAAGGAGAAGGAGGAGGAAATGGAGTTGCCATGTTAAATGAAAAATAATTAAATAAAAGAAAAGCAGTCTGGGCATGCAGTAGTTGAAGCAGGCTTTGTGGTAACTCAAGTGAAGACAACCTGTCCACAAGGGAGGAGTCTGGGAAACTAGAAAGCAGCCACAGAAGAGCTGGGAGCCATTTAGTATGAGGAAAGGTGTCTCACAAACCCGACAGTCTCCACAGCCTCAGTTTATACAGTGCGGCAAAGCCATTGATGTTCCTGTGTAGAAGCGTTAGGGGATTAAAAACCAACTCTGCTTTAGGGGCTTAGGGACTAAGGAAGACATTTTGGAGAGATTTTTAAAATGACATTTAGATTCTTAAAAAGATGTTATGCCTGAGACAGTTACATGTAAGTCCCCTCTGTATAGGACAGCGCATTTTAAGACAATGCAAAGAAATCATTGCAGCTTATATAGGCCCTATGAAAATATGCTGACTATATGATTTCCCAATAATTTTCCCAATGTATATTTTCTAAAACTCTTTGAAGAAGCACATATTATTAATAAGTGTCATCATGTCAAAGCACCATGATGAAGATAACGTATGAAAGAAAGAATTTGATTTGAGGGTTGATGTTTTTAGAGGATTAGAGTTTATGACTGGCATGGCATCAGGCAGGCAGATAGTCAGTCATGGTGCTGGAGAAGTAGCTGAGAGGTTACATCCAGATCTGCAAGTAGAAGGGAAAGAGGGAAGGAGAGACAGACAGACAGACAGACAGACAGACAGACAGGAAGAGAAAGAGAGACAGACAGGCAGACAGACAGTGATAAACAGACAGAGAGGGAGAAATGGTATGGGCTTTGAGAAGCTTAAAATTCATTCCCAGTGACACCCCTCCTTCAATGAGAACACAACTCTTAATGCTTCTCAAATGATTTTGCCAACAGTGGACTAAGGATTAGAATATATGAGCCTGTAGGGACAATTCCCATTCAAAGCACCACACAAGTTTTTTTTTTAAGTCATTAAAGAAAGATCAGAAAACAAACTAAAGAAATGATATTCAAAATTAAATAAGTAGCAAATAAAATACTACTATTGAAAAGGATGTAACGACAATATTAAAGAAAATAGTATGTCTTAAATAAAACTTCTTGCTGGTTATATGTTTTCTTTAAATGGTACTGTTGGAAGACAATAATCTCACAAAATTAAGAACACAGAGCTTCAACCCTGTGAGTACAGTATGAGCAGAGTGTGGATGGTGTTTGCACACATCCTTGTGTCTGTGTCTGTATGAGCAAGGACAGAATTTCCTTGTAACTGAAGAGAATTACTAATGTTTGGGATGTCAGCTTTCATCATATATGCAGAGCAAGTACGCAGAATAATTCCGAATAACTCCATTGAATTCCCACCAAATGCACTGGAATGCAGAAGATGGATTTTTATTCATATTGGAGGAAGGGTTATCTTCTGGGGTGCAATATGGAGAGTAGAATGTAGCATAAGATCATTAGCTATGTGTAAAACAACAACAACAATACAACACACACACGCACTAAAAAGGCGTATATAAAAAGGCTCTCTGTGAAAGTCAATCTAAACATTACTGATTGAAAAGGGACTATGTGATGATCAATAATATTCATTGACTTGTCACCCTGAAAGAGCAGAGAAATAAAGAACTCTGGGGTAATAGAAGGAGGTCATGTTCATCCTGTGGGGAGGGCAACTGCTGCAGGAGTTTCTTTGTCCAACTGAGCCTGCACCCAGCAAGCGCACCCTTTTGTCTGCAAGGTCCCTGGCCAGCAAGTGGCCCGGATCCTGTACCAGAAGATCCGTCCTTCTGGAGGGGTAAGTGTATGCCCGACTGGTGGCCGACCAGATGCCCTGGAAAGGGAGCTCAGGCACCCTTCGTTGATTTTATTGAGATATATATTTTTTCTGCTCCCCTCCTTGCCTCTTCCCTCCCCTTCAACTCTCTCCCATGGTCCCCATGCTCCCAATTTACTCAGGAGATCTTGTCTTTGAGATGAGAAAAAGTTTGAAAATTTCTATGAAAGTTCAAGTTTTGGTATTAATGGCTACTTCATAAAAGGTTCAATTTCTTTCTTAGTCTTCATTTCCATCCAGTGGGTATAAATAAGACAACATATTCTTGAGTAGTTTATTTTTCATATGGGAGAATAAAGTCCACCCCTACCTAAAGATCATACATGAAGGTGGAAAGAACTCCAATACAAACTTTTATTCTTTCAGGAAAAGAGCTTTGGAACTAGAACTATTTCTTTTCATTCTGAAAATGGTTTGTATCTATTCCCCAATTTCAGCTCATCTCCTCTCTAGATTGGGATCTACCTCTCAGTGTGAACATACCACTGTCTATTAAAACTTAATATAGGGTCTGGGGGGTTGGCTAAGCATTTAATAGCAAATGTTTCGTATTCAGTTTCCAGAAACCACATAACTGTTCACTGATGTGGGATTCCTCTCTATATGCTCTGAATATATTTTATTCTCATTGGTTAATATAGAAGCTGTTTTGGCCAATGGCTTAGCAATAAATCCAGGTGGGATATCTGATCAGAGATATAGAGAGACTAGGCAGAGTCAGAGAGTCAAGAAGACAGATGTCGGAACCTTACCAGTAGGCCACAGCCTCACGGTGATACATTGATTAATATAAATAAGTTAATTTAAGATCTAAGAGTTAGTTAATAAGAAGCCTGAGCTAATAGGCCAAGCAGTGTTTTAATGAATATAGTTTCTGTGTGATTATTTGGGTCTGGGAAGCCGGAAACACAAGAACAGTTTCCACTTACAGTTCACCAGCATCTAGTATACTGGTTCCAGGAAAAACAATTGATTTTGGCCGTCCTCTATGGGCACCAGGCACATATATGGTACACAGGCATACATGCAGGCAAAACACCTGTGCCCATAAAGTAAAATAATGAATCTTTCTTGAGAATAATTTTTAACTTAATCTAGATTCAGTTATGCAGCTCCATGACCTGACCAAGGGACCACCACTCAGGAAGCCAGGCACATCCCTGGGAAGATGAGCTCACCTTGAGACATGCTGAAGAGGCAGGTGGAATAATACTCCTTCCACGAGATAATGGACGTTTCCTCCCCAGAATTCTGGCCCGCAATGTAGTTTCTTATAGAGCACAGCCATGCTGCGTCAGACATCTGCCTACTTATCAGAATTGCTCAGAAAAGTACTCCTTCCCATGTACTTTCTCTTTCTCTGTTGTAGGATGTTTTCCCTAACACTCTGTTCCTTACTTTCCCAGAAGCCTTCCTTCCAGCCATGTGACTGACTTCCACTGCAGTTCTGACCTCCATGCCAGCACCCCTCAAACAACATCTGGTTTTCCTTCTCTTGACTCTCCCGCTCTGAGCTAATACTGAGATTTGCAGCTTGCCTGACCTGGGGTGTTTTTATTTTTTATTTAAAAGGTAATAAAAATTGTCCTTGAGCTAAAAAATAAAAGTAGATAGATAAATCGACAGACAGATAAGGGTTGGTTCTACTACCTTGTTAAGAGAAGGTTAGGCAACCTATTACTTCCTTCAAGTTACAACATTTGAATCCAAACTACATAGTGTAATATACTACTTACTTTATACTTGATGTACCCCCAAAATAGCCTTCCATGAGCTACACGAATTATTGCCTAAAATTCCAAGGGTATAAACTGACCTGGATCTCAGTAGAATAGGAAGCTGAGAATAGTTATTTATTCTTCCCTCAAAATTATTCTTGGAAATCAATGATTTTACTTAACAGAAATCAACTTTGTACTCATCCTTGATCATATTATCTACCCCTCACTCAAACATTTATGATAATACATATGAAATGTTTTACTAGTTTCTTTTAAATAGTTTTTAACTATAATTACTTCAAAACTTTTTAAACAAAATCTGTAGAAATAGTGGTAACTAGTCACCCAGTAGGATTATCAGACTATGAGAAACACCAACTTAAGCAAGCAACAAGATTTAATTTTAACCCACTAATCTCTTATAACTGTAAGATGCTCACAATTTTTTCCCAAGTATCTCTGTGAATCACAATTCTGATTCTGATAATTTTCTCTCCAACTCTTATCTGTACTCTGTCTTCCCTAGCTAGCAAGACAACCAGTGTTTTCCTCCACTTTTCAGTGGTGATCTGAAAAAATAAACAAAGGAATTCTGTGATGAGTGTTCTCCCCTATCCCTTCCGTTAAAGGTTAAGAAGCAAGATTGGTGGTGATTGTGGCAGGTGGCAGGTGAGGAACCACTGTTTGCCCTTATAAACAATGTGCAGATATTTAACTGTTTGAATGTTCTTTTGTGTATGTATTAATGCCAGCAAATTAAGAAGTATAAAATTTAATCTAAAATGCTACTGTGTCTAATGGATATAACGACTAAGAAAATTGGCCATCGTTGTTGCTATTCTGAGGTACTTATTAATTTGATATCTTCAAATCATTTTTGAGTTGAGATTTCCATTTTCACATGAATTCTTTCCTTCTAAGCCCTGTGCTCTAAGGAACCTTGCTTTCCCCAAGTCTCTATCAATTCCAGTAAGAGTAAATGAGTTGCCCAAATATTGAATGTGAGTCCACATGAAATGATCTGATGAAATTTTAGACTAATGTTTGTGTCTGCACAGAAGGTCTAATCTGGTTAGGGGTAAAAAGATGCAAAAGACAACAGTGCCAAAATAGCACAGGAAAATGAACCCACTCTTGCCAAGCTGTCAGTTTGGAGCAGAACTGACAGGCATATTCGCTCTACACTGCTTTGATGGATTATGGTTTCACAGATTATTCTCCCCGGGAACATGTGCATTTTAATAAGCAACAAAGCCCAAATCAGAGGGAAAGTAATAAAGTCAGGATTTCAGGCACCTAGACAGGCTTATGACAGTGACTATTGGAATCTGGGGCTTGCTGGAATCCATCAGACTAGAAAAGCACGCCTCCTTGGCACACTCAGCTGCATCCTGAACAAGTAGGTGAACAAGAAGAGGCTCAAATAAAGATACCCATTTACTTTATAGTGACCCAGCTTCTAGGACTTCCCTCCACAGTGAAATCCAGAATAACCAACATCTCGTTTGCAACTGCAGCTTGCAAATGACTTCCACTACAAGAATGGTGTGAGACGTGAGTTATATATTTAGAGATCAACGGAAAAATTTCAAAACCTAGAATTTCCAGCATCTGCAATCAAGTTTTACTTTCTTTAATCCATGCAGAGCAAGGTATTTGTAGAGTAAAACAGGTGATTTTATTCATAATCATGAGCTGGGTATTTAAGCAATCAGTCTTATGCATAATAATTCACCCTGGATGAAAAGCTGTGCAATAGCTCTCCTGAGGATATATGTACATTTTGACCAAGTTTAAAACCAATCACAAATTCTTTAAAATTCGTTTCTGAACTTAATTTTGCTCATCATTGAGGTATGAAGCATGCTGAGCTTATGAAATCAGTTCTTGGGGGAGGGGTGCTGGAGAGATGGCTCCAAAGTTAAGAACACCGACTGTTCTTTCAGAAGTCTTGAGTTCAATTCCCAGCAACCTCATTGTGGCCCACAGTCATCTATAATGAGATCTAGTGCCCTCTTTTGGCCTGCAGGCAGAACAATGTATACATAATAAATAAATATGTAAATAAATAAATAAATAAATAATAAAAGAAATCAGTTCTTGGGATCTGATAGGAGAAAAAGAGCAGCTCCACAAAAAAGGAGAATGGCTGTACTCTTCACTAATCAAAGTATCCACAAATATATTGCTAGCACAGTCATTTTAATGATGGCACTCTCTTATTCTCAATCCTGATGACATGAAATGTACTCCCATCTACCCTAAGAACTTCTGGTACTCCTCTGAACCTTTCCAAAATGCGACCAAAGCTCTAGAGGCTATCAGTTACCACTATACTGCTATTGAAAGTCCTCTGAGGTAAAACGGAATAATTACACCTTTGTCCAAACTCTGAAATGCCCTCTAGAACTTGTTGACACATGACATTGACGTTCTGAAAAATCACTGGATATAAAGGAATACTACTCCCCAGAGCATTTCAAAACAACACATGTCTAAAGAGACCTTCCCTTCAGTATTTCTTGCGCTCTGTGATTAAGAACAAAGTCTTCTCTTGCTCTGAACACTGTAAAACTGATCTTAAATACACTAAACCTCGTTCCTGCCTTATTCCACAGCTATTCTTCTACATGTACCACCTCCCTAGTGAGACTATCCTCTCCTGAAGTGCATACCATCTCCCCAATAAGGCTTTGCTCTCCCTTGGTGTGTACCCCCTTTGAAGTGAGGGTATCGTCTCCCACAGTGTGCACTACTTCCCTCATGAGGCTATCCTTCCCCTCCTTGTGTACTATCTCCCCGGAGTGTTAGAATTGCTCCACCTTCAGCTTTCCTGGATATACTTTTCTTTTTTCATCTTCTTCCTAAACAATGAGATTCAAATCCTTTGAAATCATTGTCTCGTTCCCACATCAAATGACCTTACATTGATTCTAAGATACATACCTTTCTTACTAACTGAAGACACATTTTTTCACTTATTATAAAGGTATTTCTTGAAGATAACAAAACAAAAATGGTGGACTAGGCGCTGTATCTGAAATTTAGTATGATAGAACAGTAGCTAAATAATTGTCATATTATATATAAAAAATATAGGCCATTTTTCCTTATTGAACTATTAAATACTCTTGCAATCATAGAACTTCTATGTTCTCCAATTCCATGAAATCAAATTAATCTTCATACAGTTGGGTACTTATATCTTTTCATAAAATGCAAAGTATATTTATTCTTTGAATAATGAAGTTCTAAGTCCTTTGGTTAGATATAGAGCTTTTGTGGGTTCAAACCATAGCCAACAATTTAGGTTTTCCTGTTACCTCTGATACAGGCCATCTAACAAGCCATGAGCCTAATGATTTTTTGCCTTTTCTTTCTTTTGATTTTTACTTCTATGTAGACTGCACTGATTTTCATGTTTACAATGTTGGGTTTTCTGCCTTATCAGGTATTTCATATATATTGGAGGTGAACCTTCCTTTGTTTGAATTCTGAGATCATTCTGTCATTTCAGAATTCGTGCATATAGTTTCATGTTTTATTTATTTATATACATCTCCCAACTCTGCTAATACAGTGAAGATTCTATTAACAAAATAGTCTCACACTTGATCATCCTTGGTTTTCGATGTCACATTGTATGCAAACCAAACCACGTACTCAATTTGTTGATTGCATGAAAAAAATATTTTATTAGCAATAAATCCCTTGATTGATAGGAAGGGTGATAGAGAAGAAACATTTGTTTTCTCCTGATTTCCATTACATAATTAAACATATGCTCCCATGGGACAATAAATGTATTGCGATGTTGCTTCTCCTAGCCTGGCTTGGTCCTGGAAATCTGACGGACAAAACATAGACATGAGATGAGATACTGAAAAAAGGACAGACATCCCGAAAAGCTGTGAGTGAGTGGATAAACTGCATTCCCTTGGATGGAGGGCACCTGCTACCACAACCCCAAACTCAGCAACTTCATTATATACAGCAGGAGGGAGAGGAAGCCTTTGTAGGTGCAGAAGTCTCAGTCTATAAACATGAGGGAGGAGGAAGCTAAGGTGAATGTTTTCTGCATATGTATGTCAACATTCCTATGTAAACCAGGGGAAGGCTTTGTCATTTCCCTAATCCTCACCCAGAGAAGGCATTGCCATTGCCATGGGTCTGGGATATTAGCATCCTTGACATGGCCATTCTCATGTCAACAACACACATTTACCTCCTCCCTACATAAAATACTCAAGAAAGGACTTGGGCAAACATACTGCTCATTGAAACCCAAGCATCATATGCCAAACACAGAAAAGTCAAGGGACTGCCAGCTGTCCCTAGTTACTTTCCTGTCCCAGCAGTTTTAAAAGCATTTGAGGAATGAGAAAACAGTTCATGAAACAGAACTTCCACTCAAGTCTTGAATCTATCTCATGTATAAACGATTACTTTAAGCCTTTTCTGACCTGTGGGCCAGGCTGACTCAAGGACACCCTGTGCCTTCTCATCCTATCTCTCATAGTCAATGCTGATCCATTCAGAAATGAAGTGCAAATAGATGATAATTTAAACAAATTAAATGAGGTTTGTAGGATAAACTCATTTTCTATATGATTACCAGTAGCCCGAGTTTGCATCTGTGCTTCCCACTCTGGGTTTCCACCTCGCTCATTTAGTTATGTGTTCTGTTCAAAATGACAATGTGACCTCTAGGTTCCATCTTTAGGACAAACATGTTGCAAACTAGATAAATTGAATATGCTCAGAAAATAAAAGGTCAGTTTGTGGTGGCACAGGACAGTGGGATATGCTGAAGAGACAGAGACCAAATAATCGTGAGTTTAGAGCAACCTGGGCTACACCTTTGGTACTGGAGCTAACTCAGTGGCTAAACATGCATAGTGATACTCTTGCAGACAACATGAGTTTGCATCCAAGGACTCACAACCACCTGCGATTCCAACTCCAGGAAACTCTAACCTACATGAGTACTGACACACAGGGCATAATCTTACATATACCCACACACATAATTAAAAATAAAATACATTTTTAAATGAGATAAAATAGAAAGACAAGAGGTCTGAGGTATGGCTCAGTGGTTGGGATGTTTGCCTAACATCTGTGGTCCCACGTCAAGAATACGTTCCTAACTGTTGAGGAAGAGCCTCAACTTCAGAGGGTTGCAGCAGACAGATGCATCCTTTTCCATACTGACTGCTTCAATAATGTAGTAGAATGGGAGAGTGAGGATCTGGACACTGGGGTCCAATTTGGGGACCCTTTGACAAGTCACCGAAGAACTGTAGCTACCTTCAGGTTGGCAGAATTTATCAACCCTGTTTCTCCATCTCCCTTCCAAAGCTGTTAATGCCTACTAAATTCATAATGCTTTATTGACCTGTCAAATGCACAAATAAATCTTAGCAGTCAGACTGCAACCAATATATGTAATGACAACTATAAAACTGAATTTTGAAGCTGAGTCATTCTTACCACTGTTATAGAAGAGTTGTACATAGACATTGGTGCTAAGTACATACCCAGTTTGGAAAATAAAAATAGTCACGTTAGAAGAAACTACATCCCCATATGCTACACATACAATGTACAAGTGGCATTGGCAAAAGCTTGCTTATCATAGCTACTTGCTTATACTGCTCCATAAAATCCTTATGCTCTAATGTGCTCATACTCAAATTCTGCTACTCAATTTCCATCTAACAACATATTGACAGAAACATCATCATGTCGACTGGGTGAATGGAACTCTGGGGGACAGACTGATAACTCCCCAGACTGGTCCTGTTACCAAGTTCTTAACTTCCCAGAATCCCACTCAAAACTAGAAGTCTCTATGTTACAATGGTGTGTTTTATAATAATGATCTCAAAGACTCATAAATTTGAGTTCCTGGTCCCCAATTGGTGGAACTGTGTAGGAATGGTTTGAAGATATAGCCTTGTTGGAGGAGGTTGTGACTGAAGGGTGCACATCAACATTTCAAAAGTCCACACCATTCCCAGTCTCTCTTTGCCTCCAGTTCTCAGGGAAGGTGTGAGCTCTTAGATATTGATCCAAATCCATGTCAGCTTGCCTGCTGTCTTGCTCCCTGACATAATGGTCATGAATTCATCTCTCAAACTATAAATTAAGCCTACAATTAAATTCTTTCTTTTATCATTTGCCTTGGTCACTGTTTCTCATCACAGCAGTGGAAAAGTAACTAAGGTACTAGTTATAAATCCAGTAGAGTTTTAGTGCAAATGAATTAAAGGAACAAACAAACAAAAAAATCAAGAAGACAAGTGATAATTTTTTTTTTTAAAAAAGGAAAGACCTTTGGATCTGAACAGAGTTCTTAAAATCTCTAACTGTACAGAAATTCATTGAGATGTAAAGATTTAGGATATGGTTAATTAAGATTTTTTTTTAATGTGCAAGTTCTTTATAACAAAGGTTTAATAGGAAATAACTACTAAATACGTTTTTTAAAATGTCCAACTGTCTTAACAGTCAGAGAAGTATAAATAAGTCTGTGCTGAGATACCATGGTGCCCCAGTCTGAATGGCTAAGATTAAGGAAACAAATAATGAGAGGTGCTGGCAATGATGGGGAAAAAGGAAGTCCAGTTCACTGTTGGTCAGATGGCAAAAAGGTGCAGTCACTCTGGGATCCATGTGTAAAACACTCAGAAGTATAGAACCAGAGAGAGCTACTGTGTTACTGAGACATACCTTTCCCTAACAGTGTCTCCAGCTTCTGTCTAATTTTCCTTGTTATAAAAGCTCCTTGGGAGTCCAGTACTCATGAATACCACCACCCACTTACACACTTGGGAGGTCAGGCGATAACCAGTAAATCAGTCTAGAAAGACAGAGAACACATATATCTTAGATAGAGGCAACATTAAATTTGTTTCTGGACCCCTGAATGAAAATTCACTGCTCTTCTGGAACAAGATAGACATGGGGCCCTATATCCAAAGGTTATTTAAACATTTGGATGATCAATGAGTTTAGGTTTCCTTGAGTTCAGTTATCTCTGGATGAAAAATAGTCTCTGATTTTTTAATTATTGTCTTTAAATGTCATTGTATTGCTCTCATAATTTAGGAATATTTTTCATAGAATTTATTACTATTATTATATTTTTATCTATTATTATTATCTATTCCTTCTGTTTTAAAGCTAATAATATAAATTGGCTTTGATGTATGTCACCAAAAGGTGTAAACAAAGCTTATTGTTGCTCATTTGTTGTCTTTTCTCCCCTGCCTTTTAGACCACTCTCATTCTCTTTCCACCTTATCAGTATGGCTGTAATTGCCTAGAGGTGGTTCCTTTGAATTCCTTAGGCTTAACAGTCTTCTAAGACCTCTGTCAGGAATTCAGGACAGCTGTACTCCATCTCCTGTGATTGTTGTAAGCTGATTCTCCTTCAGTGACATCTCCTTACCCATAGAGAATCGCCATGGCTAAAGTCTCTTTCCCATGGATATTCACTTCCAATGATCTTCACTAGTGTGAGTGAGAAATGGAAATGGTCTGGAAATTCCTTCTGTCTCTAACATCCACATTCATTCATGCATACAGAATCCTCTGAGTCTTTTGATGTAGTCTACACTGCAACTAAATTCCTTACTATACTTCTTCTTTCTTTACTTTTGCTCTCCTGGGTATGTATCCCCCAAATATTCCCCAATAAACTAAGTGATGCTTATCAAGAAACCACCTGAAATTGTTGGTACTAAGAAAATTCTGTAGAACTGGAGATAGTTGAGACTGTGCATGTGGATCACACACTCCCTGACTCACCCAGCAGCGTATCAGATGCTCTAGGTAAAGATAATATGCCCGCTGGCATAAGGTGTTTCCCATTGTATTAATGGCTCTATCAGTTATCCAACAGAATGTTGTATCTTTGAAAAAAAAAAAGGGATTCGTTACCATTATAAACCCAGGAACTAAATAATATTGGGACAACATCGGGCATTAGAAGGATGACAGTCTTTGAAAAAACTAATAAAAGTCTGAACATAATTAATTTGTAGTAAAAACTATTATACAAAGCAGGGGTAGAACAGAGGGAAATGATGCCTGGTCCCAGACTCAATCAGAAGAGATGATCTACAAAGTAAATTGAGGTTTCAGTCAAGATAGGGGTCTTTTATCTGCAGTATTATCCAAGGTAAACCTTGACACATGATATAAGGGCACCTTATTTAAAATGGCTGATAATCTTAAATGCCCACATTCTCCCTAAAGTAGGTTAGACTAAATAAATAGGCCAAAACTGCATACTAGTGAACTGAAATTTCTTTATGTGTTCTTTACCTCAGAAGAGACCCAAGACAAACTCACAATTCTGCCTCTATGTCTAGTCAACAATTACAACTAGTGCTAAAGTTACAGCATACCCAGCTGGAGAGATGCTTATGCTATTCTTAATATAGAAAGAATGAGAATATATCCCAAATAACCATGGATTTAGGGCACCTGCAAAGCCAGTGACCATGGGGAGCTAAGTGCTTCATTACAGGGCAGTTAAACATAAAATAAGAGAAGGGAGAGCTTATAGTTCTTCCAGCACTTTCCTTGGATGGAAATTGATGTTCCACTCAAATTGATCTGGAAATGATAATAATAATAACAGAATACAGTAAACAAAAGAATTTCAAGAACAGACCAAATGACAAGTTCTGGGAAATACACTATATGACATCAGAAAAGCCATCTAAAAACTATATTTCAGAGGAACCCATAAAGGATACATCATCTACTAAAGCAATATGAAGCACATCCATGAGTTCCTTTTTTATTTAGATTGTGGAAAACTGACCTTCTTCCTAACAATCAGGAAAAGTTGAATAATTCACAAAATCATAATATTTTCTGAACCCATTATAAGATAGACTAAAAGTGAATTGAATTTGAATTTCAAAGGTTGGCAATTCCCCCAAAGAAGACATGGTGCATTTATATTCATTTATCTTCAGCAAAAAATAAAAAGAGAAAGTTAGAGTCATAATAACAAGAAGACAGAAACACAATAGATAATAGATAGATAGATGATAGATAGATAGATAGATAGATAGATAGATAGATAGATAGATAGATAGATAGATAGATAGGAATAAATCTTCTAAGCCGAGTTTGACCTAGAATGATGGTCTGGTAGTTCTGACGGCCACTTATAAAAGACTTGCTCCTCACAAAGTCTTTTCCGTGTATTTTTCAAGATGCTCAAAAAAAATTGGAAATGTGGTCCAAAGACAACATCCCACCATGTGGAAGTGTGCTGGAGGTAAATGAGTGCTGTCCCTGGAACACAGACAGGAAGATATTTTGATCCTGAAATAAAAAAAGCACGAATTTTTTTCGTCCAGTCATTGACAAAGAAAAATTGCTTAGTTGTGAGGAGAACAAAGAATATTATTATTAGTAGTAGTAGTATTAGCATTGTCGTTATTTTGATCTGACTGAGATGCAGCAAAGTCAGCTGAGCTGAGAATAAAGCTGCTGGAAAACCGAAGTCTGTCTGTTGTAATGGTCAGGAGATGCTCTCAAGATCAAGATGAACACAGATATAAGACACAAGAGAGTTAGAAAGCCATTAGAAGGAGGACAGGGACATTAGAGAACCCCATCCAGAAGCCACAGGAGCATTGGACTGGCCGAAGACTGAGACTGAAATGGGAAAACAGAGAATATTGCCAACGGAAGCATGGCACTAGCTGGGCAATGGTGCAGGACCAGTGTGGAAGAGAGAAGGTGTTCAGTGCTGCACATATAGAAACAGAGCTGATAGATGAAACGGAAACAATTTGGTTTCATGGGATTCACTGCCAGAACAAAGGAAATAGTCTTTTACCACTGTCATGCACGGATGGTTATGATGGTTATAAAATTATAACTCCCTGTTATGTTAACTCAACTCCACCTACTACATAAAACCATAAATCGACCATTTCCATGCGTAAATATATTTTACCTCAGACACTAGTATTCTTTTACATACCATGCAAATCATTTCATATTAATAACTATAGATAGATAGATAGATAGATAGATGATAGATAGATATTACAAAAGGAAAAGGAATAAAACTAGAAAATAGACTGTCAAAAGAGAACGGAGGTCTGTGGTTTTACCTTAGTTGGAACAGTACCTGCCTAGAGTGATTGAAGGCTAAGATTTGATGCTTCAGTACATCATAAGCAGGATGTATTGGCATAAGATTATAATCCCAGCATGCCAGAACTGGAGGACAGAAGATCAGAAATTGATGGTCATCATTGACCTAGGGAAACTCTAGACAAGTTCATAGCAAGTTCTTGGCAGTCTAGAGACCTCTCATAAAAATAAAAAAAGAACAAATGAGAAAGTGGGAAAAATAATGCGCACGTGCGCACAAACACACACACGCACACACACACATACACGGGAGTATGGGAATGGCACCTATGCACAGAAATGTAAATATCACACACACACACACACACACAAGCAAAATGAGTTATGCATTCCCCTCCTTGAAGAGGTATCAACATGTATTAAAGGTACAATATCTCAGGAGTCAGAAATTATAAAAATGAAAATCCAAAGATTATTTCTTTATTGAGAAGACCGGATGTGTTTGGTGAAAGGATCCATTGGATTTGAAAATATATCAGTAAAAGTTCCCCAAACTAAAGCACAAATAAATATAAATGAAAAGAATACTCAAAGCAGTGATATGGTATCAAAGAGGCTAAGATATGCATGAATAAAGTTACAAAAAATACTTATACAAAAGATATTTTAAGACATAATGACCAGGACTGGAGAGATGGCTCAGTGGTTAAGAGCACTGGTTCCTCTTCCAGAGGACCTGAGTTTAATTTCCAGAACCATGTGGTGACTCACACCCTCTGTAATTCCATTCTCAGGAGATTTGATGCCTCTTCTGGTTTCCACAGGTGGCACACACATGTGACCTGCAGACAAAGTACTCCTGACACTTAAAAACATAAATAGATTTCGAAAAGACCAACATATTTTTTCAAAATTTAATAAAGAAGAAGATTCTATGAAACCAATAATTTCAAAAATTCACAAGAAAAAAACACACACCTATATGCATGTACAGGCACACACAAACACACACACACACACCACAATACTCTAATAAATGAAGACAAGAAATAGAAAAATAAATCATTAAATCAGTCCAAGAAACATACATAGAAATAGCAAAAGGTGTCGAGTTTTACAATACATAGGCTCATGTCTTAAAAGTGGTATTCTTGTCAAACAAACAAGCAAACACTATGAACCCAGAATTTCTATGTGTGTATACATTTAATGACAAATAGAGCCCCAACACGCACAAAAGTAAACCCAACATAATAGTTCAAGGGAGTTGAAATTCACGATTATGCCTGGAGGTTTGAATACCCTTTTCAGTAATTAGAGGATAATTAACAGAAAATCAAGAGAAATGTTGAAAACTCAAGTAACACTTTCAACTAGACAATGTTCAAAATATAAATAAACCTCACAAAAATTGTAGAATTTGTATTTTATGACTACATAAGTAATAGTCAACAATAATAAACATATTCTGAATCAACTGACAAGTCCTGGTCGTTAAAAAATAAAAACATATTTGCAATATATAATATACATAATTATAACAATTATACTAGAAATTGATTAAAAGAAAGATGTGGGAAATCTCTAAATAGTGGGAAAATAAGATAGAACAAAAAAATACAATTTTAAGTAAAGTATGTGTTGAATGTCTTTAGGTGCTGTTAGAAAATTTCTGAAATGCAATGAAAATAAATCCATAACATAAGTTCCAGAAGATTCACCTCCGAAAGCAATTTCAGAAAATGTTACAGTAGCTAATACTTAAATTACTATGTAAGAATATTTCACAACGGTATTATACATCTCTATAAGAACCTAGAATATAAGAGAAAATGTGTATAAAAAATGAGAAGAAAACATAGCCAGAATAGAAAGTAATAAAATAATAAGAAGAAAGAGATGCAGAAAGGCAAAGACAAGAAAGAGACTCAAATTAACCCAAAGGCCATTCAACCTGATTAGGAAAGAAGAAAGAAGACATGAATTATTAATATCAAGAATGATAGGAAGACATCATTGAAAACTCTGCAAATCAAAAGATAATAATGGAATATAATTGAAAGTTTTATGCTCATAAATTTAACAATTTAGATGAAATGAAAAGAGTTCTCAAAAGATACAGATAACTTCAATTTATTCAAGAAAGTGACATATCCTAAATCACCTTATACCTATTAAGGAAAATTAATGTATGCTATAAAGTTGCTTGCCTGGAACATTTCGCTAGTGAATTCTCCTAAACATTTAAATAATAAATAATACCAACACTGTACAAGCTCTAGAAGGCAGCAGAGAAGCCCTCTGACACTATGTAAAATCAGCATTCTACATTCCTGGGATCAGAAAAACCCGTCAGAAGCAGTAACAGTCCACGTTTCCGTAACAAGAGTAACCCCACAAAATGAAAGTGAAGAAAATTTTATAATAGAAAACCATAACCCAAGCATGGTATCATCCGAGTATTGAAAATGTTTTCACATTTGACAACTCGAAACATGGGGCTGAAAGTTCAAAAAGAATAACAGACTATGTAGATACATGTAGGGAAGTCTGATAAGCATGTACACACATCATAAGGAAAGGTTTTTCTCTGCCTCCTACTTCCTCGTTATATTATATGTACATGTCCAGCATAGAGTAAAATGCTTCTAGGAGAGGACCATGGCTAAATGTGGATTTCTCCCTTCCTCTGAACTTCTATTTATTCTGTGAAGTTGGTCTTCATGATCTAGCATAACACTCAAGTTTTATCTTCTCAGCCCAGTGGCACTGTTCCAAGGTTCTACATTCTGCTGTAGGTGGTTTGCTCCTTTGTATAGTTGCATTAGTTGAGGTTCTCAAGAGAGAAACGGAACTGGTAGAATGAATCTCTCTCTCTCTCTCTCTCTCTCTCTCTCTCTCTCTCTCTCTCTCATACATACATACATATACACATATATATTCACATATGCATACGTACATACATAGATACACGTATACATACATAGATACACGTATATAAGTGTATAATGGGATTTACTAGGATATATATATATATATATATATATATATATATGTATATATGTATATGTATAATGGGATTCACTAGAATGCCTAACAGGTTATAGCCCAAGAATCTAGTAGTTATCCAGTTCACAAAACTGGATAGTTCTCTTTGGTGTAGATCCCAAAGACGTAGGCTCTAATATCACTGAAATCAACTTGCAATGAGAGTGAACACAAGCAGGCAAAGAGCAAACACTTTCTTTTTCGATATCTCTCATATAAGCTTCCACCATAAGGTAAGGCCCAGAATTAAAGTGGGTATTCACTCCTCAAAAGATCTGGATTTGGGGTGGGTCTTCCTGCTTCAAATAATTCAATCAATAAAAATCTTTCACAGGTGTACCCAGCTCCTCATGTTTTAGTAAATACCAGATATAGGCAAGTTGACAATCAGAATCTCCATAACAATTATTGAATTATATATATATGTATATATATATATTTATTTCTATTTACTTTTATCGATGAGAAGTAATGCAAGTTAATCCACAACAGGCAAAGACAGAAAACCCTTATTTTCATTGTGTACTCTTAAGTATATTCCATATATATATTTGTTTATTTTTTTAAGTTATCATAAAAACAATGGGTTTCCTGCCAGGTTTATCATAATTACTTGTTTTGAATTAAAGTATTGTGAGATACTTCAAAATATTTGACATCATGTAAACTAATCTCCATCGTCGACCAGCGGTGAGTTCTCATGACTTTTGTGTCTCCTGGCTTTTAGACATGTCAATCACATCTTGCATCACTACATCCTTCCATATGACAATATTTGCTGAGCATCTTAAGTTTCTTTGAGGTAAAAACTAAAGATTGGTTCTTCCTGAAACAGCTGCCATGTGTCTATTCCACACAAGTAGACCACCACTGTTGCTATAAAAAGTTAAGATTTAAATTTTCATGTCTTAATCCAGAAAAACAGCATAAGCTGTTTTTACCAACCTATTTGAGAGTTAGTTACAATTATACATTCCCAGAAAAAAATATTTTTTTTCTACTACAAAAATCATTTTTGAGCAAGAAGAGTTCCTAGCTTTCTAGGCTCAGAGGCACTGAGCTTTATTTCTAGATTGGCTCTGGCGGGGCTCTTGGAGAATTTAGCCCAATACGAAGGTCAGGCAACCTATTCGATGTCCTGAATCTGGTCCTGGGCCTTCTGTGAAGTGGTGAAAACCTGATATCAAATTCACTCATATTGGGCATTGCTAGGATTTGCATCTGAATCATCCCACAACAGGTTCATATTATGAACACATGTTCTAAAATCAGTGGTGTAATTTATAATGCTTTGGAATCTTTAGCATATTGGACAGAGCTGACAGAAATAGGTAATGGACTGTGAGCCTGTGAAGTTCGTCTAGGCATTTGGCTCACATCCCACTCTCTGAGTTCTGGTCCACCATGCGGCCCCATCATACTCCTTCTGCCATGAACTGGGTTCTAGCATGTTGTCCTTCTTACCATGATGGACAAGAGCCCTCTGGAACTCTGAATCAGAATTCTTTTATGATTGTTTCTGATACACTTTCATAAAAAATTAAAAATAATATGGATATAATATGAATTTTGATTTTTTGCTTTACCTACTAGTTTCATATTTTGTATTTTCTGTATTTCTATAATTGCCATATATTTTTAAAAATAGTTCAAAGTAATTTATATTCTGTTGAGTTGTTTTAAGGGAAAATATGATACGAATCTACATTTCTTGACTCTAAGAAACAAATGCAATGATCACTAAGCATGTTCCCTTCTGTTACTTCTCTGATTATTATGACTACCGGAGAGATAGATTGTATTACCACAATATCACAAATATAAGGATATGTCATCTTTGCCTCAGGTCCACTAGCAAAAGAAGAACAGAGCTTTGCCTCAAGTTGAATTATCTTTATTCAATTTCTCACTCCTCACTGTTTATTCATGTGTCTGGAATAAAAACTTTAGTCTCCAAATATTATAACACTTGGTAAAGTAACAACAAAATCTACTCGGGTCCCCCATAGCTGTCACATTGCTCTTGAATAATCAGAGAAAGCCAGTTTGAGGACAAGGCAGTGTTTGTGTGTGCTCAAACCTTGGTACCAGAAGATATGCTCATAAAAGAAGAGCCGAAAGGCAGTGCCCAGCAACACAGCATCAGGCATGGCAGCCTCACAGAGAAAATTTGTATCAGGACTGAAGGTACACAGATCATCTGCAGACCCTAGAAATACTGGTTTTACTACAAAATGCAGATATCACAGCTACACTGTTTATATAGTTTAATTAACAAATTTTAATCTGTGTAATACCAGGCCACAAGCAATCTCTACTGTTAAAGTCATCCCTGTTAGCAATAATAATAATAGTTATTAATATTAAGCTTGGCATTAAAACCCAAGGGAAAATATTATACTTTAAATGAAAAAAATCTGGTGATAATTAATAAAATATACTGTTTATACTGAAGAAGCTTTTCTATGTGTTTCTTTCTTCTTGGTACTGGAGATTGAACCCAGGGTCTCCCACACTCAGCATACAGTCCATCTGCAAGTTTTCTGCCCATCCTTCTTGAGATGTTAGAGAGTGCAGTTCCTAGGTAAATTATGTAAAATTTGAGCTAACCATTTTTCCTTTGTTCATTGGGATTTATCTCTGAAAATAGGGTCATCCCTTTGAGAAAACTCACATCCACATTTGCCTACACAGAAACATACTGCTACCCTAGACATTCTTTTAGCTTAGAAGTTCTTCAAATTACTTGTTGACCTTTTTTTCTGGATTCTATTGCTAAATTTCACTTGCTAAATAAGTCGTGCGCGCGCGCGCACACACACACACACAAACACACACAATGTCAGCATGTAAGCCTACCTTATTTGTGTTTTCAAAATACTGAGATTTTATACAGGATCTGAACACAAGGGATTTTACACCCAAGAAGTACGTCAGTGAATGAATGCATTATTAGTATTAGTATTATTTATGTGCAAGACTTGACATTCCATAACAGTTGTGTAGATAATTACTATGTAAGCTCTGTGACTCTAAAATGAGGGTAGGAACACAGTAAGAATCTTTATCTATCTCCACCATTGCCATTCTCCCTAGCTGCCTAGTGCACAGAGCTGTGCACAGGAGACATCATTGAGGTTGCACTTTTTCTAAATCGTAATTTTAATAGGCACAAACATAGCAAACTGGTACAAGCCAAGCTTTCCACTGCACAGCTCTAGAGGAACTAATGTGTCCTTCATTGCAGCAGGGTGTGAGCTTTAAAATACCATGTGCACTGAGTGTAACTGTGTCTTATTTTCATAGTAGAATTGAGGAGGAAATGGTTCTGGAAAAAGCCTCTAGTCCCTAACCTCAAATGTCTTCCCATCTCCTTGATGAGGGCTGTGGTTCTGCAGTGGAGTCCAGCACTTCATTATTTCATTGACTTATCATTAAACAAAACTTGCTGCAGGTCTGGTTCACATATTTCAGCCTATTTCCAAGTTTTGTAAATGATGTACTATAATAAAAAGTGTATAGATTTTGAATGGCTGGGCTCCAGTCTCAGGTGTATGGATTTTAGGAATGTAACTTCAAATAAGCTACTAAACCCTTCTGAGAGCTAATTTTATTTGATTTTTTTTAATTACACAAAGGGAGGTTGATATGATAATCTAATAAAATAACGTATATTACAATGATTTGGACATAATCAATACTCAACAGTATTAGTTTTCCTTGTCCCTCAGAACCCAGGCACAATATTGATTATGTATTCAAAAGTCAATTAAAATTGATTTATAATAGGTGTGGGCAAGAGCAGATGGTAAAAAACACAGAGACTCACAATAAGTAAAATTGTCATCACTCCTAGACCTGATGGGATAGAAGGACTCCTGTGCCCACACAGATCCAAATGCATAGGAGCCTTTTGGGTAGGCCCCACAACTTCAACAAACAGAACAGCAGCAGAAATAGTTCTCCCTGTTCAGGGAGGGGGGTGTAGGCAGAAATCATATTACGTTTCTCGGTATCTTGTTGGAGTCTTTTGCTGAATGGTTCTAAATGAAACCAGGAGGTCAAATAAGCTCAAACAATGGCCACCACGCTGTCACTACTCTGGGCCCCGGAGTAGAAGTGAAGGGTAAGGATGCACCTTAGAGTATCCTTAAAGGATGCATCTAATGGCAAACGAGGACCCCTCAGCACCTTCTATCTAAGTCCATTTACATGGCTTTCAGATTTTTTTTTGTTTGAATTGATCATGTTTCACTCTACCAGCGGTCAATAGAGTGGGAATCTTTGAAATCAAGGAAAACACTTATTCATGTCACCCAAAGTGACATAAATTTCCTAAAGTATGCACCACTAAGCAAACTTCAAGGAAAATACAACATACCGTATAACACCCATGGGAATGCATCATAGAAGATATATACACCTATAAAGTCTCCTAATTGTTTTGTAGAAAATAAATAATGAGAAAAGCACATTTTTCACCCGAGTTATTTTTCTGGGAGTATACTAAATACATAATGCTAGTTCAGGAAATCCAGATTGGTAACTTGCTGCCTTTCTCTTGACCAGTACACCCAATACCCAGCACTGAGTACATATGAATTGAATCTCTGTAGCTGGCTCCTGAGTGGCTCTTGCTGAGACTTTTACTTTTGTCCTTCATAACCTTCAATTTTGTCTGCTAACTACAGACTGACCAGCATTAAAATCTTCTGCCAAGTTGGTTCACGTCACTTGATTTCAGTGGAGTGTGCTGTGAGCTTCATAGTCATTAGAAGCTTCGTCTTGTCTTGATTGACTCATAAATATAATACTTTATCTTCTTATGTTTGGGAATACTTTATCATTCTTTACAAGACTCCTGGAGACAACTAGTTCTGAATTTTAAAGAAAAAACCTTCCAGATACCCACTTGGCTATATATAAAATTTCTAAATTTCTACTTGACTGTGTTGCTCCAACCCATTGGAGAAAAACATTACTGTTAAACTATGCATATACATGACCAGCTTGTGACTTGAAGGAGCTGTAGTTCAGAAGGACCTGCAAGAATTCCTGGCTCTTGTTACCCATCAAGTGAGAGGCCACCCTAGGGACAGCATGTGAGCATTAGTAGTGTCTGCCACACCATACCCTTCAGACAATAACAATCAATACTTCCTCCCAGATGTTACACAAAGTTCTCCAGGGCTCAATTTTACCTCAGAGGAAATCTAGGAAAACACAATTCAAATTTAGAGATGCTTACATAGGATGGAACCACTGTAACCACTATATTTAAAACTTGAAATAAAGTAGTTGAGATGGGCATTTGAGTAGTGTGTGCATATAAAGTCTCTGGGGGTAGTGCTCAGAGAGGGTGTGTAAACAGGGAACCACATGGGAACTGATACCAAAAGCCAGGTGTCCCCTTACTCTCATTTTATGACAAGGTGTGGATAATATCCACTTCCTGAATGAAATCCAGTTCTTCACTATCTGCAGTCTGCCCTAGGATCAGCTGCCATTTTTTTTTAATGTATACCTTAAATGACTTCCACTCAGTGATGCCAAAAGCCTCCCCCACCCTGAACATCCAATAATATTGGCTTGTTTCTTTCTTACATTTTGTGAGAATTGAGAGATTTGTAATAAGAAAGTAGATGAACATTAAACCCCCAATTTCTGACAGTTGATGATTAATCTGTTAACACAGATTATCAGGCTGGAGGCGAGTGCTTTCCTGCATGTGAAGTAAGGAGATATGTTGATTTTCACCTAATTCATAGCCTGTGAAGTTGTATTATGAATGATCAATGAAAATCATCATCAGAACAATGTCAACTATGAAAACTACAGCACATAAAAAATTAAATCTTAATTGCTTAGCTCTTAATGAAATGCAAAAGGCACCATTTAATAATGTTAGAGTAGTAGCTCAAATTGACAAGGCCACACAGCAATACAGTTGTGGTGACCATAAACTACTTTTAATGCGTTGATGCCATAGGGCAATCGTGCTTGAAAGATATGTACCTCAGCTTTACAACTCTCTACCAAGAACAGTAGGCACCTCTTCAAATCCTGCTTGCTACATTTTCATAGGAAAGTCTTCAACAGGGGTGACAGTTCAGTTTACAACATTAGATCTAATGTGAAAAATATGCCATATGGGACACATACATGTGTGTGTATGTGTTTATGTATATATGTGTGCGTGTTTACTAATACTTCATCTTAGAATTAAATTTGAGGTTAAACATTTACAAACATCACAGTTATAACTTGAAGGTATAGTGTACATCCATATACATGCACACACACACAAGCACAGTGTTTTATGTGTGCACATGGACAAATACATATTTCCTCTGTAGATTAGTGCTTTAAGGCTAACTGTTGAAAAACAAGTTAATCAAGTGAAATCAAGAAGAAACACATCTTGTTGAAGTCAATACAAACATTAATAGCAACTGAAGGAAATTCTGGAGAAAACTCACGTGACACATTTTGTGTTGATCATCCATCCCTCAAGCCATTCAATCGCATATTAAGAGCTGCTGGTGAAGGACAGCTGGAGACAGTGAGCTCAGTCCCTCCATCCCACTAAGCACATGGTGGTTCTCAGGGTATGCTGTAGCTCAGCAGGCTGTTCTTAAATCACTGTAAGACTTGGGATGGGGCGTTAACTTTCATTCTCTACAGCACTGATTGCAGCAGCATCTGAAAGCAGCAGCACATTCTTGCCTTCATTTCACTACTTCCGCTTTAAATCCAGGAGATACACCCTACTAAAATACATACTTACTGATATCCTTATTAATTTTTGAATGTTTTATGTAGAGAGTATCAGACAATTTGGAAAAACACTGAGAAAACAGCCAGCGACCCTAATCCTCTGACCTATTTGATTCAAAGAATAAATTAAGTGTGGGAATCTAACAACTGCAGAGGAACCCCTGGTAGTGAAACCACAGCCCTTTCCCTAGAATCTTTTCCTCCCTAAAGCACCTTGTGCCTTAGAATTACCAGAGCCCTCTCTTACTTTGTGTATCTTAAATAAACTTTATTATTTGCTTAGTAGCCCTTCTGCAAGTCCCAGGCAATTACTCTTTCACCTTTTAGAATTTCTTGTGCACTTTTCTTTACTAAAAATAAAAAAAATTCTTCTGTTAAGCTTAAAAATCTTTCTACACATACATATTTATATTTCATTTTTGTTTTATATTTATCCAAACAAAGGTTTCATTTCAGTACCCCTATTTCGAAAACTTGACTTGCTAATTCAGTCAACATCTAAGAGCGCTTGGGATTTCATGGTCATGCACTAGGACAGCTCTCTCTGTTTTGTATTTTTAAAGGAAGATGCTAAAATCCTATTTAAGTATCCTTAAACTGAAGACTTATAGAGAAAATTTTCCATGTAAAAATGTTTTTCATGTAAAATCCCACATATTTGAATGTTTCCACAAAAAGGAACAGAAAGCTCCTCATAGTCAACACTGTTACCTTTAAGCACACTGGCATAATAAACTCAACATTCACACCTTCCTTCCTGACCACAGCAAGGTTGAGGGTCATCTTGGGAAACCACTGTGGGTTTGGCTGAGCTCGCTCTGACGTCCCTTGTCCTCAGTTGTGTCCTTGTACTTTGTCTATCCTGTCCCTGTGAAGACTCATTTTGTCATGTGTTCAACATGTTTTGTTTTGGCTTTCTAGGACTTCACTTTAGCCATGAATAAGGCTTTCCATTTTCATGGCACAGAGTAGGCCTTTACTGGCATCTACAGCTAGATTAGATTCCTAGGACCTACCCTATAAAACTAGACATGATAGTACAGATGACCTCACACAGCTAAAGGGGAATTGCTAGTCTTTCTTTCTCCTTCCTTCTTTCTCTCTTTCTGTCCTTCCTGATTTCTTATTCACTTTCATATAGATGTATAGCCAACAAATAAACCGATACATACATATATCCATATACCTATATTTTAGCCTATATTCTGTACCCTACAACTGTCATGAAGAAACATGAGATAAAAGCCACCATTCTTAGCATTAAGGAAACAAAAGAGTTAAAAGTTACTCTAAGAAGCAGCAATATCTCAAGGACATCCAATTTAGAACTCCTAATCTTTCATTTCCTGACTAACATCAACATTTAAGGTAAAGAAAGCTTCTTACATACTTTCCTACTGGGAACAATATGAGTAATTGATATTTAATGGCTGCTTTTACCCAAGGAACACGAAAAGAGATTCTAAGCTAAATCAATAATTTGGAACATTGAGATTTTTAAGAGTGATTGAAGAAGTACAAAAACAGAATTAAAACTGCTTAAAATATCTATTCTGGTATCTAAGGATCAGTTTATTAAAACTAGTCTGCTGTAAAAATTCCTACAGCTGGTAGCCTTTAAGTTACCTGGCTTTGTGGGAGCCTAGCCAGTTTGGATGTTCACCTTCCTAGACCAGGATGAAGGGGGGAGGACTTTGGACTTTCCACAGGGCAGGGAACCCTGACTGCTCTTCAGACTGGAGAGGGAGGGGGAGAGGAGTGGGGGAAGGGGGAGAGAAGTGGGGGGAGGGGGAGAGGAGTGGGAGGAGGAGGAGGGAAATGGGAGGCTGGGAGGAGGCGGAAATTTTTTTTTCAATAAAAAAATATTAAAATAAAAGTCACCCGCCCACTTGGGTGTGGCCTCTTATACTACTGATGCCCATGTAAAGCCTGCATCCGGCCCCATTTCCAGCTGTGGAATTTGGTTGCTGTTCTCCGTTCCAGCAGAGGATTCTGACTTGTGAGTCTACCCCTAAATAAATAACCTTCTATTATTCTCAACTCTGAGCTAGTGTGGGATTTCTTTTAAGTGTCCTTCATCACTAGTCTTCCTAATAGCCCACAGAGACATATGTATTGACATTTTATTACAGAGAACATTGTTGATAGTGGGTAAAACATTTGAGCTGTTTGTGTCTGTTAATGTGTCATATGAAAATTTATACCCCTTGCTAGGACTCAGATATCACTGTAAAAAACAGTAGCTTCAGATGCTTGCCTAGTCTAAACCATTGATGACTTGCTCACCAGCTTCCCACTATGGTATGGAGATTCTACCCAGTAGCCCAGTGGTGCAAGTTCAGAAACTGGAGAATTTGACAAACAGAGTTGATTTTCACAGACCAAGGAGAGACAAGCTTTCCAACTATATTCCTTAAAAATACAGACTTTTATTTATTAAGTTCAATAACTATGTTAACCAACTTTAAGTTTCTCTGTCTACCACTTTCTCCTCTCTCAGTTATCTCTCTCTCTCTTTCTCACTTTCTCTCTCTCTCCCTGTGTAAGATAGATAGATAGATAGATAGATAGATAGATAGATAGATAGATAGATAGATAGATAGATAGATAACACAGTGTTATATACTGGTATTTGCTTTTCCTACCATATGGGTCTAAATAAACAATATTAAACACCTAAATGAACAGTGAGTGTGACTTACTGTGTAACACCTTCATGGCTTTTCAGAAATTAGTAGTCTCATTATGCTTTTAAGCATTTATCATAGTGATACTATTATATTGTCTTTGCTATTTTTATGTGCCTGCCTTCCGATGCTTGATTTTAAGTATGATAAAGATAACATCTTAAAGGGTCTTGATCCTGATATCTGACACCTGTGTCTATGTTTAGTAAATAAACATATCAATTTAATAATGAATGGGATAATATACAGCAGGGTTTTTCTGTGTAGTCCTGGCTGTCCTAGAACTCATTCTGTAGACCAGACTGGCCTCAAACTCACAGAGATCCACCTGTCTCTGCCTTCCAAGTGCTGGGATTAAAGGAATGGGCCATTACTACCCAGTTTTTGAATGGACATTCTTTGTAATTAATCGGTGCTTTGCGAGAAGAGACCAGAGTCTAAAATGAACAGAGCCCTTTTAGGTGTAAAAAAAAAAAATCCGTTTTTGTTCTTCTGCATGAAAGAATAGAAATTCTTGCCTATATTTTTCTGCAAGCACTGGCATGCTGAGGAGGTAAAGTAGGCATGATAGAGAAGGCCTGGCATTTCACTCAGACCATGAGTGAGGCACACTGACTTCAGCCACAGATGCTTATTCTTTCTCATTTACTTTTCACAGTTGGCAAATTGTCTCTATATAATTAATTTCAATTAACTTCCTTGAGCCAATCAACAGACCATAAACCAACTTGCAGCTATGAACAAAGATTTGTGATAAGAATTTGTTCCCCATTAATTGATAGTTCATTAGATGTCTGGGCCAAGAGAGTTATAGTAGTGATTTTTTTTTTAGTTTCTCATTTATGGCTACATTAATGTATTTAAAATAAAACCTTCAATCAGTGTGCTCAGAATATTAAATGTTTTAAATCAACTCTACCAGAATTCTTAAAATGGCTCTAACAATATAATAAATGCATCCAGGAAGATTCTGAAATTTAAATAACGATTGAATAAACCCAGGCCTCCAGAGGCAAAGACTTTGTTCTTTTGTGTCCCTTGACCAAAATGAGAAAGACTAGATCCATAGTTGTGCGTTTATCTAGTTGCATTCCACTAAAACAATAATCTCAAAAAATATGATTATTTTGATATTGATCTATTTCTGGTAGATGCCGATTGGAAGAAAATGAAATCACAATAGAATAGAAAAAAATGAGTTCTTTCCAAGCTGAGGAAGGAGCTTAACACAGTGTGAAGAGCTGATAAAATAAGAGAGGAAAATGGAAGTGTACTAATGATGCAATTCTACTGATTGGTTAAAATCAAATGTTCTGTGAAGGCAGTATGTGAGGCTTGAACATACTTAGATACTTAGGAAAGACAGACCTTATGGGGCTCATATAAAGACAAAGAAGCACAGATAACAAGACGCTGAGATTTCAGAGGTAGACAGGATACAAGAGAGACAAGAAACCTACAAAAGGTATCTGTGGAGGACCCTGGTTTCCCTGGAACTAAGAGATGGCGTTCCCATTGGACCACGAGGGTTGCACCCACCCACTGTGACAATGGGGCTGATCTATTGGGAGCTCACCAAGGCCAGCTGGACTGTGACTGAAAAAGTATGGGATAAAACCAGACTCTCTGAACATGGCGAACAATGAGGGCTGATGAGAAGCCAAGGACAATGGCAACGGGTTTTGACCCTACTTCATGTTCTGGCTTTGTGGGAGCCTAGCCAGTTTGGTTGTTCACCTTCCTGGACATGGACGGAGGGGGGCGGACCTTGGATTTTCCACAGGACAGGGATCCCTGACTGCTCTATGGACTGGAGAGGGAGGGGGGAGGAGTTTAGGGGAGGGGGAGAAGGGTGGGAGGATGGGGAGGGAAATGGGAGGCTGGGAGGAGGAGGATACTTTTTTTTTTCCTTTTCTCAATAAAAGAAAAAAAGAAGACTGGGTGATTACACCTCTGTAGGTGAGAGATTTAAACACTAGAGTAAGTGTTAGGCTTCCATGTTACTACAGGGAAGAAAGGGAGAAAACAATACAGTCATATGAAGGCTTTTGATTTTCACTTTGTGGTGCTTTGAATGAAAATGGCCCCCATAGACTCATAGGAAGTGGCATTGTTAGGGGATGTGGCCTTGTTGGGATTAGTGTGTTCTTGTTTGAGGAAGTGTGTCACTGGGGGTGCAGGTGCTTGTTGAGGTTCAAATACTCAAACCAGGCCCAGTTTCACTCTCTTATTGCTGCATCCTTATCTAGAAGTAGAACTCTCAGATCCCTCTCCAGCGCTATGCCTGCCCACATGCCACCATGCTTCTCCCCATGACGATAACAGACTACACCTCTGAATGTAAGCCACCCCAATTAAATATTTTCCTTTATGAGAGTTGCCATGATCATGGTGTCTCTTCATAGAAACGGCAATAGAAACTCTGCTAAGACACACCTGCACAGCTTGCCTCAGGCAGGAAATATAAGTGCAGCATCAATAGAGGAGAAATCGAGACCCCTATGGGTCTCTCGGCACTTATTTGTAGAAATGGTGAAAATGGTTTATGGGAAACTGTTCTGAGGTATTTTAAAAGTTGTTAAATGTCTGACGTTTTTGTTCTAACACTAGGATATTTATGCAAAAGATGGTAAGGAAGTACAGGTTAAACCAGGCTGGAAGCTCCAGGAATAGTGTCTTCTATGTGGCAGAACAGAAATGCAAGCTGAAAGGAGTTCTACTACCGTATAACCATACCTTAGCACTCACAATCCCTATCCCATGACCTCACCATTTAGTACTTACAATCCTCTTAATTGATGAGGCTGGGAGGTAAATGGTGACAATTTTACACTACCAAACGATAGTTCAGCCAGGCAAAGACACACCTCATTTTACCTTTACACATCAATGGCTAAAATTTTTCTTGGGACTCCATCTCATAGGTCAGAGTGACATAGTCAGCAATCTCTGTGACAAGAAGTTACAGATCAAATACTCCTGAATACAATAACTGTTGCCCTGTTATATTGCAAAGTTAAAATGCTGCAAATGTTAAGTGGACATAGAAATATTTTAGTCTTTCATTTTGTAAGCAGGAAAATGAGACAGAGAAAGAAGAGCATATCCTGCAGAGCTAAGCATTTGGAAGAGGCATAGGCCAGAACATCATGACTGCTGCTTCTGGGCTTTCCTTTCTTTCTCTTTTTATTAGCTGGATTATCTTGATTAATATGTTTAGTTTAGGAGTCTAGTTTTTTGGATTATGTCATAATGGTCAGAATTCTCTTATATTATATCCCAACCACTGTTTCCCCTCTCTTCCTCCCAGATCTCAACCCCCACACCTTCCCTCTATCCCAGATCCACACCTTCTCTTTTCCCTTCAGAAAAGGGCAGGATTCACAGGGATATTAAACTAACATGTCATATCAAGTTATAATAAGACCAGGCACATACCCCCATACTAAGGTGACTGAGGCAATCGAGTAGGAAGAAAAAAGTCCCAAGAGCAGGCAAAAAATTCACAGACAAACTCTTATCCTACTTTAGTCGTCCTATAAGGACATCAAGCTACAAAGTTGTCACATATATGCAGAGGACCCAGGTCAGATCCATACAGTCTTCTGACTGTCAGTTCAATTTCTATGAGCCCCTGGTAATTTGATCCTGTGGGCAATTCTCTTAGTGTCCTTGACTCCTCTGTATCCTATAATCCTTCGTTGACCTCTTCTGCAGTATTTGTTAAGGTCGGTCTAATGTTTGGTCATAGATCTCTGCATCTGCTCCTGTCAGTTGCTAGATGAAACTTCTTTTATGATGATGAGAGGGAACCCACGCTTAACATTTTCTAAAGGACCGGGAACCGTAATCTGTATACGTCAGAGACATAGGATAGAATCAGACATGACTGGAAATAAAAAAAAGTCAATGAAATGAGTTCTAATGATACTGTATGATATTCATGGACTAGAGGCCTACCCTATACTGCTTTTAACTTCCAGGCTTAGCTCATATTCAGTTCCGTATTCAGTGTGCCAGCCCAATCTGGTGAATCCACTTGACCTCATTGTACCTAGTCCATATCCAGCCTTCAGATATGCATATTTGTACTCCCCGAGTCGTTGGAAATCTCACCTGCCTACACCATCCCATCCCAAACTCTCAGGCCTAACCAGGTGGCACAGCCTGTATGCTGCCCCAAATCTGATGAGTGCTGAAGACCACAGCTTACCTACACCATTGTCACACTCCAAAGCATAGCTTAGGTGACACAGCTTGCATACCAGTCCAAGGACATCCAGTCATTTGTCCCGTTTGCATGTTTTCATCTTTGCCACTGACTTGGAATCACCCTCATTCCTCCAATGTTATACTGACTACCTGAAGGACTGATCTACCAACTTCTCATGTCTGATATGTGTAATCAATCAAATTTTAAGAACAAAGACAAATTCAAATTTCTACTCAACATAGGTAGCCTAGAATCACATCAGACACACAACCAATGGCAGAGGTCTGCATACCCACAAACAGGATGAAAAGCCAAGAAAATAATTTCATGCCTCCTCTCAAATTCACCAGTCTGAAAAATTGTTTTCCAATAAGAATTATCCAGATGAACTATAGGGTACAAAACTCAAAATAACAACCATAAAGTCATCAAAGACTTCAAGGAATTCAAATAAGACATACACAAGCAGTTCAATGAACTTAAAGAGAATAACAGCAATTGCCTGGTTGACCTATGGGCAAGTCTGTTGGTGCATTTTCTTGATTGATGATTGATGACTGATGTGGAAGTACCCAGCTCACTGTGGTTGTAAAGTTTTTATGGTCTGATAAGCTTCTTTGCCAAGGCAATAATTCAAATCAGAACAAATCAAACCAAATTAGAAAAAGCCCAGGTTTAATGGATGCCAAAGCTCCCTGGTGGGCCTCTGGGAAAACATAGTGAAGGGAAAGGAGAACCAGGAAAACCCTGTGTTTGTTCTCTGGGTGTGAGGGGTGGTTTAAATAGCCTGTGGGAGTGGTCTTGACCCTCTCTTGGGAGGAGTCACCTTTTGGTGGGGTTTCTCAAAGGTGGAATCTGGACTGAGGTAACTCCCAGGGGAGGGGGCTTAAAATGAAACTTCTCACCCAGACATCCCAATATGGAAGCCAGGGGTTGGTGTGAAGCCCCTCACCCAATCATTCCAGATTCTTTGGATACAGGAGTGACAGTGTCTGGGGTGACGCTTCAAACCAAACAGTGATCAGTACCACCCCTGAGACAGCAGCCCTGAGTACTATAAGAAAGACGGTCGAATGAGCTGTATTAAACAAGCCAGTAAACAGCACCCCTCCATATCCTCTGCATCAGTTCCTGCCTGGATGATGGACTACAAACCGTAAGATGAAATAATAAGTAAGTTTTACATTCCCACAGCCACATGGGTGGTGTTATTCAGTATTGCAGTATTTGGTTTCAGGTTTCTTTCAGTTTACATGCCACTTTTGATAATCATCCCAGATAGTAGATATTCTGAAAGTCTACTCCTTCTAACCTCTAGGGGTATCTCAATGATAAACGTAACAAAATTTAATTATCTAGAATTAAACTAAAGGTGTGCCATAAAACATGAGCTGTGTACATAAATTAATTGCCTGAGATGTACTATCTCCAAATTCCCTCACTTGTACTCCTCACGCAACCTGTGCCTTTTGTACAGCCCTGAGAGAGTCTTCTTCTAGGGGACATGGTGACTTTGAGGATTTATGCTCACCATCTTTATATACTAGGGGCATGCTTATACTAAATTTCTCAAGAATATGATGAAAGAGTATAGAGATAGTCTCCCTTATCTTCTGTCGTGGGATAATGTTTTGTAGACTGTAAAGATTTGACATTCATATTAGTTTAATAAAACACTGATTGGCCAGTAGCCAGGGCTTCCAGATGGAGCAACCAGACTAGGAGAATTCTGGGAAGAGGAAAAGCAGGGACACAGTTGTCACCCAGAAGCAGAGGAAGCAAGATGAGAATGCCATATTAAGAAAAAGTACCAAGGAGCTGGAGAGATGGCTCAGAGGTGAAGAGCACTGACTGCTCTTCCAGAGGACCCAGGTTCAACTCCCAGCACCCACACGGCAGCTCACAACTGTCTGTAACTCTAGATGCAGGGGACCTGACACCCATGGGAAAAATACTAATGTATATAAAATGAAAATAAATAAATTTTAAAAAAAGAAAAAGTACCAAGCCTCATGGCTAGACATAGATAAGAATGATGGGTTAATTTAAGTAGTTAGAGCTAGTTAATGATAAGCTGAACAATAGGCCAAACAGTTATAATTAATATAAGCCTCTGTGTGTATATTTGGGACTGAATAATTGCAGGACTGGCTAGGACAGAAACTTCCATCTATAACATTCTCTACTTTCTTTCAAAATCTGTATGAATAAGCTCCAATTCTCCTTATTCTTCTCCTTTCTCAGAAGTACTCAGAGCACAGTTCCAGTTGGCTGGAAGATTTGGTGATAATTCATAGATGATCGTCAAAGGTGACAAATATGGCAAAGTGAGACCATGGTAGACATTAAACCTTGGTAGTTCTGCTATTCATTCATTGTGAATGTGTATGGGAAGAATGAATAACCAGAAAGGCAGTAAAAGCACCAATCTATGATCCCAGAGCTGCATCATCTTCGCATTATTCACCTCTGCATTTTTTCAGCTAGCACAATCCCTAGCAATTGAAATTTCAAACATTTATATCAAGTGGTTGAAAATGAGAGAACCTATGAGTTAAAGTACAACTTGTGATAATATATAACCTGTGATATTTCTATTTTTATTTATCCTTCTGCATTTGCCTATCATTTACAATATCACCTATAAAATGATAAATATAAAAGATTCTTCATAAATCTTCTAAGTTTTTAACCAAAAGAAAAGATAAATGACTTACCCCAAATATATATTTCAAAGGGAGAGAAGTGAAAAAATGCAAGTTTTACTCATCTAATTATCTCTCTTTCTGGGGTAGTAATTCTTCACACAGGGCCATTGAGGTCCCTTTATAAATAATGAGTTTTCCTATGTTTTTCTTCTTCTGTGACCTTACCCCACCTTCTGTATAGCAAAGCACAACTATCACCACTTTCAAATGCAGCAATTCCCTTCATGGGTTTTAGGACACTCTGGTATGATATTGTATATAAAGTTTTATTGATGTAATATTGGTGCTGTCTATCAACTGTAAATTCCACAATAGCAATATATATTTTTTAATCTCTGGTCTCTTTCATTCTAAAGCTCATATGCGTGTTTGTCAAGCATTAGGTTCTCAGTAAATAATTTTTGCGAAATTAAAACAATAAACATGGGCAAGGAGTCGAGCTCAGTTGTGGAGCTCTTTCTTAGCACACGGGGGGTACTAGGTTAAATTCCCATCACCTTCCCCTCAAAAAGGAAAAAAGAAAAATGTATATACAAATAATTAATCCTTTGCCAAGAAACTATCTATACAAGAGTGAAATAGATTCTCTAAAGTATAAAAAAATAGAAACTCCCATTATAATAAGTCAATAAGCCGTCCTTTATTCTAGGATAAAGGATGGGGTGGCACAGAATTAATATGTGTAAGTTATAAAGAGGCCTCAGGAGCAGTCCACAAGAAACATCATGCATAAAATTTAGAGTGAAGCCTGCTCCAGCAAGGAAGAACTGTATAATGAGCAGCCTAGGCCAGGAGCCCTGACACTGCTCCTGGTAGACACTGGAAAGCTTGGGTACTGGCTGGTGATTTCCATGCTCCTGGTAGACACTGGAAAGCTTGGGTACTGGCTGGTGATTTCCATGTGTCTTGCTCTGATGTAGCAGTGGAAACCCTATGGTGAGTGAGCACTTAAGAGGGCATGAGTAAAAGGAATCATTTTTCTTCTTGTCTGAGTCTTGGCTTTGCCCCACTGTTGCTATGTACAATTGAACCATAGTATTGTAGGTTCCTCCCCTATGAATGGAGATGATAACACATGTCCCAGTTGTCTCATGGGGTTATCAGAAGGACCGAAGGAGCACAATAGGCTGGCATCCTAAGATATCAAAATATAGCCTGGAGAATATTATTGTCAATAATCTTCAACTGTAAACATTAAGAAGAGAAAATGGAAAGCACATGGGTGTAAATTTAGGACTCAACTTTTCCTATAATGTAGGCTTACCTGTAAACTAAGTTTATCAAAAGGCTGTTAGCTTTTTCTTCCTGTCTTCACTACTCATTAGCTCTTGGCATAGTGGGATATATGTAACACATACATTAGACAAGTCCTACAGGATATTTGATACCTAACCTAAAAACATTGGGTGGCATAGGGCAAATCAAAGGAGCATTTTAAATCACCAAACCTCCCCAATCAAGTCCTCTCAGGTTAAATCTCCAGCGGAGACTCTCTGCTATTCAGTGCAAACCTAAGGCCCACAATCTTCAGCACCTCTTCCTAAGCTGTGGATGAGCATATGAAAACACAGGTTTTCCTTAGTGAATCTGAAAAACATAGCAAATTACAGCAATATGGAGGAAATGATGGGTTTCGTCACTGTGTGCTTCAGCTTTGCAAAGGTCTGCAGCAAAGACGGAGAGAGAAAACAGAAGCCAGCACCCTGGGAATGACTTTCTGGAGTCTGCTGGGTCTAACCTATGCAACTTCCGGATGGTGATGGAATTCTGTGAAAAGGCTCATAAATGGTATTGTACATTTTTATTTCTTCTACTGTCTGAGTAAACTCATGAGCAGGCAGAAAAATTTTCTCGGATGCTCATTTTCTCATCATAAGACGAGATCCATGGTATTAACTAAGAAAATCCATCTGCACTGACTAACTGGTCACTTTCAAGTCTTCTCCTCCCGTATAAATGGAGACAGTGAAAACCATGCCTCTTTCACCTCACTGTTCTCTGTTCTTATCTTTGTTCTTCCACTGTCTACTATCATCCCCAAACATATGCATTGAAATAACAGTGATATCATACAGACTCAGCAGGTTGTGTTACATATTTAGGAGTGTGTGTATGTGTGTGTGTGTGTGTGTGTGTGTGTGTGTGTGTGTGTATGTGATAGTATTTTTTAAATGAGGCTATGAGTTTGGAAGAGATGTAGTCAGGATATGTGGGAGAAGTTGTAGGGAGGAAAGGAAAGGGATGAGCAATGTAATTACTATATATAATTAATTAGTATATTACAGAATTAATATTATATTGTAATCTTAATTTTTTATAAATTATAATAAAATTACCTATTACAAATAAGTCCTTAATTGAAATAAGGTGCTGTCCTAGTTAGATTCTTCATTACCATAATTAACACCATGGCAAAAAGAGACTCAAGAAAGAGAGGTTTATGACACAGTATATCTTCGAGTACCTCACCAAAAGAAGTATGGGAAAGAGCTCAAAGAAGAAACCTAGAGGCATCATGTGAAGCAGAGACCATGTTGGAGCACTATTGGCTGGATTTCTTACAGGCTCTTGTTCAGTTACCCTTCTTATACCTCTCAGGACCACTTGTCCTGCCTGGGATGGCATCACTCAATGTTAGCTGGACCCTCCCCCATCAATCAACATTCAAGAAACTGCCACACAGATAAACTTATAGGACAACCAATGAAGGCTTTCCCCAATTGAGTTTCCTTCCTCCTGGGTGACTCTAATTTGTGTCCAATTGACAAACTAACAAACATAAGCATATTTCTTATATAAATGTCACCTCACCTGAACAAAGGTTATACAAGGATTTCTCCAATGAAAGACCAGGGTTAGAATGCATATACTATCACTTAACTGGATGAGAAAAGAGGTAGAATGAGTATTATCATCCATGAAGCTCCATGGAGTGTGTGTGTGTGTGTGTGTGTGTGTGTGTGTGTGTGCTGAGTATGCTTCTCCGTAAGTTATAAGACACAATTCATCCTGTATACAGAACTACAGTGTATTCTGTAGAAATAAAGAAGCCTGAGTCACGGATATAAATGCATTTGTTACTGAGGGAGGCCACAGCAGAGTGGTTCTTGTGGAACTTCATCTTAGTATCTCATGTTATGCACACACACAGCTTGAACAGATATAGGGATAATTCGGATGATAAGAGTTGATTGTAACGGGCACATTGAGAATAATATAGAAAACCAGCATCTGAGGTTTTCCTAAACCACATGCAAATTCATCCTTTTTTTCTCCTAAGTATTCCCCCAGCCCTCTCTTAAGGCTGCTGCTGAGAAATAGGAAGATACATGAATAGACATAATTATAGAGTATTCTATTTCATCCTCAAGCAGAGAAAAATGGCTTCCTATAACCAACCTTGGTAGTGTATAAAATCCAAAAGCATCCAAATATCTAAGGACATTTACTTTACTTCTGACCATAAGACATACTCGCATACACCAAAATAAGTCAGAAATTAGTTCATCAGTATTTTCATATTTTTAACCCCCTTTCTCTTTTTTCTCATCTTCCCTCTCCTACTATTTCACACTAGACAAATATACAATACTGTGGGGATCTCTGCAAACACCAGGGCCAACAGAACAATGGTCTGCATGAAACAAAAAGGAAATATGGTTCCACAGAGCTCAGTAGCCAGTGTTGTTTTAAACCTTGAGAGTCTGACACCAGGTAGGTTTTTTTTAGTCATATTTATGTGCAATTTAGGAAAAAAAATGTTTCCAGGTATAACAAAATGCCCTGTGCACAATGAGGCACAATTAAATCAAAACCCTCTTTAAAGTACATGTAACTTTTTCCATGAATATTCATTTCATAGATAGGCTAAATATGTTATCTTAAGGGCCTAGTGGAGCATCTGGTGTGGTCTCAATCATACTGATAGCTCAGAGATCACCGTGTCTAGTAGCCATTTCCAGTTCTGTATGCGACAGGTGGGGAAGCCCCTGACTGTACAGATAATGCAGTGGTCATCTAGACTATTATCCTTCTCTGGTCCTGTTTGTGGGAACTTGGGGGAGACAGGTATGGTGTGGTCCTACAGACAGCATAGAGATCACCTAGGCTATTAACTACCTCAATCCCCAACCTTTTGAATGGAAAAAAGGTTATACATCCCTTCATTTGAATAATTCTGCACATTTAACATTCTTGGTTTCATTAGCACTTACCTGTAAGTGCAAGAACTTTTGTGCTCCTAACACAATAGGAATGTGAGAACAGACAGACCTAGACATGCTTTTAAAGTAAACACTGCCATAGCTGTCTGGCCATGGAACCAAAAGAAAGTTCCAGAGTAAAACAAAGATGATAGAGAAGATCTTCATACATGAGCTTCTAGATTTGCCTTCACTGTGTACTTGCGCAATTCACAAAGCGTGTGAAGTGAATCAAAAGATAGATCCATGCTGGCCACAGGACCAAATAAAGAGGACACTGAAACCATACAGCACAGAAAGCACCTGTCTGTTCAGAGCTTGTGACCTGAACTGTAAAAAACCTGTTATAGAGAAAACTGTTGTGTATCGAAGTCTCATAACACCACATTCAAATATCAAAATGTAATAAATGTTTGACTAAGAATTTCTCCAATTTGGTAGAACATAACGGTCAAATAGCTAAAATCAAGAATATTCATGCCTTCAGACTGTAATCAAACTTCTCGGGGTTTAGATGGAGGCATAGGAAAGCAGAGCCAGATCTGTTGAGAGCTGACATTAACCTTAAAAGAAAAACGGTGATGTGACCGATGATTTCAATTCTGAAATCATGCAGCCATCTTTAAATTGCAGAGATTTACAGCTTGAACCCATGTGTGTACTGAAACCCAGAGCCATTATGGTGAAGTATAATTTCACTGAACATTACTTTCAAAAGAAAATAAATGTATGAATAAAGACAATGAAATTATCAAGGTTGGGTAGAGTGCTTTGCTTTATTCTTCAAAAGTTGCCTATTCTAGCTCATTTTTTTTTAACTTCAAAATCTTCTGAAAGAAGATCCGAAGTTGTGATCCATCCATCTTTTGGTTGCCATGTGGCGACACCATATAAGTTCTAAAACACAAGCAAATATACATGGACCAGGCGTCTGAAAATGAATTTATAGTGATTTAATCAAAGTCAATTTTCATGAGAGTCATTTTCCTCATTTTCAATATCACATAGCTCCATGAATTAGATAGATAGATTATAGATAAATGGGAAGAAATGAATGCTTATTTCCAATTACCAGTTTCTTAAAAGTACATTCAATATTAAATTGATTCTTTTGCTATTTGTTATAATATTATTTTCTGATTCGTCCCTTTAATTATCATTTCTTTCTGATTTTCCAGACACAAAATTATTCAGTCTCTTTTTTCCATATGAACATACAGAAGTTTTGCACAGACACCATCTCCCACATTCTCTCAAGATCGACTAAACATTGAAGATAGTCAGAGTTTGCCTTATTTTACACTATAAAAAGAATTATCAAAAAAGACACATATGTATTATTATGGTAATTCTCTCTTTCCATTTTTTAAAACATTCTATATTGGAAACTGCCTTGACTCATTTGTATTTTTCTATACATGGAGCATAAGTTAAAATACGAATTTCCCATGATATATATTGCTTCTCTTAATAATAATTTCTCCCATTTTCTATTTTTTGTTGATTTTTAAAATTTTTTGACAGTTCCACATGGTGAACTGTGATCATGTGCATCCCATTGCCACCTCTTATTCACCCTGTGACTCTTTTCCTCTAGCCAAATATCTATGTCCCTCCTGCTTTCCTGGTGTGTGTGCATGTGTGTGTTTTATGTAGATGGTCTCATATTCTGTGTGTTCATTCTTGGAAGGTAACATCATATGCAGAAGGTGTTGTTTTATAGTTTCTTTCCTCACCCTCTAGTTTTTACAGTAAGTAGGCCTTTCTTTTGCAATGTTCCCTGTGTCTTTAAGTAGTTAATATGGAGGCCTCATTTAAGTGTGGGCATTCAAGGTCACTTACTCTCAACCAACACTTTGGACATTTATGAGTCTTTGCTTTAACCATTGCCTTCTACAAGAAGAGGCTTTTCTGACCAAGGCTGAGAGGAGCAATAGTATAGACATTATATGTCTCTGTATAGACATTAGAGGTCTACATATAGACATTAGAAGGCAGTCTACTGCCATGGCTGTTTAACAAAATAACAAGAATAGATTTCTTCCTAAGGCCTGTTACAACCTCAGTCATAAGTCTGGTCATTGTTGTCATTTGAAATAGGGTCTCACTATGTAGCCCTCGCTAGCCTGGAATTTACTATATGGAGAGGAGGCTGACCTAGAAACCACAGAAGTCTCTGCCTCTACAGTGCCAAGATTAAGGGTTTACGCCACCACGTTCAGCTAGCCTTAGTCTTTTGGCCATTGCCGGGCACCGCGCCCCCGTGTCTGTGCTCTGTGCGCTGGCACCCAGTTACTGAGCTTCGGGCAAGGGGCTGGAGGTTAAAATACACACACACACACACACACACAGAGAGAGAGAGAGAGAGAGAGAGAGAGAGAGAGAGAGAGAGAGAGAGAGAGAGAGAGAGAGAGAGAGAGAGAGAGAAACAGAAAGACAGAGAGACAGACAGAGAGACAGAGAGACAGAGACACGGGTCATTCTTGAATTCCCCAAGAATGCCCCTTTATTGTGTTCAGGGGCAGATTATATAGAGATAGCCACGCCCCAGCCAAACCCACCAGAAACCACTGTCCTGCCATCAGGAACTGCTGAAGGTTTCGTGCTCAGAGCAGCTGTAGGCACTCAGATCAGGGGATTACAAGAAATTCAGGATCTGGGGTCTCACTGCTCCCAACAGGCCATTTTCTTTTTCTCATTTGACGAAGTCACATCCCAGTTCTTCAGATCTACTCAGTTTTCCCTAGTAGATCTGTAGGCCTATGGAGCCTTAGGCGTTCAGAGTCTCTTAACATACTCTTAATCCAAAGGTTGTTTTATGGTTTTTTTTTTTTTTTTTTTTTTTTTGCCTCTACCTCCAGTTAGATCCACCAGCTAGATTAAGTGTTTCCAAGTGTTCCCTTTTTGTGAGGCCCTCTGTCTTCCACTAATTTTTCATTTGGTATTCTAACACAAAATATCTTAACTATACATTCATTACATAAGTCCTAACACTTTAGCAACAGTAGCAACTCAAGCTGTAACCAATGTCACACTGAAAGCCTTAGTGACTAAGATATTTCATGACATTGTTGTGATTTTCCATGGCATCTTGGCACAGTCTGAGAACTGTAGTCCAGCTCCTTCCTTCCTCTAAAACTCCGTTATTTGGATGGCATAAATAAATACCGTTGCAGTTTCTGTAACAGTATATTTCAGGTTTGATTAATTTCTCAAGACCCTGATACTTTAAAAAGGCTTTTTGTGGCTCTGACGCTTGCTTGATGTTTTCTCAGCTGTATATTCGGGGAAATCTGCTAGACAGAGTGCATTGCAGAGCTTCATCTGTGTTATTTCCATATACCTAGAAGGCAAACAGTGAGGAGACAATGAATTAAAGGACCCTGGAAGGACCTAGATCAAGTTAATCAATGACAAACATAATTAGGTCTGTCATTTTTTTAATGACTGAAATATATGATTGATTTTCAAAAGAATGAAATCCAATTATCTGAGTCTACAATCGAAAAAAGCTGGAAATGATTATATTTTACCAAATAGAAGTAAAAATTGGAAGAAGTTTTACTGCCTTATTATAACATTGTCATCCATCTTTAATACTAATGAAATATTACTTCTACTTTTAATGATATTGTTGATAATGTCATAGCTTGAGCTCAATAGGTAAGCAAGTTTATCATTCCTTGAAAACCACCCTTTAATATATTGTTTAATCTATGAGACAATAATACTGAGGCTGGGATAATGTATCAATCCATAATGAGAGTTGCTTTAATTTAGCCGTTTTTATAAAGTAAAGGATAGTTCAATGTTCATCTTCTAAGAAGGCTATTTTGATAATGGCATGATCGCCTTTTCTCTATAACAAAGTCTGTTCCTCAGGCAAACACACCTTGCTCTAATCCCAGTATGGAAATTCTTTTTCTCAGTGCTAATAGAGTTCTGTGCTTTGAGTCCTTTGAAAGGTTCATAAACACAGAGTCTGCCCTGTTCTTATATCACTGGATGGGGAGTGAGGCTTCCTGGTACAGTGCCTGTCTATGATCAAGAAAATTCTATGTTGAATCTCTAGCACCGCACACGAGCAAGTTTACATAGCTATAATTACAGGAAGAAGGTATGTCCCTCAAAACTGTCCAGGTTGGTTGGAAAGGGAGGATAAAAGCACAGATGATGAGAACTTTCATCTTCCAGTGCTTATCTGCTCCTGTTTGCTTATTTTTAATTTAGGTTTTCATACCTTTGCATGGTAAAAGCTATGCTGTAAACTAAACCAGTCTGTCATAATCTGCATATTAGCAGCTCAGAAATTGATATGAAGCTTTTTGTTTTTAAGGAAATGGTTCTTAGTGAACATTGTTTATGGTTAGTGTTGCTGAATAGTCATTGTACACATTAAAGAGTTTTATAATGACCTTTCTATCTAAGGTCTTCATAATCTTTGACCGCATTCACCCAAGCCCTCCCTCTTCTTCCCTCATTTGTCCTTTTTCCTCTCCTAGTCAGTTATCCTTCTTTCATGTCACACACACACTCACACTCACGCACACATACACGCATACACGCACATAAGAATTTATGTATATATAAATAAATCCAGAATCAACAAATAAGAAAAAGCAATATCTGTCTTTAATTATCTGTCTTATTTCCTTTAATATGATGTGATGATCTCCAGTTACATCTTTTTTCCTGCAGATGATAGAATTTGTTTCTTTAGGGCTAAGTGAAATTCCATTCAGTGTATATGCCATGTCTTCATTATCTTTTCATCTGTTGATGGATGCATAGACTGACTACATGCCTTCACATCATGAATAGTGTAGCAAACATTGGCAAGCATGCCTCTACGCAATATGTTTGAAACTATACCCAGAGGTGGTAGAGTTGGCTCATATGGTTCTAGTTTCACATGTTAAGGAACTACTATACTAATTTCTACGACAGCCAAAATAATTTACATTCTAACAAGCAGTGGCATTGTGTAAGTTTACCGTTTTCCTGGCACCTTCCCCAACATTTATTATTATTTGTTTTCTTGATGAAAATCATTCTGATTAGGTTAGATGGAGTCTCAATTAACTTTGATTTGTATTTTTCTGATGTCTAAAGATACTGAATATTTTAACATTGATTGGCAATAGACACCTAACCTTTGAGAACTGTCTGTTTAGTTCACTGGAGCCTAATTATTGATTTGATTGTTTGGGATTTTGATATATAGTTCTTTACATATTCTAGATATCAATCCTCTTTGCTTTGATATCATCATAGCTGTATGGCTATTTAAAAATAAAGTCAAAACACAGTGAAATGGTGTCCAAAACTGAGGAATAACCATATATATATTTAACACTAGCACACATATATGTATGTATACTAAGACATAGATATATTTAACACAAGCACATATATATGTATGTATACTAAGACATAGATATATTTAACACAAGCACATATATATGTATGTATACTAAGACATAGATATATTTAACACAAGCACATATATATGTATGTATACTAAGACATAGTTGCATGTCCCCAACCACCCCCAGTCCCCAATTCTATATCATTGAGTATAGGCCTCAAATATGTACTACACATGGAAAAATTGATTTGAAAGAGAGAAAAATGGTGGTGACCAGTCTTTCTGTGAGATAAAATCACAGGAGCAGGATGCATACATAGTAGTATGGGTGTTATCTTATAGTCTAGAAAATCAGGATCAGAAGAGTTTTGAACCAGATATCACTTGTCTTTCTCTTGGGGCTTGGCACTATGGCACATGCCAACCACCTCTCTTCAGCTAAACATGTACGCTACCAGCATATGTGAGTGTCTTTAGTGGCAATTTTATGTCTATGAATCAATCCTGTTATTGCTTCTAAAAAGGAAATCTGTATGTCCCTGTACTTTATGACATTGGGAAGCTCTGTTGTTGACTGACAAACAGATAATCAGTTCACTGTTGAAAGAATTATCCCAGGCAGATATGGAGTGGTAAATAGTCATCAAGAAGCAGAGCAAAGGCATTAAGAGATCAATATGTAAGAAATAGAAAGCTTTCCAATCTGTATGTTTCTAGAAGCTCTATAGCAATGGTTCTCAAACTTCCTAATATTTCAACCCTTTAATACAGTTCCTTATGTTGTGGTAATCTAACCACAAAATTATTTTTATTATTTCATAACTGTAGTGAATAATATTGATATCTGATATGCAGGATATCTGATATGTTAATCCTGTGAAAATGTTTGACCCCCAAAGGGGTGGCAACCCACAGGTTGAGATCCTCTGCTCTAGATAAAGTGAAAAGGGAAAGTCTGAGCTCAATGAAAAAATTAAATGACTCCCTCCAAATGCACATACATAGTCTAAAGATGTCTAAGTGTGCCCCACCCAAAGACAGTCTTCTCATTAGCAGCCGTAGAGATCCAGTTGTGGAAAATCCAATCCAATCCATAAATTGGCTAACTTACAGCAAAAATTCATGTTCCATCCTTGGAGAGTGCTCAAGATTAAATAAGGGTGCTGATCTGTAAGAAGTGGGAGACTGTAACTTGGAATAAACATGCATGATAGGACCCTAATAAGGCTGAGGAATGTGAATCCTAAGATTCTGGTGGGTTTGTCTCACCCGAATAAGTGGTCTCTCCATTGTTATCAAATACATGTCCACTCCATGCAGTATTGGCCTCTCCACACTTGTGTGAGGAAATTAAAACTACAATGTCTGCCAAACAGTGACCTTTCCTGATGGAGATGGCAGACAAGGAAACACTGAATCCCTAAGGACCCACCAGTGCCTCTAGATCTATCAGCAAACTCAAGGATCAGCAGGCTCTTCCAGGTGAGAAAGAAAACATAGTCCTGGAGGAGCTGAACTGCACCACTAAAGAGCTTAACGTTTTTGCTAATTAATTCAAGCCAAAGTCTGAGGAATATGAATGGAAATAAATTTTAGGGATGAGGGATAATGATGGAAGAAATATATAATATGAAGTTGAGGGTGGAAGAAAGGAAAGGGGTAAATGATGTAATTATATTATTATATTAAAAATAAAACAAATAACTTTTTTTTTTGGTTTTTCGAGACGGGGTTTCTCTGTGGCTTTGGAGCCTGTCCTGGAACTAGCTCTGTAGACCAGGCTGGTCTCGAACTCACAGAGATCCGCCTGCCTCTGCCTCCCGAGTGCTGGGATTAAAGGCGTGCGCCACCATCGCCCGGCTAACAAATAACTTTTAAAAACTTTACTAGGCTGCATTTATCAATATAGGCACTCTATGCTGAGACTCTAAGTTTAATACGGCTGCTCACATAGTTAACAAAAAAAGGTGTCAGTGTTTGTTTGATTGATTGGCTGAAGCATCTGTTAGAAGATGGCCTCCTGAAAAGGAGCTGGAGATGCCTGATAGCCCTGGGCTTAGTGCTGATAAAGGGATTTTAAAGCTGAAGGAAATTTCAACACCAGAGCTGTGGAAAACCTTGTTGACATCAATGAGGGGACCCAGAGGACATGCCCTTCAGGGATGCCATATGGCAAAGAAGGTGAGAGAGACACCAGTACATCTGAAGGGCTGTGCTGCATGCAGATCTCCTTGTGTCTGACCTCAGGATGGAAGATGCTGGGGCACCACTGGATTAATTAAATGTGAGGGGTTGAATTGGACCCTGGAGTAGCAGTGACCAGGTGGCAGTACTGCATCATCAAAGACAGGGGGAGTATAGTTACCATAATGAGCAGCACAGGAAAAGTGATTTCTCTAATGCCCTGACTTAAAATGGGCGGCACAGGCAAAATGATATTTATGATGGCATGACTCACGTGAACCATTGGGATTGGCTAATTAATCATGGTAATTCTAGAAATGAAATAGATGAGACGTCTACTATATTTTGGTTTGATCTGTATAAGCAGAAACTATTTTAGAACAAATGAAGAAAGGGCTGCATTGTCTCACAGCAAAAGGGAATCGTGACCATCTGCCAATTTCCAGACTTTTAACCCAGTTTGCAGATCCAGAACCCTCAGAAAAAAAAAAAGAGAAGGCCAGTTTCCACTGAGAAAGTACCTTGCTAAAATACCTAAGAATTTACTGTTGGCCTTTCCCCTACCTTTCCCCCAGAGAGACCTATGGACTTTTTACTAGGATAAGTGAACATTGGAGAAAAAAGGGGAAAAAAAAAACATACTTTATGGAGCCTATTAGATAATGGGTTTGAATTGATACTGACTCCAAGAGATCCCCCAAAGGACTGTGGTCTCCAGGTAAAGTAGGGCCTTATAGAGTTCAGGTAATCCTGGGTCACATGGTTCTCAGATCTCATCCTGTGCTTATTTTCCCAGTTCCAGAATACATACAATTAGAATAGGTATACTTAGAAATTGGTAGAATTCCCAAATTAGTTCCCTGACCTGTGGAGTGAGCAAAGTCAGGTAGAAGTTACTGGAGTTGCCTGTAACAGAGAAAAGAAGAACCCCAAACAATATCCCACCCTTAGGGCGATTACAGAAATTAGAACCACCATCAATGACTTGAAATACACAGGAGTAGTGGTGTTCATGATGTCTCCCTTTTGCACAGGAGAGGTAGTTCTCACATCTGCTCCAATTCTCCTATCTGGCTATGCAGAAGACACATGGATCATGGAGAATGAAAACAGGTTGTTGCAAACTTAATCAAATAGCAACTCTAATTGTGGTGTCCTTAATTGAGCAGATTAACACATCTCTTGATTCATGGTATGCAACTATTGATCTAACAAAAGCTTCATTTTTTGATAACTATACATAAGGACCACAGAAGCAACTTCCTTTCAGCTGGCAAGACCAGCAGTGTATGGTTTTACCCAAGAGTATATCAACCCTCCAGCCCTGTGTCATAACTTAGATTAAAGGAATTTTGATCATCTGTCTCTTCCACAAAATATCACCCTGCTCCAGTAGATTGATGATATGCTGACGGCACCGAGTGAGCAGGAGGCAGAAATCACTTCAGACTTATTGGTAACACATGCCTCCATCCTAGAATGGGAAATAAATCCAATGAAAATTTAAGAAAAAGTATTTTGGGGAAATTTCCTGGAGTCCCAGGGTTTGGGGGCATACGGAAATGTTCTTTTTAAGCTGAAGGTTATTGCACCTGGCTCCTCCCACTACCAAGACAGAAGCACAACTATTTGATTTTTGGAGGGAAATACAGGTCTCAGTTGGGTGATTTACTTTAGTACATTAATCAAGTAACTCAGAAAGCTGCTAGCTCTGAGTAGGAACTGGGACAGAAGGCTCTTTCACACATTCAGGTTTCTGTACAGGTTGCTCTGACACTTGAGTCATGTGATTCAGCAGACCTGATTATGCTTCAGGTATCAGTGACAGATAGAGGTGCTGTCTGGAGTCCTCGGTAGCCTTGGATAGGTGAATCACAGAGGAGACCCTTGGAATTTTGGAGCTAGGCTCTACCATCATCTACCTCCATCTGCAGACAACTTGTCTCTCTTTGAACAACCGCTCTTGACCTGTTGTTGAACCTTAGTGGAAACTGAACACTTGAAAATGGGCCACCAATTTACCATGTGACCTGAGCTGCACATCATGAGCTGGGTATTATCTGACCCACCAGCTCATAAATTTAGATGTGCTCAGGAGCAACCCGTTTGTCAAATGCAAGTGTGAAGTACACAATCAGGCCCAAGAAAGTAACGTGAAGAAGCTGCCCAAATCCCTATGGCCTTTCTTCATGTTGCAATGCCTTCTGTTCCTAAGCATGCATGTATAGTCTCATGTGATATGCCAGATTATCTTCTGGCTGAAGAAGAGAAGTCTGGGATCTGATTTGCTGATACTCCTGCGTGGTGTGCTGAAATCACATAAGTGATTTAACATAAGTGATTTCACATAAGTGATTTCATATAAATCATATAAGTGAACTGCTGCATTGTTACAATCCCTTTCTTTTTTAATTTTTATTTATTTATTTTCTTATATTTCATTTCGCATCCCTACCACATTTCTCCCTCCCGACCCTCTTCCTATCCCTATCAAAAGTTCATCAACAGTTAACTTATGCTCACAGCCCCACTTTCAAACTTTTCCATGTCACGTTGCCTGTAACTTATGGAAACTTTCTTTACAGGGACATTTTGAACAGTCATTTTACTGCATGTGTTGTTTGTATTTTGATGAGAAGAAATTGAGCCAGGTTAGATCTCTCACCCATCAGAATAGCTGACACCCCTTCCTCATAACATCTAGTGTTGGATGGACAGTCTATTATTTGTTACCTGAGAATGCTTATCACTGTGGACAGCATAATGTTGTGTGTTTTCTCATGTCACATTGCCTGAGTGCGTAAGATAAAAAAAAAATGTCCCCCAGGCACATTAATCTGATGTGGAGGTATCCTCATTTAGCTTATGTATCCATGACTCACTGGATAATCTAGTTATTTCAAAGAAATGGCCAACTAATTTTATCTGTGGTCTATAATGTGGGTACCATTTACCATTGCTAGAGAAGTTTCATGATAAGGAAAGCGTTAGCCATGCTGACGTAATAAAGTTCTAGACACAATAAGAGTTTAGTTTAATGGAATTGTGACTTTGGCCAGATGTCGCCTTCTTTCCAGGGTAAGAGTGAGACCCACCCTTCTATGGCATGTTCTCCATTCAGCCTCCCACCTTGCAGTGCAGCACATAGGATAATAGCCTAACAGCCAGGTTTATCATGTTTATATATCTGGACCGAAGAAAGCATTCATCTTATTGTTTTCCAAGTTATTAGAGACCTATTAAACTCTGGAGCAGGATTTATTACCATGATCAGTGGCCTATCCTCCTTTTCTACAGAGATTGATACGACTAATTTGTAAATTATCATCTGTAAGCCCATAATTTTCACCAGATTTTAGGCTGAAATACTATCATTAGAGTTCAACTTCATTACTCAGATGGCTGAAATAGAATAAATTAAGATATTGTAGGATTGTGGGTAATTAGTCAAGAGTTCATCAAAATTATGAAGTTGTTGCTCAGCAAAATTTCCTGTTGTTTTATGGTAATATAGGCCTAGGATTTCCTGGTGCTCCTATTATAAAATAATAAAGACAAATTGAGAAATGTGGAGTTTTATATGAAATAAAATTATTTTTCTCTACAAACTCTCTTTTTATACTAATTCTAATTCTTAGATCATTAGTTTATAACCTTTATTAACATAGTGCTGGTAATTAAGTCACTGAGCACCTAAAGGAGGAAAACAAAGAAGAAAAATATAGGTCAGGGTATGTTTCTAGCCTTCTGTGTCTTAAAGGATTGCTCCATGAAGTGTGCCGTGATTCCCTGTGAGTAGCCCTCATCCCAAGCCTAATCAGCATCACTAACACTGTAAACCTGTCTGTCCCTATGAGGAACGGCTTTATATCTGCTTAGAAGACTGAGCACATTTCATTGCTGCCAAGATTCCCCTATGATATTTCAAAGGTATCATTTCCTACCTTCTTGTTCCTTTTACAGGATTTTTATGCTACCATAAACATGAACTTGGGACAAAAGAACTTGTTTAGATAAAGTTCAGCCCTCTGGAGCTAAATCTGGAGTGTTATAGCAAAACACAATAAATAATGTCATTTCATCCTTGAGCTGCAGGAAGGGGGTGTGGTGGAAGGCGTGCTTGAGTGGCAGCTCAATCTCTTCTCATCAGTGTATCAGTTTCCTGTGGGTTATCCCAGGGGCAAAGCAGAAACGTGGTTTTGGAGAAGAAATCGTTCTCAAATCTAAGTCGAAGTTTTGAAGTACATAGAATTTACTCAATCACCAATATATTTTTTAACTTTCAATTATGTTAAATAGAAAGAGAATCCAAGATAGAAATAGAAACAATAGAACAAATAATAACAAGCTGTCTTAAAGAAAACACATATTGGAAAAGTGAGCAAATAAAAAGAAAATAGGAATTTAAGGATCATTACCTTGAGGCAGGAGGTGTTATGAATTCAAGGATCATTACCTTAAGGAGGGAAAAGAATGAAGCGAAGACATGATTGGTTACACTGGGACAATGACAAACTGTTCAACAGAAAATAAACCCCTCCCACCTGCCAGATTTTAATAACATTCATTACAGATATATGGAGAGTCTCAGATTAGGTAAGGGTTTATGTTGAAATTAATTTTCCTCTATCCTTGAGCTATGAGCAGATCAATCTTAGCCAACTGAAGTTACAATATAGGCTCAAACTATCAACAAGAATTTCTTGTGGCTTTATAGACTCCAAGAACAAAATGTCATTCAAGGTTTAAAAAATAAACAGCAAATATCAGAAACCTAAAAATGTTGTTTGTATTCAATGAGTTGATGTGCAAGCTAATATGATAATTGTTCATAAAATGTAAAGTCCAGCTTAAAATATAGGTTACATTTGTATATATCTGCATAGGCAAAGGTAGACATGTGCTGTTCTTTCCCCCATAATACAGAAGAGAATAACGATCTAAAAGTTACTTGATGAAGAAGGAAATGATCATCTACAGAGAAATGGAACAATGAGTCCTCTTCTTTATCAGCAACAAATGCCACAGGACATTATAGGCTACAGTGAGGCATATGATTAATCCCAGTGCTATTTGGAAATGGCATAGTGTAGAACAGAGAAATATAGCATCAGAGATTGTAAAGTTTCAAAATTGGTTTCTTCTTTCTCAAGATTCCGTTGGATTTTTTAAGGGGTTGGGGCATTCTGTTTTGTTCCCATCTTCTATTGGATTTGTGTTTTTATCTACTTCTGTGAACAATGCTAATAATCAAAATACCTCAGTATTGGTATGAAGAACAGTACAGCATAAAAGAGAACTATGAAAGAAAGTCATGCTAATATGTAAAATTAACTTCAACAAGAGATGCTAAGACATATAATAAAAAAGGAAAATCTCTCCAATAAGTAATGTAGGAAAAACTGTATAAGCATATGCAAAAGGATAAACTTAAATTATTGTTTCATACCACATAAAAAGTTTGCTCAAAATATTTTAGTAGGAATGATAGATTGGGGTCAAAGATCATAAACTGTAGTAGCCATGAAAGAAAACAAAAGGCATAGAATTAGGATCAACTCAATGTAAAGTCAGAATCACTTGCTGGGACCCATGACATGTTTCTACAAAACCTGTAGATCAGAGAATAAGACCTATAACTGTTTTCACCTACACATCTCCAGAATACTACTGGATCATGGGAGCTATAACCAGCACTTTGTGAGATTAAAGTCCAATAACCCACAAGCCTGTCATGAGGCTAATCAAACTCAAACCCCATCTTACTCAACCCAGGTATAACAGTAAGACTCAACCAATGAACTAACTTCAAACGCCTGTCTCGTTTAAAAAACCCAAATAACAAGGGGAAAAAAAACAAGTCAATACAATTTCTACCCAAGTTACCAATCCAAGAATAATTATCTGTAATGAGAAACATTTAGGTGAAATTCAAGATAAATAATTTAAAGAAAAACCATTAACATGCTTACATGATTAAAGACAGTAATAAGCACCTGAATGAATTTACAGAAGACAGGAGTAAACTCCTGAATGAATTTCAAGAGAGCACGATAAAAAACTGAATAACATGAAGTTAATTCAGAATGAATAAATAAGATTAATAAAGAAAGAAAAATATTAAAGGAAACTGGAAGCAAATGAAAAATTTAGCAAGTCAACAAAAATTTCAGTTAAAGGCTATATCAAAAGAATGAATTTCAGGGAGGTTGAAAATAAGGTAGAGGAATTGAATTATTTAATAAAAATGATCATTCTTCATTTGTTTTTAATGAGTGAATAGAATGTGCAAGGTTTTGAAGTAGACAAAATAGATAAAATAGACAAAACTCTTTGAACTTTGAGCATAGAAAAGGGCTAAAAATCCCATATCAAAGATGTGGGTATATCTTCAATAAGATTATAGAAGAAAATTATCAGAGAAGCTTGTCCATGTATGAGGTACACACAACATCAAAGTGGCATAATCAGAAAAGAAATTCTGCAAGACATGTGATAGTGAAAACACGTAATATACAAAATAGTAACAAAACACACTAAATTGTACAAGAGGAAAGGGTAGAATTACATACAAATGCAGGCTCATCAGACTTAGAGTTGGTTTTTCAATGGAAAGCTTAAAATTGAGAAGGAGTTAAAAGATATTTTCAGCTCTGAAAGACCATCACTTCCAATGCACATTACTGTAATCCTCAACAAATATCTGTTGTAATTGAAGGAGAAAGAAGGGCTTTTTTGGATGAAAACAAACAGGCCAGGCACAAAGCACATATTCACAAAAGAAAAACAGGCTAAAGGAATTTATGACTGATATGCCAGCTCTACAGAAAATGTTAGAAGGAATACTACAGACTGAAGGATTCTATAAATACATTCCAAGAGCCTATAGGAAAATCTATAGAGTATTAACAGAGCTGATTAAAAAACAAATAAAATAAAAAAACACAAAGAAAACACCTTTCATTAAAATATTAAAGTATCTGGAATTAATACATATTGCATATTGTTCAATAACAACTCTTAATACTCATGATCTCAAGCTCCCAGTCAAAATAAACAGGACCTTTCTTCTTGTTGTTTCCGAGATACACATCTTACCATCAAATATAAATACTAATAGAGTAATAGGCAAAAGTATTCCAAGCAAATGGAACTAGGAAGCAAGCATATGTTACTACCCTAATCCTACCCTAAGACAAAATAGTCTTCAAACTAAAACTAATTGAAAATGACAAAGAAAGCCTCTTCATACTGATTAAAGGCATAATCCCTCAAGAGGACATTACAATTCTAAACAATTATGTAGCAAATACAGGTGCCCCCAATTTTTAAAAACAAGAAGTACAAGATATAATCACAAATTAGTAGCAGCACAATACTAGTAAGTGATTTCAATATTCTAAGCTTCACCAATAGAGAGATCATCTAAAGTAATATTAGAGAAAAATACAAGTTAAATGATTGACACCATAGAACAAATCGACATACATCTACAGAAGTTTATATTCAAACATGACATAATACACATTAGAAGCCCATATGACTCATTTTAAAGTAGGTCACATACTGGTAGACAAGGCAGCAAACACAAGAAAAAAATTAAGTAACATCTTGAATTCTATCAGATCAGAGTGAAATGAAACTAGAAATAGCAGTAGCACATGGAATGAAAAGACAAAAAAAAAAGAAATTAAACAACACACTATGGAATGATGAGTGGGTCCCTGAAGAAATCAAAAAGAAAATAAAAAAGTCTCTATAATTGACTGAAAATGAAACAGTCATAATGAATCCTTCTGAATATTATGAAGGCAGCCCTATGAGGGAAGTTTATAATGGTAAATGTCTGCATTACAGAATTGAAGCTATCTTACATAAATAAGTTAATAATGGGCCTCAAGCCCTTAGACAAACAAAATCCAACCCAAAACATAACAGACAAAAAAAATCACAAAAAAAGTCATCAAATGAAACAACAAAAAGAACCAATGAAATTACATTTTGGCCACTTGAAAAGATAAATGAAATTTTAAAATACTTATTCAAGTTAGTCAAAAGAATCAAATGAAATTAGTAAGATTAGAGGCAAAAAAAGGAAATATTACAACAAATACAAATGAAATCCAGAAAATGTGAAAGGTATACCTTAAAAGCCTGTATCCTATCATAATGGATAATCTGAAGGAAATTAATGAATTTCTTTATGCATACCACATACCAAAGGCAAATCAAAATTAAACAAACAATTTATACTGACCTATAACACTAAGACTGCAGCAATAATTTAAAACATTCTTGCAGGAGAATTGCCTGTATTCTGTCAATCATATTTTAAATAAATGCTGATTGGCTGATAGCTAAACAGGAAGTATAGGCAGGAAAACCAGACAGTAAGTAGATGTGGGGAAAAGAAAACAGGAGTATTCTGGGAAGAAGGAAGCTCTTTCCGCAGTTCTGTCCAGATCAATAAAGAAGCAAGATGTGATCTGCCCTGTTGAGAAAGGTAACAAGCCATGTAGCTAACACAGATAAGAATAATGAGTTAATATAAGCTACAAGAGCTAATAAGAAGCCTGAGCTAATAGGCCAATCAGTTTATAACCTAACGTAGACTCTCTGTGTGATTTTCTTTGGGGACTAAATGGCTGGGGGACCTGGTGAGAGGTCAGAAACCCCAACAGACCTGGCCCTCATGTTACACATTCTGACTTTAAAGAAACACCTAAGGTCTCGATGGATTCACTGTAGAATTGTACCGGTTCTTTTAAAGAACAAAGGAAACAAATAATTTTCAAATTATTCCATCAAAACGAAAAGGAAGAGGATTGGAATGGAGGGGTAACTCAGCAATTAAGAGCACTTGATAATCTTTAGAGGACGTGGACTCAGTTTCTAGCACTCACCTGGGAGCTCACATCTGGTTGTGCCTGTACTTACAGAGATTCTAATGTTTTCTTCTGGACTCCGTAAGTACTGAGTGTACACAGAGTCACAGATACACATGCAGGCAAAACACATATGCATTTAAAATAATTTTTAGAAAATAGATAAGAAGGGAAAGCTTCAGTTTCTTTCTACCATGTCAGCATTATAATGATGCCATACACAAAGATACAAGGAGAAGTGAAAGGCAAACAGACCAATTTCAATGATAAACATAGATGCCAAAATTCACGGGAAAAATTTAGCAAACAAAATTCAAGAACACATCATCCAGCAAGATTAATTTGGCTTCATTCTAGAGATGTAGGGATAGTTTATCACAATAAATCATTAAAAGGTATTCAACACTAAAAGCCTTTGAGGCCAATTATCCCACATCTCAATAAACTCACAAAGGCCTTTGAAAAAATCAGCATCTTTTTATGATAGAATATCTAGAGACACTAGGGATAAAGGAGATACAGATCAATATAGTAAAGTGTATATTTGGCAAATCCATAACCAACATTGTCTAAATGGGAAAAAAAAGTGAAGTTTTTCCTTTAAAATCAGAAAGATATAACATCTATTTCCTCTACTATTATTCAGTATGATACCTTGAGTTAGCTATTGCAAAAAGAAAAGTGACGCTAATAAATAGGAAAAGAAAAAGTCAAAGCTTTATTTGCATACAATATGATCATGCATAAGTGACTCTCCAGTCTCTACTATGAAAAAATTTATCCATGAGATGTGGTTTGGAAAGGAGCCAGCAAAGCATCTATGGTATTAAATCACAGAAGATGTGGGAAACTGAAAGTGGTTAACATGAGGACGGAGAGGAAGGATCAGGAAAGGTAGATGTTGGGGGAGGGCTACCAGAATCTAAGAATTTGTGAGAAAATTTATGTTAACCTAACTGTATATGCTTACTAAAATTTTTATTTAAATCAAAATTTCAGTGTCTGGTGTGGGGTACCTCCCTAGGAGTTGTTGGCCAGAGAGCCTTCAGAAGATCTCCAAATAACACAAGGTATGTGTTATTACTGTGATCACTCACCAGAACTGGATAGTAAGATCTTCTGGCTGAAGATACCATAGACATTGGATAGAGGGCATGCAGGAGTGGAGTTGCAGATTCTCTTCCTATTGGCTATCAGTATTAGTGCTCTGAAAACTATTAGGGAAAAAAAGTTATCAATGGGCTCTTCCAGATAAGGTCCTGTATGCTGTAATTCTGCTGTGCCGGGCCAAATGAATCCATTAATACAAGAGTGTCACGACTGTTATAAGAATAATCAACCACTTTCTGCTTAGTCTGAGGGCCTGCCACCCATAAAAATGAATGAATAAAATATCAGTGCTTTTTACTTGATTGAGAAGGTTATGGGCACTAGGGAATAATGTACTATTATTGTTTTTTTCCAAATGAATATGTCCAAATTGCATTCTTACTATTGATCTATATGTATAGTCATAGTTTGGTGCTGCTCTCAGTCTGGGTCAGTAAAGCTTCTTTTTATAGAGAGTGATGGTTAAAAGAAGACTCACAACTGGTCAAAGTACTAAAAACAAGTGATTTATTTCTCTTTCAATGAGGCATATATATTATACTCTCCAAGGCCTAGGGATGTCACAAAAGAGTTGGTGGAAAGACTGAAGAGCTTAAGGTTAATGAGAAGTTTAATGGAACACTATCTTCTGGGTATGGCATGGCAATTAATACTACACCGATGTGGTTACCTGCATGACATATGCATACAGACACACACACACACACACACACACACACACGCACAGGGAGAGAGAGAGAGAGAGAGAGAGAGAGAGAGAGAGAGAGAGAGAGAGAGAGAGAGAGAGAGAGAAATGCCACCCAAACATAAAACAAAATAAAATACATCCTCTGAACAATGCATGAAACTTTCTACAAACTGATCTCATACTATTAGGACACAGAACAAGCTTCAAGAGAAATAGAAATATTAAAATAATTTCCTGTATTCTATCAGACTACTATGCAATAAAGCTATATCTCAAGTGTATTTCCCTTTATTTACACATACGTAGAAAGGATTGTGGGGTCCTATGGGAACTGGGTATATGTAGAATTAGTTATTGACCTTCAAAATTTTGGTTCTGGGGAGGCAGAGCTCATACGCTTTTTGTGTTTCTCTCCCTTCTTTTTTAAGGTAGGATCACAGGGAGAAAATTCAAACTTATTTAAGCAAAAGAAAACAAAGTATATCTCTGGGCAATACTCTTATTCCAAGAAACATGAAAACTTCAGAGTCATAAAGTATTAAATTCCTTTTGTTTATGTATGTATTATGTTTAATTGACATGCAACTGTGCATAACTATTGTTTTCTGTTTGGTAATTTAAGACATATACAATAAATCTACATACATAGTTATATATGTCCATGAGCATATCAAATGAAGGAAATGAGCACATATCATTTATCATATATCATATTTATCATATATCATAAACATATATCATTTCCATTTGGATTCTTTGAATTCCTCTCTTCCTTCTAGTTCTTCCAAATTATGCAGCATCCTCTTAGAAACTTTAGACATTTGACTCTCCTAAGAACATTGGAAGTGACTTCCCCCATAAGTGGGCTTTGGCAATTGTTACCTAACCCCCCCACACCCTCCCCTCTTCTCTATCCTTCCTAAAAATCACTTTCACAGATGAACCAGAACACACAGGACTTCTCTTTTTATGCCTACTTTATTTCATGTAAGCTTCCAGTCTCATCCATTTGGCTGCAAATAAAAAGATTATTTCCTGTATTCTTGAAATTCTTACATGTGAATATGTGCCTACTTTAGTGTAATAAGTCCAGCAGATTTCTAGACAGAAGATTCTCTAGGCCTAGAACAGAACTGAAGACCCAACGCCTTCATTAGGGCGTAAATATGGATATGGGAAGAATTAACTCATAAAGGACCGTGAATGGTATGGCAATACACAGAGGAGTAGCATATATAACCTCCTGCCAAAGTTTCTTCTTTGTTCTGTATACTCTGAGATCGATACCTTTTCTCTACTCTCTCAAAGTAAAACTGGCTTTTATTCCATGTGTAGCACCCAACTGGCCCCTCCAGAAGATCCCTTAAGTGACAGCTAATTCTTAGTTCTAAGCTAGGAAACACTAATAACATTCTACTAGAAATCTGCAGCCAATACAACTTTGAAAGTTTTTTTTTAAAAAAATAAATTTGCACTGTTAAAGGATTTAGTAAAACTGTCTCCACTGTGACATTAGAACATATTATAGAGTTTTAAATGATGTTTTGTGCTGCCTTTCATTTTTATAACCCTTAACATTTACATAATATGAGTGTAGAAATCTAGGAACCCAAACCAGTACATTGTTAACTGAAACTTGTGGGTCCTAGAAGGAACAGGAAATACAAATGACATTATGACAGATCATATATATAGCTAAAGTATTTTTCTCTTTTTCATTTTAAAGATTAATATCTGGATTGGTGTAAATTTTATTATAAGTTAACATGCCTGTATAATGTTGTCTTGGGTAAGTGTGCATACAGATTTTGCCACTCTCAAATAAAACACCTATAGTCTTCTTTTGTCCCACAGTGGAGTCACAGTTATAATAAACAGAAAAAAAAACAGTCAAAAAGAAGTAAAAGGTCAAGAAGGAGGCAACTTGTTTAGACTGAGCATGGTCACCTGGAAATTCTAATGGCATCTTAAACTGAAGAAAATACCAGTACAGAAACTAATCTTCCTAGCAAAAAGTCTTTGACTCAGTTGCTCAAGGTAAGCTGTCCTTGGACTTGCCTTGCAGGAACAGAGAAGTCAGGGCCATTGGACTCTCTCCTACTCCACATTTCTTTGAAAATTAGCTGTATCAGACACTGCAGTGGCATTCATTCACACCCTTTTGCTTCACATGAGCTCATTCATAAGCATATTTCCCAAGAGTCTCTATGACACTAGATTGTAGAATGATATAGTTGGCAAACTTCATTTGAATTGATAATTGATAATTATCAATTGATAATTCACTTACATGTGATTTAAGATGGTTGACCTGATTTGAGTCATCTCTGAGTCAGTCTTCACACGTACACATAATATGCCTCTTCACACATTTGTTGTTGTTTTGTTTTTTTCGAGACAGCATTTCTCTGTAGCTATGGAGCCATTCCTGGAACTTGCACTATAGACCAGACTGGCTTCGAACTCACAAAGATCTGCTTGCCTCTGCCTCCCGAGTGCTGGGATAAAAGGCATGTTTCACCATTGCCTGGCTTTCACACATCTTTTTAAAGAATGATAATCATATCAACAGACCACAAATACTACAAAGAATTTTTTTTTGTAAATAAGAGGAGAAAATGCCTTTGTATGTTTCTATGTGAACATGAATATACTGCCATCTCTCCAAATATAACTCATTTTGAAGAGAAAATATATAAGGCTCTGGGGATTTCGAGATTGGAGAATTCCCCAAACAGTCTGACAAGAGACTGAGGATTTGTACTGACTTATGTGATAGTCTTGGCCTACCCTCCTTTTCTCTTGTGGTCCAGATTTCTCTTTGATGTCTCCTGGGCAGTGGCCAGCACTGACAGGAAAATCAGTAGAACCCTTAAGCAAACCATTTACCGTTTTGTTTCACACCATTCATTTCCCAGTGCTGTGGATTACTCAACCTCACACATTTAATGAGCTACTGCCTAGCCCCTGTTACTTCAGGCATATGAGAGTGTCTTCAAAGTCCCCATGGCATCCTACACTGCTTAACAGCATGGCTCCTTCCTAGACCCTCTCCAATTCATCTCCACTGGTAGCTAAAGGAAACACAGACTAATGAACACAGATGGCGGAGACAAGTAGAAACACTCTGTGTTTGAATCACAGATCCACAGATTGTTGGGTTTATTTTCTGGGATTTATTTCCTCTTCTGTGTTTCAGCCCTTATGATTAGTAAATCATTTGACTTTGAATATTACTGAACACTAATTGGGAAATATGGGTGAAACACTTGTCAAAAGGACAAAATTTAAGTGCCCCCCCCAAATACCTCTTATTCATTGACCAATACAAGTAATGTTTTGGCCATGATGGCATATTGCTGAATGTTTTCTAGTCACTCTTTTCTTGACAGTTATTTTTTACATTTTTAATTTCATATTCTTTTCCTCCTCTAAGTCCTTCCATATCATCTCCCCTTCCCTACCCATCCTACACTAAGTTCTTCCTCAAGAAACAAACAGAAACCCAATACAACAATAACCCCCCATCAAAACAACAAAATAAAACCTGCCACAAAAGAAAAACAGACACAAAACCATAAGAAAATAAAATTCCACACACACACTCACACACACACACACACACACACACACACACACACACACACACACACACACTGTGGAGTCCCTTATAGGTTGGCCAGCTACCCCTGAACGCAAGGTCTGTGTGGAATCATCGGTATACCCAATGTCACTCTATAGAGGAAGCTGATTTCTTGTCTCCCAGAAGGTAGAAGTGAAGTTCAGTTGTTAATTTTTACCTTAGGAGTTAGGTTTTCATTCATCCATTTTCCTTAATATAAAAAAAACATTTTATAAAATAAAACAAAAACTATCACCTCAGATTTGCATAAGGCAAACCAGCAAAAGGAAAAGAGTCCAAGAGAAGGGATAATAATTAGAGAACCACTTATTAACACAGTCATGAGTCCCATAAAAATACTAAACAGGAAGTCATAATGTATATACAGAGGACCTGGTGCAGATCTGTGCAGGCCCTGGGCTTGCTGCTCCAGCCTCTGTGAATTCACATTAGTTTTGCTCATGCTGATTTTGAGAGTTTTGTTTTCTTAGTCATTATATTAAACACTCTACTAAGTTACAGACAATGACAGCCAGAGGGACTGTCATCCCAGGACAGGTACTCAGAATACTGAATCCTGCATTGACAAGGGTATATCAGCAGGCATCATAGGATTCTAGAACGTGGAGTTGTTTGGAAGATAACACCCACCTCACCTCCCTCCACAAGACAGACTTCCTTTCCCCCTCTTTCCTTCAAGGAAAATTAAATGAAGACAGCTAACGAGCAGTTTTATTTTCTTTCAGCAAAGGTCAGCAATCCCACAGCAGCAAATTAATCCCAATTAGTAATGATATTTTGTCTTGATAAATGATGACACATTTGATTTACTGTGTTTCTGGGATGCAGGCAGCAAATGTTAATGATTTGGTTTGCTGGGAATTTATACTCTTGCTCATTTCCCATTTGCTGATCAGATGTGCCTCCTGAAGACTTGGCTGCCTCAACTAATGAACTGAGCATCTCTCAGGAATAATGGTGTGTTCTCCGGGCTTCATTTTTTTTCCTTGCCATCTGTAGAAATTCAGGTTCCTCTCAGAGAATATTTCTGGCAGCCAGGAAAGAGTGATTATGATCATATCAATGTCATTTGTAATTTGTATTTCACTTGTTAGTGGCATCCCAAATAAATGGAGCTTTCTCTACAGAAGACAATTAATTATAGAAAGCTTAGCATTATGTGTGCCTGTGCATGTGTGCTTGTGTGTGTGTGTGCCTCTCTCTCTCTCTCTCTCTCTCTCTCTCTCTCTCTCTGTGTGTGTGTGTGTCTGTGTGTGTGTGTGTGTGTCTGTGTGTGTGTGTGTGTGTGTGTGTGTAGTGAGCAGACATGAACACACAGGAGAGATTTTATGAATGGAAACATACCTAGCCTTGTCTCATTTCTTTAAAATATTCTGATGTGCTTTCCATAATGATTTCTCTGCCCAGCTGGTGTACTTTAAATTAGAACAATGAGGTTATTTTCATGTTTTTATGAAGTCTTCCTAAGTGGGCATGCCATCTTTTCTTGTGCAATAAATATAGGCATCAGTCAAGTGGTGTCTTTCTTCCACCCTGGGTTCCCACCTGCTGATCATATGTCCGTGGAGGGTTGCTAGAGGCACATCTGGCTTTTCATAAAGGTTGTCATAGCAGTCCTCGGAGGCTGAGCTGGCTATGGATGAGTCTGGGACCAGGACTTGGTTTCCAAGCACTATCAAAGATTCAAGCCAACAGGAAGCCCGAGGGGAAATCAACTCTCCCACTTTGGAAAGACTGGTGTGCCTGCTACACATTGATACAATCTTTTCTGCAGAAAACAGTGGAGCATTCTTCAATTCCAGAAGGCAGGTCTCATTGCCTACATGACACTGAGAATAAAATATAGAGATCATTATCCATGCTCATCTAAGAGCCCGGAACATTAGAGGCCTCATTTTGAGTCTCCTTCAGGGAGCAGGATGTTTTCTTCTCAATCTTAATCATTGTTCTTACCATCTACTAATATAAAATCAATAAACTTCACTCTTCTTGCCTAAGGGGGCATTTATTCTTACAGCAAATTACTGGATCCACACGATGTAGCCTCCATTCTCTTCTCCCTTCCTGAGGCATCCGCTCTGCCTGTCTCTTTGATCCAGTTACTTTTCCACTCTGAGATGAACTTGGTAGAGTCTGTTGTTTGTGGGAAGCAAATGCTGTTTACTCCATCAGAGGCTGCTGGCTTGGGCAGGTATAGAGAGAGACATAAGGGAGCTGTTCTTTGCCAGACAGCTGTCTTCTTTGCTTCTCGGAGATGTTATCTTCCCCTCATATTCTTCCCATTGTACCCAATAAAGCTATACCACTTTATATTAACCCAGACATCCAAATTTGAGAAAAGCAATCCGAGTTAGCCATGGGAGGCCAGAGTTCTTAAGTTTTTCCAGTGCCAGTGTTTCATGTATCCCATGAAGGATGTAATATAAAATTGACCATGTACTAAGGTTACAAGTTTCCTGGGTAAGGCATTCTATCATTATGATACTTTTTATATCCATGTTCAACAGGAAGTGTGGACTCTTTGATATCCAGCTCATTCCACTTTGAAGTCCAACCATAATCTCACATATCTTGCTAGATTTTCCTTGGAAAACCCAATTTTTACAGTATCTCTTACTTAACACCTCCCTGTATTCCCATCAGTTCTCTGTATTAAAGGATCCATGAGATGGTGAGCATTATTTCCCTAATTCAAATTGATTCTTCACCCCCTTTTTGGACAGTGTGGCTAGAGGTGGTTAGCTGAGCAAACAACACTTCTCTTGGCTTGCTGTGTCATCTTCTCCATGACCAGAAAAGACCTCTGGATTCATATTTCACAGAGTCTGCCTAATGATACTGTAAGGTTTCTCTGACTGCAAACATCTGTGAAATTTTGGCTTAATCTGTGTCATATAGAAAGATTTCTATATGATTGCTTTGAACGTCAGACTGAATGACGGACAGAGGGTTTGTTTTCCAGAGGGGCATCAGAGCCCCTGGAGCCACTGACATCACCAGAAGGTAGGATCTGGAAAAGAAAGTTTGCATCTTTACTGGAAACAAACAATAGAGCAAATACAGTCAGCCAAATGACAACTCTACCATTCCCCTTTCTCTAACTGTGATCCTGAGAGTCTAAGAGGATTCAGAATCATTAAGAACTGCATGAATCGACATTTGACTGGAATCATGGTGGCAGTCCTGAGTTCACATTGCACACTGTAGACTTTGCGGAGGTCAGGACTATATTCAATTTTACCTTCAGTGCTTTGGACTCTATTTCCCATAATGTACACTCTTTTTTGTTTTTTGGTTTTTTGAGACAGGGTTTCTCTGTGGTTTTGGAGCCTGTCCTGGAAATAGCTCTTGTAGACCAGGCTGGTCTCGAACTCACAGAGATCCGCCTGCCTCTGCTTCCCGAGTGCTGGGATTAAAGGCGTGCGCCACCACCGCCCGGGTAATGTACACTCTTATATCTTACATAAATTAGAATTCAGATACCACTTATCTAATTCTCAAATTCTACTTTCAGGTATAAAGGACTTATCAGTCTGTGCTTCATGTACCTGATGCCTCAGGTAGATGGCACTGATCACGTGTCTACTAGGGTAGCAGAATCATGCTCCTTATTCAAGATCAAGTCAAACATCGCTTATAAAATGAGGGTTTCTCAGGATAAGTCACAGACATAGAAGCTATACTTTTACACAGTATGTAGCAACTTAGAAGGTAGAGCCTGATCACCTCAGATGTATTTACACACAGATGAGTACATATGTAAAAGTTTCAAAAAATTAAAAATATGAATATATATATATATATATATATACATGAATGTGTTCACCTATTGTTCAAAACCAAATAAATATCTGCTAATATATTTTAGTGTGTAAGTCATATACTGCTCTGCTTTCTCTTCAATTCAGCCTCCTACGAGAGTGAGAAGTAGATTATGCCAAAGAAGCTGGCGCCAGACAATGTGCATATTCCCTTATGTAGATAATAATACTAACGGCTAGCATTCAGTAAGGATACAGAGTTGCTTAAGGAAATGGATGTGTATATTTCATTTGATTCTTATAAAATTTTTAAGAGGTCAGAAGATCATTATATCCACCTTTCTTGAAGAGATAAGAATATGTTGACTTTACAAGGGTTGGTATCAGAGCAAAGCTGAGAGCACACAGGGCTTGGTTCTATGGCCTGTGTGCAACAAGTGAGCCATACTTTACTCTTGTGCCTCTTGTGGTTAATGTCAGTTGCCAGGCTAGCAGGATATGTGAACACTTAGAATGTGAGCAACTGTCTGAATTAGAATGACACATGAGAATTCTTGAGAAGCATTTTTCTTAGTTCCACTAAGGAGGACAGCATCATTTCTCAGCTGAGGGCCAAACCAAGCTATAAGAAGAGCAGCAGTTATGCACAAAGAAAGGATGTATCTCTCTCTGCATCTTGACTCATGATGCCATATGTTCTGATAACTTGCTTCTCCATTGAGACCCCCTACAATGAGGGCCTGTAACCCAAAACTCTGAGCATAAAATATTTCTTTGGCCGTAGCAACAGGAAAAGAAACTAAGACAGTGGCAAACAAAATTCTCAAATGCATCTTCAGTGAGAACAAACTAGGTTCCAGAGCAGGGGCTAAGTGGAGACAACCTGACTGGCATGTTCACTGTCAACTTGTTTAATGATGCTATAGCAATGGTATTTTCCCAGAGAAACTATTGTGATATTTCATTGAGCATGTGTATCCATAACTGACACTTGAGGAACCTTAACTATAAAGTTTTAAAAGACAGGAGACCTTCTCAGGCCCTGGAAATGTATGAAGGGTCTCATGTGTGTTTAAATGTCTTTCTGTAATAATGACCCTGATATGCTTATATCCTCCAATTCCTCATCACAGATTTTGTAACTCATCAAAGAAATTCTTTTTTCTACACTTGTTGAAAAGAGACAAGTAGATTTATAAATGTTCTTGGAAACTATCCTCAGTTATGGGTTTGTGTGTGTGTGAGATGCAAATGTGAGTTAGGGCAAATTGGGTTTTGTTTGTTTGTTTTGATGAAAAAGAAGAATGTTTTGTAGGCACATCACTTTTTTCTTTTCCTTTCCTATTTTCTATATACACTTTTAGAATTACATTTCATCCTACTGTGCATAAAATAATATAGACACATCAGTGTACTGTATCATTAGGTCAGTACAGTGGACATATACACATCACAAACAATGCTGCAGGTCTGCACAGGCAGAGACTCACTCTACAGGACGGCACCTGTGTTTGGTCCATTACCCATGGCTTTTATAGACATCAGAGGGAGGCTGTTTTTGCCCCTGAGGCTTCTGGATAACAATAGCTGACTTACACTCCTAGTCAGCCATATAAAGCAAGAATAAAAGACAAACTCATGTAAAGTGGAATTTTAAGGTTGTTGCGTGATTTCTAGTTATGAAGAAGGAAAAATAAATACTAACTTAAAAATACTCCACTACTTTTTAAAATATTGAAGAATATTTTTCTATATCTTTCATGCAGATGAGGGAAAGAAACAGGGAAGGCAAACTGCCAAGAAAACGGGGACAGCTGTGTAAAAACTGAAGCTCAGGAACACGTGCACAAGAAATGTAGCTAGATAAGCAGAGGTGGCCTGACAATTGTGCTTCCAAATATAGCTGTCATCATTCCGACAGGGAAACGATATGACAGAGAGAGTGATGAAATCAAAGCAAGGCAATTTATGTCACCAAGAAACCTGAGCTATAATGATTTCTGAAACAGATGTGATGAAGAAAAAAAAGTAGATAACTTCTTGAACTACACTGTTATATTTTAAAAAAATGAAAATTATGAAATAAGCCAATGGCGGTTTGCAAAATACTAAGAGCAAAGAGGCTGGCAAAGATATTCTATTCTATTATAGTGTTGGACTTTGGGAAAGGAAAGGATAGTTGAGTAATGGTGCAGGGTGCTCAAAGCCATCATGACCTATCGGTAGAAGAATATTCTGGGATTTGTGAGCATGACATCAGGTAACCATTGCTTTAGGAGGATCAAGAATATTGAGAAGCTGTTATTCCAAGTAAATATTTATTATAATGATCAGCAAGCAGATAATAAGAGATCAGTAGTAGCTGTTACTCTCCGGGCAAGAAGAGAGATCTATTTTAGGTACCAGAGCATTGGTGAAGGTGAGGCTGAAGATGGACCATACAAATACAAAGGAATTCCCTACAAATAATTGGCCACACTAAACAGTAATTTGAAGTTAAGATGCCACAAGTCCAAATTGCATTGATTAACACTGTCAATATGATAGGATCTAAAATTCACCTAAGGGACGAACCTCTGAGCATGCCTACGGATAATGGTAATAGAAGGTGGGAAGGCTACCTTAACTGTGGTAGCACTATTGCATGGCTAGGGTGCTGGACTGTATGAACAGGAGAAAGCAAGTTCAATGCTAACATCCCATTCTCTCTCTGCTTCCCAAGTTGGGGTACAGTGTGGCCAATTGCTTCAAGCGCTTGTTACCGGACTTCCCTATCATGGTGTAATACACTATCAAATTATTGAACCTGAGTACTCATCTATCTTTCCTTCTTTTGTTCCTTCCTTCCTGCCTGCCTTCTTTCCTTCCTTCTTTCTGGAAGTTGCCTTTGTCAATTATTTTGCCACAGTATGAAACAAATAATTAATAAACTGGCCTAGTTCAAATTCTTACTGATTTGGCTCATGCTACAATGTAGCTCAACAGAAGAAAATTTCAGCCATACAAATGACTTACTTCAGTTTCAACTATGAAACAAAAATATAAGAATCAGTAAACAAATGAGAACAAAGAAAAACAATAGCAAGAGAACAATTAATCAAGAGAACCAAACAAAAAAGCTAACTAGGTATAGAAACTAATTGAACTAGTAAAATTTAAATAATAGTAAAAATTAAATAATGTTAAAGACATTCATACACACACACACACACACACAGAGAGAGAGAGAGAGAGAGAGAGAGAGAGAGAGAGAGAGAGAGAGAGAGAGAGAGAGAGAGAGAGATTTGGAGTTACCTAAAATGCAGGGATAATGCTCTCCCCAGCAGCTGTAGAAATTTAGCAAAATCCTACTGTCAGGCAAGGGATACCTCTTTTCAAGTTGTTTGCTAAGCTTAGGGATTTGTCCAAGAGACTCTCACAACAATGTACACTATTTTCATTGCTCTCCATTTCTGGAGAAATTGAGAGTTAAACACTACTAATTAAGACACTGATCACAGGATTTGGACAACTAGGCTGGTTGTGAACCAGAAACCTCCTCCTTAAGGATTAGCTCTTACACCTTCAGAAGGTGCTATGAAACATGCCAATGAGCAAAAAGTATCAACAGTCCTACCCAGATGCAATTCCCGTGAGCTTACAGGAACGACAGGCCTGAGGAGATATTTCCAGTGGTAAAATAGTGGGCCCTTAGCTTGATAACCAGTAACTTCCTGAGTAGACATAAGGTATACTTTATAGAAAGCAACTCACACCTGGTACTGTGACCCTAGGTAAGGATCTACAACTGTAATAGTCATAGACACTAGAGGAAAACCTACTACTACCATTTTGCTAAATTAACATAGGTTTCAAAAATCTCCTAAATACATACGCTAATACTCATAGGTATAAATCTCTCACCTCATCAAAAGAAGTTTCTTCTTGCAGTAGACAGAGGTTATTAAAGGGAAACTGCAACTGACCAGATGTGGAGAATAAGTGACTTTGGAGTGCCTAACTCTAAACTGGAAATCTATAACATAATCTTTACATCCAAGGCTCAGGGAACAACAGGGAAGAGGGGGGAAAGATTTTAAAGTCAAGAAAACCTGAAAGAATGCTGTAAGATAGTTCTTCTGGATCTGGACAGGATCTTTAACAATATAGTTGCCCACACAAGGACACACAAGTGGCATGCCAACATAACTGAAGTAAGGTTTAAATTTAATGCCCATCCTGCATTTGAAGAGCTAAGAGTAGTTAATAACTACTGAAGGTGTGAGAGACAGTTTTCTTTAGGGGCAAACCAATGATAGGCTGTCTAAACCTAGGTGGGCATCTCTAAATCCATACACATATAAGTAGAGCCAGATGGACAATATAGTATATATAAATATATGTACATTCATATATTCAAATACACGTATGTATGCACATTCATACAGAGAAGGGGGTGGGTGAGAGATAATTTCAAGAAAGAAAGAAAATGATGAATTAGAAATGATATAAGTATTCATTATGAAGTTCTCAAAAGTTCAAATCATAGTTTAAGTGCTATGGAGAAGGAGAGCATTGGAGGCCTTAGAAAAGAAAGGGAAAGCACCCATTTAGTGCAAAGTGTTGAAAAGCAGCTCTACCAAAACACATGACAGCTTTCCTTAGAAGTCAGGGAGCTGAATGACAGCAGCAAATGCAGAAAATGCAAACTCTAGCGTTCATGAAGAACATCTAAAAGAAGCAAGATAGAAAGGAAGAAATGAATATCAATTCAGAAAAAAACACAAGTAATTTTCGACATTGCTTAGCTAAACAATTGCTTACTGCAATCTTTCTTCAATATCACTGATTATTTGTGGGAATAAGGCTGAAATAATTATTCGAATCATAATGGTACTTTGTAAAACGTTAACACGGGTTCATTGCACAGAAAGAATTCTCAGAAATAGGTCTATATGAAGACATGAAGGCCAGTAGAAGTGGTTAAACTAAAAATGAACACATAGACATTTGTTTTAAGGTTACCTCCCTTCTAGACAGAAGAAGTAGGTAAGTCATATAAGTTTATAGCATTAGTAAAGATAAAATTAATGACAACAATGACACAAAAGGTAGAAAATAACAATTGGAGACATAGTTGTAGGTGCATGTGAATCAGTGTAATGATACCAGAAGCTAGATTGTGATTTAATGAAGTAATTACTCTAAATTCTTTTTAGTTGACTCTTAAAATTAAAGCATTTCATAAGTCATTTCATGATAACAAATGGGCAAAGAGGATATTGTGTTATGATAAGGAACTTAACTCAGCCACAGGTTATAGCATTGCAAATATATCTGAAGCCAACATCAGTCTATGTGAAAATAGAAAGCTAATACTAACAGGTCTGAAAATAGAGATGTTAGTAACAAATTAGTGTTCAAGATTTTAATCTCTCACTTTCAACAATGAGCAGATTTCATGAGAAATAAACCCAAATGATACTGTAAACCAAGCCATCAACCCATGGTTGCAGAAGTCATAGACCCTGAGTTGCTGGTATAGTTTAACTTTACATGTAAACATAGTATCATAGTATGTTTAATATATTGCTTAAATAGATTTAAGAACAGAATTCACATGATCCTTTCAGTGGTGTAATTCAGACTTTACAAAACTTCCACCATCTCTTCATGACAAAAGCTCACCTGAGACTGAGAACAAAAGAAACCTATAGTAACATAATACAGGCTATATATGACAAAGCTGTAGCCAACATCATGGTAAATGGGACAAAGCTCAAACCACTTCCACCAAACTCAAAAGTAAGTCTGTGCTGTCCATCACCCACTCTTGTACAATATAATTATTGAAGCATTAGTGGGAATAAGATAAGTAAGCAAAAGGAAACGAATGGGAAAGGAAGCTATCAAAACATCATTTAAATGATGAGAACTTCAACAAGGTGGCAGGCATAAAACTGATATATAAAAATCAGGGATCTCTCTTCTGACAATTAAAAAACATGCTGAGAAATAAATCATGGAAATGAAGCCTCCCCAGTTGCTGCAAATGCAGGAAGAGTTTTGAGGAATTCTAACCAAGCACAAGCAGCCACTCTACAATGAAATCTTTAAAACACTGTGCAAAGAGAAGAACTTCTATGATCACAGAATAGGAGAGTTGGTAATATAAATAAATGCATCTTAATAAAGTCAAGATTTTTAGTTTCTCCCATTTTTGACATAGAAATTTTTTAATTGTAAGAAAGCCCAGAAAGCTTGGATATGCAAAGCAAACAGAATAATGCTGGAGGTATCTCCATATCTGATTTCAAATTACACTACACCACAAATTATAATATGCCACAATATGCAGCATGATATTGCCACAAAAATAGACATATGTAAAAGTGGATAGAATAGAGGGTCCACAGATCGACAGATAAACTCATGCATTTGTACATACCTTATTTTTTACAAAAATGCCAAAAACTACCCAGTTAGAAAAACTAGTCTCTTCACAAAATGGTAATGGAAAAATCTGGAAATCATCATATGGGAGAATAAATAGAATTACCTAATTATCACTTTGTATTGATATCAATTCCAACCAGGTCAGAGACCTCAGTATAAGAACTGAATCTTTTAAAGTAGTAGGTACAATATAAAATACAGTCAAATGCAGAGAGTTTCTTTTCAAACAACATTTTCTTAAGTGTGAGTTTCATATACTTATTAACATTCCTTTTCCACCTCCTCAAATATCCATCCTCACCACCTCTCTCTTGCTCCAGACTTGACCCAAGTTAGAGTTTTCTTGTTTTCCCACATTGGGTCTGATTAGAGTTGCTAAGCAACTTTTTGGAGTGGGCTTTCTCACGAGTGTGGCTTACCCTATCAGGCATCACGTCATCAAAGAAAACTGCTAAGAAAATAAAGCCAACAGTTGAAAAATGTGACAAATTAAAAAACTCTTGTCCAGCAATGGCAACATAATTAGATAAGGACACAGTCTACAAAGGGGAATTGACATCCAATATGTATTAAGAACATAAAAAATACAAGAAATCAAACAATCCAATCAAAATATATGGGCTAATGAAATGAATAAACACATTTTTAAAGATAAAGTGTAAATATCAATTAAACATTTGGAAAAACCTTACTTGTCATTAGAGAAAAACAAATAAAAACTTAGCTGATATTCCATATTCCCTTAGTCATACATAAATGTAAAAATTAAGTAAAATGGTGTATATGCAATAGAATTTAAAGCCATGAATTTGATCGAAGTTCTGCTGTTTGCACAAAAGTAGATATAACTTTAGATTATCATATTGAGGTTTTATCAAATAAGTTTCACAAAGACAAAGCTCAATCATGTAGTTTCTCTCATTTATGTACCTAGATTTTTTTTATAGTTAAGGCCATTCACAAACATAAAACAACTAAACACAAACAGGCAACTAGAGGATTATCGGGAGAAACAGAGGTTAGAAACATGATGTGTTAAATAAATGGATTGTAAAAAAATTAAATGAAAGAGAAAAATAAGGATATGTATAAAATTGGAGCCAAGAAGGTGTAGGGATGGATAAATGAAGTTGGTGAAATTTTGGAGATTTTGCATCATAGCTAACTACATCAAGAAGTAACCACCAGAAAAGACTCTTGCGCACACTGAACTCACACAATGAACTCACACCTTTTATCAGTGATGCATGCTCATCCGGCTTCCTCTGCATCTGTCTTGTGACTGCACACTGAGCCTTTCCTCTTCCCCGAATTCCCCTGTTTTGATCACCCTGCCTATACTTCTGCCTGGTTACTAGACAATCGGTGTTTTATTAAACTAGTACAAGTGACAAATCTTTACAGAGTACAAGACCACAGTATCTAAGACTGATCTAGCTACTGCCTAGTGTGCCATGCTGTGGACTGACAGTAGCTGAGCCAACCCTGTATCACCATTATAGAAAAACTTGTGATGAGATACATCCAAGCTATCTAGTGACAAGTTGACTAGACTGAAGAGCTTCTGCTCCAGAGGGAACAAGGAAATTGAACATATGTGGGGCCATTATTGTCTGCTCTCAAGACCCAATCAGCACAGCTTCCAAAGGCTTGCAGAATATTGTGTGCATACACATCAAAGAAGCTAGGCCTCAAAGAGTTATACATTATAAAACAGGTGGTGTTAAGGTGATAAATTGTTCATGAGATATACAGTGACATTCTCATATAGTGTAACTGAATACAGTTAGCCTACTAGGAGGCCATATAAGAAGCCTCTCAAGGATGCTACTGATGCATCAGGTGAGATGATATCCTGAAAGTATGATACTATCTTCAGGACATAACAATCACCATAAATTGAGTGCTCTGTGTTTGGTAGGTTAAAGGAAAGAAAGTTTGGGTATCAACGTTGTACTCGTAGAATTGATCCAAGATAGCATTCTCTACCATTAGGGATAATTTCCTGGTGTTCAGGAGTTAAAAAGAATGAGATTAAATCTAGGTGATACACTAGAACTTCTTGTTTTCAGGCTTAGATTTAATGGTATAAGAATAGTCACACCAACTATAGCCTGGGAAGGGTGTGCTATCCTAAGTCCCATATCCATCAGTGAAAGGATCTGAGTGGACACAGCCAGCAAGCTAAGTGAACTAGGAGAGATGTTGGCACAGTATAAGTGGAATCTAAAAAGAATGGTGGAAGAAATACATTGAAATATATTTTGAGAATCAGTGTATTTGTGTGTGTGTGTGTTTGATGGCATTTTTGCTAGCCCACGAAAGAAGAATAAGTGAGAAACTTGAGGTATAGTTCCCAAATGGAACACACTACCTCAGGAAACCAGCTCCCTTTCTCAGTTTCTGTGAATAAAAGTCTCTTCAGTCCATGGAGATTGCTCCCAGCATTAAGGAGTTGTCTTTGAAGAGGTTGTATTCTTCCTGGGAGTGGTTAGAGCAACTGATTGATTGGGGAGCGGTACAAAAAACTAAACATCTTTTCCTTCAATGTAAGATGCTCTGTAGCATAAATCCAGATTTACTTCTCCAACCTGTAGCCCGTGCTGTGGTAAGAATATATCATCACATTGCTGCTTCTCTGTTGCAAAGTCAATACATAAAAACATAAACGCATTATAAAACATCCGGTCTTATTATAGTTACATGATTAATATTTAACCTCGGTAAAAACTTGGCTTTGATGTTTCAGGGATGAAGTTCATAGGAAGTTATAAAGGTGTGAAAGATAACTGACAGACTGTTACAAACAGGCATTGGCAACTCTTCTCTTATCAATCGGTCCCACCTGGCACCAACAATCTGAAACATGTTGGTAACCAATGCATCAGAGTAAACAACATGACAAACTTCATCGTGGATTTATTTTTGTGTCATTTTTCTTTATATTTCTAGACACAATTTTGAAAATAAAAAATATATAACATTGTGGAAACTGCTTTGTTTTTAAAACTTAATGTCAAAATCTGTCTGCCTGCATTTCAAAATCAGACCTAGTAATTGATAAAGAATGAATGAATGGAAGATGATCGGTAATTCCAAATAAACATAAGATGCCATTCAGTCAATCTGCATCAGATGGCATACACTTGAAATGAAATAAAATTTGAAGTAATTTCCTTGGTTCTGACCTTCAATATGAAATTGGGAATGAATAAAACTCTGGAAAGAAATTAGAAACACACAAAGAAGTAGAGTTTTGTCTCAAAAGCAGAATCCATATTTCTACGGCATTTGTTACAGATCTGTAGATATTAAAAGAGTTTCTTAGTGATATTTCTTAAAGTGAAGTATGGGTTTTATTTTTAGCACCTGATGTAGGAGGTGATTTTTCATAAGTTTAATATAAGAAAACTCTGATTGGAAAATTAAAGGCCACTTGGTGCATGTCCCGTCAAAGGACATAAAAAATACAATAATATTCCATAAGGTTTCCCTCGGACCTTGTTGGGTTCATGCAGATAGAAGGTTTAAGTCTCACTCTTTCAGTATTTAAAATGGAAAGGCACAAAGATTTATTTGTTCAATGGAGACAGAACCTGGAGCGAGGCTTCTTGGGTTTATGTCTTTGGCATGAGGCTTGTTTGCCCCAACGCATGAAGCTAAAATCCACAACTGCTTCGTTAGTTTTATGACACTGGACAAGACCAGGGATTCAGAGAGTCCCCCAAGTCAGCTTTCCAGTGCCCAAAGATCTGAAAGTGACACCTAGGGAGCAAGACTGAAGCAAAGATAAGAATGGAATGCAACAGCTGTGAGCAATTCACAGGCAGATTTTAGCATCAACATTTTTACATGTAAGGTTTATTGCTGGAAAATAATGTGGGAGCCATGCTTTAATTTTATCTATACTAAAGTGACTGGGCTTTTGAGGAGGGAAGAAAGATAAGGTAATGATGGTTTGAAGCAAGCAATTCCAAAGTTAAGTCAACAATTGACTGTTGTCAAAGCCATTTATATACAAAAAAAAAGCTGTTTTAAGCTTTTTTGTTGCAATTTCCTTGGATTTCCATCATTTTTGTCTATTTTTGTCAGAACATATGAAATGTTAGCCTTGATTTGCATTTTCCTTTGGGTCTCATTGGCTAGGGTTATACTGCTTAAACATGTCTAGAAGCAAACCTGGAAAAGTGAGTGAAATGATCTTTTAAACCATAGATATTATAAAGGGGACTGGAATTCTAGAATCAATTGGGACCATATTAAACTGGATGCTATCAACAATGAAGTAGTTCGTATTTTTGAAGAATTATTAAAGCAGGAAATAAAAGACTGCCAGTCTTAAAATTAGATGGTTTTTTTTAGGCTGAATTCTCTCCCCCTTTAAAATTTATATGTTAAACTTTAACCCTGTATTTGAAAATGCAAAGCAGAGACAAACAGACAATGAATGTGCAGAAAATGATAGGCCCTGAAATACTCTGTCCTAAAATGGATATGTCTATAAAAATCTCTCTTCTCAATGCTCAGAGAACCCTGCAGAAGAGGAAAGGGAAAGATTGTAAGAGACAGAAAGTGGAATAGAGTATACCAAGAAAACAAGATCCTCTAAACACAGCAGGACCCGAGCACATAAGAACTTAGACCGTGACAACATCTACAGAGCCAACATGTGCCCGCACTAGATGGGGTCCTAGCGCTGAAAGGAAGAGTTGGGCATGTGTCCCACAACCATAATCCAGAAACTATCTCCAACTAGTAACAGTTCACAAAAGAAAAAAATTAGTTTTCTCAACAGAATCTCATTGGGGATACTAACCACTCATGCCCACCAATAGAGGGCCAACCCACGTTAAACACAGTGGCATCTTTGGAGGTTCTTTGTCTCATAATTTGTTAGTTTTTCTTAACATTAAATATCCATTACATATATACTATGTACTATGACTGCTAGTTTTATGTTTAAATGGGAACACCGTGTGTGCAAACGTGTGTCTTGTGTCTATATAACTTTTTTGTGCTTTTTCTTTTGCTCTTTTTCTTCTGTTTATTTGTTTTGTCCTATCCTATTAATCGGTCTTTTAATCTTATTTTGTTTTATTACTATTCCCTAGATGCTTGTTTGTTTTCTAAGAAGAAACAGAAAGGTTATAGATTTGGATGGGAGGGGAGGTGGTGAGGATCTCAGAGGAGTTGCGGGAGAGAAACAGTTATCCGAACATATTGCATGAAAATAAGTCCATTTTCAATAAAAAAAAAATGCAATTGTATTTTGAAGGGAAATCTTTAAAGAGGTAATAAAGGTCACTGAAAGTCATTAGTGCAGGCACCCATCCAATATGACTAGAATTTAGGAAAAAGATGCAGATGAACACACAGAGATGACTGCATCCACATGGGGATGAGGGCAGAAATCATCAAACCACGATGAAACCTAATTTCTCCAAAGGAACATTTATTCCCACATTGAACTTGGGTGGCTAACCGCCACCTGTTAGGAATTTATTTTCATGTGTTATTCCTCTGTTCCTTGCGTATGGCAAGTCTAACAAACTGATAGAGTTGGTGTCTGTTTAAAATCCAACAGTCCCTGAGCTTGCCTTGACCGCATGGAAACTAACTGTGGCCAAAAACACTCAGTAAAGAGCAGTCCATCTTCCTTGTTTTCCTCGTTTTTCATATGAGATGGTAAATAACATTCTCTTCCAATTAGTCTCAGATCCAGAACTTTCAAAGTAATTTTATGAAAAATATTGTAATGAGTTGTCCTAACTTTAAATAGCTTAAATTCTAACTTGGTGCTAAGCCAGCCTTTGTTCCTTTCATGCATAGCAGAGCAGAATGCAGGATTAGGGCTTCTATGTGTATCAGTAAAGCACAGAGTAGGAACTCACTATTCCAGCAGTTGAGCTGAGCTGCCATTGCTCACAACAATGGGTTTTGATTTTGTTAGGATTCTAGTTTCCTTTTAATGTTCATTTCCATAGACTTGTAATCAGAGTGCGTCATATACACAGAGATGTGTATGAGTCATACATGCAGAGATCGATTAATTTCCTCTACTGAACACATCCGGATAGGACTATTCACACGTATCATGAAATTCCCAAATAATAATCCCAACGAAAATATCCATTCCTTAACCCATATCCATATGTAATATCTCTCTAGCCCCAAAGATATAGTTTTGTAAATCATGGGGCTTTTTGTTTGTCTGTGTGGATGTATGTGAATGTATAAGAACACACATACAGGTCAAAGTTATGAGATACCACTGGAGATGAAGGTATAAGCAATTTTAAATCTCCAAACATGGGTGCTGGGAGCTGGCCAGGTCTTCTGTAAAGCAATGTGTGCTCTTAACCACTGAGCTATCCCTGAGCCCTTTTAGCTAATTTATAATAGCTGTCTACCTTTTATTGTCTTGAAGATATTTTGGCATACTGTGTTGGAGAATTCCTCACTAGTCACATTAAATTTTCTTATATTTACTTCTATTATCTCTCTTTTAGTGGTGTCTTTTGAGAAAGAAAAGCTATTTTAACTGATTTTAATTTACTTTAATACATTCCAACTATTTTCATTTTCATTAGATATTTCATTTTTACCTACTTCAAATTCATAAAGGTGTTCCATTTTGCCTATATTGCTTTTGCATTTATTCCTGAAATTACATATGTGCATTCCATGGAAAATATTATGTTGTTCATATATGATTATAGAAAATCAAAATAACTATTGTATAGTTTCTATTCCTAACAACCCTAGTTTTGACGATAGTAAAAAGCAAGAATGTGTGCTTTTACTCATCCTCCATAGTATAAGCATATTCAGTCTTTTTAGATCTAGTTATTTTAATAGATCTAATTTAGATCTAGCCAAACACAGTCTCTACTAACTCTAATGGAGGTAAGCAATTAATGTGCTTACTAGCCATTCGTGTAATTTCATCTCTTTTCTCTCTGCAAGTTCCCCCAGGAAGACAGAATTATCTTTATTTAGTGATATGACGTTAGTAATTCTTATGGAATGTTTTGTGCATTCTCTTTTAATCTTATGCTTGATCTTTTATGATGATCACAATTTTAAAAGGTTGATAAAATTTATTTTTGTAACTTTATAGTTCTGACTTTTGTGATTTCATCTGAAAATTCTTACTCTCCTGCTGATATTTTTAATATGCTTGGTTTTGTGGTTTTGCAGTATCTGTACATACATCCAGCCAGCTTAACACTTTACTCATTACATTTAGAGGGTTGTTCATTTTACATAATTGCCCATTTCTGAGTTTCTTTGGTTGTTACTATCAAACAATCTTTGAAATGTGTTGAATTTTGACTATGTTTTCCAAATATGCTCATTCACAGCTGTTTTTTACTTCCTCTTTAAGTTCTGAGACTTCCTATCACTTTTTACCAAGGTCAGTTGTGGTTTTCATTGATGTTGTTTTGAATCTAGAGATATCTTTGTGGGGAAGTTGGCATCTTTAATGCTATTTGACTTTTGATTCATAAACATGGTGAAAGTCTTCATTTATTTAGGACCTCTTTAATTTTTGCCCAGCAATATTTTTATAGCTATCCACATATGCTACTCATGGCTTGGGTATGGTTTAAATATGTGCTGAAATTTAATCCACAGGGAAGAAAATGAGAAAACAGAATATTTTCATTTATATTTTATAAATCAATTATACATAAAATTGGTTTCATTATGAAATATATATATATATGAAAAATATATTACATATATTTTCTAATATATGTATAGGTATGCATTATATATATGTGCACATGTATATCTATACTATATATACAAAATAATACACATCACATATATAATGTATTTTCATCATACTCTCCTTACTACATCTCTTGTTCTCTTCCTGCTCTGGGTGATTCATTTCCTTTTTCCACCCATTTCCTCTTCTACTGTCATCTTCATTTATTTTGATGATCTAATGGTTTCATTAGGACTACTTAGAGGGTTCTGAGAAAAATTTATTTACAACAGCGTAGGCACCACATCAGTGGCTGCACCACTGGTGCAAATAAATGTTTCTCCTTCCCACAGTGACTATTAACTGATTGCAAGACCTCAGGGAGCGGTGGGACTTGGTGGGTGGAAGGCCCCAGTAACCATCATTATCAGCAGGTAGGCATTTTGGGAGGCTCATACCTCCGTCCAATGATGTATTTATAAACCAAATCTTTTACATGTCTTGTACCTGTAATCCCCATATTCTATGAAATCAAAAACATAGGAAATACCCTGTTCATAGACAATGTTCTACATCTCTCCACTCCCTCCTTCAGGTTGTATAATCTTTCTAGCCATTCTTCTGTGATGTTTCCTGAGCCTAGCAAGGAGGTTATCATAGGTCAGGAGGTACCTACAGATACCCAAAACTTGTCAAAGAACTTGACAGTTTGTAGTAGGAGCGGCGGGCCCGCCAACCAGCTAGCTTTACCAGAAATAATTACACAGAAACTGTATTCTTTAAACACTGCCTGGCCTGTTGATTCTGGCCTCTTACTGGCTAACTCTCACATCTTGCTTAACCCATTTCTATTAATGTGTGTAGCACCACGAGGTCATGGCTTACCAGGAAGGATTCTAGCCTGCTTCCATCTCGGAGAGGAGAGCTATGGCAACTGCCTGAAGAGGAGAGGCATGGCATCTGCCTCACTGCCTTCTTCCCAGCATTCTGTTCTGTCTACTCTGCCTACCTAATTTTCTGTCCTATCAAAGGCCATGGCAGTTTCTTTATTAACCAATGAAAGTAACACATAGACATCATTTCCCTTCTTCATCAACAGTTAACCAGTTATGAGTCTCTGTAGTGACCACTGACTTCTGCAAAAATAAAAAAGAACTCTAATTAAAGCTGATGGTAGCATTGAACTATTAGTATGAACACAATTAATTAAAAAGTAAGTTGATGGGACCATCATGTTCATTTAGCAAAACAAACACACAAACAAAAACGAGAAAGGAAGTAAGAGTAGCTTCTTTATTAGGGACTCTGACCTCCCCATTCAAGAGATTTTGGTTAGGTTTATCATATCAGATGTGGATTCCCTCCTGTGTCTGTGAAGTAATTCTCAAACCTACTGCAAGAGAATTTGGTTGTTCCCAATACTGATGTACCACTATTAAACTGATGGACACATAGTGCCTTGCCAAACATTAGTGTAGCCTTCAGAATCACAGCTGAATAAAACTTTTGGTGACCATTATCCCAAAGAAATCAGCATAGTAACGAGAACTAACCGGTAGAGAAGAAGCTTCTATTCCAGTTGCAGATTGCTTTCTCTGTGTCTGAAATGAAAGTCTGTGATATCTTCACCAATAGTGAGGTACCCTTTGCACAACCAGTATTCATGGCAAATGCCTGCACTATTTAGGAGTCTCAAAGGTTTCCTGAACTGCTCACATTATAAACAAATAGCCCACCCATCGTGCCAAGATTTTAATTTCACAACTTATGGTTTCTGGGAACAGATTTATCTATCCATGTAGGGTACTTCTCATTAAGCCAGTTTGTAATTTTTCTTACCTTAGTTTGATTAATATACCCATTATTGGGACATTCTGGCTTTTTATACAGCTGTAGTTTAAGTTAGTACTACCTCTCCTCATTTTCATCTTCCCCTAACCCATCCCTACTTGGACATACATAAAGGATTTCACCTTACATTTTTGTAGAACAAGTTTTACTACAGTTCCATTAAAGACTACTTTTCCACCCTAACTTGAGGCTTTCTCTGGGTTTTTTATTTTACACTGACACCCACTTAAATGCACATTCATAAACTTTAGCAGCTAGGATCTGTTTATGAGAAAAGACATGTGGCGCTTTTCTTTTAAAAAGTGGGTTACTTCACTAAATTTTCAAGCTCCAGAATTCTCCTGAAGACTATATAGTTTCACGTCTCTTCTCAGCTCTTTAAAGTCTTTGCCAGTAATAATACATCTGGCAGTGGATTATGGTTTAGAACATATGAAAAACTCAAAAAAAAAAAAAAAAACTAAGAGAATCAAGAAGCAGAATTCAAAATGGAACTAGGACCCGAGAAGCCTTAGACCCTGGGAGAGTACTACTACTGTTATTTTGGTAAATGAACATAGTATCAAATGGCCTAATTAATAAGTGTCTTTTAACCCAATTTTAGTACATCTCAGTCATTAAAGAAGTTTCTTGTTTGCAATGGATAGAGGTTAAACAGAGTCCTACTGCTGCTTGAAGTGCAGAGAATAAGTGTCTTTGAAGTAATGATCTATAAATTGGACCACATCATCCCCACTAGGCTCAGGAAACATTATGCACAAAGTGTAAGAGCTAGATATCAGGGAGAATTGCTGTTAAATTGTGTCTCTTAGACACGACAGGACTAGAGCACCCATGATCACCCCACAGCTATAGACACCTCTACAAGACCTGGACAAATCTAACTAGTCAATAAGCCAATATGAATGAGGGAAAATCACATAAGGTTCTAGCCATAGCCGAGTCATTCTTGGCAGTTGTGGCTGTTAGAGGAGGGACAGTCATTTTTCTTTGGCGGGGGGGTGTCTTCTGGTAGATTGATCATGCTCTAGGGGAGCTGTTCTCAATCTGTCGGTCAAACAACCCTTTCAGAAGGGTCACCTAAGACCAACTACATATAAGATACTTACATTCCGACTCATAACAGTAACAAAATTACAGTTATGAAGTAGCAATGGAAATACTTTTAAGGTTGAGAGCCACCATATCATAAGGAACTATATTAAGGGGTCACAGTATCAGGAAAGTTAAGAATCACTGCTCTAGGCAGTAGCCTTACATAGGCATGCACAGGTCAGTTCCTATTAGACTCAGTGGATATTTAAAAATAAAAGGAAGAAGACAAGGAGCTGGGAAGATGTGAAGGTTGAAGAGAGAAATGGGGGATAAATATAAAAATATCTTGTGTATACATGTATGAAATTCTCAATAAAATTAAAAACATTTTAAAATTTAGATGTAGTCAAGTAGAAATTAACTTTAAATACATGGGAAATTTTTCTCTTAAGATAACTTGACAAATTTTAAAGTCACATTCACCTGCTTTGGAAAGCTGGTGAAATATCAGACGAGGTAATTGCTTCCACCTTTTAGCTATCTTGGGATAATAAGTAGAGGGTTGTTCCATAGTTATCTGAGAATTAGGGGCTGATCTATGTGCTGACACCCCATGCCAGTGACTGCCTTTGTTTCTCCCCATTCACAGTGGTTAATTTAAACAGAACTTCCATTACTTAGTCACAGATTTATTTTCTCTGTTCCTTCATTCCTTTGATTAGTTATCTTCTTTTTCAATCCTGAATTCTCCTGTATTTCTTATCTTAGTCAGAAACTTTTAGGTTTTAATATCTAAATGAATCTTCTGGGTTTGTTGTTGGTTTTGTTTTGTTTTGTTTTGGTGGGCTTGAATGTGTTTCTAATGGTTTCAGATATTTATTGCCACATTTTCTGTAAATTGAAGTTTATAGTACTTGATTGTTCCTTGGTATGTGTTAGACATGAGCAATAGGTTTTATTTTCTCTCCTTAGTTCTGTGATTAGAGGATTGTGGAGTGATTAAAACATACGTGTCTGATTATTTATGCATTTATTTTGTACTACTTAAACATAGAATTACAAATAAGGAATGCTGGAATATTCAAAAGTGAATGGGAACCAGAAACCAGAAACCATTATCTTCCAGCGATATTATCCAGGGGAGAAGAAAAGGATTTCTGATTGATGGCAATGTTGGCAAGAATATCCACATCCTGCTTAGTCTTTGTATTCAATCAGTGTAATAAAGTAGTTACAGATGCATGGCGTGTTTTCATTGTTGAGCAAGAAAATGTTGGAAATGAGAGGCATAGAACATGAATCTTACTTGAGGAAAATTGAGATAAAATTGAAATAAGATGTTCATACAAATTAAGCACTAATATGAGTTAATTACATAAATTTTTAAGAGGCAATATGACTCTTAGTCAAATAGGAAACTTACACACCTTATAAAGAACCTGTGAACTGACTCAAATGAGGAAAAGTGTGAGAAGTGGGATGTTTTCTAGGATCATGGTGCTAGCAGGGTCTCTGTCATTTCTTAGAGTTTTCAATACCATAGATCAAGTCATTTACTAATTGCTTGTTGTGTTGTATCAGTTCATGACATTGCATGGATCCCCCTGGGTGAATTAACCCCTCTGTGCCCAGTGCCTGCTCCAAGTTTTTTTTCTTCCTTTTTCTATGTTTTTAAATTTATTAGGTCTTTAAAAAATACCAGTTGAAGTTCCCATTCCCTCCCCTCATCCTATTCCCTCCACACACCCTCCCACCCCACCCTCATCTAATCCTCAGAGAGGGTAAGGCACATTGCTTTGTGGAAGGTACAAGGCCCTCCCTACTATATACCTAAGCTGAGCAAGGTATTATCCAAAGAGAACAGGATCCCCAAAAAGCCAGAACTCCAAGTTTTAGCAGCGCTCTCTAGAAAATAGCCATTATATCTCTTCTCCATAACTCCGTAACTTGATTGTCTTCTTACTCAAGTATTCTTCAATCTACAGGCACAGAAAATAGCACGTCACTCTTCTAGATGTTAGTGTGTAAGTGTAAGTTCATTACTGAACACTCATACTGCTGTCCTTATAAAGAGATTCTTTTTTCCCAAATAACTTTAGGTATCTACCTGATTCGAGTGTTCTCTTTTTCTCACAGGCATGCATTCCATTTTACTTTAGCCATTGATAGATGAGAGAGGGAACAGATAAGTACAACATATCACCAATTTATTACAGCTCAAGCTGGCCAATCAAGATGGCATTTGTTAGGAGTTATTTTAAGACTATTTATTTGCTTCTTGTTCTTTTAGCCCTTGCTTACCATAAGGTTATTGAATGGAGAGTAACGGTGCCAGCAAAGGAGGTGAGGAGCAAGGAGCATCTGATTCTGAGCTCCCATCCTCTTTTGAGCTGTTTCATATCTGTTTTTTTCAAGTGCAGTTTTCTTTTCGCTTGCCTATTCTCTGGCCTCTTCCTTAATCTGAAATTGAATCTCCAGTCTTGCAGGTTGTGGAAGTCACCATGCATTCTTAGACCACAGATCTGAGTGCCCAAAATGAAGGTTCACACAGTTGGCACGTTTATAAAAAAGACGAGAGATGATAGACTCACTGTGAGCCCACTCTCTCCCTTTGGCATGAGAGTCTCTCTTCTACTTTCAGCTACGTAGCCATATTTTTATAGGGATGCTCAGGGTATGAAAAAATGTGTCTGGAGGTTCATGAAAAGCCTTAAATCTTATTATGATACGCTCTGAATTCCAGGCAATTACCTCTCTTTTGCTCCTATTGGTATTAGATCTCTAAAGCCAGTCCACTCAAGGAAAGATGGTTAGATTCTGTTTCTTGGTCAAAAAGTAGCAAAGAATTCTCAGCAGTTGTTAAGCAATCAGTTATTTCATCTTAAGAAAGTCTTGGAAGGGTGAAACTGACATATGCATAAAAGAAGGGTGGAAAAACCACAAAAGGCTTCCAGCTAAAGCTGAAGGGGCCTAGTTGTGGGCAGAGGAAGGAAAACGGTGAAGTTGCAGGGATCATTACCGCTGAGGAGGTGTAGACTTACAAGGGGCAAGCGGCAGGGGTGGGTGGGGGTATTAAACTCTGGAAGTCATGTTCCTTAGGATTTTATTTTTGTTTGTGGTATATGTGTGTTGTTTACACACACGAGTGTGTTTACACGTGTGTGTACAGTTTGCCCTCACCTCTGCTTGTAGAAGCCAAAGTTCAACCTCCATCATCTTCCTCTATGACTCTCCACCTACTTTTTATAACAGAATCTCTCTCTACACCTGGGGTTCACTGTTTCAGTTGTCTTTACTGTTTCCCCCTGATATCTGGCTGAGGCTAATTCCAAACACTGAGGTTAGGTGTACTTTTTTGCCCGGCTTTTATATGGATATTGGGCATCTAAAATCATGTCTTGGGATTTACACAGAAAGCACTTCGCACACTGAACCATCTAATCTGTATCTCTTATTCTTTAGGAATTTTAAGGGAACTCTTTTCACTAACACTAATGATATCAGTCAGCACCCCCGAATCTATCCCATTATGGCCAACAGGGATCACAGGGCCTCTGTCCATACCCCACAAACCCCACTGGCTCTAGGAATCCTAACACTGTTCATAAAGTGCACGGAAGCATCTCAACAAAGAACTTACTTTCCAACCTTTAAGTTTTCCTAGTGAAGAACTCTGATAAATCACCCACTCTCTCTCCCTCCCTTTGGCTTATCTCAGTTTGTTTATTCTCTCCATGTAGTTTCCCTTAATAAATTTAAAAGACAAAAAAATAGAATATGTAAAATATTTTACTTGTTGGGTTTACATTGTCTTTTCTCATTGCTCCTAAATATACTGTCCACATAAAATACCTGCCCACCAGCTAGAAGATATCATTTTGAGTGAGGTAACCCAGACCCAGAAAGACAATTATCACATGTACTCACTCATAAATGGTTTTTGAACATAAAGCAAAGAAAATCAGCCCACAAATCACAATCCCAGAGAACCTAGATAACAATGAGATTATATAGATCTAATCTACACGGGAAGTAGAAAAAGACAAGATCTCCTGGGTAAATTGGGAGCATGGGGACCTTGAGAGAGGCTTGAAGGGGATGGAAGATGTAGAGAGGGGAGCAGAGAAAAATGTAGAGCTCAATGGTTTCTTCACCATCTGAGAAACTGACAGTGACTCCCATGCATTCACTTAAGCCTGACTGTGAGGAAGCGAACTGTCTATGAGACTGTTATTGACACAAACATCTAAGGCCATTGGATAACAACTTAAAAATAAGCATAAAAATAAGCATAAAAAATCTCCTCAGACTAAAAACAATGTCCCAAACTTCATTGATATTACTGTTTGATCTAATATGTAAAACAAAACTAATTTAATAACTTTGATGGAAGGATTCCAAGGCCCATTCCTTCATTAGATTTTAAAATATTCTCTATAACAATAGGGTTTATTCTGCCAGAGGTATCAAACACTAATTACTCTTTTCCCAATAGTATATAAATAAATTTTTTAAATCAATGCTCAAAATATTTTAAAAGTAATTATATTGATCTTTCTATAATGTTTTCACTGCAAATATTTTCTTTTAATTTCCATTATTCCTTTAAGGCATTGGCTTTAATAGATCTTGCTTTAATGGTTTCTCATGTGATGCATGTCACTGGCTTATATTAACATTCTGTCATCAACCAAGTAAATAACCTCTTCGTACAGTAGTTCAGTTTTCTATTGCTAAAATAACATTTATAAATGCATTATTTAGAGTTTAAAATTAGGTACTTTTCAATACTCCCAAAGAAAAGCAAATAGAAATTTGCAAAACATCAAAAATCCATAACTTCACACAAAAATTCATCATAAAAGAAATTATTGTGCCCTAGGTTGGCTGTGTGTTCTTTTGCTAACCTGAACACATTACAGAAACTGTGCTCACCACTGACCCTCATTCCTTTTATTTTAAATGGATAAAAGGTTGTCATTGGGAAGAAATGTTGGCTTCCTATTCTGACAGTGAAGAAGATACTAAATTGGGACAATGACAAATCAAGGATTGAAAAATGATGCTTCGCACTGAAAATATCACTCAAAATTTTTTTTAAACAGTTGAGAATTCCATGGGGCTGAAGAGATAGCCCAATGCCTAACAGCACTAACTGGTCTTATAGAGGATATGTATTTAGTTCCCAGCACCCACACGATGATTCAAACTGAATATAACTCCAGCCCCAGGGGATCCTATGTCCTCTTCTGGCCTATGTGAACGCCAGACATAAATATGCTTCACGGGGTGGTGGTGGCGCACGCCTTTAATCCCAGCACTTCAGGAGGTAGAGGCAGGCGGATCTCTGTGAGTTTGAGACCAGCCTGGTCTACAAGAGCTAGTTCCAAGACAGGCTCCAAAGCTGCAGAGAAACCCTGTCTCAAAAAACCAAAGGAAAAAAAATGTGCTTCACGGGCATACATGTAAGAAAATATTCATTCACATAAAATAAAAATAAAGTTTTCAAAAATAAAAAAGATGAAACACGAGAACTCTAATATTTCTGTAACATATCCACTCCAGTTCTAAGTAGTGGTGTCTTCTCTATCTCTGCTCCCCAGTGGAGTAAGTAAACATCTCTACTCCAGTCCTAACCAACACTATCTCTCTACCCCTTCACCCTGATGGAGCAAACAGTGTGCTTATTCAGGTGCACAAGGTCGCATACAGGAGAATATTCACAAATTTCTGTTCATATGACTCCAAGGAAGAATTATCTTCTGTTTCAACACCCTCACTTGAACACTGGATAATTGATTCAATTCTATAATGTGTGAAAGCAGGGTATAATTTTGAAAACATTTCCTATACAACTCATGTCTTAGAATAGACATAAGGTCCTGTCTGTGCCTAGCCAATGAGGAGCAACCAAGCGGTGTTTCTTAAGTGCCTAGCAAGAGGCCCTGTCAGAGGTCCTGATTGTGCCTAGCCAACAGGAGACAAGCATGAAATGTCATCTGCCAATGGATCAGAATGCATGGGTGTTGGGAGTGTATATGTTTCCCTGTTGTTTAATAAATGAGTCTACTGTAAGCCTTCTACCTAACTCCCAGCATCTGTGGTTTGTCCTTTTCACCCCCTTCCATGAGGAAGACATTAGGACCTAACAATAGGCATTCATACAATTTTCAGCACAGAGCTTCCTCATACACATCTCTTTGGTTCACAGCTTCTATTGCCAAAGGTTTGCTTATGGTCAAACTGTGCAGGTTAAGTTAGATACTCACATCCCTCAAGAATAAGACTAAATGTAGTTTCTTTTCTCACATTCCCACCCAAGGATCCTTCTGTACATTAATGTTGTAGCCAAGGAAATCACAGTGCAAACAGACAAAGCTTTTCTGGACGTCTTTGTGAATTCTCAGTGGACATCTTGAGTCTCCCCTTCCACTCTCATTCTTTCCACTAGACTTCATCTTTGAACAGACACTGTTATTTTTTAAATCCTAGGGATGAAAGTCAAAGTCTCCTGCCAATCTTACAGTCAATCACACGGATATTTCATCACTTCTAAATACCCTTTTAATTCATTTGCATAGTGGGATCTATAGTGAATATATATATATATATATATATATATATATATATATATATATATATATATATCATATGGTGTGGCTCTGAAGGCATTTCCAGCGATGATTCAGTGGCAAAGATCTCACCCTGAATGTGGGTGGTATCATCCATTGACTGAGAGCCCAGATAGAATAAAAAAGGAAAACAAAACAGGCAAACAGAAATACCATGTGGTACTAGTTTTCCCTTTCCTTGTCCATCACATTGTGAACTGAGTGTGAGTCTCCTCACCATGATGGGCAGAACCTTCTGAAACCATGAGACCAAATACACCCTTTCCGTTAATGTGCTTTGTAAAGTGTTTTAGTCCCAGTGACAGAAAGCTAACCATTACACACACTTGTATCCTGAGAATACCTATACCTTTCCTAGTAAGATACCATTTTCATCACTGACTAAAGAACTATGGTGATAGGGTGCACGTGAATAAGAGGAAATTGTCATCCACTGCATCTTAAATAAATTAATCTCATGACTGGTCAGTTAAATAATTGGAAACAATCCATCTGTACAAGGCAAGAACTTGTACAGTCTTCCTCTTCACTTTTACTAAGATACCAGTAAAATATTATCTGGCTACTGAGAAATAATAATTTACAACTTTTGTTCAAAATGGCAGACCAGAAGAAACATAAAGAGAAGTGTAAAGTGGAAATATGTTTCAACAACTCACCTGGCTAATTATAATTTATGGCCCTCCCCAACCCATGCTGTAGTTGTCACTGATTAATCATTCCCAATAAAGTATTTCTAGAAGAAAGGTGATTAATTACAACTCATGATGACAGACTCCATGGTGGCCGTCTTTCTGCTAGGCATTTCTGAGTTGGCTTATGTCGAGTTTTCATCCAGATAGCTGTTAGCCATTCCGGACCTTTAGGTGATAGAAAACAGTTTCTACATAAAATGCACAGTCTTTAAAACTGCTAAAAATAATAAAACAAAAATGATTGGACCATGGCACCAGAAGTGTTTGGTCGAAGCTTGTGAGTTCACTTCTCTGAATTTTTGCCATAAAACAATTATGACAGTATTCTATAAAAATCCATAAAACTTTCAATTACAAAGATTCTAATAACAGTTGAGTAGATTTTTTAAAGTACAAACTGAAGAAAATTCCCTTGAAAACATTTGGTGTGTTATAAATTCATGTTACCAAAAATGAACTTTGCACTGTGACAATCTATATGTGTATCTATATTTGTAAACATAGCGCTACACAAACACAGATACACATATGCATAGGCTTTTTAAAGTTATAAATAACATCAATAGTCAGAACTACTTTTTCAAAGTAAATTATGCAACTCTTGGTTCAATAATCCTTAAAAGCTCCAGGTAGTGGCAGCTGACCATTAACCCAAGTCCAGTGAGTGAATGATTGATTGGTGAGGTTGCACACACTGGTGCAGAGATCTGTGCTACACACAAAGAGTAGGCACGGTTACTAACATTTTCACACAGAAACTCTGTCTCACAGAGAAGACTGTACTTCTTGCCAAAACTTCCCAGGCACCAGGGTGAGTGTGGAGGCAATAACCCTTGTCTTGTAACTCCAGTTCAGCAGGCTGTTTACTTCATCAGATTTCATCTCCAAATCGAACTCCAATTTCAACAAATGGCGAAGACATTTATGGCCAATATATCCCATTTCCCCTCAAAACATCACCTCTGAAGTCAATTCCAAGAATTTAATTGTAGGAGACAAACAGCAACTGCTGCTTTTGTGAAATACATTTTTTTTTGCCCCATTCAGAGACCAAAACATCACAACATTGGCAAAATGAAAAATCTCATAAAGCAGCAGTTCCTTTCCATCATAGCATGGCTGAGAGATGCAATTAATAAAAATGGAGAGGCTCCACACCGGAGCAGCACCCAATGTAATAACTACCTTTATGAATATGAGACGTGGGTCTCGGGGCATCAGGAGGCTGGTGTTGACTGTATTGATCACATTGTCAGACAGCATACTTCATATCACTGAACATGTCCTATTGCAGGCATGCAGGAAAGGGACACCAGAGGAAACACAAAAGTCAGAGGATAGCTGAATGTTTGCAAACCCACGTTTCTTACAGCAATAAAGCGGGGCTAGCTTAGAAAGCCAGGCGAGGGATGAGAGAAAATTAGAAAAGCATCCATAGCTGGAGAAGAAAGCGAACACGTTCTAAGTATGGGAAGTGTTGCCCGAAATCCCGAGTCATATGATGTCTGAGTTGCGTGAGAACCACGGGAAAGTTGTCCGTTTCTCATATTTATTTATTTATTTTTGTTGTTGTTTATTTTGTTTTTAGTTCTTGAAAACAATGTCTCATTTTTATACATTGGCAAACATGGGCATCATCTACGTAGGACACACACACTTGCTATAAAACATCCTTGCCAGAGTGCTCACCAGCCACCCCACCCACTGTGCTGCTCGAAATGGCCTCTCATCCTGAAATTGTGACCCCAGGTAAGGAGTTCAACCTGGCCTATACTCCACCTCCACTTCCTGAGGAAACTGGAGATATTCCGGAGCCTTGCTTCCAATGAAAATTATTCACTTCTCATGTGACCGCAGCCCCTGCCACACAAGGACCACCTGAAGAAACAGTGACCTCTTCACAGACTTCTGAAGACTGTGAGTGTGACGCTTCTAATGGCACAAAGAGTTCACACCTGAGCTCAAAAGTAGTACCGATCGATAACTAAACTGGTACCATGTCTGATGCCTCTTTGTCCATCAATAGTTTTCCCCAAGCTGAACCCCAAACACAATTTAATTGTTTGAGAACTTGAAAAGTTGGGGTAACATCAACTACAAATACGCATACAGCAAAGGTGAGGTCTCCTAGCCATAGGAAAAATGCTACCAACAGCCTAATTCCAGATGTGTGTGTCCCATCATAAAACCACAAATATGAACAAACAAGACAATATGTCACCTAGTAAATTAGGATTCCCATCACAATTCTCCCTGAGAAAAGCTACTTAGCTGATACACAAGATAATGAGTTAAAAAAAAAAAAAACAATTGGAAAGTATTCAAGGAACTCAAAGAGGATATGGATAGATGCCAGAGTGAAGATGTCAAAAAATACAAACAGTTGAATGAAATAATGGAAACAAATTAAGATATGAAAATAAAGCTTCACCAAGAGATAGATTCTATGAACAAATGACAAACTTAAATAAAAATAAATAGAAGTGAAACGTACAGAAAATCAAGTTAGAAACTCAGAGGACATCCCATTAATAGATCCTGTTAAGTGGAATAGTATTAAAGACAGGGTATAAGATTTAGATTACTCATAAGTGGTTTTTTGGGGGATTTTTGAGACAAGGTTTCTCCGTAGCTTTTGGTTCCCGTCCTGGAACTAGCTCTTCTAGACCAGGTTGGCCTCGAACTCACAGAGATCTGCCTGCCTCTGCCTCCCGAGTGCTAGGATTAAAGGCATGCGCCACCACCACCCGGCTCATAAGTGGTTTTAAAACATAAATAAAACAAAAAAAAAACAGCCCACAAATCACAACCTCAGAGAACAATGGGGACCATAAGAGAGACTTACATAGATCTAATCTACATGGGAAGTAGAAAAAGACAAGATCTCCTGAGTAAATTGGGAGCATGGGGACTTTGGGGGAGGGTTGAAGAGGAGGTGAGAGGGAGTGAGGGGAACAGAGAAAAATGTAGAGCTCAATAAAAATGAATAAAATATTAAAAAAATAAAAATATTTAGATTACTCGGTCAAACAAAATGTTAAACGTAAAAACCAATGCAGGAACTCTAGTGAAGCACAATTAATGAAAACCCAGACACCGATGTTGGGGTTCATCCTAAAGGTGTGTTAGCACTGCCTGGTCTGGAAGGTCTGGGTTGACCAGTAGAGCTGTTTTCCTTTCAGGCAAGTTTTATTTATCAAAATGCAAATGAAATGCCACTATACTCTGGAATCCTAGAAAATGGTCAAACCTATAAATAATAAGTGCAGAAAGAAGATAAGAGACCTGTGTCAAGGCACAGAAAATATTTCAAGAAAATAAGCAAATGAAATATCCTAATCTAAGGAAAGTGATGCCTAATCAGGTCCAAAGGCATACATCAAACCAAGAGCAGGAACTAAACTCACCATATCAGAAAGTAGTCAAAGCATTAAAAATACATAACAATAAATGGATATTGAAGTCTAAAAAGGATAAGGACAAAGTCACATATAAAGATAAGCCCATCAGAATAATATTTGACTTTTCAATGGAGATTTTGAAAGCCCAAAGGGTCTAGAATAATGCTATACAACTTCTGAAATACCACATACGGTAACCATGACTATTATACTAAGCAAAATTATCAGTTTTGTTTTTGGTTTTGGTTTTTTTTTTTGTTTTTTGGTTTTTTTTTTGGTTTTTCGAGACAGGGTTTCTCTGTGGCTTTGGAGTCTGTCCTGGAACTAGCTCTTGTAGACCAGGCTGGTCTCGAACTCACAGAGATCCGCCTGCCTCTGCCTCCCGAGTGCTGGGATTAAAGGCGTGCGCCACCATCGCCCGGCTCTATCAGTTATAATAAAAGGAAAGAAAAACTTTTGGTGAATAAAACAGGTTTATGACCAATTTAAGCCTGATGTTCAGAGTGTATTAGAAGGAATTCTTTGGTATAAAGGGGAGGTTAAACACACTCAAGAATACACAAAGATGTAACAAATAATTCCAGAACTCTTAATTCAAGAGGCATAATCATGCATCACAAAATCAATAAAGTGAAAGGAGATAATACACATATTTTATGATAGCTAAATACTAATGATCTCATTAACATATGAAATCAGGAAACAGGAACTATATGTTTTCTGTATAAAGAAACACAATACCTCACAACTATCAATAGATACCACTTTAGTGTAAATGAATAGCAAAAAGTATTTAAAGCAAATAAAACTAAAGAAGATACAGATGTAGAGATTCTAATATCTGACAAAAAACGACTTAAAACCAAAACTAATCGGGGGGGGGGTCACTTTATACTCATCAAAGGATAAAGGCAACAGAAGTATTTTGCAATCCTAAACATATACACACTAAACATAGAAACATGACTAGTTAAAAACAACACACCAATAATGGGTGATTTCAGTACTCAACTTTCACCAATAGATTATCCAGGGAAAAATTAAATAGACAAATTCTGGAGTTAAATAATATCATAAATGAAATGAACCTGACATGCAGCTATAGAAGATTCCACTCTAACACTAAAGAATATATACTCTACTCAGCAAGGCAGTGGTGGCACACACCTTTAATTCCAGCACTCAAGAAGCTGAAGCAGTTGAATCTCTTTGTGTTCAAGGCCTTGTCTTCAAGAGCTAGTTCCAGGACAGGTTCCAAAGCTACAGAGAAACCGATTATGAAAAATCAAAACAAAACAAAAAAGAATATAATCTCTTCTCAGCAGCTCATGGACTTCCTAGAATATAGACCACACATTAGGATATACAGGAAATCTCAATATATGGGAAATTTTTAAGTTAGAAAATGAATTTTATCTGACCAAAAAGGAATGAAGCTAGATATCAACAGCAGTAAAAACAAAACAAAAAAAAAGTACATGAACTTATGGAAATTGAATAACATACTACTGCAAAAAATTGAGTCATGGGAGAAATCAAGAAAAATATTTAAAAGTCCCTATAGTTGAATGAAAACTAACATACTAAAATCTCTTGGACAAAATAAACGAAATCCTCAGAAAAATTTAAAATACTAAGGGCCTACATTAAACAAATTTGAGATATATTTTATATTAATAACTTAATGATACACCTGAAAGCATTGTAAAAACAAGAAAAATACCCCCCAAAATCGAAGAAAAATAACATCAGGGCTGAAATTAATAAAATAGAAATGAAAATAACAATAAAAATTACTCAGTAAACAGAGTTATTTCCTTAAAATAGGCCCTATATTCAAGAGTATTTTGTTAGTCAAAATTAGTCTCAATGTTCCAGAAAAATAAAAGAGAAAACATGAAGTTTGGTAGGTAGGGAGGAAGAGGTATAGAAATGAAGGAGAGGAATGAATCTGTTCAAGGAACACTTCATGAAATTCTCTAAGGATTAATAAAAATACTATGCTTAAAAAAAAAACCTGTCCTATTCATCATGTATGGGGATAAATCCAGCCTACTCATCATGTTATCTTGTGAAATATCTCTACAAATTTTCTCTCAAAGTTGTAGTCACTTTTCTTATTGTTGTGACCAAGTATATGACAAAAGAAATTCAGGAAAGGACAGGTTTGCTTTGTCTCACAGTGTTTACCTTAGCGTATGGTCCATCCTGGAGGAAAGACATTGCGTCATAGGTCTGAGCACTGGCCATGTGCACCCACAGGCAGGGAGCAGGGCAAAGGAGAGGTTGGTGCTCAGCTGCCACCCACACTGAAAGCAGGCCTTCCATCCACAGCTAACATTTCCAGACATACCGAGAGCTATGTTTCCTCGGTGAGCCTATATGCTGTAAAGTTGACAATATAGATCAAGCACTGTAATCATTATTCGTAGCAGAAAGTTGAAGGTCCTTGTCAAGAGATATCAGATATTTATGAAGAAGGAAGGACTCATTGGCATAACAGCAGCATTCTTTATAAACCTAAATGATAGTGATTTCATTTTGTTCTCTTTTATTTTTGTGGTGCAAAGGGTGGAACACAGGGCATGCATGCTATTTAAGTACCCTATCAGTGAAGTAAAACCCAGTCCTGACTGTCTTCTCAAACTGGTGAACAGAAAGTTCAAACGTCCCTCACCCTCTTTATTAGGACCTCTAGCCAGGTCCTCAATCCCTCGATCTTCTAAGGCCCTCCATCATCTTGGCCAAAAGGAATAGGAGACATTCTTTGGTCATAGACATTTTTTTATTTTTTACCTAAATTGTGTTGAATTTTTAATTTTATATGTTTTGAGTGTACAGTGTAAGAATTAAATATGTGCATACTATGTGTAATAATCACATCAAAGTAACTATCATTTCTATCTCTTTAAACATGTATAATTTTTGTGTTAAGAAACCTTATACTCTTGCCTCTTATTCATTAAAAAATATAAAATAAATTTTCTCTAGCTCTAATTACTATATTGTGCTATAAAACAGTAGAGCCCCCTTCTGTCACCCCCCCCCCCCATCATGCACTGGCCACAATTCTCCCAACTCCTCCCCACTTTTCCTTAGCTCCTGCCTGAGAGTAAGAGCATGTGGCATTTGCCTTGAAGCGCAGACATTTCTACCCAAGGGTATTCAGGTAGAGACATTCTGTGTGTGCCATTCATTGACACTGTTGATGCAGTCAGCTAAACAAGAAGTGTATTGAATGCTGGCTAGGGGATTGACCTACATTATTATAGCATTCACTGCGATGTCATTTATATTTCAAAAGCCCATTGACAATAGAGATAGGCTTGGAACATAAAGACGTGGATCAAGAGATATTAGAATTCAACACCCACTAGCTTAGACAAGGTCCAGACAAGGTCCAGTGTTCTGAAATGGAAGAAATTGAAGGTGAGATTCCATTAATGGAGACGTGTGGTTCTGCTTCTCCTTCAGGATCGTTGGTGCATTGGTCCATGAGCCTAGGGGGAGGCAGAAGCAGGTAACAGGGTTCAGACTGCTTTGAATATAATAGAAAGGCCTCCTGGAGATGACTTCATTGAATCAGCACAGCTTTTTTCCCCCAGAGTATATGAAATGTATAGGATTTGGGAGCCTGCGTAAAAACTCTAATTTGCTTTAAGTAACACGTTCCTATCATAAAGCTTCATATGCAGCAGCAGGTTGCTATAGCAGAGCACCATATGAGCCGAGCCGTCAAATAAAGCAGCAGGAAAGGCTTCTAGCAGGAAAGTGTGCCAAAGGTCATCCTTGAATAAATCAGGTGTCCAGGCTTAGAAACAGCTTTTGGATAGGGTCTGTCCTCTGGGCTCAGAGACATTGTCCAGATACGGGCAGATAAAGAATGGGAAGTTTTGCTTTGGCAGGGGGAATTCCCGTGTCTCCGGACCTTGGAAAAGTAATAGACTGCAACGTCTGACCAGCAAGGTCTTCCAACAGAGATGTAGAAACTAAAAGGGAGTTTCAAATGTTTTCTTCCTAAATATCTGTTTATCTTGGGGAAATTTACAGGCTCCTCTACAAAGCGTCTTGATAAACAGCACGTTTTGCAAAGACGGCTGCGTCTTTACTTTAAAGATCGTTCCACCGTTCAGTTTGCACTTCTGCAGAAATAGAGCGAAGAGGACGGTATGAAGAGCCATTAGGGAGCTGAGATTTAAGGTCCTCCAGTCAATCCGTGAACCACATTCCTCTTCAGGTGCGCTGAGCCCATGATAATCTACTAGACTTCTGCCTCCCATCATCCTCCCGGCAGTGACTACATCCTGAGCAGTGGCGCTTTGCGTGCCTATCTTGAGCTTCCTCTTTACTGAAGCAGTCCTTCTGCGCCCGTGTGACCATTTGTTCTCTCCTGCTGACCAAGAGCTGTGCCTGTTACTGGCTGCTACTTGGTACCTGGGATGAGAGGAGAAAGTATCTTGAGGAGGCAAAGTGTCTGTAGCAGGGGCAAACTCCTTACCTTAACCTTTATGCCTAAGAAACAGAAATGCCTTAGTGCTAACGTGGTCTCACCTGCCTCGCCGTTACATCCTCTGAAACTGGGGCTGGAACAGGAAGAGGTGTTTCAGAATCCTGGCCTACTCACCCTGCTTTTTCTCTCTGCGAAGCGCTGCCTTGGTTTTGAAGGCGCCTTTGGCACTGATGCAGCGGGAGGGCTGGGACATCCTTTGCTTTCAGGTGCAGAGGCTGTGCGCCTCCCGTTGCAGGCAGTACCTCTGGCAGATGGCCGTTCCCCTTCATTCCTATCACTTCAAAATCTGGGATATTCATATTCCACGTTAGCCCTCATGTTTTTAATATTTGCCAAAAGCAAATGAAAACTTTTGGATATTTATGAGTTCACCTTTGAACATACAAATACAGAGTGATGGATGGTGCCCGACTCTAATCCATTAATAATATAGAATATCAACATGTACTTCCTTTGGGTAGCGCTTGCCTTTGCCTGTCTCTTCATAGTGGATACATGTGTTTCCCTTAAAGGTCACAGCAAACGACACCCCCAAAACAATCCTGAAAGGAAAGAAATCACAAAGTATGCTTCTATGCACTGTGGGAAATAGTAAAGAAAGGGTGAGCTAATTCAGAAAATCAAGACTTTGAATGATGCAGATACGAGTTCAAATAGAATATACTGTCTACAAACATTAGTCAAGGCCCACCTCCACACCTCAGTTTTTCCTGTGTGATAGGGGCTATCAGTAGCTGCCTTATCAAATTAAATGAGATGATAGAGGGAACTTTGAGAGCAAATGGTACCTCCCAGCACCTGGTAGCCACTCTATTCTGGGAAATGCCTTTCCTTGTACATAATGTGTTAATTTCTTTTAACCTTTGTCTTTAGAAGTAGTTGTTAGTCACTACATTTGGAAGCAGTTTCTGAAGCCAAAAAGTTTGCCTGATTCAGGGAGAGTGACTGTTTTGTTGAGCCATTGGAGCCTACTTCAGATTCATAAAAACAGCACAAAATGCTCACTGAACTGTACAGCGTTAATTATGCAGCCTATTTATAATAATCGCAGAGAGTCTCATTCCCTACAGCAGTCACAATGCAGCGGTCTCGTGTTGGTTTAGGCTGAGGGAATCACAGGAAGGGCTTGTCATTCCTTCTGGAGTTTTCTGTATTTGGTGACATTTCCCCAGCTTGCTGCAAAACGGTAGCTACAATTAATTACTTTTTGAATCGGCCAGAGGACAGCTTGTAGGTTTGCTGCTGCCCTCTGTCAATTTTGGCACAATGAATTCTCTTTTAAAGTGTCTATTCAACTTGCGTTTTAAGCACTGCATAGACGACGAGGCACAGATATAGAGTGAGTGGGAGGTGGAGGATGACATTGTGTTTGATATTTTCTCCCCAATGCAGCAGTGTAATCATCACCATCTCAGGCTTCTAATGCCTGCAATTAATTTTTTTAATTACAAAAAGCCATTTCCTTATGCATCTAAGAGGGGAATAAGGAAAGTATTCCACCCATCCTTTTGCCTGTTTGCTTCTCATGAAGCACAGCCTCTGCACAGAGTGGAACTATTGGCGAGTGCTGATCAAGCAGACTTAACTTCCATGGTGGGCTTTCCGTGGTCAATGCATTTTAACACTGGGTGTTCAATGCTTTGACAATGATGAGGTCATCATACACATGTCCAAGGTGGGAGAGACCCCAGGACCTTCTTTGTGTCAGAACCCACCTCCATAATTGATAACGAAGCTGGTTGAGTAGGGTGTTTGATTGAAATGCATAGAGGCCCAGTCAGGCAATGGTTTCCTATTTGATTATTTATGAAACACTTCAGAAAGGATTTCTGCATATTGGTTTTACATAGAGTCTGGTGTTCTGACAATACATTTTAAACAGAAGCACCAGGTTATTATATGTTACTTTAAAACTGCCACTATATTATGAGTAAGAAGACAATCTTTGGAATTAAGCCACTTTTTAAAACCTTTACCATTGGCTACCCTGTGATTTGTACCTACTCTACATTGGCATAAAACCATTTTCAGCTTGGCAGATAATAGCATCCAGGCCAATCTGTATTGACCTCTTTCAAAAGTTCCTGGGTGTAACTACTGTGAAAACATGAGCTTCAAAGAACGCTACTGGTGCATGCACACTGAGTGCAGACAGTGAGCGATGATAGGAAAACACCTTCAATGTGAACTGTGATTTCCTACAAGAAAGTCAAAGAGCAAAGGTGTCCCTATCTTCTTTGTTCCCTCAGTTAATTTGTTCTTTTATTTTCATACCAGGAGGGTAACATATTGTCTCTGATTGGCTGAGGTGTCAATGCAATAGTTTATCAGGAAGTCAAAGCTGAATGAAAGGCAAGCTTTGCTTCTGCTGAGAAACTGAGGAAATGTTTCCAGAAATCCTGGTCCTTCCCCAAAAGATGGACACAATCGGGGGACAGAGAGAGAGGATTGGCTGGAGAAGTGAGGCTCTACCTTCTAATTTCAGTCCTAAGGAAGGAGTATCAAGGCATTGGGATAGCATGTTCTAAACACTAACTCTTACAAAAATATAACATGAGTGTGTTAATTATCTATTATACTCATTAATGTGTACTGCAGTGTAACAACAAAGTAGGTAAGTAGGTCCAGGATATTCTCTCTCTCTGTCTCTCTCTCTCTCTCTCTCTGTCTCTCTCTCTCTCTCTCTCTCTCTCTCTCTCTCTTACACACACACACACACACACACACACACACACACACACACACACACTCATGATGTGGGGAGATAAATACCAGAGTAAGACTTCAAGTCAGAAAGAAAACTAAGTTGCATTCCACATCATTGTCTGAACCTTAATTACTAATAATCAGTAGATTGCAAATGCTACTTTTCTCCGCTGCGACAGATGACCTTTGGGCACTTTTTCCAGTTAATACTCTGATACGAATCTGCAAAGGCAAACAGTGAGCTCCCCTCTTGATGGGAAACTTGGATAGCATCCCATGAGAAGATGGCCCAGTGTGTGGTGCTATAGTCACTCTAGGCACAAAGCACCTTACCCAGTGTCTGATGCTTACTTGACAAAGTTCAAGTAGAGTAGGACTTGGATTTGACCCAAAATCTGGAGTCTAGAAAGGAAAACTCCTGCAGACTGCTAACAGGGTAGGAAAATCTGGTTGATGCTGTCCTAAGATCATTGTGAGCACCTCAGCTGGTGCGGGAGAATTGTCTGTTTTCTGTCAATCATGTTATAAATAAACGCTGATTGGCCAGGCAGGAAACATAGGCAAGAAAACCAGACAGGAAGTAGAAATGATGTAATGAGAACAGGAGAATTCTGGGAAGGAGGAAGTTGATTCCTCCCCCTCCTGCCTAGACCACCGAAGCAGCAGGATGATGAGCTGCTCCACTGAACAAAGATACTGAGCCACATGGCTAACATAGACCAGGAAAACGGGTTAATCAAGATGTGAGTTAGCCAGTGAGAGGCTAGAGCTAATGAGCCAATCAGCTTTATAACGTATAGAGATCTATGTGTGATTTTCTTTGGGGCTAAACAGCTGGGGGTACCGGGCAGGACAGAAACCCCAACAAACAGGCAGGCCTGGCCCTCCATGTTACACTCAGCATTGCAGAAAAGTTCAGAAACCAGGTTCAGGTCTTGTGATGAGAGAAAATGCAGCATCCTTTTGGCTATGGTAAATATGGAGACTCTGAGAACAAGACCTGGCTCCTGATTGCAAGAGACTAAGTCAGCAGTTACAATAGATAACAGAAGAGAAATCCATCTGGGTTCTCATGATGACTTCAAGAATGATGAACATAAATGCCACACAAGAAAGACCAATCCACAAAAGAAAACTTTCTAAATAGAACCAGAGAGCACAAACAATGAGAGCAACAATTAATAAATGGGATGTCCTGAAACTGAGAAGCTTCTGTGAAGCAAAGGACATGGTCAAGAAGACAAAAGGTAGCCTAAAGAATAGGGAAAGATCTTTGCCAACCCCACATCAGACAGAGAATTGATCTCCAAAATATACAAAGAACATAAGAAATTGATTATCAAAACAACAAATAATCAAATAAAAAATGGGTACAGATCTAAACAAAGAACTCTCAACAGAGGAATCTAAAATGGCTGTAAGACACTTAAGGAAATGCTCAACATCTTTAGCCATCAGAGAAATGCAAATCAAAAAAATATGAGATTCCATCTTACATCTGTAAGAATGGCCAAGATCAAAAACACTGATGACAACTTATGCTTGATAGGATGTGGGGTAAAGGGAACACTTCTGTATTGCTGGTGGGAGTGTAAACTGGTACAAATGTTTTGGAAATCAGTATGGTGATTTCTCAAGATATTAGAAAACAATCTACCTCAAGACCCAGTAATACCTCTTTTAGGGGTATACCCAAAGGATATTCAATCATACCACAAGGATATGTGCTCAACTATGTTCATAGCAGCCTTATTTGTCATAGCCAGAACCTAGAAACAACCTAAATGCCCTTGACCGAAAAACAGATAAGGAAGATGTAGTATATTTACATAATAGAGTACTACACAGCAGAAAAAAATAAAATAATGACATCTTGAAATTTGTGGGCAAATAGATAGATCGGGAAAACATCAGATTGAGTTAGGTAACCCAGGCCCAAAGAGACAACTATAATATGTAGTCTTTTAGACATAAAACAAAGAAAACACGCATACAATTTAAATCCCAGAGAACCTAGACAATAAAGAAGACCCTAAGAGACACATACATAGATCTAATCTACATGGGAAGTAGAAAAAGACAATAATTCCTGAGTAAATTGGGAGTGTAGGGATCATGGGAGAAGGCAGAAGGGGAGGAAAGGAGAGGAGCAGAAAAAAATATATAGCTCAAAAAAACAATAAAAAGAGGAAAAATCATAGTCATTCTTGTGAGTTCAAATGGTATTGATACTTTAGTATGATTTTTATATGTGTTCCCCCAGTGACTTGTGATGTAAGGAGTTTTTTTTTTCTTCTTGGTGACCATTAGTTGGGGTGGAAGGTCCTTCTGTCTATATGTAGCTTTTTTTTAATGAATAAAAAAAACTGCCTTGGGCTGATAGTATAGAACTTAGGTAGGCAGTGAAGACTAGGCTGAATTCTGGGAGGAAGAAGGCAAAGTCAGAGAGATGCCATGGAGCGACCACCAGAGTAAGACATGCCAAAACTTTTCTGGTAAGCCACTGCCACGTAGCAATACACAGATTAATGGAGATGAGTTAAGTTAAGATGTAAGAGTTAACCAATAAGATGCAAGAGCTAATGGGCCAAGCAGTGATAATAATTAACATAGTTCCTGTGTGGTTATTTTGGCTCTGGGTTGCCGGAATGAACAAGTGACTCCTTGTAGCAATTAGTATATCATCTCTAGGGAAATATCCATGTAGTGCATTATCTCACTTTTTATTGAGCAGAATCTTTGGCCACTGAATTTTAAAAAAATTGTAAATAGTCTGAATATGAGGCACCCACATGATTTTCAAATATTCTATGCCATTCTGTGGGTTGTATGCTCACTCTCTTGATAATATCCTTTGGTGAATAAATGTATTTGACTTGGAAAAAGAAAATGCCTATCTACCCACTAGGCCCTCCAGGGTGACATCTTATATATCATTGATGAGTAAGACTGACTTGTCAACTCACAGCTCTAGCATAAAAATAAAGAACATGATGTGAAGACTGGAGAAACGAAATGCCCCACACTGCTGCCTTCACGGGTTTCAGTGTACTCAAATCATCTACCTAACACGAAGCTGTTTAAAATGTAGTTCTTCTGAGGGCCTCACACAGTTCTTCAGTTTATGAGTTATGGCATTTTTATGCTAAAAGTCAACCAATCTTTAGTTTGTTTATTCATTTATTTGTTTAGGAACAAAAATACCACAGGCCCAAGTTTTCATCTAGAATGAGAGATTATATCCCTCAAAATAAAAATGTAAAGCTGTGATAGGGAATAAAAAGTAAAATCTACAGGTTCCATATTTTCATTAGTAATGGAAACTTTCCCCAGTAGGAAGACAATGAAGTGAAGTGTTTTATATACTGTAGAGTCTTGCCTCCCCACCCTACCACACTTTTATTCTGACTGTTTTTGTGTTTATGAAATAAAAGTGAAGTCACCATGAAGTTGATATCCAAAAATCACATCTATAGATGCTGTAGTAAGTGAAGCTTTTTTCTCATTTACAATTTGGACACATCTGTGTCAACAGTTTTAACTTTATGATATAAAGGGAAACATGAACAACATACAGTCAATGTATATGTGAAACTTCCATAGTAAAATCCATGATTTTGTATACAAGAAAGTGAGGGAAAGGGAGCAAATTGAAATGAACCACAGATGCTATGCAAAATGAACTGTTGTTACAGCTTATCTGAGGACCAAAAGCTAACTACAAGCTAATTTCCCATCAACTCAGAGGGCTGTATTAGCTGCATTATGTACTAGGCTTTTCCAACACATGAGTATATGCCTTGGTTGCTGTAAGCTGGTTTTCTTCAACATTCTGAAATGTATGAAACTGATGGTAAAGACAACACTCTATATAGCCAGAGCCATCACTTCAACATTGTTGGCCTAAGAACTGACAAAAGAAATTACCCCAAACCTCTGAGTCCCCATTACGGGATCATTGCCCAAGGAACATGAATCACTCTCTGTGCTCTAAGTGGTAAATGTCTAATTTGATAACTGGTTCTCATAAAAAAGTGCAGTATAGAAAAATCAAGAACAAAATAAAGCAAGATACTATCAATCTCCAGTGAATGGCAGAAATCAACTGAGAAACTGCAGTGTGACATACCACAGTTAACACTTTAATGGAAGAGAAAAGACTAGACAAGATAAAATTACAACTATCAATTCTAAGAAAAGCTAATAAGGAAGATTGACAAGTTCTTTGAAAAAGAAACCAAGAGAGAGCAAGGCCCATTGTTGATAGGTGTCAGGAAATGACTCTGCTGAGAAACTACCCTTTACTATGGAGACCAAAGAGTCATGACAGAAAACGTATAAAGACTCTTATTCTAAATCCCATGCGCTGTAACAAGAACGAGAAAAGCAAAAGTCCTGTCCCTAGCTATGAGAAGCCAGTGAAGCATGTTCCGGAGGACGGGATGAAGACCTTGACTCAGGCTGGCCTCTTCTGTGCCCTGCACACTGTCTGGAATTTCATTATTCTTTTCTCTTAATCCTGCATGTTCCTACAAAAAACAGTCTCAAAAGTTCAATTGTACTGCAGCTAATTAATACAACCCTGTGTATAGAGCACTAGCTTCCTGTACTTCTTTTACTTTTCCTGAGATAAGAAAGACATTAACAGATTATCCTGCTTTGCCACAAAGGACAATTCAATATCTCCTCAAAGTCTTCAGATACTTTCCACTTCTTTCCAAAAGAAGCCAGAAAAGAGAGCACTTACCTTAAGTATTTCCAATAAATAACATCAATAGATTTTTTATTTATTTTGCATTTGAAAATATTCAACATATATCTTTTCCAAAAGGATTTCTCCTATTATTTGAAATGTATTTTTGTTTATAATGGTTCAAAATGTTTCTTAATAAGAGCTATTTGATATACATGCCAAATTCTGAAGACTGTTACATCTTCTCAGAAATGAAGAGAAAGCTGTATGTTCCACAGAACAAAAGGGACTCAATCCAAAAGAGTAAAAACAGTGACTCTTTAGCTCTCAGGGACTGGAGTTCAGGGAAGTTATAAAAAGGATAGTGGCTAGTTCGTGGCTGTAGGGACATCTGCAAATAAATAGAAAAGTTTTCTAACCAACAAGCAACAATTCTGATTCAAAGAAAGCCAACAGCTTGGTTGTAGATTAGAAACTGAATGGTTTACAGATTTAGTTTTTGGGGGGGGTGGTGGAAACAGGTGGAAGACTTTAGTTGGGGCCAACTGGCTCTCTCCTTGTGCCCTTGAGGAAGAGCAGATGGAGGAGGCAGTTAGAAGGTCCTTCACTGGCAAAGGAGAAAACAGACCTTGAAATAGATGCCTCAGTCAAATCTCTCATTGTTTTATCCACTCCTCAGCGCAGAATGGTGCAACACAGATAATGAAGTACTATGTTCCCAAAGGCAGCTTTCTGAGAGGCAAGCTTGGCAGCTGTTCACCTCACCTGAAACTTCAATCTAACAGTTGAACAAATGGAGTCTGGCATGGAGCTGGGGGAATGCCTTGATTTATTAACAATGAGATGCAAGTTTTAAAGGGATATTTCCACTGTCCTTTCAACTCATCATATTCCATTAAAGGCCAGAATCATTTATAGCTCCTTCCAAAAGTGCAAAATAGTGGCTTTGATTACACATTAGACTGGGTGTCTCACATGAGTATGAGGAATCAAAGGGAATTCTCAGAACAGGACAGTCACAAAATTGTGAAGCATTTTTTCTTTCACGGTCACTCCACCGGAGGTTCCGCACTGGTTCCCGTCATCAGAGATGGGCCTCTGATGCTAAACACGTGTGTGTCTTAGAGTTGTATTCTCAGAAGTATTTGTTAATAGCAATTCTTCAGTACTTATGCTACCTTACCATTAATATTTACCAACAGTAAGATATTAGAAGGTTCACTTACTTATTCAATCTTTGAGAATTTCAACATGTATACAATGTATTTTGATAACAACCAGTCCTCATTTCTGATTTCTACCTCCCCTGGAGACTTCTATCACACATATCCCTAAAATATCATGCCTTGCTATTGTTTTTAAATTGCACAAGGTGTCCAATTAGTGTTGGCTCCACATGTATGAGAGTAGAGTATCCACTGGAGCATGAGTACCCAACCACAGGTCACACACTTGTGAAATTGACTCCCTCCCCCCAGCCACCGTCAGCTTCCAACAGTTTCTGAGCTGGGAGGGATCAGCAGGAGAATTCCTGCATTTATGCTGAAATGCTGACTGTCGTGATGCTGTCTACATCTGGTGCAGGTAGTCACAGCTGTTCTTCATTCATTAGTACAATGGTCTGATGTGTCCAAGAGACACCTTCACAACAGTCCACTCCACGCCCTGGCTCTTCTAAATGTTCTGACCTGCCTTTCTCAATATTCAATAAGTCCTCGCTAGAGAGAATGTGATACGGATGTTGCATTTATCCTCCAATAATCCACAGTCATTTATTCTGTGTTTTGGCCAGCTGTGGGTCTCTGTATTAAGCATTATTAATTAAAAAGGAAGCTTCTCTGAATAAAAGTGAAAGTCGCACTAATCTATAGGACAAAGATTACTATTTACAAGGCAGTTTGATACTACATCCATTTATTAAAGTCATAGTAGAACATTCTACACTAGGACCTAAAACCTCCAGAGCCACTATTTCTTGGCCAAGGTTATAGTAACAGACATGAGTTCCCTCCTGGGAGGAGACTTTAAATCCAATCAGAAATCTGCTGACTATTGAAAGGAGTCGAAGAAACCCTCATTTAGTGAAGACTTGAGTGAATTTGTATTGGTGACATAGGCATGGCTATGACTAAGACCAAGGCCTCAGACCCAAGGGAAATTTGTAAATCCTTTCCTTGAGAGACTGGGCACAGAACTTGCGTAGCCTTCTTTGAAGTTCAACTATTTATGAATGTTTGACTGGTGCATGCAAAAACTATCAACTGTCTCTTCCTCTTCCCCAGTGTTTGCAGCCCAGGATTGCCTACAGAGAACTTCAACTGACACTGATAAGCCCTACTCCTGTGCCATGCAACACAAGCATGCTGAAGTCTCTGGTTAAGATGGCCGTGGGCGTGGCTCCATCAGAACCTGCACAGCCCACCTGTCAGCAGCTTTTGCGAACTGTGCCTGTGTATTTGTCTTTCCTATATTCCTCGCTGTTCCTAGCCAGGGTTCCAGACTCAAGATGGCAAGAGTAGAGGCAGACTACGCCTTAACCTTCTTTGCCTTTAAAATATTGGGTATATCTTGTTGGCCCAATCATTAATGTAGTTCACAGGGCTCATAGCTAAGTAAAGTTGGCGGTGGCTTTACTCTTTCAATATTCTGCCGAGTACCTTCTGGTGCTATTTAAGCTACTAGCAGGGAGAATTTCCCAGGTCAGGACCAGGCTGATCTATTCACGCTGTGTGATCAAACAATGCAATGACTTTAATAATAGGGTTTGACAAGTTCTCTTAGGAAACCAAGAGAAATTGTGACAGCCTAGATTATGGGGGAGGGGTGTCTAGGATATCCCAAGTAAAAACTTGAAAAGAGGAATTTTATGTCTGACTCTAGGCTTCTTGTTTGGTAATCTATAGCCTCTGGAAGGAACCTATCCTTTCATGTAGGGTAGCTTCAACTATACTCTTTAGAAAAACACACATTTATAGAAAGTACATAAGACAAAAGGTTTCCATATGGCTTTTTTAAACATAAATAGCTTTAGTTTTGCCTTCCCCCAACCTATCCACTGCTTTTTCCTCCCATTCTCCGTTAGGACCCACAAATATGAGTCCCTTCGACCTTGACTAAAAAGATCAGAGAGTTTGAGTTTAATTTTTCTCTTTCAAAGAAATTGGCAGGAGGTTCCAGGGAGTGGCTGGCTTCGTGATACTTGGTCTATTCTTTATAGCATGTTAATGAAGTCTGTGCCTCCCCACTTCCCTTTTGGAGGAAAATATTCCAGTATTCACTGGATTCCCCTCCCGGTGCTGTTCTGTGTTTCTGTCTTTCATTTCTCTCATATCCCTGTTCCTTTTGTTTAATAATTCTAATCCTCACACACCTACCCTGGAATGTGTGAACACCATCAAGGCCAAACCCCGACAGATGTCACACGAACACGTGGCTTACAGCACTACATTATTCTTTCTCCTCCTTTATACTCTGCTGTTCCACTACTCCTCTCCCTTAATTTTTTCTTCTCCTCACCCCCATAGTGGGAGGGGGTACTTCTTCCTTCCTGGCTTCTGCAGGTACATATGTGTGTGTATGTGTGTGTGTACACATGTATGTATGTATGTATAGATAGATATGTAGATGAGAGAACATGTAGTGTTTTGACTTAAATTTAATGTTTAATTTTTTATTTTTAGCACATATAAACAGCTCAAAGAAAGGAGAATTAAAAATAAGTCTTAATTTTGTATAGATTTATTAGCTTTAAATATAATGGAATTTAAAAGCATAGAACTCTGCAGTTGCATGCATTGATATTACCCGGTCACCTCAAGACACACTGCTGAGTCATGATCTAGTACTGAGGACAGGCACAACATTTGACATCAGCAGCATTTTTATGAGGATTAAACTGATGCACTTCATCACAAAAAGGGATTCTATTTTTGGAATTTCAAGGATGCCCTGGGCTTTAGGTGAGTAAAATGCAACCCACTGACTCCTGACTTTCCTGTCAAATTCCAGCTCTCAGGTCCATTGTGATTTCTATTTGTTACTGTACATTATTCTAATGATATCCTTAGCCACACTCTAAATTCTTTTGATCTTCCTGCTTTTCTCTACACCTCATCACATCTCACGATCCACCTTTCATCCTTCATGCAGCACACACTCTGCTTTGTCTCTGTGTCTACCCAAGAGGTCAAGTGCCCTACCAAAAGGTCTCTTGGGAATATTGTAAATGTGAGTTCACCATCCTCAAAGGAGCCTTAAACTTTTTAACAATCCTATTCAATTCTCTCCTCTCAATTCTTTTCTAAATCGCCTCACTGTCATGTGTACATGCGCGCGCGTGCACACACACACACACACACACACACACACAAGCGCACACACATGTACACACAGGTTGCCTTCTGTTGCTTGCTATCATGAGTACTAATAAATACTATTACAATACAGTAAAGTTGTTTACTCTGTATTTTCACTTAATAACAAATTAAACTCAACATATCAAGATAGCACACTACAATGAGTATCACAAAGAACTTAGTTCAATTAACTATGAAACGTTATTTACCCTATTTCACAAGCCAGAGAAAAATAGTTCTTGACTCTTCTTTCTCAACTTTTTTTAGTTCAATACCCAATCCATTGTATAGTTCAAGGATGACAGGTGAAGTACAGAATGTTCAGCATTAAAAGATATCCCTGGGCTGGAGAGATGGCTCAGCGGTTAAGAGCACTGGCTGCTCTTCCAGAGGACCTGAGTTCAATTCCCAGCACCCACATGGTGGCTCACAGCCATCTGTAATGAGATCTGGTGCTCTCTTCGGGCGTACAGGCATAAATACAGGCAGAACACTGTATACATAATAAATAAGTAAATAAAAAAATAAAAAAAATAAAAGCTATCCCTAAGACTTCTCTTACTTGTATTCCAGCTGCATTCCCCCTTTTAGTTCCATGCAAAAAAAAGCAAATATTGACTCTTCTTCATTAGCACCTTTGTCCAGGTTCTCAACATTTGGATCATGGCCCCTTTGACAAACCTTTATCTTCAAAAATATTTACATTATGTTTCATAACAGCAGCAAAATTACAGTATGAAGTAGCAATGAAAATAATTTTATGGTTGGGGGTCACCACAGCATGAGGAACTGTATTAAAGGGTTGCAGACTAAAAAATTTTAAGAAACACTGAATACAGGGACCTGCTCTTGATTGATTCCCATCTCTTTATTTACATTGCCATAAATCCTTTACTGATGCTATGTCAAGAAGTACTTGCTTTTATATATTCTTCTAGAAATACAGTCTCTAAAATGTATTGAGCTTAAAATAAACATGTCATGGTCTGATAATGTGATTGGTTTCCATTCAAATAACAAGACACACTGTCTGAGACTCACGTCTGGTTTTGCTCACCATGATATGCCACAGATGCTTACACAGTCCTTAGTGCCCAGGTGAACACTCATATACACAAGGACTGTATATAAGAAAATGGGAAAACTTGTCCGTGCCAGAGAAGCCAGAAAATATCTTTAAAAAACAGAGAGATGATAAAGTTGCTGAAGCCAAAAGTTGATTCTTGGAAATGAGCAGCAAAATTCAAGACTTTTTAGCTAGACTGAGAAAATAATGAAATACTAAAATGAGAAATGAAATCAAGAATGATGTTGCCAAGTGTGTAGCAGTAAAAAGGATTATAAGAATTACTTACATTGTATGCCAACAAATTAGGTTACATAAATGAAACTCAAAATTCCTAGAGAGACAAAGACTACTTGGAGACTCAAGTAAAACAGAAAACTGCAATACATATAACAAGTAAAAATGATTGTATTAGTAATTTAAAATACTTCTCATCAGAATAGCCAGATCCAGGTGGGGTTCACTGATGAATTCCAGCTAACAGTGAAAGAAGAATTAATAGAAATCTTTCAAAAGCCCTACAAAAATATAGAAGAGAAGCAAAATACTTCCTAACTCATTATGTTGGGTTATTATCTCCTTAATATTAAACAGTTAAAAGATATTACAAGAAGGAAAGAAAACTATAGGACATTATATCTCATATAAATACAGATGTAACAATCTTCAACAAATAGCAGCAAACCGATTCTAGGAATATTTTCAAAGAATTGCTCAGGGAGTACTGAATACCTGATAGTTTACGAATGAATTCAGACCTTCCACAGCACACGATATGAAAATGTAGCCTAGTGAACCAGACCTAAATATAAGATGTGAAGGTATAGATTTATTAAAATAAAACACAAACTTGAATCTTCATGTTCTTGGGAATTAGTAATCATCTCTTAGTTATGATACCTACCCTTAGTCCATTGGCACTGCTTTACCAGAAGAGTGAACCCAGAGTAATGTCATAGTAACCATAACCTTACTAACAGTTCCAGGGACATAGACATCCAGGATCAATATGTCACCATCCGGAGAAAGCCTTCCTGTAATTTAATATCATCGCATGGCAGAAGGCATTGTGGGGACAATAGGATCAGAGCCACAGAAAGGAGATTTAATTCCAGCTGTTATGAAGGTGCTAGCCCTGCTCATGATGGCAGATCTTTCTTGGCCCTAGAATCTCTTAACAAGCAATAAATCAACTCAGAATGGATTAAATACTAAAATATAGGATACAAACGTTGTTTTTATATTAGTCTTCACAGTCTAAGATTTTATTACTCCAAAAGCTGAGAAAACATAAAATGAGAGTGAACATAGAAAATCAGGACTGCATCAAACAAGAAAGCTTCAAAGAAACAAGTGCAGCAAACTAATAACGTATTTATTGATTGATAAAATATTTGCAAATCATGTATTCTTAAATGGAGATAATATCCAAAATACATTAGCAAATCATACAACCCAAAAGTAAAACATGAATGATATAATTTGTGAATGGGCACTAGACCTTGACATATATATGTGTATATGTGCATGTGTGTATTTGTATATATGTATAGATATATATGATATATATTTATATTTATATACACACATCACAAAGAATATCCACAGATGGTGAACAGATATATGAAAAAGTATTCAATATCACTAAAAACAGAAATTCAAATCAAAACCACAAAGAGAAGTGGCCTTGTATCTGTTAGAATGGTGATTCCCATTCAAAGATAATGAGTATGGGGTGAAAAGAACATTTGTGTACTGTTGGTAGGGCTGGTAACAACTATGGTAACAGGAGGAAAATTTTTTGTAAGTTAAGGAAGAAAATATCATATGTCCCTCTTCTAGATATGTACCTGAAGGAAATGAAACTGGTATCCCAAAAATCATAAATAACTCCACAGCCATTATAGTATGTTCATAATAACCAACATATAGAAAACACTTAAATGTCTGTATATGATGAATGGATGAGGAAATTCATTCACTCAAACGTAAAAGGATATTGTTCAACCTTTTAAAAATCCCATAATTTAAAATATGAACATAGAAGACACATTTAGAAAACTCCTCATAAATTCACTTACATGTAGAATATTAAATAGTAAAGCATACATAAGTAGAACACAGAACATGGTTACTAAAGATGAAGGTGAAGAAGGGGTATGAATGCTCAAAGGATGTGAAATGGTCCTAGTTATTACACAGTTTGAATAAGACTGTCATGGAGTTAATAATGCACAGCATGGTGACTATACTATGTGATATTGTATTGTGCAATGAAAATGAGTTTGGTGAGTAAATTTCAATGGACATGTTATATAAAAACAGGCAAAAGTGAGGAAGTGAATATTTTAACAATTCTGTGATGGTGATCGATTCCCTCTGTATATCTATATAAAGATGATGTCATTTGGTACTTTTTAAATATACACAGTTTTAATAGTAGATGAACCTGAATTGCGCTAAAAAAGTAAAACACATTTTGTAATCTTATGCATGCACAACCAAAGGTGATAAAATATCTAAGCTAAATCAACTTAAACAATTACATCACATATAATAAAAGGACTCTAAATGCTACGGAGAGATATTTCATTGTATGGGCTGCAAAGTTCAGCCAACATAAAGGTATCTTGATTCCAAAATTTATTTGAGTCTAAGGATATGTTGTTTTGGAAAAGAGGTGCTTCTTTTGTTTTTACAGAAGATGAGAATCTGTGGATTGCTTCTAGACCAATATGATTTGATGGAACAAGACTACCTAAAAGGTCACCGTGAACACCCTCAAAAAATTATTTTGCCCAACTGCTAACTGAGATGAACCTAGCACACAGGATACACATCATGAAACACCTAGCAGTATGGACAGAACTATGCCCATATTCCCAAATCTTATTTATAATTGTTTGTTTACATTTAAGGGGCTATGCTATAGAGATGAATAATTTGCATTGGCGTGGATCTTGGTTTATTGATACAAATTTAAGGTCAATTTTGTTATATGTATGAGTATTTCTGATCTTGCTTAAGGTATTGTATTTATGTAGCTCATTTTAAAATGTAGTGTATAATTAAGAAATATAAGTTAATTGATACTCATTTGTAATAGTCAAGGTTGTAGTCATGTTAGATTTTCTAAATGTATAGAGATATATTCAGTAAGATAGATATCTTCAAATCTTTCAAAGACTTCAGAATATGGCATTTAAAATGTTTTAATAACTTAGGACTTCTTATGACAATAAGACACATCTGCTCCTGACAGCACCAATTACTTCAAGAGGAAGATGGACATCGAAGAGGCTCCTTATGGAGTTGGTTAGTCATTTATACAAGAAACTTCTCTTGCCTATACCGCTTAACTGTACATGCAGGATCCACAGAGAAATGACTGTTGAACTTTCCTAAAAGTAAGATGATCCTTTGGGGTTTCTGCTTCATAAAAGAGACTGTGAGATATTCTGCAGGACACAGAAGAAAATGAATGAAATGTCTTTAAAATTTCCTACTTCATGAAATAGTCTGTTAGATGCTGTGGATCTATAAACTGAAGACAGATGCCCCAACAGTACAGAAGAACTTTGGGTGACTGTTCAGGCAGTGAGATATCTTTGTCAATTCTAGAGTTTTGAAAGTTGCTTACAATGAACTTACTATATACTCAGGTGATATTATATCCTTCTGGAGTCCTTGATGGAGTTAAAGAATTGGTAATTATAGTTATAGTTTTTCTTAGTTACAATAAAAGATAAAATAAAATTAAATATTATAACTGTAATTCTTGTTTGATACCTGTTTTGTTATATGTAATTTTACTATGTTAAAGTTAAAACCTTCTTTTTACAAATCTTATTACAGATGGTTGTAAACTACCATATGGTTGCTGGGAATTGAACTCAGGACCTCGGGAAGTGCAGCCAGTGCTCTTAACTTCTGAGCCAGTTCCTTGGGCAGCTGAGGAGAGGGAACCTGAAATGACCCTACCCTATAGCCATACTGATGAATATCTTGCATATCACCATAGAACCTTCATCTGGCAATGGATGGAAATAGAGACAGAGACCTACACTGGAGCACCGGACTGAGCTCCCAAGGTCCCAATGAGGAGCAGAAGGAGGGAGAACATGAGCAAGGAAGTCAGGACCACAAGGGGTGCACCCACCCACGGAGACAGTGGGTCTGATCTATCAGGAGCTCACCAAGGCCAGCTGGACTGTGACTGAAAAGGCATGGGATAAAACCGGACTCTGAACATGGCGAACAATGAGGGCTGATGAGAAGCCAAGGACAATGCCATGGGGTTTTGATCCTACTTCATGTTCTGGCTTTGTGGGAGCCTAACCAGTTTGGATGTTCACCTTCCTAAACCTGGATGGAGGGGGGAGGACCTTGGATTTTCCACAGGGCAGGGAACCCTGACTGCTCTTTGGACTGGAGAGGGACAAGGAGAAAAGTGGGGGGAGGGGGAGAGGGGCAGGAGGAGGAGGAGGAAAATGGGAGGCTGGGAGGAGGTGGAAATTTTTTTGTCTTTTCAATAAAAAAAATTTTTTAAAAAAAGAAAATTATTATATATTTAAAAAATCCTTCCTTTTTATTTAAACAGAAAAGGGGAGGTGATGTGGGAGTCCCCTCTGTGTCCTGTGATTACCATTAATGAATAAAGAAACTGCTTTGGACCTTTAGCAGGGCAGAACTTAGGTAGGTAGAAAAAAAAATTTATTGAAAGCTGGGAAGAAGAAGGGCAGAATCAGAGAGACGCCATGGAGCTGCCGGAGATAGATGTGCTGAAATTTTGCTGGTAGGCGACAACCTCATGGTGATACACATATTAATGGAGATGGGTTAAATTAATATGTAATAGTTAACCAATAAAAAGCTAAAGCTAATGGGACAAGCAGTGATTTAAATAATACAGTTTCTGTGTGGTCATTTAGTTTTCTGGGCAGCCAGGATGAACAAGCCACTCCCTGCAGTCATCAACTATCTATCTATCTATCTATCTATCTATCTATCTATCTATCTATCTATCTATCTATCTCCTTATATAAAACAAAATAGAGCAATACAATGAGAAAACAGCAAAAACAAAAACCCAAATGTCAAAATATACAAAGAAAGAAAAAATAAACAACAACAAAAAGAAAACATCAAAACTCTGATTCTTAAAATCTTTTCACCCTTCCTCCATCATTTTCCCTGATCCTTGGGAAGAAAGTTATAGTATAAATGACCCTTTTAAGTGTGTGAACTGCCCAATCTCTTATTCTCTGCATGTTGGCCAGTTGTGGGTCTATGTATCCATTTCCATTTGCATGTTCACCTATGTAAAGAAAACAGAAATCTGTTTTCTAAAATCAGTGTCAAAGAAATTCAAAACTGGACAGTAGAGTGGTAAAAACCGATTTTACTCAAGAACTATTGAAATTGAAAAAACAAAAATTGATATAAAATAAACTTCAACAAGGGGAATGCACATTCAAGCATACACAGAATACTCAGACCAAGGATAAATTATAAAATTTTGAAACATTAAAATGATGTAACAAATTTAGTCAAATATTTGAAAGAATATATTAGAAAAGAAGATCTACAGATTACAAACAAACGTGAAAAATGTTCACAAAATTCAGGCATTAAGAAAACATAATTTCAAAAAAAAGAAAACATAATTTCAGGCTACAGTGTGATACTTGGACATATTAAGGAGCGATTGTGTTAAGTCATAGGAAGGATATAAAGAATGTGGAACATGAGAATACTGTTGATGGAACTACAGAGGATTTGGGAGCGTTTTAGAAAAGCTGCACATGTCTTTTGTGTGACCTCATCACTTCATCTCCTAACATTTATCCAAGACAATGAAACCACAAATGGCTGCTGCTCAAATGCTAACACCAGCTGTACTTGTAGTAGCTAAGAACTTGAAGAAGCCAAATGTCTACTCTTTAAGTAGAAGAGCAAATTGCAGCATCTCTGTAACATGATACATTATCCTACAATGAAAATGAATGCTGCATTGCTACACACACAAGCACACACACAAAGACACACAAACAAAGAGAACAAAAATACTACAGTGATTCTGAATATTATAAAATAACTATTCTGAGTAAAGAGAAAAGGAGTAGCCGCTGCATAGTTCCAAAAGTCAATCAGACAAACTGCACATTAGGAGTGGAGAAAAAACACACCATGGTGAGTCATAGGGCATGGGTTTAATGTCTTTTTTTTGTGATGATGGCTTTACAAATATTTATATAATCCAAACTTAGGAGAAAATGCAGTTTAAACATGTCCACTTTGCTGCTTATCAGTGACACATTAATGAAATGGCTTGCAGACTAGTTTACAGCTCTCTGGAGGATTTTGCTGGTATAATTGTGTCAAAGTTGTCCTGTCTGTTAAACTATAGATTTCAAGACATTCCCTAAAACATGTACCTCAATGTAAATAAATCATTCCTAACATGTATAGATAAATCATTTCTAATTTTGGATTCATTTGTTTTTTGATGGTTGCTATTTTTACTAATATATAATCCTCACGTACTGAATTCTACAACTTCCAAAATCTAAAGCTTTTGTACATCAATATATCACAAGTAGAAAATTACATACCTACACCCCTTTATGGGTTGTAGTCAAAATCCAGATATACAAATTACAGCAGAGTTAGCATCTTTAAGGAGAAAAGTGTCTTACAAAGACCTGTTATACTTCAGTATATATTTCTGTTTCATGCCCAGATTCCCTTCTGCAAGCCTAAATCAAAGATGATAAAATGGCATATGATGATGCTAAACACCAATATTGACTCTCTACAAAGCCCTGTGTGGGCTAAAACTTGAATGTATTGCTCACTCTGGTGTTTTTCTTGTTTCTGCTCTGTGATGTAACAATATTATGGGAAATATTACACAGCCTGCAGCTATCCCTACAGACAACAATGGTTAAAAAAAAGGAAAATGGTAGTAAGGAATTATTGGTCAATAGCACCAGACAATGACACACAAGTGTGAAGATCTTCCAGAAAATTATAGTGTTGGAACGGCAATGGTCCATGACTTGAGGAATAAGAAAAATAAGCCACCCATTTTATTTGCCAAAAATGATGAAGGAGTTAATGAAAACTTGGAAAACTATATGAAACTAACAGTGAAGATCTAGGCATTATATCAGAAGAGTAAATCCATAGTGACAAAAAAAGTCGCCAAGTGGTACTTTCATCGCAAAACAAGAATCTATCTATCACAATGAACTAAAAGGTGAAGGCAGCTATGAAGAGCTAATAGATTTGTCACAGACACATAATAAAATGTAAGACATTGAAATGTTAGACGTTAGTGGTGGTAAAACATCTGCTGATCATAAAGTAACAGAGAAGCCCACAGATAAGCTATTTAAGGTCATTTCTCATCAAAAGTGACACATATGAAATGCATGATTTAGTAAATCATCCTTGTGATCAGGTTACCCACATATCAGAGAAGAGTAAATACAAAAGGCTTTCATGAGCAGCAAATCAGCGCAGGCTTTACATCGCCTAATGCAGACTGCAGGCTTCTTTCGCATGTCTAAGACTTGGTGCACTTATTCACTAACTGTAAATAGACATGCTATTCTGGACATTATGAAAATTTCTTATTTCAATTTTAGATTTACTAAGTTGTTATTTCAAAGTTCTTTTCTGTAACCAACGCACAATGAAGCACACACACACCTATTCTGATTATGTGTGCATAATCATAAACTCAATATTCAAAGTTTTCTAATAATTCAATGGAACACACACAGGGAAAAGAAACATTTGAACAACCTGACATTCATATTCCCAACTGGGATTAAAAACAGCAGCAGTGCTGTGCTGTATTGTTTTAGCTTTTATGTTGCACACGAGTGCCCTTCCCTGTCCTCTATAACTTGTGCATGGTTGTACTGTTTGCAGGTTTATTCTGACTCTCACAGATTTGAGATGTTGTTTAGTGGTCCTAAGCACAGGAAGATGGCAGCTAGTTATGAAGAAAAGATGATGCACAGACCTACCTCTCTCCGCCCCTGAGTGACATTGCTGCTGGCTTTGAGTTCAGAATCAATAAATCTGTGGTACATACAGAATGAACTGCCCTTAAACAGAAATGCATATAAAAACAAGGGTATGCGTTTATCATTTGGAAAGTATGTTGTGATGAGGAGTTTACTAGATTCTCACCCTGTACTTTCTCTAGGAGCAGGAGTTTCATGTGATTTTTTTCATAGAGCAAAAGAACATAAAGATTAGGAAATAGCTCTATGCATTTACATATATGTCTAATTGTTCACAGTTGATTTAAAATACATAAAAAATATGTATATGTGCCCATGCACATCATACATGAATTACAAACATGACATGCTATGCAAATATATACACATGAGGGCCTTTATTTTCATAGTACCTGAATATACATACTATATATACATACTATAGAATGCTTGTATATATTTTTGGGAGATAGAGGAGAATCTCTCTGACATTGGGAAAGCTCCAGGAAGTATAGACTTCTTGCCAAGTGATTTCAATTAAAGGAACAATAAGGGATTAGTAGAAAGTACATGGGGTTTGGAAAATTTGCCTTTTTCATTTAGTTCAGGCATTTTGTACAGAGAATGTCAGCCAGGATGTGATTAGAAGAGAAAAAAAAGAGATGAAGAAAATAAGAATGACTATCACAAAAATGAAAAAATTAGGGGCTAGAGAAATGGTTCAGAGGTTAAGAACACTAGTTGTCCTTGCAGAGGACCGTGATTCAATTCCCAGTACCCACATCAAAACCATCTGTAACTCCAGTTCTAGGGGATTTAAAATCTTCTTCTGGCCTCCATGGGCACCAGGCATACAAAATGCATGTAAGCAAAATATTAATACACATAAACATAATTTTTTATTAATTTATTAAAAGTTCCAACTCAACCCACTAATTCCAACAGGATATTTTCAGTCTTTCTATTTAGTTTATCCATAAAGGCCTCAGTTTTTCTCACTTCATATGGGCTTAATTGAATTCCTCTGACTGAGAACACAAAAATCAAGTCCAACTTCATATAGGGAGATATTTTTGAGTCTAAGAGAAAGGAGATATGGGAATAAATGATGATGAAATAAAGAAATACATTGCTCAGCCTTCTATGAAATGAACCTGAAAACTAAGGATGATGTAAAAGCTAAGATTGTGCAGACTCTCTCATATTCAAAGGAGTTCTTATCAAAGTTGGCCTTTGGCATTTTGATAGTGTGATCCAGCAACAGCAGTATCACTGTGTAATTGTATGGTACAGAGCACACTAAATGCTCATTCCCTGGAGTGTGCAGTAAAGTGTGGAAGACACATGCATACTGTTTTCAGACTGGCATCTCTGGAATCTTTATCCAGTTCCCAGGTGAAAATTCCAGCATGTACCATCACTATGCTCTGGCTCTATGTGAGATTTTTACATGCAAACAATGTCTACCAAAAGGGCACTGTAAACTCATCTCTTGCTACTTGGGAGCTTGGAAACAGCAATATATCTTTATAGACATCTATAGCCTGGTATTTGATTTTAATTTCAACTGTCAAGAGCAGAAGCACAAACTGCAATCCTCCAGTACAACTGTTCGTGGCTACATTAACGGACAAGAAGGAAGTGCACCGAGGGTGCCCAGAGACCACTGGTCCCATAACAAGCTCTGCATACTAACAGAGGTGCGTCTGTCTGTGAAGATGTAAAAGGACTAGTGACAAATGATGTGTACTAGGAGACTGACAGCTCATCTTCTTCTGTGCTTGCCTGCTGTGTTATGGAAGAGAGATGGGTCTCTAGCCGGTACTACTTCCTCTTTCCATTACGTGTTTTCTATCAACCCTCTCATTCTCTCTTGTGCAGCAATTGACCTTGTCCAATATTTGAAGCTCTTTTAAAGTTAATGATCTTAGACTTTGGAAATAATTTTCAAACGTATGAAAGATTATAATGTAGAAAATAATAGCCAGCTGTTCCCATTTCTTCTGAGGACAGAGTTTGGACTGTTGCCATTCAAACCAGAAAGAGAGTAAATGCTTCCTGGTCATCAAGGGAGATGGCAGTGATGAGAAAATCACAGAAGATTCAGAGAGGAAAAGGACCGAGATCTGAGGAAACTTTGTTTCGTGAAAGAAGTGCTCCTATGTGAAATGTAAGTTTAGAAGCTGAGCCAAAGGCATTCTGCATCTAAACAAGAATTTGCTAAGCATTAGCTGTGAGAATCAATGAGCGCCGTGGTAAAAAAAAAAAAAAAAACCAGAAGTAGGATCACATAAATCATATAACAAAATACAGCTCTACAACGGGTTTTATAACTCATTTTACAACAAGGGTTCCGATATGTGAAATTGGTGAGTGGTATTTAAAGACACGGCAGTTATTATACTGCACACAGTAGGGGTAGATCATAGATACCTCATGAAAGAGGTAAAGCTTCCACAGTACTGTATGATCTCACTCATATGTAGACCATAAAAAGCAAGCTGTTCTTCTTGAGACTAGAATAAATAGGATTGCAATTGGGAGTATCTTAAAGGTTGTGCATTTATTTTTACAAATGTTTGCCGTAAACTTATGAAGCTCCAGCATTTGCAGAATCAGAGGGAAAGATGTGTCTGAGACAAAAGTGCTTCTCATTATGCAAATGAGAGCATCATGCCTGACCCTTCCACTCGATGGGTGGCCACTTGTCGTAAATTAGTGCTGAACACCAGGAAAAGAATCAGATTCTGCTTTAGTTCAATATTTGTGTCTAAAAAATATAAAGTATTCCCCCACCTTCATTGTCCAATTAGGAAATATAAATCAACCGTGGAAATGACCTGCGAGTAACAAAATATCAAATGAGCATTAGTACTATGAACAAAAAGTCAAAAGAAAACCCCTCTGTACAAAAAAAACCCCATAATCAATCTGAAATTAAACAAGGGATATTTACATTGCTAAAAAATTAACCCCAGATCTTCCAAGAAATAGTTCTGAGTGGTCAATTTACAGAATAAGGAAACTATGCATCCTCATTCTCACCAGTTATAAAAAGTACACATAGCATATATTAAAATCTGAAAAAAGACTATAAAATATTAGAAGAAATCATAGGAATGACATGTCAATATATTGGAATATGTAAGAATTTGTTTTCGCACAAGACCCAAAAAAAATCGGGAAAAAAAGCGAAAAATACACAAATGGCATTACATCAGACTCTTATGTTGTTGTTGTTTATTTTTGTTTTTACATTCCAATCAAAGTTTTCCCACCCTGCCCTTTCTTCCCAGCCTGCCCACCCCCAGCTCCATCCTCGCCCCTCCCACTGTTTCTCTTCAGATACAGGTGGGCCTCCCATGGCTATCATGCTATATCAAGTTGCAGTGAACGTAGACACTATTGAGTTACACATCAATCTATGAGTACAGTAGAATATCATTAGAATCTTATATATAGCAAAGGGGACAAGCACCCCAGTAAAGAAAGAGCAGAATGAAAGAAAAGATTTCTAAATTATGCATCTAACGAGGGGGCTCATATTAATATTATGTAATGAAAAAAAATCTCAATAGCAAAACCATAAATAAAACAACTTAAATATAGTCATTTCTCAAAATAAAATCAAATAAAACACAAACACCAAAATTTTCTATATTGAACAAAAAAAAAAAGCCAAATACAGAAGAGAAAGAGTCACTTGATCTCACTCATCTCTAGACTGGAAGAGAAACCGCAAAAGCCATTGGGAATAGACAAGTAATAAAATCTTTTAGCTCTACCTCTGGCCACTTCAAACCAGAACTCATTTACTTGCCAGAAGGCATCATAAGGTATCATTTTGTCCCACACTGATGTGAGATGTCTTCTGTATATGTGTTGCTTTTATTGGTTAATGAATAAAGATGCTTTGGCCTATAGCAGGGCAGAATATAGCTAGGCTAGAAGAGAAAAATTAGGCGGAGTCAAAGAGATGCCATGTAACTACTGAAGAAGAAAGATGCCATAACAGAACTTACCAGTAAACCACAGCTTCATAGTAATATACAGAGTAATATAAATGGGTTAATTTAAGATGTAAGAGATGGTTAAAAAAATTCCTGAGCTAATAGGCCAAACAGTGTGGTAATTAATACAGTTTCTGTGTGGGTCTTATTTGGGTCTAGGAGGCCAGGAAATGAATAAGCAGCCTCCATTTACACCACACCAGGGCTAACAAAATGGCTGTGGCAAATTTTGACCCTTGTAGACCCATGGAAAGGACCGGCAAGCTGTACTAAACATCGTTTCTGCCACTGAATTGCCTTCCTAAATGTTGCCAACCCTGGAGATTTTCACTTCTTTCCCTGTGTCCCTCCTTATTTCCTCCTTGTTTTCTGCTTCCTTTTGAAGATGCTATACAGGGCAGAACTGAATGTGTCATCTTTGCTAACTATTCCTTCCTTCCATATTTCTCATGAATACATGAAAATGTACATATTAGTAAACTGAATTTCACTTATTCATCCTTTGGTACAGGAGTTAATTCTAAGTGTAAGAAATTATTGTTCTTTTTTTTTTTTACAGCAGCTGTAACAAGTTAGAGCAAGAAGAGAGAAACCAATTTAGTGATGATGGGGTTTCTCTGCCAATGGGTAGGAAGGTCTCCAATTCCCAAGGATGTCTACTTTCCTCACTGCTAAAATCTCCTCAAGTGAGAGGTGGGAACTCTAGCAGTTCCTCAGCTCAACCAAAATTACTGTTTATTATAATTCCTCTGCCCACCCTTTAAAAATCCCTAAAAAATGCACTTTATGGTATTTGAATAGATTCTCCATTTCCTGTCACAATATAGAATAATGTGTTGCTGTAATAGAATTTAAATATACATAGCTAGTGAATAAAGCATTATTTTTTTCCCACCACTGATGAGAGTTTCTTGTGCACCAAGCCAATTACAGCCTTTTGTTGTTTCCCACAATTCACAACTCCAAAGCATCCCATGCTGTTCAGGGTGGGAAGTGTCAACCTTCCAAAAGTCCAGGGATTTTGTTGTGCTTTTTGCTTGTATTTTTGTTTATTTGTTTGTTCCTGGTTCAGCAACTTAACTAAATTTTAAATTTTTCTTACAAAAGATAGCTCTTGAACTTTTCTTTTAATTAATTAAACTTCAAACTTTGGCTCACCATCTTCTAATCAAGTATTTCTACAAAAAACATGTGGTCAGGTGAGTATAGTCAATTCCTTAAGTCTTTAAAATACCACTATATCTTAAGTATTTCTAGAATTTCCAAGAAAGCAACAAATCTGGCAGAATGTAGTTTATTGTCAGTCAAATGCTAGCAATTTCGCATCTATTATACTTAAAATTTTAAGCTGATTAACTCAGTCCACAAACAAGAAAAAAGATATCCAATCAGGAGATCTATTTCATATCAATATTTTAAGTGCTTCAGTACTCAACATTTCACAGTCACTAAGTCTTCCACAGCCTTGCTTCCAGGAAATCAATCAATTCCAAATCAAAGAGAACATCTAACAAGACTTGTGAAATACAATCCATATTGGCAGGCAGGCAGGCAGTCAAAACTTACCCGAGAATCCAATGAGCAAAATCTCTTCTAATCTCTACAAATGAATAAATTATGCCAGCATTTTGAAAATCTATATTTATTATTTCCCCAAATACAGATAGTAAGTATATTATTTTACCATCTAGCCAGCAGAGAAAATTATTTTTGCATAAGAAAAAGATAAACACATCAATGAGTGTGAATAGAAAGCCCACACTAAAACACTAAAATGTAAAATTATGTATGTGTATGCATGCATACACATGAACTTCATTAATGGAATTATGACAAATGAAATATTGCATATATATTTAAAATATTTTCATACATAGTATTAGTATTGCAATTGTAACATAAAATACTATTATATCTACAGTCCTTTACATTACACTATCTAGGGGTCAGAAAACAACTTCACTGCTGACTACACAACTTTGGATATTTAAGGCAGCTGAGCCAGCTTTTCCATCTGTAAAGTAGCAATGTACTCATTGCTGTGGTCTGCAATGGGTACAATAAGTCTCTCTCTCTCTCTCTCTCTCTCTCTCTCTCTCTCTCTCTCTCTCTCTCTCTCTCTCTCTCTCTCTCTCTCTCTCTCTCTCTCTCTCTCTCTCTCTCTCTCTCTCTCTCTCGTGTGTGTGTGTCACATCTCCCCATGACAAGACACTCAAACAAAACTCAAACGCTCAATCTCTACCTTAGTGGAGGAGGCTCCGTTAATTGATGCTGCTTCTGAATTGAATCAATGAGAGTATTTGCTAAGAGTCGACATCTTTAGTGCTTCACATAAACATAAAACACACATGAATTCTGTGCTCAAGATCCTCAGATTATACCAACAGATTCTCCACTCTTCCCTTCTCTTTGTCCTGCTTCTACCAGGCTACTACTACAACAGCAGCTCTGTAGCCTTCTTTGCCTTTCTGTTGGGTTTGGACAACAGGGAGAGGGAGTAGCTTATCAAAGAAAGAAGAATGACGCTGTTATTCCCTGACTCCTCACATTGAGGCTGCTTAAACTATACAAATCTTTCCTCTAAAAGGAGAAAAGAAGTGTTAGTACTGCCCCTGCGAACAGCTGTCATGTCTTCAAGGTCGGCTAACAGCTCCCTTCTCTGGATTCTTCAAGCTAATGGATAGGAAGAAATCTACATTGCTAATTGTGCTAACCTTTTCTGCTTCTATTCAGCATACCTTAAATTTTGACTAAAATACCTCTTTGAGTGAGTTGTTTTATCTTTCCAGGACCTAGCTGACACAAAAAATAGGCATGAAAAGACATAGCCAATATATAAACAAAAACCAATAGAATATTCAGTAGACATTAAAAACATAAAAGAGAAAATACTTTTAGAGTCCCTGATCCTGGATCTATCTTTTATTTCTTTAAAATATATATAGAGATTTAAAAAAAAATACCAATCCAAATGCCCACTCCCTCCCCTCCTTCCATTCCCTTCCCACACCCTCACACCTGACCCCCATCTAATCCTAAGAGAGAGTAAGGCACATTGCTTTGTGAAAGGACCAAGACCCTCCCTACTACATCTAGGCTGAGCAAGGTGTACAGCCAAAAAGAATAGGATCCCAAAAAGCCAGTACATGCAGTAGAGATAAATCCTGGTGACATTGCCAGTTGCCCCTCAGTCTGCCCCAGCCAAGCAACTATCAACCACATTTAGATGGACTAGTTTGGTCCTATGCTTGTTTCTTCCCAGTCCAGCTGGAGTTGGTGAGCTCCCATTAGCTCAGGTAAACTGTTTCAGTGGATGAACCCTTCATGGTCTTGATTTTTTTGCTCATATTTTCATTTCTTCCACTCTTCTATTAGACTTTGGGAGCTCAGTCCAGTGCTGCAATGTGAGTCTCTGCCTCTGTTTCCATCTGTTGTTGGATGAAGGTTCGGCGGTGATATTTAAGATAATCATCAGTGTGACCACAGGGCAAGTCAAAATTGGACCACCTCTCCTCTATTGGTTAGGGTCTTAGGCGGGGTCATCCTTGTGGATTCCTGGGAATTTCTCTAGAGCCAGGTTTCTGCTAACCCTATAGTGGCTCCCTCAATCAAGATATCTCTTTTCTTGCTCTCATATCTGTCCTTCCATCTTGACTATCCTGTTCCCTCATAAACAAAAGATGTTGAGCCTATAGTTTATGATCCTAGAGAAGCTAAGTAATAAGGTGAACTCAAAGAAAAACATATATAGACCAACCTGGAAATTGGAAATAAGCAAGATTGCCTGACAAAATTGGGAGCATGGAGGCATGGGGAGAAGGAAGGGTAGAAGGGTTGTAGATCTATCTTTTTATTCATTCAAATCTAACCTATTCCTAGGGATGAGCTGGCAAATTTTTGGCAAGAATGAACTCTTCAGAATCATAAAGCCCTGATTTATAGAAGAGTTTGCAATCTATGCTATACATATTTCTACTATGGAGGCCTTCAAACTATGAAAAGCTCATTTATTGAGAGCTGAGGAGAATGCTCATTCAAACTATGAAAAGCTCATTTATTGGGAGTTGAGGAGAATGCACATTCAGTAAAGTGCTTGCTGCACAAACATGAGGATCATGCATATAATCCCAGCACTGGGTACATGGAGAGAGAAAAATTCCTGAGGTTCATTGACAAGCCAATCTCTTTATAACAAGTTCCAGAATTAGTGAGAGACCCTGAGTCATTTGAAGAGGTGGATAATAATAAAGATAGATACCTGACATTGATTTGGATGTGTGTGCACATGTGTGCTTGAGCATTCAGAAGCACACACACACACACACACACATACACACACACACACACACAGACTTCATTTCTAAAAGCTACTTGAGACCCTAAATTAAATACTGTTTTTCACAATCTGATGAGCCAATCAGTTTCAAGTTCCAGGAGCCCAGGTCTTATTCCAATCTCAGGTTTACAATTCTGGTTTATATCAATTAATTCTGTCCTGTATTCCCTGTTTTAAATCCCTCTTGTTTTTTCCTCATCTAAACCAAGTTAATTGAGTACAGTACATTGGTCATAACTGCAAATCTGTTCAGATTTCTACAGCTTCTACTCTTGCTCTTACTTCCCATGCTATGCTCTTTTGTTTTTTGCTATTTCTTATACGTTGGGTCTTTTTTAAACACCAGTCACACTATAGCAATCAAAAGATGGTGAAAGTATAGCTACTAATCATAACATTCGGCATGGATTTGGCACTTGAGGGAAATTAAGAGACAGATGAAATTAGAGAATCATGGCCGCAACTCAGTAATGATTCCCTAAGAAGCAAGCACCAGAAGAAGAAAAGAAAAGTCAAAAGCAGCTTTGCTTCCTTTTGCTGACAAGAATTTGTTATCCTCCTGGGAGCAAAGAATTGAGAAATACACATTTTGTCGTTCATTTCCCCAAGGACATGCGCAAAAAGCCTGGCTTCAAAATCTACATTGAGACTCCGTCCTCTCCATCTTATGTGATGTCTGTAACAGTCCTGATAGCAGAAATGCAGGTTAAAGTCTCTGAATGATTATGGAAGGAGAATCACAAAAGCCTAGTTGAGATTAATTTTACCTGACACACAAATACATATATATATATATGTATATATGCAGATATATATGTGTCCTATATATGTGCATATACATGTCACTTAACCCACATTGGAAATAGCAATTGTACATGCTACACGAAGCTCTGTTTCTTTTCCCCAGAATCCTTTCAGAATAGCCACATCGCAGAGGCACTTGCTATCTTTATAGGTAATTCTTCTTCACATGCATCAGTTCTTAATTAAAATATAATGACAAATACACTGACCCAGACCATCACTGATAGTTCCGTCTGATTCCAGTGGTCAAGACTCTACAAAGGCAAGCTGTTTAGAATAGTGAAGATCTAACCTAAATCAATGCAAGCTCAAGTTCTCAATGCCAAGGAGAAATGGTAAGACTAACATCTCCCACTCGCCAATGAATAAAAGTATAATGGAACAAATAATAGCCCAGTGAGATCATCCTAGAAGCCAATTCACTTGGAAAAGCCCTTGAGACATAGAGCAAGAAAAGAAACGGCTTTCTGGATGAAAAAAAAAAAAAACATCTGAGCATGGCTTTCAACAAAAGAAGTTCCCCAAGTCTTATTTCTCTACTGCTGTGATAAAACACAATGACCAAGGCAACTTATTTTTTAAGTATTTAATTTTGCGCTTATAGTTTTAGAGTAAGAAAATCCAAGATAGTGGAGCAAAGGCAGAGAGGCAAGAATAGCTGGGAACTTATATCTTGAACCACAAGGAGGAGGTAGAAAGAAAGTAAGCACTGGAAATGGCATGAGCTTTTTCAGTGTTAAAGCAGACCCCCAGTGGCACACCTCCTTCAATAAGACCACACTTCCTAATCCTTCCCAAACTTAGGAATGAAGATTTCAAAAATAGAAGACTATAGTGGCCATTTTCATTCAAACCACCACATGAAGTCAGCAAAAGAAGCAAAAGAACTGATTCCAGAAGCATGGAAATTGTTTACAATGGAAAGAGCTGTGTACCACCAAGGTGGATGTCATGAGCCAACAATTATCTGGAATGGCAAACAATGTAGAAAGCAGCAGAAATATACCTTCTTTCTTAGTGGAATATATAACTACCAATGAGGATGTAAGACAGTCTGTTGACAGAGGTTGCTCATTCGTTCCTAGCCACCCAGAACTGAAATAACCACACAGAAATTATATTATTTGCAATACTGTTAGGCCAATAGTTTAAGCATATTTTAAGCTAGCTCTTCTATTCTAAACTAACCCATCTCCATTAATCTGTGTATCACCACGTGGCTGTGGCTTACCCGGTAAAGTTCCTTTCCTAGTGTCTGTCTCCGGTGGGGCTAAAAGGTTTCTCTCTGACTCCACCTATTTTCCACCTATTTTTTATATATATTTTTTCCAGCCTGGCCATGTTCTGTTAAGCCATTGGCCAAAAGCAGCTTCTATTATCCAATAGCAATAAAACATACTCTTAGCATACAGAGGAGAATCCCACATCACTGGTCCATTTAAATTATGCTTGTATAAACATCTATTTATAACTATTATCACATTAAGCATGGACAGTAATCCTGAGTCACAAATCCTAAGCATAAAAAACAAAAAACAACAAGGTAAGTAACTTTGAAAATTTTTTTTATCTTGGGAAATTTATGTGTCCTACATGTGCTTAACTTGGTAGACTTACTACATATATAACAAGTTAAATTAATCATTCAATAAATAATTGACAAAGGTAATAATTGCTACAGACAAGCAATGTTGACAATAACACCAACGATGTGTGTGCTTGTACAAAAGAGAAAAAGAGGAAATTAAGACAATTTCTAAATCTCAGAAAACTTCCTACTGTATTTTACAACATTTAAAGTTGATTAATAGGATGGTATACAATAGTCATACCATTATTTAAGCATGAGGTACAGCTGCAAATTCAGCTAGGTGCAAAGAATGAGTGTTGAAGACTATCCTGAGCTACATGGCACAGACACCATCAAAACTAAAACTAGAAACCTGAGATTAAGTTATCTAAAAAAACTGATCAAAGGTGATATGATGCATTTCATTATTATAAATAACTTGGTGCTATATGAACATCCTTGACACATATGCATTTGTATAAATATAATTGGCAGCAAAGGTATTTATATAAACTTGCCCGAGGGAGTAGAAAACATGTCCCCATTTCAAAATCATCACTAAGAATAAAGCTATTCATGGAAAGGAGAGACCTCTACAATGAAATATTTAATCCACTGAAAATACTAGAAGATATCCCATTTTCCTGTGATAATGGCTATGTCACAAAAAAAGGACATATAGGGTCGATGCAATATAGACATTGTAGAGCAAGAAAAAAAAATCCTAAAACTCATATGCAAAGGTGAGAGACCCTGGATACCAAAGCCAACGTAAGCAGGAAAAAAAATGGGTAGGTCACCATTCCTGACTAACAGAACAATAGTGATAAAAGCTGCAGGTTTCTAATATAAAAGTAAGCACACAGCCAGTGGAATAGAGCAGAAGACACAGAAATGAATCCACACATCAACAGCCACCTCATTTTGATAAAGGTATCAAAAACATACAATGCTAAGTCTGACAGCTCTGAATTCTGAACTTAACACTGGTCTGTACTGCAAAAATAAGGTATTGGCTAAAAAATATCTTTCTCTGCCAGCACTCAGGAAAAAAGAAGCATAAAAATGAAGGAATGATAGTGGCGTGGGTAGAAACAGGCACACCTTTCAGAACCAACCACCCAAGCAGCTATGGCTTTGAATTGAGTTGTTCTGAAATTCAGAGTTTGCTTTCAAACTTATAAAAAATAGACAAAAAAATCGATACCATAATGTTAACATCTTAGTGTTTTACAGATTTTAAAAAGCACGTGCAAGATGTGTAGGTGCTTCTACCTGGACAAAGAGCTGCCATAGATTCACAGAAAATGCAAGAACAGGAACAGCTGTAGAGTTATGGGGAGTATTACAGTCTGAAAGGATGCCTGTGGTACCCGAAAACAACTTGTGACTACAGTTGTAAAAAGGGTGCAGATGTTCTTCTCACTCCTGAGGGTTTATACTTTTTTATTATTTTTTTTATTTTACATACCAACCACAGTTTCCCCTCTTTCATCTTTTCCCGCTCCTTTCCCCAATGTCTTTTCCATCCCCCATCCACTTCTCAGAAAGTTTTATACATTTTCATTCTTCGCTTCATATGAGGTACCTGTCCTTTGTGGAATCTGAAAGGAAGAGCAACACATAGGAATGGGCAGATCAGTCAATAGGAAATGGCACACACACCATTCAACCGGACAGAGAGGAAACAAGACCAGCTCACTGAAGAGCCATGTGGATAAAAAGAACTCATTAGCTTTGATCCATAGCGATCTTTACCAAGAGTTGCCCTATATTGAGAAGTTTGACTTTGTATATGACCCATTGGGGAGGGGAGAAAAACTAACCGGTACTAGTTTGACCACGTGGGAAACAGCAACTACAGAAGGAAATGAATAGCATAGTTCCACAGGAATCAGAACCCCTGGTGGTTTCCCATGTGGCAGTTCATGGCATGAGTGTATGAGTCACCTGGAGGTCCGGAAGGTAAGATCCCCTTACCAGGGCATGGGTCATCTACTCTAGGGTGAAAGGCTGCTCTCTGGGTTCACATAAAGTCTGATACTAAAGAAGCCAATACAGGATGAAAAGTAGCTAAAACCACCGGCTTTCCTGTAAAATATTGCAGTGTTCTACTTGTTCTCCAGTCAAGGTAAAGCCTGCTTCTGATTCTGGCCTCAGTAAACAGATGCTGTAATGGGAAAAGTACATAAGTTAATCTGATCTATAAGAAATGGGTAAGCAGACTATATAGGGCCTATGCCCATCAATTAGGCATGCAAATATGTCCTCACCTGTGTGGAAACTGCCACAGGCTCTTCCAAAAAAATTAAATGTAAGTAAGTGGCATATGAGTCTTGCCCAACTCAGCATATACAGCATACACAGACAATTGTAGGCAACTGAGGCAGTCACTTTGTGGCACTGCTCTGCCGAATTGGACTAAAGACAGCCAGGTTCAATGAAAATAAATTTTTGCTACCTTACAACAGAACTGGGGCTGAGTTAACTGAAGGAAAGAATGGGTTAATGGCATATAGCTAAATAATTTGAGTACAGAAGGCCCAGGTGGAAAGTGGTATTCCCATGAGCCATAAAGCGGTTGAATGGAAATCCTGGTACAAGGAATGGTATACCTCCCTGAATTGTTAACCAAGGAGTTCCTTGACCCCTCATAAGATAAGACATAAAGGCTACTACCGCTGTTGTTGGATCTATACTATAATAAGAAGACCCTATTGGTTACAGGACATGGAGAAATAAAGCTTTGACTATTCCTGGAAGCACATTCTTTTCTGACTGGCTTTCATAGTGTCAGTTTGAATAATTCAGGCTGAAGAGAATTATCATCAGCTGTCCTGCCAAGCTCTACATATTATTACATTATACAACAATAACATGCCCTCTAAGAGGTACATGCTCATACAATAATGGCATGTCTATTGTGCGAACAACCAACAACTGTCCAATTTGAGTTACGGCCTGCTCTATGGGAAAGAACTTATCTCTGATGCTACCTACAAGATAAAACAAATACCTATGCCTGGAGAAGTCATAGGCCCCATGGGTACGCAACTGCTATTGTTTTGTTCAATAGATGTGCAAATCAAAGTGCCTTCTAAACATCTGTACTTGTACTCATTGATGGCTCTAAATGTCCGCTGCAACCAGTAAGGGGAGGAAACTGTTTTTTTTTCCCAAGGAGCTTCACCAGTGTTTATAAAACACTGGTGAAGCTCCTTAAAGCAACTGATTGTCACTGTGGCAGCGTTTCAGTGCTAAATCAGAGCTGGGAATCAATAGTACCCCCTACCAACACACACAGGCAGGGCTCAGAACACGTTGCAGAAGAGGAAGGGAGGGAAGACAGAGGACAAGAGCCAAAGGAAGAGGTGGAGTGCTGTGTAGAAACTTCCTCTGAATTTAAATAGTTCCACCTGGGTGGAGAAAAGAAGCTTATGAGACTCAGGCAGTAAACAAAGCTTTGGTAAAAAACTTGGTATTCTCCCTGTGGTTATTCAAGCACAATGCTGTTCATGTGGAGACTCAGACCTGTTGAGCTGCTTGCAAGTTGGGCAAGGAGCACTAGGGTTGCAGATCTCCTTAGTCAACATCCATCTGTGCTTTCTGGGATTTGTAATGGATGCGCCTACTCCTGTGTGCAAAGACAATAAACACACTAATTTTCCAAGCTGGACTTTGGGAAATTCATTGCTGTAGTTCCCTGCTGATTCCTTTTTTAGAGTGAGTAGATACTTGTTCACGTCTCTCCAGCACAATTTAATGCAAGAGATATCAATTTGTGTTGGATATATTCTTGTATAATAGTTAAAAGCAGGTGAAGTCTATGCTCATCAATATACAGATCATTTCAGTTCATATGTAAAATCCAGAAGTGGTTGTTTTAAAATCCTCTTGGGGCGGGGCATGTTACTCAAATACCCAGGTTGAATAAACAGCCTAGAAACTCTTAGTGAAACATAGACCTTACGAAATCTTCTAAGTCCCTACTATAGTTTTGCTGGGATAACCCAAAGGATAAACTATCAAGTGAAATGGAAGAGACAGTTTAAAAAGTGGCAAAGGGAGAACCAGGATCCCCATCAAAAACAGAACCAACTTGTCTAATTGTCCACATTTATCTGATCCAGTGATGAAGAAGAAAGTATTGCTGGTTCTTAGGGTTGCAGAAGCACAAAGACAGACATGACAGGTCATCTGTCATGTGTTTGGGCGCAAGTCCAACACAGGGCTGCCTTCCCTGGCAAATCTCCAGTGGTCTATACTAAGTTTTCCTAATAAAGACAGAAGACAGTCTCACTGTGAGTTAAATGAGATGAATGCTTCCAGAGATCAAGGCTTCCCCCACCAACACCACCTACTGCGAAGAACTGTGCTGCTACGACTAAGTGTGTAAGTAAAGGATAATGATTATTGTGTAGGATAAACTACAGGGAAGATTAAATTTTAACCTTATAACAGGGATTTCTTTCTAACTCCACTCCTGAGCCAGAAGAGTACACAAATCTTATTACTGTGTCTCTAATGCATTTTTATTTATATACATAAATGTGTAGTAGCAAGCATTAGCTGATCTCAGAAAAGTTCTTTGTACGTGATCTCCAAAAGAAAGAGGCAGAGATTGGCTAAGAGTTAAGAGCGTCCTCTAGTTTGGAAATTCATATACATACTTGGCTTCCTTAGTGCTTTTGTGATGGCGTCTCCCTGCCCACATTCTGTATGCTCCCCCTATCTCAGTGCACAGTGCAGCTCCTTTCTAAATGACACCCCCCCACACACACACTTTCCTGGTTGCCTCTCTGCCCTCCAATGACTGGCATATGGGTGGGAGATGATGAAAAAAGCCCATCATAAATCTGGATTGATGAAAGTTGTCAAGAACCTGGCTGCTTTGGCCTGGTTCTTTATGACAGTAAAAGCCACTCACTGGATGTGACAGTGACTGGACATTTTTATTAGAAAGTACTAGAGCAAGCTGGTTTTTGAATGCTCACTGTTTTTCTCTCTTTTACATTTATAAAATCTCAGATTATGGCCTTGAAAATACATTATAAATAAATAGGATGCGTGAGTCTCTTAAAGCTTATATAATATTTTGTCTAGACAAGCATTTTGCCTGGAACAGACACATTCCACAGCTTACCATGAGCTCTTACCAGGCTTGCCTGGCCACATGTGAGTGTGGCTTTTGCTATTCTTACAGCCTTCCAGACAAACAGACTAGCTCCCTGGATATAGAGACTGAAAGCCGAGCTCTAGTCTCATATTTAATATAGAAAAATAGAAACTAGAGAGGAAGCGTCTGATTTACAAACTGCAAAATCTACCAATACAAAATCGATTGACTCATTGGAATCAAGTAATATAACTGTGAAACCTTTCTGGACATGTTTTTCAGTCAATAAAGTTTTGGCTAAATGCTAGGTAACATTGATTAAGTCTGACTATTGCCTTCCCTGATGTGTTTGATCATCTGCCCAAATACCCTAGAATTCTCACATTTTATATGATTCTGAAACAGATGTTGAATTTGTCTCATGCTTTGTTTCCTCTATCACTTCAGTGGGTCAGCTTTACCCAACAGAGAGGCTGAATTTGTACCTTGTACCTACAAATAGCTTCCTAGTTCTTCCTCTGCCCAGGATGTGCCTTAGTAAGGCATGGTAAGAAATAGATTTATGCTCATGTTCTCAAAATCGTACACCTCTCTTTGGTTGTGTTTCTTAAAAATATATGACCAAACCTTAATATGTTTCAGGAGGCCCCATAAAACCTGTATTTGCCTCTCATATAACAAAGAGTAATCATTAATGATTTCAGACATCTCCTTCTGCACTCATACTGCCTTATAGAGTTTTTAAAATACAGGGACTAAGAGCTTGTTGCATAACAAGGAAGCATGTCTTATAAGCACACTTATGGTGACTTAACTAAAAAGATGAGAAGTCCTACAAAAATGAGGAAACAAGCATTCCTTGCTACAGGGTATTTGAAGGATGCATCCCGTCTGAGTAAAATAGGAACACTGAGTAAAATCCCTCTTGGTTTTTGGTTATGTGCAACATTTAGGAAGAGAATAATAAATACAAGTGAGGATTATTTGAATGTTAGGAAAAGAAGAATATGAAATTAAAGTCTGAAAAAGAAGAAAAGAGAGAAAGAAAGCATGACTACATCATGTAATTTTCTTCAGTTTTACATAAATAAAATTACAAAAATTTTAAGGAAATGAATGACAGTGGAAAAAATATATTTGGAAAGACATATTTGGAAGAGTTCCTACCCCTAAATATCATACACACACGCATGCACGTGCACATTATCCCATCAATTTTTTGAAAACATTGTAGAAGAAGTGATATTTAAAAAGAGCTGGGAGATGAGGAGAAAAGCTGTAAAATGTCATCTCCTGGGCCAGAAACAGCCACTGCTGTCATTACTTGAAACAGCTGCAGAAACCTACACTGGGTATACAAAAGAATGGAGCAATCGACAGCCAGATGTTTATAAAGATAGTCCTCAGGGGTCCTTCTTTCTCCTACATAAACTATTTGCTACTAAAATATTCAGGAAGAAGTGGAATAATTGCCTTCAGTTGTGTACCCACTTGTGACCCTGATCAAGCTCCAATGGACAGTTTCAATGAATAGATACAGAAAGCCTTAGTTAAATAAAACGAGCCATGAAACAAACCCAAAATTTAAGAATCTGGGAGGGAACTGCTACAAGTAAGGGATATTGGTGGGATGAGAGGAAGACAAGGAAAGGTAAAGAGTGGGTAATCAGAATTGATATACTTTTCAATTAATAAAATTTTCCAATAAAACTAACACACAAAAAGAATAACAATTATTAAATTTAAATTACAGAATTGATGCTACTTTTCCCCTAATAAGCAGGACCCAGATTTTATGGCTTAGATATAAAATGTTCCTGAAAAGGCACATGACTTGAAAATTCTTTTTGCCCCCAGCTGGTGGATCCAATTATTGACAGTTAATTGGTTCATGAAGACCCTTACCTGATCAGTGAATTCATCCACTAATGAATTTATAATCTGATGGCCTTCCAAGGAGGCCTGCCAGCAGAGGTACGGGCCTAATTGGAGGAACTAAATTATTGGAGACATACCTAAAAGATGCTGTATTACCACTCCACCCCTTATTTCCTGGTTTTATTATGTCCTTCTTTACCATAATCATACAGTAATGGAGCAAGTTCGGTCTGGATTTAAAGCTATGAATCTCAGATATAACATTAAAATATCTGTCCTGTGTTCGTCACAGTGATACAAAGTCAGATTACCACACTTGTGTACCTTAGACAGACCCTCTCACCCTTCTAGAATGATGTGTGTCATGTCCTATGATGACTCACTATCTAGCAGTCAGAACAGGTTGACTGATCAAGTGAATTAAAATCTTTGTCAATTTTTAAGCTCAGTAAGAAAGGACATCTTCATTTCTTAAAGTTGTAATATATACCCCATGAAATATGATCAGACGTGGTACATGGCACATTCCGGTCAACTCTCTATATCTAACATGAAAGCCATTACTGCACAACCTCTTCGAGTTTCCAAATATACTTACGGTTAAGTTGATTTTGTGTAAATCGTTTCATAGATACCACAGAGAAAAGGACTAATTTCTGTTCACATTTTTTAATGTTTTCTAAAAGCACAAGATAAAAATACCTCCACTCAAGTATTAATACTAGAAGAAAATAAAAGAGGGTGGAGAAAACTATTTGTATTGATGGCCCTGGTTCAAGACTGACCTCACCATAAAGTAGGCTCCTAGCTCAGATGCTGGGAAAGTCACTGATTGGTTGGCTATGATGATAATGATGTTTACTCATGTAAATCACATGAAGAAGGGACCTAGGTGTGTGATAATTCCAGAAGAGTTGTCAGATCTTAAATGCCTATCCAATCAAGTTGCATGCCAACCAAAACACATAAAGCTATGAGTGAAATTTTTGAAACATGGACTTATATCCATTATCACCAAAGGGAAATCTGGTTCCTACGTAGAACTACAGTTGATGAGATAAGGGATATTATAGAGACAATAGGTTAGACATCAGAATATTGAAAATCTAAGCAACAAAAATGAAACACACAACTCATTATATTTCCAGTGCTATTGAGAGAAATTTTGTTTTACTCAAGCAAGTTTGGTCTGGATTCAAAGCTATGAATTTCAGAAATAACATTAAAATATCTGTCCTGTGTTTGTCACAGTGATACAAAGTCAGATTACCACACTTGTGTACCTTACACAGACCCTCTCACTCTTCTAGAATGATGTGTGTCATGTCCTATGATGACTCACTATCTAGCAGTCAGAACAGAAACATTACAGTTTCTAAACACTAAACATTACAGTGACAAAGGAGGAAGGTCAATAAAGGAAAAGGGGAGGACAGGAACAAATAACACCAAGGTCATTTGATAAAGCTTTAAAGAATCATATTATCTTATATTTACATAAAATTATACAGAAATCATAAAATCCTATATGCATTTCTTTTTAATTGATTTTTATTGGGCTCTACATTTTTTTCTGCTCCCCTCCCTGCCTCTTTCCTACACTTCAACCTTCCCCCAAGATCCCCATGCTCTCAATTTACTCAGGAGATCTTGTCTTTTTCTACTTCCCATGTAGATTAAGTCTACGTATGTCCCTCGTATAATCCTCATTGTTTTTAAGTTCTCTGGGATTGTAATTTGTGGCCTGGTTTTCTTTGCTTTATGTTTAAAAATCACCTATGAGTGAGTACATGTGATAATTGTCCGTATGTGTCTGGGTTACGTCACTCAAACTGATGTTTTCTAGCTCCATCCGTTTTCCTGCAAAATTCAAGATGCCATTATTTTTTTCTGATGTGTAGTACTCCATTGTGTAAATGTACCACATTTTCCTTCCACATTTTCCTTTTCCATTCTTTGGTCGAGGGGCATTTAGGTTGTTTCCAGGTTCTGACTATGACAAACAATGCTGCTATGAACATAGTTGAGCAGATGTCATTGTGGCAGAGTTGAGCATCCTTTGGATATATACCCAAAAGTGGTATTACTGGGTGTTGAGGAAGGTTTCTTGCTTCCTAATTTTCTGAGAAATTGCCACACTGACATCCAAAGAGGCTGTACCAGGTTGCATTCCCACCAGCAATGCAGAAGTGTTTTGCTTACTCAACAACCTCTCCAGCATAAGCTGTCATCAGTGTTATTGATCTTGGCCATTCTTAACAGGTGTAAGATGTAATCTCAGAATTGTTTTGATTTGCATTTCTCTGATAACTAAGGATGTTGAACATTTCCATAAGTGTCTTTCAGCCATTTTAGAATCTTGTGTTGAGAGTTCTCTGTTTAGGTCTGTACTCCATTTTTTTAATTAGATTATTTGTTCTTTTGATGCCCAATTTCTTGTATATTTTGGAGATCAGACCTCTGTCTGATGTGGGGTTACTGAAGATCTTTTCCCATTCTGTAGGCAGTCATTTTGTCTTGTTGACCTTGTCCTTGGCTTTACAGAAGCTTTTCAGTTCGGGAGGTCCCATTTATTAATTGTTTTTCTCAGTGTCTGTGCTGCTGGGGTTATATTTAGGAAGTGGTCTCCTGTGCCAATACGTTCAAGTATCATATATGCATTTCAAATATCTTAAAGGAAGTTAGTCCACTTGGGCTGATAGTATTCCATCAAATAACCATAAATTAACAAAACAATCAGCATAAGGCACAATTAATCTTCTCTGAAACAGTTGGTCAGGGTAGTCCAACAGACTTCCAAAACAATATAGATTATCTATGCAGTCTATGACTGCCTCTCAAGGGTTGTGAGCAGGCCCCTATTGCTAAAAACATCACACACTTAGGACACAGGAATCAAATGACTTGAGTTGGATCTGACCTGACAGTCTCAGTCCTATGCCAGCTTCCATGGTTTCAGAAGATACTGTATAAGCTACTAAGGAAACGGAGCAATGATACAGCCCTCCACAGCTGCAGCACCTGTGAACATGACAATAACCAGCAAGACAAGATGTGCACACAGGAAAAACAAGTCACACTCACACATTGGTAGCAAACACCAGCTGTCTAATGGGACTTAAGGCTCAATCATGTCTGGTATTCAAAAATTAGCCAGCTTCCCACAGTTAGTGAGGTCCTTAGAAATGAATCTATGCCAGACAGTGGTGGCACATCCCGGCACTTGGGAAGGAGAGGCAAGTGGATCTTTCTGAATTCAAGGCCTACCTGATTTACAGAGCAAGTTCTCAGATAGCCAGGACTATACAGAGAAACTCTGTCTGGATAAAAAAGAAAAAAAGGAAGGAAGGAAGAAAGAAAGGAAGGGAGGGAGGGAGGGAGGGAGGGAGGGAGGGAGGGAGGGAGGGAGGAAGGGAGAGAGGGAGGGAGGGAAACAGAAAAATAAAGCAATGAAATAAATCTACTACCCCCCTCTTTTCTAGACCAACGTAATTGCCTACTAGATTCTAAATCTTATCCTTATACCAGATACATATAGCTTATCAAAAAAAAAAATCCTCTGTTTACAGGAAATGGAGAACATCACAGAAAACCCACCTGGAGTGATACAGAAATGACAGATCATGGGGAGCCTAGTCCCAACATAGACATCTACATCACAGGTTCTGTATCTATGACTCAGGAACATTATGGAAAAAAAGACCAAAAAGATTAAGAGTCAGGGTACCAGGAAGTCTGCTCTAAAACGTCTCTGCTAGAAATGCATGTATAAACAAGACTGGAATAATGAAAATGCCAATAAACGTGTTATCATGAAATGAAAGAACTTTTGCAGGATCCCCTTCTTAGACAGAGCTACAGGCAGCTAATTACTGCTGGGAAAAGGAGAACCAGCTTCTCCCAGGGATGAATTCCCTTGTTTATTGCCCAGTGAAGCATGGTTAGCCCTGAAACATTATATGCACAAACAAAAATCAATGTGTGTGTGTGTATCTGTGTGTGTGCATATACGTGATTAGCATAATGAAGAGAAGAGGCTATAAAAAGGAGAGTGGAGGACGTGAGGAGTTTAAAGGAGGGTAACTGGACGGGGCTTGAAGGATGGAAGAAAGGAAGAAATTGATGCAATTCTATTTCAATTAAAAACACATTCCTAAAAAAGAACACATAGGTTCTGTGGATGCCAGTTTCCTGATCTTGAAATGTGGTGCTGTACAAGAATTTTATGTACAAAATTACTTTTGAGGATAGGTAGACACATAAGACATATTCTACTAGTTTTTACAAATCCCTATGCGTCTATAATTGTTTAAAAAATCAATACTTCTTTTTATATACTTGGATTTTCTTTTTCTAATAAATTTTATTTTAATTTATAATATAATTACATCATTTACTGACTTGCTCTACACTTTCCAATATCCAACGCTCCCATACTTACCTAGGCACTCTCATATTCATAGCCAGTTATATTTAAATATTATTGCTGTGTATGCGTGCACACACACAGCACACACACATACATGAATAAATACACGAATTCAACCTAGTGTTACTTATATGGATATAGGTCTGACTCCTTAGTTTTAAATAAGCAATTTGGATTTTCAATAACATTTCAATTGAAAAGAGAACTCTAATCCAATCAGAAAGCCAGATTACAGAACAGTGCCCATAGAGGAGTGTCCTTTGTATGCCTGCGGGACTGCCCTGTAGGACCCGTATGTTACTGAGTGACTGATTGACTACAGCTAACTATGGTGAGCGGTTTAAATCAAGGTCCAGAGTGGCACATAAACAGATCAATATGTTTATTTTCAGGTAACATATTTTATGAAGTGCAGTTGTTTACTAGTTCAATGTTTAAACTTTACTTGTGCCTTTGACACTGTTGCTAAAATTTAGTCCAATAACCTTTTGCACTTTTCTCCATTGTGATAACACTGGCCTCAAGCAGAAAAGTGAGCTACACAAAAGTGTTCCTTCTGGTCCCCTTTTTAGCATGCTATGTTCCTGTGCTTGAGCATTTTCTATTGCAACAAGGAGAATAGACAGATATTTGGCCAGGCACATAGTTAATTGCAAAGCCTCAGACTCCAGTGGCTGGATCACTGTCGTATGACATTTTCTGTGGAGACATGAAAAATATCTATTCCAGATGGGCTACCAACAACAATCAAAGAATAATTCTACCGAGTCTAGCTTAGTGAACCAATGAGGTTATTGGTGTCATTTACAGGACCATTATGACTTAAAGGCAGCTGTATCATCAAAAAGCCTTCAGACGAGAATTCACTGAAGCTTCTATACCCTCTCAATCTTCCTTAGCTGTTGGAAGAGTCCTTCAAGTCCCCCAACAATTGTCTATTGCTTTTATAATCTTGGGTAAAGGGCCTAGGTATCATTTAAGATTTGTTTACTTCATGAATCTTCTGAGCCTACTTCTTATACCCAGGAGGGGAATGTTTCATTGTGGAGGAAATAGCTACATAACAACATCAGAAACTTCTCACAGTGATATAAATTCAGCGCATGGCAGCAGCCAGCAACTCTGGTGTCTCCTGTCAGTGATGTCCCTTGCATAGCCACCGTGCTCGAAGTGCAAGGGTGAGCATGAATTCCAGGGCCTATCATGGTTTTTGACAATCGCTGCAAATCAAGACACTGTAACCTGACAGCAAGAATTAGGCTGCAGGATGTCAGTTCTGCACCACGCTTTCTGCTCTCTGTCTCCTTAAGAAGCTCACAGAACATTTTCCACATGACATACTTCCGTGTAGCTCCTTTTCCTTCTGTAGCTATGGCTGGTGGATACAGCTCATGCCTTTCAATTTGTGATTGCTCTATGCTTTATAATAAAGATTGTTACTTTCTGCTTGGTTAGGCTCCTGATCTTGTGCTGTTCCCAAAGGCTTTTAGCCTCCCTTGGCTAAAGCCCATGCTCATGCATTCTTCTTAGTTGTTTCTCTTCCAAATTCACAGCTTTATATGTGCCGGAGTCAATCCTGCAGAGATAGGCTGCTCCCTTATTAGCAGGGGAAACCACACAGGAAGGACACGGTCATTTTGCTGGGATTCAGTAAATATTATTTTGTACACTGCAGCTTTAGATCTCAGAAATTACTTCCCTATGATGGATTGCTTGTTAGGGCTTAGAACTATATCTCTGCAGACACATTCTCAGCTCAATGTTTTCCAAACAGACTTCTAACATTCCAATAAGGTGTGCAGGGAAACCAATGCCCACCAGGGTTCTGCTGGATGATTACAAATAGGCACACTGTCAGTGTGTTATCAGGTACTTCCTGTAATATCCCCTTTTTGTCCTTTTTTCTCTTTTTAAGCCAATTTTGTATGCTAGTTGAAGCTGATATAATAAGTTCTTTCAGTTCATGAGATGTTTTCTATAATTTTCCCAACACAATGATTACTTACACTTTAACAAATGTGGTCCTTTCCTGCAAAACTCTGTAGGTGTGTGGCTGGGGGACTCACTCTGACAAGACACAGCCACAGGATTCTGTCCCATCAATCTCATGTATGAAGCTTGCATGCCTGGAAGCTAAAAAGGGGAAAGGGGTACACACAAGCATCTGCCATACAGTGAGTCATCTTCAAAGTTTATCTCTTCAAAGAAAAATACTTTAATGTAAAGAAGGTGGCACACAGAGCTGGATTTCTGCAATATATTTCACTACAGTGCTCTCTAACCTCAGAGTTCTTGCTGGGGTCACCAAGTAGCTGTGGCACCATGCACACAACAAATTGTGTGCACAATAGCAATCTAGCCCATGCCATAGCAGATCTGAAATGTCTGTTTTGCTGTTCACCAATGCCCTTTATATACTTGAAATGTGCACTTTATCTAAAAAACATTAATAAACGTATTACATCTCAAGGAGTGTCTCTATTTTGAAACCTCTATAGCTTTTAGACAAATGTGGAGGTAATGATAAAACTACATCCACAGCAGGGGACGGCGTAATGCAAGCTCGGTGTGTCTGTCTTTCCGAGTACATCAATGCATCCAGTCTTCTAGCATTCTAGAAGATGTATTTCCTCAAAGAAAGAAAAATGTCAAATGTGCATACTGACCCATGGCGTTTTGTTGTGGGAAACATCATATCTGCCATGTTCTCTGGTAATTATGCATTCAGGACTTCATTTATCTTGGTAAAGCAAAGGCGCTAGTGCTAAGGAACTCTGACTAACAACATAGAATATTTAAAATCCTTAGATTAAAAGTGGTGAGTGATACAATCTATAGAGAAAGATAAATGTAAACTTTGGGACCACCAGGAAAATTAATCAATTACTGTTTCAATGTTCTGGCCAATTATCTTTTTCTTAAGTCTCTTTTCTGTTCCTACAGAGTGAAGACAATTGTATTAATGTGGTGGGATATTTGTACACTGGATGAAGATGCATTATGTGATTGGTGTAGTTAAAAACAACCATTAGCTAGGCAGGAGGTATAGGTGGGACTTAGTGACAGAGAGAACTGTGGGAAGAAGTAAGGTGGAGGAAATAGGATGGACAGTATGTAGATGAGTTAATGAGCCTCATGACATAATGTAGGTTAATGAGAATGGGTTAATTTAATTTATAAGAGCTTGTTGAGACAAACCTAAGCTAAGGACAAATCTTTCATAGTTAGTAAGAAGTCTCGGTATTGTTATTTGTGAGCTACTGCCCAAAGGAAACTCCAACTACACTTGGCACTCAACATGGGATTCAAATATCCACATAGGGCCTGAGAAAGCCATCTCTTGGGTAGGCTCAGCATACAGAGGCACGACTCCTTTAAGAGGTTCTGCTGTATAACTGAGCAATTGAGCAGCCAACACTGGGTACACACTCTTGCTGCAGACAGACACAACAAATTGCCAGAGCTGGGGCAGGTAAATGAAACTCCAGTGCCTAGTGGGTACCTATGGACATGAGACTAGACTCTCATGAAAACGGGGGTGAAGTCAGCCACCAGCACCACTCCATGGCAGTAGCTCAGCAGTTTACCGCATTTCATATCATGAACTAGTTTTCTTATCCACTTATCATCTCTTATGGACCTCAGATATCAACAAGAAGTGATCTCACTGTTGGAAAGCATGGAAGTTAATCTACCAAAAACTATAAGATTGCATGAACCCATAAAGAATTATAGTGACATTGTATTCTAGTCATTAAGATAGTATTCATCTTCAAGTTCCTGGCGCTTTTATAAATGCCCTTGTTCAGAAAAATACGGGGTACCAATGAAACTGATACACTTCCAGAAGTAGTATTTAACTATAATTTATCAAATATTCCTAGTGAGACTGAAGATGTAGATGTCTGCTTTGATGATTCCAGAGATGACTCTACTGATTTTACTGGCAGGGAAATTATTAGACCTGCGAGGAAGCACAAAAGGCAGTGTTTTTAAGTGCTTCTGACATTGACGATGCTGCTGCTAATTGCTGGTCTGCAACTGACACACCACCTTGTTTACAGATGTTTGAACATCATGCTGGGGCCACCACAATTCTATCTCCATGTGACTCTGTACCCTCTGTGATTAGTCTTTCTTTCAGGGATGAACTGTTTAGATATTGTGCAAAGAACTGTCCAGCTATCCCAATTAAACCACAATGAAGTGCAAAACACCATCTAGAACATGAAAGTGGTCTCCATTTTACAGAAGGACATTAAGAAATTCCTTGGCCTAATTATTCTGATGAGTCAAATAAGAAAAGATAGCTGGAAAGATAACAGAGTCTTAAATGTACCTCTATATTTCCACAGACAATGAGTCACCATAGACTTGAGCAAATGTGGACACTCTGGCATTTCACTGATAATGCCAAAATGGACAGTTACTCGGGGAGACTTTTCAATGTCCAACCTGTGCTGGATTGTTTTCTGCATACATTTTGAAAAATATACAAACCAAGCAACAATTGTCTTTGGATGAGGGAATGATTCCATTGAGGAAACATTTACAATTTTGCACATGCAACCCAGTAAAAATACCAGATATTGCTTACTTGTTGAGATGGTGTGCAAGAGTGACTCTGGCTGTATCTGCAATATGAACATACACACTGCTGAAGGAAAGAGACAGCAAGAAACTGCTCTTTTAGCCCTTGGACCCCATCTTGGCATATGACAGCATATTTACCAGGATAATTATTACAATGCTACATTGACTACAGATCTGCTACAGAACAAAACTAGACTCTGCAGGACTATAAGGGAGAGTAGAGGTTTATCGCTAAATTTAGGGATGAAAACATCAAAAATGAAAAACGGTGACATAATATATTTTAGAAGAGATGATACTTTTCTCCTAGCATGGAAAGACAAATGGTTGTCTTTATGATATCAATGATCCAAGATACTTCTGTCCCACCAACAGGAAAAAAATAGAAAAATGGGAGAGAATATTGTAAAACCTGCCTGCATCAAAGAAGACAATGACCACATGAAAGGTATTGACCACGCAGATAAATTCCTTTCGTGTTGTTACACTCTAAGGAAAATGATGAAATGGACATAAAGAAAGTAGGGCTGTACCTTATAAACTGTGGAATTTTCAATTCTTTTAGGGTATGCAATGCCCTCAATTCACAGAAAAAAAATAAGTATAAACAGTTTCTGCTATCAGTGGCAAGAGACGGGATAACATGACAATATTGAATGCTCTCCAAGAACAAATTTGTCCAGCTCTTGACCTGGGGGTGCAATGAAAGCACCTCATAAAGTTCCACCCTAAAGTTTGTCAAGTAATATGAAGCATCATGAACCTATGGAAAGAAAAAAATTCCTGTGAGAGCCTGCAGAGTTTGTGCCACCCAGGGAAAAAGGAGTTAATCTAGATACTTAGGAAATTTTGTTTGGTCCATCTTCATAGAGGAAAATACTGTATGCAGTACCATGCATTTAAAAAGTACTAGGAACTATAATTAGCTTTTTAATTGTTCAACTTGTTGTTTAATTAGGTGTTTAAATTTTAAGTTGTTTTGTAACTGAAAATGTTATAATTATTGAAAAACAACACCTAAAGTGCATTAGTGTCTGTAATTACGATGATTGAAATAATATGCAGCATGCAGATTGGACTGAGGGAGATCATTTAAGGATCTTGGCTACAAGTGTGAGGAAAAAAGTCAAGACAGACTACAGGACAGATGATATATGTTGAACCATCAACATGGGAACTGCCCTGAGACTAGATGAGACATGATAAGTCTTGTTCGCTACAGAGTCTTCATGACGTTATCACATGCCATCCTTTCATATAACATGGATAGAGATTTATAATACTGTTTTGTTATGTAGTCCAAAGGTACTTATAAACTTAATAGATGCCTTTTACCTGCTCAAACATAAAACAAAGAATCATCTTTAGCTGACTCATATACCCTGTACATTCCATACTTGTGTTAATACATACATACATACAGATAGATAGATAGATAGATAGATAGATAGATAGATAGATAGATAGATAGATAGATAGATAGATAGATGATAGATTGATAGATAGATGATAGATATGGTAACCTAAAGTTTGTGTGTTTTCAGGGAAAAAAGAACCAGACATTAATAAAGCCTAATAGCCCAGGGGATCCAGCCTGTCAAAATGCCTCTGTTGGCATTTACTCAAAATTCTACATCCAGAACAACCTCAAAGCTGCTAGCTGAGATGTTCAGCCTCACAGACTACTCCCGTTAGGACCTCAGATTAGCTTTACAGTTTCCTATCACAGAGACTAAACAAACATTATGCAATTATCTCTTCTAGAACTTGAAATCATCTCGATTTTCTCAGGTCCTCTAAAGATGCCATTGCCCAGGACATAAGGAAGCAGTTTAGAGAACACAACACCTACATTCTCAGGAGGTGGGGTGGGTAGTCTTTGGCCATTTTGGTAGCTTATGGACATTTGTCATCATTTAGGGGGCTTGGTTTCCAGTTGTTACTGATCATGTTCAAGGAACGAAAACTAAATAAAATAGGTTAGATTAAAGGATCTCTTGCTGAAAAAAAAGGGGGGAAATAAAGAAATGATAAGATAAAAAGGTAAATTATTGAATCTACTTTTAAACTAAAACAATGCTAGTCTTAAATATTTTAATTGGCATGGATTTTTATATATTGAAACAAATTTAAGTTTATTTTTGTTATACTGTATATATTAAGGTATTGCACTTATGCCACTCATTTAACAAAGTAATGTAAATTTAACGTTCTTGAAAGTTATCATTACAACCTGTTTAGGATAATTAGGAAATGTATACTAAAAGTTAGTCATCTATAACAATCAAACTTTTAGTTATATAGGTATGCTTGACTACTGAGAACGCAAGAACAATGGCAATGGGTTTTTGATCCTACTACACGTACTGGTTTTGTGGGAGCCTAGGCAGTTTGGATGCTCACCGTACTAGACCTGGATGGAGGTGGGGGTTCCTTGGACTTCCCACAGGGCAGGGAACCCTGATTGCTCTTTGGGCTGATGAGGGAGAGGGACTTGATTGGGGGAGGGGGAGGGAAATGTGAAGCGGTGGCGGGGGAAGAGACAGAAATCTTTAATAAATAAATAAATAAATGAATAAAGTCAAACAAAGATGCATTTTAGATAGATAGCTATTCTCCAAACAATTAAGAAATCTATAGAATATGATATTTAAGATGTTTTAACAACATAAGCTTTTTCATAACAGTGAGACACATCTGCTCCTGGAAGCACCAATATTCTTCAAAAATAATAATTGGTGTTTAAGAACCTTCATATAGAGTTTGCATTCAATATGAAAAAGAAATATTCTGGCCTCAACTGCTGACAGTATTTGTTCAAACTGAACAAGCAGAAAACAGAAGGTAGCTGTCAAACTTTTCTAAGACAAGGTCGGAAAATCCTTCAAGATTCCTGCTTTGCAGAAAAGTTTGTCAGATATCCTAGGATTGTGGGCCAAAGATGGATGCCCCAAAATTACAGATGAACCCTGGATGACTGTCCAAGAGGAGAGATGTTTCTGTCATATATGTTGTTTTGGACATTGCTTGCTCTGTACTTCCTGTTTACTCAGGTAATATATCCTTCTTGGGTCTTTGATGGAGTTGAAGACTAGATATTTATAGTTATAGTTTTCTTGTTACCAAATTCAGAAAAGAAATTCAAAAGAGAGGTATAAAGTGTATAAGGTCGAGAGATATAAAAGCTTAAGTTATTTATCTAAGAAATGTTTTAAGGTTTAAAAGATATTTTTAGGAAGATAGTAAAAGTTATGATAAAAATTGTTTAAGTATAAAACTTTAGACTCATCAAGATGGACAGATAATAAAGTAATTTCTCCAAAGTTGCCAAATACAAATGGGCTGAATACTGTAAATACAATTCTCACTTGATAATTTTTCTTATTTATATAGTTTTGCTCTTTTAGAATTAAAAGCCTTCCTTTTTATTTAGATAAAAGAAAGTAAATCCTGTGGGATATTTGTACACTGTGTGAAGATATATTTCTGTGACTGGTGTAATAAAAAGTTGAACAGCCAATGGCTAGCCAGGAGATGTAGATGAAATTTCTAGACAGAGAGAGAACTCTGGCAAGAAGAAAGGCAGCGCAGTCAGTCAGACATGAAGGAGACAGGAATGGTAGTACGTACATAAGCTAATAAGACTTATGACAGAATATATATTTATATAAATGTTTAAGTTATAACAGCTAGTTAAGACACCCTAAAGCTAAAGGTCAAGCTTATATAATTAGTAAGAAGTCTCCATGTTGTGATCTGGTGGCCCAAATATAAAACTCTGACTACAGATCAACATTTGCTCAGAAACATTTATAAATGCAGAATAGTCCTTCTAGATTATTGGAGACTTCTCTGAGTACTAAAGTGGAAAGTTCAGCATTGGCCAAAGCCTTTGCCTGATTTCTTTGGTAGAATCCCCAGTCACTTTAATGTCATGTTCTTTTTTATTATTATTTATTTATTTATTTTGTTGAAAAAAATTTCTGCCTCCTCCCTGCCTCCCATTTCCCTCCCCCTTCCCCCACTCCTCTCCCCCTTCCCCCACTCCTCTCCCCCTCCCCATACTCCATTCCCCCTCCCTCTCAAGTCCGAAGAGCAGTCCGATTCCCTGCCCTGTGGGAAGTCCAAGGTCCTCCCCGCTCCTTCCAAGTCCAGGAAGGTGAGCATCCAAACAGGCTAGGCTCTAAAGCCATGTTCTTTACATAGTAGGACAGCATCTCATGAATCAAATCTCTTTTCATGTTCTAGCTTCCACTATAGACAGCTATAAGATTCATTTTTATCCAACAACCTACTTTCCGGGTCAGCAGGAAGTACCAGGCAAGGTAAGGTGTTTGAAGAGTTATTGTTAGTATCCATGCCACCATCCCATAGAGAAAAAGAGCATATTTTCTATTACCATCTTTTATCCTCAGCATTCTTTTTGCTTGAATGCAGAATTAAAGCTCAGGCTACAACAGCCATCTTGTGGTCATGATGTGAAAACATTAAACAACAATCAAATTAATTACAGACATGCCAGCTCTGCTCTCCCAACCTTCCAGAACAGTACAATCAGCTTTAATCCCTGAGATATTTTGCCCACAATAGTAAACTTTAGTATGCGTCTTAGTAGCTTAGTAACTACTTGATTCCCCAATGGTTCTTCAACCTTTCAAATAGTTAAATTCTGAGTGATTAATTCACATGATTCAGCAACATAGTCCTACTTACAGACACTGAGGCTAGATAGAAACAAAATTGACCAGAAATTAATAATCAACTTAAAGTTCTCTCGAGAAAGATTGGGTCACCTCTGGAATTTTCTACTTCATAAATAATTTGTCTTAGTATTGATCTTTAGGGCAATTATTGCACAAAGTAGACAAATAAATATTTGATTATCTTAAAATTATTGCAGAATTCATACAGAAGTCTCTTATAGTTCTCTAGTAATAAGGGCAGAGTGCCCAGATTGCCTTTTCAAGCATCCACAATCACCTGAATCTTGATGAACTCATAAAGAATTATAGTGGGAAAGTTTATCCCTCGGTTTCCTCTCTGTCTAACTAACATACATAAGGATATATTTGTGTTCCTTGCCATGATCACAGTGAATTTTTGATTCTACCCTTTTGTAACCACTTGCAAAGCATCATCATCTAAGTCACATAGTGACAGAAAGGGAGACAGTCACTGTTCCCTCACTGCTCTTTATCCTTTTCCCCAGAACAGTTTGGTGGTAGAGGATGGAAGACAAGAAAAGTCTTAGAATAGTAGACAAGCTGTACATTCCAAGGAGCTGAGAAGGGTAATAAGAATCTCTAAAAAACTATGAAATGGATAATAAATTAAATGGTGGAAGAAATGGAGTAGGTGACAGACTAGTAATATTCTGTACTGGGGGAGACAGCACATATCCAAAGTTTATTAGGATAGAAATGAAGAGACCAGAGGTGTTAGGCACCAATTGCCATGGGCATCTAGAGTGAATATTAGAAATTTGACTGCTTGGGCTCACAACTATGCATAGATCTATATTCTTTATATGTACATAAGTGAGGCAATAATCAGTGGACCAAAACAGCAAAAGTATCCACATGAGAAAAAAATCTCTAATTAACAAATAAATTCAGTAGCCGAGTACTAATGCAAACATCAATAAGCACCCGAATCCTAGAATGTCACAGTCAAAGGAGGATATAGGTTAACATGTGCACTGTACCGATAAAGAAGCTGAAGTCAAACTAGGTTAATAGACTTGTCTAAGGTTATTCTCAAGGTTTGCCCTGAGTTCCCTAGCACGGTTGTCAGATTCTGCTGCCTGCAATATCCACAGATCAGTCTGTAGTTATAATTTATGTACTGCAGACCTATGGGAGTTACCTAAAACTATGAGTGACATTTACTTCAAGAAGAATTGAAGAAGTAAATTGCAAGAAACACAGTCAAACCTGGGTAGTGACACCTGCCAACAGCAGAGGGAACATGTGCTCATCGGCCCTGACACTAGGAAATGAAGCTACAGTGGAAAAGAAAGGTGTTCAACAGGTGCTGTCGTCCAACCTGGCTCTTTTGGACCTGAAAACCTGACTCCATCATTCCATGAGTACAAAGCAGGTAGAACAGACCAGACTTTCTAGATTTCATACTTCTAATGTATACCTTTCATACGTTTCTCAATACACAAAGTATTGAAATAAACTTGGGTGAAAATTTGGCATATTCTTTCTGGAAAAAGATTCTGGCAGATATGAGAATGGATACTATGTGATTGCGGCCAGAGGGCACAGAACACCAAGCTTCATGTGCTTTGACCTTCAAGTAAAAGGCAAAGTATGATGGAAAACTGAAGATTCACAGGCACTAACTCCACATGAAGCTGTGGAATACGAGCCAAATGAATAACATGAAGACTTCAGATTAAAAATAATGTCATAGAGCTTCAAACTTGAAATGACAGCAAATTCTTTTAGCACTGAGGACCTCATTTTCATACACTGATGGATGTATCTATCTGTTATGCAAAGAACTCAAGTCACCTACAAGGGTCGCTCTCTCATTGAGCTTTGCAACACAGTGGCTTGTGATCTTGCATAGGGGTTCAGGCAGAGCTCTACTGTTCATTATTTCTCAACTTAGCCTACATTTACTAATCACTTCCAATATGTAGAGTACTGTGTTATGTGCCTAAAATGCCAATAATACTTGAAGATATTCTTTGTATATAGCAGCGTGTAGATTAGAAACTTTGAACTTCCATTCTCTATGATATGGTTAACCAGATAACCTAAAGGCCCCCTCCAAGAGTGCAACACCTATAATTCAGGTGATCAACCATTGGAATGATTAATAGAGATCACAATGATGAAAAAGAAAAGATTAAAATATACAATGTTTATTTTTTTGTACAAAGCTAGGGTTGTCCTAAAGTGTCGTTACTTCAAGTTTTGACAGAGACTATTGGTTCACAATCATATCCATGTCATCTGGAGTCCCCAGGCTTCCTTGCAGTTCTGTGGAATATGTGACTGATGACAGAGGTGACAGCCTCAGAATAGACACTACTCCTTTTTATACAAGCTTTCTCCATCCATCCTACACATGCATGTGGAAGCAAAGGAAAATGGGGAATAGAATTCTATAGAAATTATCCTGATCAGTAATTTTAATGATCAATATCAAAGATAGGTCCTCAATCTTTGCCAGATTATACATGACCAATAAAGTTACATTCTATCATAAATTTTAGGATGTATTTCTTATTAAGAGAAAAGGTACCCCATCAAGATCCCATCAAAATTCTTCACAGATCTGGAGAGGACAATAATCAACTTTATATGGAAAAACAAAAAACCCAGGATAGCCAAAACAATCCTATACAATAAAGGATCTTCTGGAGGCATTACCATCCCTGACTTCAAACTCTATTACCGAGCTACAGTAATGAAAACAGGGTGGTACTGGCATAAAAACAGAGAAGTCGACCAATGGAATCGTATAGAAGACCCGGACTTTATCCCACAAACCTATGAACACCTCATTTTCGATAAAGGAGCTAAAAGTTTACATTGGAAGAAAGAAAGCATCTTCAACAAATGGTGCTGGCACAACTGGATGTCAACCTGTAGAAGAATGAAAATAGACCCATATCTATCACCGTGCACAAAACTCAAGTCCAAATGGATTAAAGACCTCAATATCAGCCCGAAAACACTGAATCTGATAGAAGAGAAAGTGGGCAATACCCTACAACAGATGGGCACAGGCGATCGCTTCTTAGGTATAACCCCAGAAGCACAGACATTAAGGGCAACATTGAATAAATGGGACCTACTAAAACTGAGAAGCTTCTGTAAAGCAAAGGACACTGTCACTAAGACACAAAGGCAACCTACTGACTGGGAGAAGATCTTCACCAACCCCGCAACAGACAAAGGTCTGATCTCCAAAATATATAGAGAACTCAAGAAACTAGACTTTAAAATGCTAATTAACCCAATTAAAAAATGGGGCGCTGAACTGAACAGAGAATTCTCAACAGAAGAAGTTCAAATGGCCAAAAGACACTTAAGGTCATGCTCAACCTCCTTAGCGATCAGGGAAATGCAAATCAAAACAACTTTGAGATATCATCTTACACCTGTAAGATTGGCTAAAGTCAAAAACACCAAGGATAGCCTTTGCTGGAGAGGCTGTGGAGGAAGGGGTACCCTCATCCATTGCTGGTGGGAATGCAATCTTGTGCAACCACTGTGGAAGTCAGTGTTTCGGTTTCTCCGGAAATTCGGGATCAACCTACCCCTGGACCCAGCAATACCACTCTTGGGAATTTACCCAAGAGATGCTCTATCACATGTCAAAAGCATTTGTTCAACTATGTTCATAGCAGTATTATTTGTAATAGCCAGAACCTGGAAACAACCTAGATGCCCTTCAATGGAAGAATGGATGAAGAAAGTATGGAATATATACACATTAGAGTACTACGCTGCGGTAAAAAACAATGACTTCTCGAATTTTGCATGCAAATGGATGGAAATAGAAAACACTATCCTGAGTGAGGTATCCCAGACCCAAAAAGATGAACATGGGATGTACTCACTCATAATTGGTTTCTAGCCATAAATAGGGACCACGGAGTCTACAATAGGCGAATCTAAAGAAGCTAAGTAAGAAGGTGAACCCAAGGAAAAACATATAGTTATCCTCTTGGATAAGGGAAGTATACAAAATTGCCGGGGAGAAAAGTGGGACCTTGGGGGTGGGGTGGGATGGGGGTTAGGGGAGATGGGGAGAGAAAAGGTAGAAGGGAAGGAGGGTGGACTTGGGGAAACAGGAGGATCAGGATAAAGGAAGGTTGGATAGGGGAGCACGGAACCACAATTCTTAGTTAAGGGACCCACTTTAGGGTGGGCAGGAGACTTGACCCTAGAGGGGCTCCCAGGTGCCCAAGCTGAGGTCCCCAGTTAGTTCCCTGGGCAGCTGAGGATAGGGAACCTGAAATGACCCTACCCTAGAGCAATACTGACGAATATATTGCATATCATCCTAGAACTTGCATCTGGCGATGGATGGAGATAGAGACAGAGACCCACACTGGAGCACTGGACTGAGCTCCCAAGGTCCCAATGAGGAGCAGAAGGAGTGAGAACATGAGCAAAGATGTCGGGACCACGAGGAGTGCACCCACCCACTGAGACAGTGGAGATGATCTACTGGGAGCTCACCAAGGCCAGCTGGACTGTTACCAGAAAAAGCATGGGATAAAACTGGACTCTCGGAACATGGCGAACAATGAGGGCTGATGAGACGCCAAGGACAATGGCACGCGGTTTTGATCCTACGCAATGTGCTGGCTTGGTGGGAGCCTAGCCAGTCTGGATGTTCACCTTCCTAGATATGGATGGAGGGGGGAGGACCTAGGACGTACCACAGGGCAGGGAACCCTGACAGCTCTTTGGACTGGAAAGGGAGCGGGAGAGGAGTGGGGGGAAGGGGAGAGGGGTGGGAGGAGGGGGAGAAGAGTGGGAGGAGGGGGAGGGAAATGGGAGGCTGGTGGGAGGAGGTGAAAATTTGTTTTTTTTTCTTTTCTTTATCCTCCTTTTATCAATTAAAAAAAATCAAAAAAAAAAAGAAAAAAAAAGAGAAAAGGTAATTCACAACTTTTTCACCTCAAAAAAATAGAATATGGTACTATGAGCCTTACTGAGAACATATTGTAGTGCAATGATCCACGTATAATGCTCACATACCCCCAAAGAGCTAGGAACTAGGAACGTTCAACACAAAGAGAAAATAAAGATGTGTGGTTTACTCCACTTGAGTTTTAATTGTATGAACAATAGCAACATCAAAATCTTTCACAATAATTTGATACCCTGGGCCTGAAACTCAGTGCAGATAAATCCTAATCATGAAGTAGGAAAGTATCCAAGGTAACTTAACAAAAGTGAAAATCTGGAGCAAAAACCCTTAGCAGGTCACTTGGAAGATTTCCTTAGATGGAGACAACTGCTCCATTGTAGTTTACAACGTCTTCCAGAGGCACCACACTGACCAGGAAGACAACTGAGGCCTGGCCTCCTGACCCAGTGAAGAACGGATCCGAAATGCCACTGCATCTTGTAGTGTCCAAGATTGGAGATGTGAAGGCCAGGGAGGCTTACGTGTGATGATCAGAGAAAATGACTCCATGGAATGTGGGCAGAAACTGCAGAAACGACTCCACATTCGGTCTTTGAATGCATACGCTATATGAACATTGTGGGGGTAAAAACTACCTGAGTTCTTAGAAGAACCACGAGAACTCATCTGAAGCCTTGCTTAGAGTCTCTGTGCAGTTCACGTGTCTGTTCGAACATTATTTTGACTTTTGTCTTTTACAGAGAGTGATGAGCAGTATTACCGACTCCATATCTTGTGGGTCCAAGCACATCTTTGAGTCTGCTTCTTTAGAAACAAATCCACACAGAAGTTAGATAAAACGTATCTAAGAACCTAGACAAAACGCACAACAATTGTTCCCAACATTGAACAAAAAATGTCATGAACAAGAGCATCAGTAACAGGAACGCAAATGAGAGAGGCTTGGCTCCCCAGCTTTCCACCTAGAACACTTTCAGGAGTACAGTGCAAGAAGAAAGCACATCCAGCAGAGATTTTCAATACTTCCTATGCAGGAATGCAAGATTGGAGTTGGGGAGACCAGGGAGGCTTACTGTGTGATGGGCAGAGAAAATGACTCCATGAAATGTAGGCAGGCACTGCAGAAATGACCCCACATTTGGTCTTAGAACACATATGTGAACATTATGGAGTGAAAATTACCTGATTTCTTAGATGAACCATGAAAACTCACCTAACTGAACAGTTCTGGAATTCTCATGCACATGGGAGCAGGCCACGTTCAGACAACCCAGCAGGGTAGGATTCCCAGTATAAGAGGCTTCATGTAGCCTTCGGGAAAAGCTCACCTCAGCAGTGAGGCTAATTGAGCTGTAAAGAAGGCCTACTCTGCAGCTTCCTGCCAGGCGCTTCAAGCAAGATTTGAAGGGTTCAGAAGTGCCCAAGTAACCCTGTTTCGGAACACATCAGAACTACTTGAAAGAGCACAGCAAAACCTACTTCCCCACAGTGGAAATCTCAAACTGTGCTCTAATCCATAAAATGCTACAAGGCAAGTACAATAGCATAATCTGTGCAGCAAAAGCAAGAAAATTAATTAGTCAATAGAGTTAGGCCCCAACTGGCAGGAGCAATGAAGTTAGAGCAGATCTCTGAACCAGTGGCGCTAAATAGGGTCCAGACACTCAACAATGTGAATGATGCCACAGAATTAATGCAGAGGAACTGTAGAATACAATATTCACTTCTAGCAGCAAAATTAAATACTGCTAGCTTAATGAAAAAAAAACAACTGCATAAAAAAATTAAACACACACTTTTGGGTATATCCAGATTGTAGGCAAAAAAAGAATAATGTTTTGACAAAGTTATTCAATGCAGCCAAAGATTTAGAGGTGCAGTTAATTCAACGGACTTATTCTGAGTCTCCTTTCCTTTGTGACAATCCGAATCCCACCCATCAGCTTTAGATTTGCATCACTGTGGTAAGAAAAAGAAGAGAGAGCCACCTTCTCGGAGGTTGAACAGTTTTAGCAGTTGTCATTGTTGAATGCTTAACAGTATATCTTCAACAGCTTTATGTGGACAGACACATTTAAGACTCACATACCTGGTGAGATAGGAAAACAGTATCATCCTCACCTAGAAAATATAAGTCTAAGCTGCCGAAGAATTTACTCAATATCTTATGTACTCACTAGCTTGACAATGGTTCAAGGAGGGGTTCTGTAGGCATTGTTCTGTGTCCTGTCCCTTTCAGAGTAGAGCAGTCCAAAGTCATTCACTGACATTCAAGGTCATCCAAGGTCATCCTCCTCTCCTAGACTTCCAGAGCTGGGGAAATAAGGAAGTTGATAGGCATTTGAGTAGTCCATGCAATGCATAGAGAATGAGAATGAAAATAAATTAAAGCGTGGAGAGAAAGAAATTTTTTAACTTTTCCTGATTCCTTCATCAAGAGTCAGAAGCTATTAGAAATTGAATTGTATATCAAAGATCTCATATAGTCCTTGATACAACTCAAAATTCTTTTCTGGTGACTTGATAGAGATGAAGACCATAAATTAAAATTGTGGGGCTTACTTTTTTTTTCTGCTTAAGATTTATTTCTCCCCAACCAAAATTTAAATTACATGGAAATATTCTGTATCATTGATTAATTTGATTCGTCTATTCTATGTGATATAGAGCTATAAGTACATAACATAAAAGCTACAAATGTTTAAAAAACCTTAAGTTGTAAATGCTTTTTGAACTATTCAGAGTACTGTTAGAAAGAAAAAACACTTTTCCTACCAAGACTTTAAGAAATGGCAGAACGATGAAGTAGAATGTAACTGTGATTATAACCTGAAGTAGACGTAGTGTTTCTATTTTATAAGTGAGGACACACAGACACCAAAGGAAGAAGTGCCTGTGCAAAGTCACAAACCAATGAAGAACTGTGTGGCTGGGAACCAAGTCTATAGCTGGTTGTCACTCCCAACACTGTACCACTTCCTCCATGGCTAAAGAATCCTTTTGTCTCAGGGTTTCTGATGACTACATTATGTCCCCATGGGCTACACAACCTCCCTCTTCCCACTCTGTTAAATAGGTTTCCCATTGCTGGCAATAGTTTCATGCTTGTAGACTTTTTCAAGATCCTCAAAATATTTTAAACAATTTTCTCCATGCATCTCAAGTTAATCAGAACCATAAAACAAAATAAATATTTTCTTTCACATTGCATCTGTTATGATATTTTACTGCAGAAGCAAAAATCAGACTACCACAATAGATTATTGTATCAACCCACCTAACCTGAGAAATAGGTGCCTTTATCTCATACCACAGTGGATGGCGTGGTAGTCCAGGAGCATCTCTGAAAAATTCCAGAAAAAAAAAATCTTCTGGGTCAATAATACAGGTTTTTACAAAGAAAAGGTTAAGACCAAATGCAGATTTAATATTCATGGTTATGGTGTTCATTTTATAAATATACACATTCTTTGCTTCTTTGACTATTTGGAAGACTTGGTGTTACTGTCTAGATGAAATACTACACACACATATACACATAATATATATGTGTATATGACACACATATATATGTGTATATGTGTGTATGTATCTAAAATCATGATGTATTATATGTCAGAATATTACATTTTAATAATAACAAAGCATTTACTTAATTTTTATCTGAACTATTTTAGACCAAATAAATTTTTAAAAGAAAGGGAACCAAATGAATGATATAAAATCTCACTACTTACAAGATAGTCAGTTTGTTGTTCAGAATTCATTGACACTTTATTAATACTTTTAGTAGCATGGCAACTTTGAGGTTCCAGCTCATAGGAAGTTCAGAAACCCAAGTTTAAAAAAGGGGAGGAAAAGGAATAATAAAAATGCATGACAAAATCACACAGATAAAATGATTTCTCAGTGAGAGCATGAAAAAGTTATCAAGATAAATGAAAATATTTGCAAAGGATATAATATCAATTTAATAATATGGAAAACATGTGTTAATTTCTTCTGCCAAGATGTTTTGACTGTAAGTTAAATGCATTGCTATAAGGATAGATATTGATAATAGCCATGAACAACTTCTACAATAGTTACGATGCTATCACAGCATAACAGAGATGCGTGAGATCTTAGAAATGCATCAAGTCAAACATCTTATTTTTTAGATGAAGCAACAGAACAATGAGTTAAGTTCTTCAAGCTTCATAGGTTTTTCCATGGAAAAGATGGCAGAGATAAGGTGACAGCTGAGATTTCAAAGAATGTCCCAAATTGCCTCTCCCTTTTATTTTTCTATACACATCACGGTTCATATACAGAAGGCACCTCTCACAATGAGCTATCTTTATAAAGACTCCTATTATTTAAAAAAATGTCACTTAAATATTGAAGCCAGAGAAACAGCAACTCCCTATTATCTTTTTAAAAAATTTCCTGCTCTGAAACATCTTATTGCTAAGGAAATGATGTCAATGTGATGCTATTGTATGCTACATATTGCCTACCACAGGCCAACAAGTTATCTATTTATTCATCTTGAGAACAATTTCTATTGTCCTCTGTTATGGATAAAATAAAAGTGAACATTTGATTGGATGGTACCCATGCTGATTCTTTTAAATGCATGGAAATGACTTAATTTTCTAATAGCTGTCTGAGACTGTCAATTAGAAACAAGAAAGGTCAAGATAGAAAGCAAAATTGGTTAGAAGAAAGGGAAAATAACCTGTTTGTTAGGAACTCATCATAGGAGCTGAGAGGAAAGCAGGTAGTGAAGTAGAAACAGGATAGAAATCACATGCAAGTTAAATGCAAGGGAGGGACAAAGGACAGATTGCAAGGAGAAAATGGATCCTGAGACATTGAGAGTCAATTAGGAATACTTGGGGTACTTTTTAATATGTGAAAGTATTCTAAAAGAAAATAAGAGAAATGGGGAGAAAATAAAAAGATGGAGGGGGAAAAGAGGGAGGGAGGAGGAAGAAAGGGACAAGAGAAAAAGCAGCTACTGTTTTCCTTTTAGATAAAGCATTGCCTCTGTGCATCAGTTCCAGAAAACTCTGTCTCCAGGCCCCACTCTTCTGTTCTGCTACACTATGGAGATTTAAAGCAATACTGAAATAATGGCTCCCTGCTGGAATGTCACCAGAAGTAAATGCATCCTTCGTCAGGACTCTGGTTCTCCTGGGTACTGCTGCTTTCTTCCACGGAATCTACTTTATCAGAATCTCCTGCTGAAGCTCGGGCAACAGGCAGACACATAATTTAAATCATGAATGAGAGAGAGAGAGAATGAGGAGAGATGAATAAGAAATCATATCCCATATCACTTCAGGTCTTCAGGTCATGAATAAGGGGTGAACATTCCTAATACAAAAGTTCCAAATGAGACACGACACTACAAGTGAGAAATTCCACATTGTGAGCACAGGTTATATGATCTCTAAAAATACTGTATAAACATATTGTCTTAGTTAGGGTTTCTATTGCTATGAAGAGATACTATGACCACAGCAGCTTTTATAAAAAAAATATCAAATTGGGGCTGGTATTCAGTTTCAGATGTTCAGGCCATTATCATTATAGTGGGATCTGGTGCCATGCAGGCAGACGTGGTTCTGGAGATGGATCTGAGAGCTCTACATCTGGATCCAATGTACAGGAAGTAGGGAACAGTGTGCCATGCTCAGCATAACTTGAGCATATGAAACCTTAAAGCCTGCCAAGAAATTGATGCACTTCCGCCAAAGTCACACTTAATAGCGTCACTCTCTATGGGCCAAGCATTCAATCACATGAGTCTATGGAGACCATTCCTATCCAAACCACCACACATATATTCAAGTTATAAACATAAAATTAATGTATAATATGAAGAAAGTTTGTGTTTAAGACTTGGGTCCTGCCCTTGATGTATCATTGTATATAAGAAAATATTGTAAAATTCAAAACATCCTCAATTTTAATCATTCTGCTCATGAGCATTTCAGATAGAATATACATGCTCCAGGATGGTCAAATGTGTGTGGATGACTTGATTAAAATAAATAAACTCATAATACAGCCTGGGTGTTCTAATGGTGAAGGCTCTATGGGGAGCACTCTCTTCTTCAGTTTAAAGACTTCACCTTAAACCCACAGATTTCTCTCTCCCTGAGTGATCATATATGTGCATGTATGACCACATACATGCATTCATGTGCTTTGATTTTTTTCCTCATTCCTGCTCTACTGAAAATTCTGTAGAATTGTACTCAGTATCATCACACTTTACATTCACTGTGAACTCAATTTTGAGAGAGCCAATCAGATGCCATAACAGGCTGCTCAGGCTTCTATCAGAGACCAAGTCTCAGTTTCAGTGTCCAAAAGAACTAGAAACAATGGCCAATCAATCTTCAACTCCCCTTACACAGAAATGAGGGAGATAACATGTAACAGGGCTGAGTTAGCCCCGATAGTACCTCAAGGTAATGATCGAATAGTGACTGGTCTTGGGACATATCTGGACCTGCCCCAAAATGGAAGAACTGCAGCTCAAACCAACCTGTACTAGCTCTAGCCAATCAGAAATGTACTAATATGATTGATGCTTGCTAAGCCAATCATAGATAGGATGACCTAACTGTCTCTGAAACTCTCCCTCCTCATGCTTAAAAAGAACCTGCATGTTCTTCCTAGTGTCACCATTTTGTCTTTGTGTCTCATGTGCAGCCCCAGCATGTTGGTACTTTTTATTCTTGAGAGTTAAACATTCTTGCTGATTGCATACATGAACAATGGTCTTTTGTGGGACTTCTTTAGGACCCTAACACATTTCTCCTTTGATAATCATTTGTGGGCTTCCTATCCTTTTCCACTGCAGCTTTAATGCTTCTGTCTCTAATCAGCCCTAAGCCCCTCTAACAGCTAATTCTGCCCATGCCTTTCATATTGGCACTGTTCATTCTTCAAGTTAATTTCCCCCAACTAAAACTGATTATTTCCCTCTTTTAAGATTCCTCACAAAATCTTCTAGGAAGTGTCAAAATCTTCTACTTTGAACCTTTGTTTCTCAGAAAGTATTTCATCCATATGTGAATATGAAAATGATTTAGAAATTCTAGTTTCAGATATGACACTGTTCAGTAGGAAGAAATATTCATCTTTCCTAATCCCTCTTTATGAAAAAATAAATCTTTTCCAGAAGCTAGGCAACAGATTTCATGTTCCATTTAAAGTGTAGGTGGGGTCACATGACAAGATTTTATTTATTAAAACAATGTTTTATGTGGCACTATTCCTAGGAAGACTTGAACAAACACCTAGTCAACCCAGATAATGAACCAAAACAAACCAAAGTACAGATTCCATCAAGTCCAACTTGGTGAATCAATGAGCTTTATTTGGGTTGCTTACAAGAATATGAGTGAGGGGTTACTTATAGATACAAAAAAGACTCAAAGATGGCTGCAACATCAAAGCCCACCCAGCAGGCATTATAGTTCAGGAAAACTAGAATCCTGGAACACAATACATAGCCTACAATAACTCAACAGGTTGGAGAGGATCCTTTCCAGGACTCTCAGTTGTTCTGAGCCTTGTTCTGCAAGTTAAGCTAGTCTGAGAGTGTATCTCATCAATCCATATAGCTTATATATGCTTGAGAAGGGAAGATCCTAGTAATTTGATCAGTTTCAGGAACTTCCTCAAGCTACTGAGTTGTTTTCTCCCTGAGTTTAATTAGCTCTTCTGCAGGATGGAATGTTTCACCCCTTAGAACTTCTTGTCTCACCTCGCTGCAAACATCCTGAGCCTTAACTTTCCCCATAGGCTATACTGTGATTTCAGCTCCCCTTTAACATCCTGTTTCTTAACAAGCTTTCCTCCAAGATGGAAATTTTTAATCTTGGAGGAAACTGCTATACAACACAATGACAGACAAGAAAAATGAGAGGACACAGTGGAGTCCTTGGTGGAGGGTTAAGAAATATTGTGTTATTTAAATATGGACACCATACAGGAAAAGACAGCCAGTGGTCTATTTTTCCAGGGTTACTTACAGGGCATCCATGAAGTGGCTTTCAAAACTTGCCACCTCCTATATTCACTTAGTTATATATTTGTCATTGTAATTAATCCTAATGTAAACATTTGAGGAAGGAAGAATTTAGTTTGCTCTTGATTTTGGTGCTTTTATGTAGGGCAAGTGTGAGATTGATGTTCAACTTATAAAAGGAAGCCAGGAAAGCAAAGCAAAGTTGCAGGGAGCCCGACAGGATCGCCATTACAAGATGGCACCGACATCCTGTCTTGTTGGAAATAAACAACTCCATATTTGGCTATGCCTTTGGGAGCTGTGTGTCCCCCGCTTCCAGCATGTGTGGTGGTTTAGAGTCCTTGGGCCTATCCTGATTCAGTCTAATGTCAGCTGCTGATGGCAACCAATCACAGGGCGACCCGTGTGCCTACTACCTATATAAGTAGCTACTTTAGTGCTCTCGGGGTCTCTCGCTTCCTGCTCCCCATCAACCAAGAGTCACTCCATTAAAGCGTGATCTGAGAAGAATCCTCGTGTGGTGGTTGTTCTTTCTCGCTGGTCGAGAAGTTCGCCGCACAAAGTCATAAACGGTCTAGGGTATGATGTGCCCCTCAGAAACACAACCTGGTGAACTACCTTTTCCTAACAGACATGCTTCCAGTTTTCACACAACAGTCTATTAAAATTTTGAGTCCATCTATAGATTAAATGATTGATTATTAGAGCAAGAGTCATGACAGTTACAATTTAATAATCTCTGGAAATAACTACCAGACATGCATAGAGATGAGCTTGCCAGTCTCCAAACATCTCCAAAGACTAAGGTGATGCCATTTGTCCTGACACCATTTTGTGTTTTATCAATATTTCTCAGCTCTGCACTTCAACAGCAATCACATCTGCCTTGGCACTGCATTTGGTATTTTTTATGACCCACCTATGCTTCAGATGTATTAACCAAAATAACCAATGTTTGCACAATTAACATTAAAAAAATAGTAAAGGTATAAATCAAAATTACTTGTCATGTTGTGTCTACTATATTCTGCCAAAGCTGATGTCACTCTGACCCTCATCTAAGGTCAATGTAATTGTGGTCTGTGTGGACTTTTGCCTTTAAAAATGCTGCACCCTCAAGCTTTGATACCAAGAGTCTTTATAAGGCACTAGACCATTTTTATGTTACTGGCCAAAACGAAAGCACTCTACTTTGGTCTTACATGCAGTGTGGTTTGTAACTTTCTCACTTATACCATAACAAAGTTGACAATTAAAATTTATGATGTACAGTAGGGAAAAGGAGAGGGTTTTGTGTGAGGAGATTTTTTTTGAGTGGAAATATAACCTTTGGCACACCTATTTGATAGAATTTGTTCATCTCTTTTTATGCTGATTTCTAAGGTAGGTTTACAACAAACATATTGGTAGGTTTTATTTTTAGTTTTACTTGTTTGTGTGTGTGCTCATGTTATCTCCTTACAACATGTTTCAAAACAGTCTTATCCCTTCCAGTCTCTATGCATCCTACTGTTTTTTTTCTATTACTAAATTAGCCATAACTTTATGCTATGTTAGAAAATTGCACTGACAGCAGATATGCCTGGCATATTTCAACATTAGACAGAATGCATCTACATTTTCTCCATTATGTTTACTGTTACAAGGGCTTTTATTAGACAACCTCATCATCTCCTTTTATTCCCAATGGTTCTTCACATTTTAATCCCTCATTATCTCCCTCCAGAAATATTATAGCTTCCTAACTAATTTATCAGCCTCCTACCTCACACCCTGAAATTCATCTTCTTCAATGTGGTCAAGGTAATATTTATGAAATGAAAACTTTATCATGCTTAAAATTATTCATTAATTTAGCAAAACATAGACAGTACACAAATGCAAGTTCCTCATGTAAAAAGTCATCATGCCTACAACTCAATATGATTCTCATGTTATAGTTGAAGACCCTAAGGCTAAATGAAATCAACTCATTCAATAAAGGTTATAGATGTAGTAACATTCTAGTCTGAAAATTTCCTTATATAACTTTCTATTATATAAAGAAGTATATGGCCCTTGCAAAATGAAATTACCTTAATGTTACCAGACGAATTCTGTAGCCCTTTAAAGTCTAGGTTCAATGTCTTCACAAATATCCTTCCTAGGAGAGTTTTTTTTTAAAAAAATAAGATTTTGCCCTCCTATTTCACTCCAAAACTCTGCTCCTCTCCATGTCAGAGAATCATAATCATCACCACTGCTGTATCACAAAATCTTTCCCCTGCTCCAGACAAAACATCATTCCCAAGTAGGTTTTAAGTGATAAACTTTCACAGGAGAAGCCCATCATTTTATATGCAAACGAATTCAAGTGTATCAGCCTCGCTATAAGAGGCAAGGATTCCTGCTCAGTCTCAGTAGGTAAGACAGAAAGTTCTGAGAATTTGTTCTTATTTTCCACAGCACACTGACTAATAGGCCATTTTAACAATGTCCTTTTATGTTAATCTTCTAAGCTAGCCACCTACAGACATTTTCATAATAAATTATGTGATCTCAGATCTGAGCATTTTCACCTCCATGCTCCTGACATCTTAATTCTTGTTCATGTAGGAACCTATTCTCTTTTCATGTGTTGTATCTTCCTGGAAGTTTTCTAGTCTAAATTCAATGAGCAGGTGTTCCACTGTTTAGTCACTCTTGGTATTTATTTACATGCTTTACTTATTACATCACAGTGTAATTTCTTCACTAATGCTGTCACATATAACTTAGGCTAGAGATATAAGTTTGGATAAATACACTAATAAGTACATCTTTAAATTGTGCATATTTCTCTTTTCATTTTTTTTAAATATTTTGACGTGGTATTTCATGTAGCCCAGGCTGGTCTCAAAATTACTATGCAGCAGAGTATGATCCTCCTGCATCTATATCCAGAGTTCAGAGATTATTTATGTGTAGCGCCAGATTGTATTAGGTCAGCACTTTGCCAGCTCAGCTACATTCCCAGTCAAGTGTATGAGTGTTTAAATTAGTTGGTTAGGAGTCTTGTTCTTGTTGTTTTCCAAAACCCAGAAAAGATTTTAGCATCTAATCAGTATCTTGGGCTTTTCTTTCCTAAAGATTCTCTGGCAAGAGTGGCAGGCCTATCATGTAAAGCCCACCATTACGTTTAGAAGCAAAGCATCCTCTGTCACTGGTAATATGTTAACCTGAACCTTGGTAGTATCCAGCTCCTCTTCAGTACCTTTACTGTTCTGAGGAACAAAGATAAAGCAACTCAACTCTTAGCTGAAGACATCAACACTGCTGAGAAGCTCTGATTTTCTAATTACCCATCAGGAGAAAAGTGCTGCTGGCTACATGTGAGGTTCCAGGGTGTCCTGAGCAATGACTCTGTATGAGAGAGAGAGAGAGAGAGAGAGAGAGAGAGAGAGAGAGAGAGAGAGAGAGAGAGGCACAGTAGATCATCCAGAACTCAAAGCAAGCGCTAACTGTTCAAAACCAGAAGAAGCAACAGCTGGCTATTATTCTACATGAAGGCTGATGAAGTGAATCATTCTGTTAACTCCACAAGCATGAAGACCCAGAACTCTTTCAGACTTCCTTAGGGATGAATGAAAACAACCCTGCTAATTATAATTATATTCAGAGTAAATTTCTAAGCAGAGCTATAAAATTAGGTCTGTTACCATCCCAAATAATTCATTGTTTGATTATTTTTATTTTTTAACCTTGTACTAAAAGAAGCTTTTGTTTGAAAGTCAAAGGAAAGAGGGAAGGGAGGAAGGGAGGGAGGAAGGTAGGAAGGGAGGAAGAAAGGAAGGAAGGATGGATGGAAGGAAGGGCAAGTTCCTGAAAGCAGAGTTCTTATTTCTAAAGGTGGGAAGCATATGAGGGAGGGTGGAAAGACTAGTTTGGTATAACCAGTGCTTGTTGTATGACTATGAAAAACACAAAGTCAAAGGAAATGGCTGCAAGTCCCACTGTCCTTACAGCTGCTCCCTTTCTCCAGCACTACCAGAACTGACACAGTGTAATCTATCACTATGTCTGTGATAGGAAAAATGCAGCAAGCCTTTAATTTCAGATATTATCAAAGTGACCACCCACATCTCACATTCCAAGATGCAAGAACAAAAGCAGTTAGATTGTGATGACCAGTGTCAGACACAAGAGGCAAGAAATGATTCAATACTTTTAAAAGAGGGTAACTCTAGTTTCAAAACAACATATGTCTGGGTAAGCTAAATTGTAATTTTCTATAATTTGGTGAATAAAAAGAAATTAAACTTCTATTCACATTTAGTTCAAAAGGTTTTGATTGTCATCTTATATTTTCCGTTCCATATAAATACACATTGGAAATTCCTTCCAGATTTGCAATAGTCACTCAAAGCTGTCAAGGGAGGAGTGCTTGTGTTTTTGCTTGATCAGAGTGGCAATTGTAAAACTAATCCATGGGTGCTTCAGAAAGCATACTAAAAGAAAACATTCTCTTATTCTAAGTGGCACTGTGCAATGGGGAACAGGTTGTTTCCAGGAAGGCCATGTCCTCAGAGATACTCACAAGTGAGAGAAACACTTATGCTGTGGGAAACTCCTTCAGCTTATAGCCTGTAAGATACTAGCCCACTTGGGTGTGGTCTCTTACACTATATATGTAGACATAAAACTTGTGTTCTCTCTCTCTCTCTCTCTCTCTCTCTCTCTCTCTCTCTCTCTCTCTCTTTCTCTGCTACTGCTCGATTCGATTTCTGTTCCCCACTCATAAAGAGAACTGTGATCTGTGAGTTTACCCCTAAATAAAAAGCCCTTTATTATACTCAATTCTGAGCTAGTGTGGGGCTACTTTATACTGTCCCACACTATATGGCTCCAAACATGGGGCAACTATATCCACACACAACCTAAAAGTGCTTGGGAAAGAATTCTAGACAAACACACACAAAAGAAAGAAAGAAAGAAAGAAAGAAAAAGAGTTAAGCATGGCACATGGTAGCAGCATTTTCTCAGGTAGGCTCTTTGTTAGAAGCAAGCAGAGACACTTTTCCTTTAATAAAAGGCTTCCTGAATCAGGGCTAGTGTCAAAACTGTACAGCTCCTTTAAAAAAGACTTCCTGGTTCCTGATAGTTTAATGAACATGTCAGGCTCTTTCAGGAGACTGAGCATTTGAATGGAATTTATGAGCAGAGTGCTACAACTTTCTTAATAGCAACATAGACCCACTGTATGCCTGGAAATGGGGCTGTGAGCTTGGCTCACAGAGTTGGCATTGAATGGACCTCCACCATGCTGGACTGGGCAGAGTCAAAAAAGCAAAGCAGCCTTAGTCCTAACCACACTGCTTAGCATTTTAAGAAGCATTACTGGACAGAAAAGGATTACAGACATGCAATAGGACAGATTAAGATATAAAAACCTCTAATCAAGACATAGTGTATTTTAAAAATGTACATAGGCTTGGGAGAGAGAAGAAAAAGAGAATAGACAGTTATAAAAGATTATAGATTGTCATAGATTAAAGAAGTAATGATAATAAAATAAATATTAAACTTATAAAAAAGTAATAGAGTTTGTCTTTGGATTCACCTTCTTATTTAGCTTCTCTAGGAACATGAATTATAAGCTCAGTGTCCTTTATTTATGGCTAGAAACCAAATATGAGTGAGTACGATTGCTCTTTGGGCTGACAAGGGAGGGGGAATTGATTGGGGGAGGGGGAGGGAAATGGGAAGTGGTGGTGGGGAAGAGACATAAATCTTTAATAAATAAATAAATTTAAAAAAATGTTCAAATTCTCCAAAAAAAAGTAATAGAGTAAAAAAGTAAGCCACATAAAGATGGAAAATATACAGAGAGTCTGGATAATGTATATTATTGTGTTTTTTAATTGTTTTTAATGTGAATGAGTTAAGTACAAAGAGACATTTCATTGTACTGGGTGCATAGCTAAACAAAAAAATGTATTTTATAGGTATCTTGGCTTCAAAATTTGTGTCTAATGATATTTTGCTTTGGAAAAGAGGTTTTGCTTCTGTTTCCACAGAAGATGAGAACCTGTGGATTCCTTCCAGGCTAATATGGTTTGTTCAAACAAGACCCCCTGAAAAATGGCCCAAATTGTCCAGTATCCATGACAGCTTCAGGACTGCTAGCTGAGATGAACCTACCACACAAAATACCCCATGAAAGACCTGATTAATAGTGCCCCCAAACAACAGTTAGTAGTCTAGAGAACAATTTCCAAATTCTCTAAATGATTGTTTATAAATGTTTGTTTACATTCAAAGGGGAATATACTATAGAGATTAATACTTTACATTGGTATACATTGTACTATTGATACAAACTTAAGGTCAATTTTGTTATATGTATGTTTCTGCCTTGCTTAAGGTGTTATGTTTGTGCAGTTCATTTAAAAATTATATAATATAATTAAGAAATACAAATTAATAGATAGTACTCTATAATACCTAAGCTTGTAGTAATTTAAGATGTAAGAGCTATCTAGGAATACGCTAGAGTCATTGGTCAAGCAGTGTTGCAGTTAGAATAGTTAGTGTGATTATTTTGGGTCTGAGAGGCCAGAGTCAAATGAGCAGCGTCCACAAACACACTTAACGGTGCTGTTACAAGAAATGACAGTCTTAGCTGGGTGGTGGTGGTGCACACCTTTAATCCCAGCACTTGGGAGGCAGAGGCAGGTGGGTCTCTGTGAGTTCAAGGCCAGCCTGATCTACTGGAGTTATTTACAGGACAGGATCCAAAGCTACAGAGAAACCCTGACTCAAAAAACCAAAATAAAAGAAAAGAGAAATGACAATCTCCAACAAGGTTGGATTAGATGAACTCTACCAGCCTTCCCAGTTTATAGTTCTGTAGCTCATGGGAGGGGAAAGGACTTGCCCTTTCTTCTGCTATTGGTTATCCAGCATCTATTTAGAAAGGGCTTTCTAGGGAATCTGTAACTTGCCTTTGTATGTACTCTAGTACCTGATTTGTGTAGAGAGCCCACATGTATCCCCTCACTGACAGACTACTGGTACATGCCTGCTGTACTTGATCTATTCTGAATTGTGACGGGTTATGAAGAACAACTATCTTTCTAGTCTCATTTGTCTTATAAGTTTAAACTTTAATAGCTCATGTGTAGAAATCTTCTAAACCACAAAATATCTGGGTATGATGGTGCAGGACTGGAGGTAGGAGAATCAGGAATTTCTTTTCATTTGTGGCTATCTAGTGAGTTGCAGATCAACTTAGACTGCATAAGACCCAATCAAAAAATCAATCATTTGGCAGGCATATGAACTCCATTTGTGCTTATATGGTATTCAATATCACCCCAATTCTTACTTTGATTTTACAATTCTCTGTTTAAACTGAAAACTAGTAAATGTGAAATCCCTTTTGGTTGTCTATTTTTATAGTTTCACTAATATTAAATATGAAGGGGCAAAACGTTTTAATTGTGTCTCTTCTTTATCTAGGTGATATATATGTAGATGCATGTGTATGTATGTATGTGTATATGTATGTATGTATGTATGTATGTATGTATGTAGTTAGTTAGTTAGTTAGTTAGTTAGTTAGTTAGTTAGTTAGAGATAGGGTTTCTTTGTGTTGTCCTGAAACTTTCTTTGTAGGTCAGGTTGATCTGGAGACCACCTGCCTCTGCCTCCCAAATGCTGGGACTAACAGCATCCAGCACCTTGCCTAGATAATTGCAGGGTGTTTAAATGCAATATACAAAGCCTTTTTTCTTTCCACCAACGTAGTTCATTTTGATTTCTATTTCCTAGTTCTTATAGCATCTTATAGATTTTTTCTCCTATATGTGTATCTGTTTTTCTGTGTTTATGTAGAGTATTCCAATCTATACACACGGATAGAAATAATGCAGTTTTCCATCCATATTTGTATTCTTCTACATATTATAGATACACACATACATATATATTATATAGTTTTAATTTTAAATTTCTATACATGAAGATATGCATGCAATATAAAGTATGAACATTGAGGGTGTCTTTGCATAGTTGATACTATTTTGAGTTCAATAAAAAATCTTTAAAATATTCAACCCTTCTATACATTTAATTTTTACTGCAGTATTTGGGCTTTATTCTTAATAAAAAGAAACAACTAGGGGTCCAATCTTAATACCATGATAGAGGAGGCAGAAGTACTTCAGAGTACTTTCTACCTTAGTCCTGGGAGTAAAAGTGGAGAAGATTGTGGGTAAGTGCAGCTTGCAGGGCAAAGATGGCTAAGTGGCAAACTGGTGGATGAAGAACAGTGAACCAAGCAAGAGGCCTACAGAAGCAGGAAGGAGGAACCATGGGCAGAATCACTTAGATCAGATAGAGCAGTGATAGTCAGAGGACAGAATGAAGTTTAGGTATAAATAAGATCACTCCATGAGGAGGTGAAGCAAGTAGTATCAGAAACCAAAATGTAGCTGTACAGATGATTAAATGCAACCAATAACAACACAAAATTCCAAGAACAGTTTAGGCCTACTGTTGAAGTTGCATGTGTGCTCTTGCAAGCCTGTACTCCTTTACGTGCCCCCAATTCAGCAAGCAGCTTTTTCTGCTTTTTTTTAATGGCACCACAAATGGAGTTGCCTTCAAGTCAATTGTTCACTGGTTTAATTTCCATACAACATAAGTCTCTAAGACCTTTAAATGTTGACTTCTAAATTTCTCTTGAATTTTGAAGCTCCTCATATCTGCATAGCCAGCAATTAATTGGTTCATGCTAACTCATTGCAATTAGGCAGGAAGCCTTCTTGTCTTTGGTGTGTCCTTCCTCTTACAACGTCATACCAATCATAGACCACCCTCACCAGATGCAAAATGACGGGACTCATCACAAGATGAGAAACTCCCCTCTGAAGCTCTCAGGTGTCCCTAAGAGTCATATTTCAGAAACATGGTAGATGAACCTGGCTAAGTACTATCTGCTAGTTTGCTTGACTAAGAATAAGAGAGAAGAATAAAAAAGATTAAGATGAATGAATAAAAAAGATTAATCATGTCTTAACTTTCTAGGGATACCACTAAGATGCATTTTGAGTTTTTCAACTTTAAGAACAATTGAAAGCCAATGAAATGAAATGAAAGCCACAAGAATAGGTCAATATGAGCACTAGACAAGCAAGTAGCCTTTTAGCTTTACTTGTCTCTCAACATAGTCAAAGAGTTTCTGTTTCTGACTAACTGTAGTTCACATATTGACATTAGCCTCAGAAGAACAGAAGGAAATGGAATTGTGATGCAGTTTATTTGAGAAGAATTTAATGCTCTTGAGGAAGATTGTACAAGGAGACTAAAGTATAGGGAGCTGCCTAGACCAAGCCGTCAGATCACTGCAGTGGCAGAGCTTCCAAGGATGACTGAATCCCAGGCCAGAGTCAAAGCACATTGTGGTATTTGCCTGTTCAAAGCCCACCGCCAGCCCAGTGCTGTATCTTTGTCTTTGATGTTTGTGAATGATTTCATTTTCTATGGAGACACCTCTTTATTATCAGAAACAGTCCCAGAAATAAAATTAAGCTCCCACAGAAGACAGATTCTGAGTGTGTGAAAACACACTCCCAAATCGCATTTAAATCACATTTTCTAACTGTCTTTTAAAGACGTCTGATTTCAAATGAACAAATACTTTTCATATGGATAAAGCTGTCACCTCTGCCACAAGTATGTCAAATTTCTTGTCATCACAGCAAATTTTCACATACCCTTTGCTTTCCTTTGACCCAGTAGAGCCTGATAGCCAGCAATCTGTTTCCCAGCCCTGTGTTTTCCCTACATTTCACAAGGAAAAATAAAGTTGTGTATTTTTTTGGATTTTACAATGCCATTGAGGCTCATCAATGATATATCAGTTGTTGACTTATTTTTCTGCTAAACTGCATTTCACTATGTGCATATTCTCATATTTGGAGGGAATTTTCCATGATTTACCATTATGAATGAAATGGCTGTGAAAATTTCCTAACATGTTTTAATATACAAGTTTGGTTGTATTTCCTTTTTGTTAATATCTAGCAGTGAATTTCTTGGTACTTTTGTGAGTGTATGTTTAATGTTTTATTCCCAACCAATTGGTCCCATTTTGAAGTATATACCATCATGATCCTTTTTCATTTTAACTATTAGTACTGATATTAAAATGTAAATGGCATTTCCTTGTACTTTAATTTGCATTTAAGTAATGAAAAATAGCAATGAGTACCTTTCCACGTGCTTAATTTCCCATCTGTATATTGGATGACATTTTCATATTTTTGAAAAGTTTAATTGGATTGTTTTTCTTTTTGATGCATTCCAATTGATCAATTGATTTGTTTTTATTCATTTGATCAATTACATTTAATTGTTTTAGATGAAATCTGATATGGATCCAAGCCCTTAGTGATTACTGCACAAACCTATATTTCAATAGTCATCACAATAGTGTCTGCATCACACATTGAATGAATTTTACATCTTATAATAGACAATTAAAACTCATGAAACATTAGAAATATAATAGACTAAGACATAGATCTGTCTAGAATCCAGAATCTACCAAATCAGCATGCTAACAGTTTTGTGCACTCTCTACTCAGCCATTCTGTATCTGCCACCTGAGTGCCAGCAGTAGCATTGCTGATGATATTTTATATTCCTTTCTGTTGATGCAAAATTCACCTTCACTAAAATAGTCAGACATAATTTGTAAAATAAAATGCTAAAATATGGCTAGAAGTGGGGAACCTGCAAATAGCATCTCCACTGTAAAAATGAACATTCCTGTTTCTCATGCAAGTCTTATTGCAGCAATTTCTCACCTTACCTCCAACCCAAACAATGCAACCGATCAGCTGACTTACTCTCTTAGACTGGGTCTTCCTGAGAGAAATGTCAAGAGGAAAGGACAGACTTCTGGGTATTCAGAGCTAGCATGTCACAAATGGAACGCTTTGGAATGAAATACACCAATGGAGCATGGTCGGCACACTCTGTGTCCAGCTTCCTTCTGTCTGCACAGTCTCTGTGAGACTCATCAGCGTTGTTGATGGAATGAATCGGTCATCTCTTATAATGCTGAGTAGCAATCCATTTTGGCTACATGATCACTAACTCATCCATGTTCTTGCAAGTGAACATTTGAGTTGTTTTCATTTGGAGTCAGTTTTGATTTGAGCTTCTGAGTATATGAGGACCCAGTTCTTATGAACATATACTTTATTTTTCTTTGACATATTACGAGGAGTGTAAAACTATGTCAAAGATTTGCAGATTAATTAATTTGTCAGATCTTGCACAATTTTGTATTCTTCCCAGGAATGTATGAGAATTCTAGACACTCCCTATTCCTATTCCATTGTCAGCTCCCTTAGTCATTTATATTCTAACTGTTTGGCTGGGATAAATCATCTTTACTTGCATTTCCCTAATAATTAACTATGATGAATAATTTTATGAATAATGTTCATGCCTTCTACCTGCCTATATTTATGGAGATTCTGGCTACATTCTAATGTAAGTCCTTTATCTAATGTGATTTATGCCTACACATGGGTATATAATTTTAAATGGTGAATAAATTTAACTGTGCAATATTTCAAAACAGGTATACATTGAGTAATGTTCAAATTGGGCTAATGGGATCTAACTTCTTTTAAATATTTTTCTTTAACACTTAGACTTCTTTTCATTGTCTTAACTTTTCACATGAATAATAATATTCTCATATCTTTCTTCTAAAGCTTTCTTAGATTTTTTTTAAGTATATGATCTGTTACAAATTAATTTTATGTCTAGCATGGGCTCAGAGTTCTTGTTTCCACATGGGTTTTCAGTGGTTGTAATACCATTTACTTGATATTCCTTGAAATTACTTGATACACTGATTTAAAATTAACTTTCTCCCTCCGGTGGTTTGTGCATCTATCTGCATGAGAGTGTAGTGCTATTGTACGCATTTGATAACAGTGATAGAAATAGTTACCGTAACTAAGAACAAGTTGAGAACTGGTCAATCATAGATTGTTTAATATGTGTTATCTTTTGCATATAATTATTGCACATGATAAAGTTTTGCTGTAACTTTATAAATTCTACCAAAAATAAGCCTTCTAGTCTTGGGTGGTGGCTCATACTTACTATACCAGCACTCAGGAACAGTGAGGCAGAGAACTGGGAATTCAAGTCTAGCTTGCCCTACAAAGAGTGACCCTCCCTCAAAAACCAAAACAGAAAAAAAAAAGAAAGAAGAAAAATGGGTAAGTGCCATTCTTACTCATAGATAGGGCACTTAATAACAGCTTTGTCTAAAAAAAGACACATTAAAAAGGTTGGAATTTTTAAGCTTAAAAGAAACCTTTCCATGACGTTTGGAATTTTTTTTTCAAATTTTAAAAATGGAGGCTTTACAGTGACTGTCCAAAACTCATTCATAAATATTTTAGAATATTTTATGCTCCCATTTTTTTCTAAGAACTCAAGACTTACTTTGTAGCACTTGCTCAGTGATGCAGGAGTAGGTGTTCATGGAGTGCTGGTGTCTGGGAAGAGCTTGGGGCCTCCTAGAAGCTTGAGGAGCACTTCTGTGGTCCTTAGGTCTTCCTGGCCATCCTTCCTGCTGTGATGCTTGTCTATCTCCCATCGCAATCTGTGGTAGCTGTATTTCTATTTCCTCAGTTACTGCATTGATGAAGTCTTTCAATAAAATACTGAATAGAAGTGGGAAAATAGCTATCTATGTTTGAATCCCAAACAGGAGGAATATTTAGTAGTCTGTAAGTGGTACTTTTTATAAAATCTCTTTCTCTCTCTCTCTCTCTCTCTCTCTCTCTCTCTCTCTCTCTCTCTCTCTCTATCACACATACACACACACACACACACACACACACACAAAATCTTCCACCTGTCTGACTCCATTTATCTCTCTGGTTCAAGATTTTGTGTTATTCCACTTAGTAAGTAAAATTATTTATTGCATAAAAAATGTTATAAACTAGCCAGGCAGTGGTGGCAGATGCCTTTAATCCCAGCACTCGTGAGGCAGAGGCAGGCGGATGTCTGTGAGTTCAAAGATAGCCTGGTCTGCAAGAGCCAGTTCCAAAACAGGCACCAATGCTACACAGAGAAACCCTGTCTCGAAAAACCCAAGGAAAAAAAATGTTATAAACTGTATAATACAGCACTATATATTTTGGGTTAAATCCTCTTGTCTTTTAAGAAACATATTCAGATATAGGAAAATAGGTCTCTGCAAGTGTAAATACATGCAGTGCGTTTCACACTTATCCTCACATGTGTGCTTTAGAGTAATACCCATTTTGTATTGTGAACAAAGTTTCTTCTTATGCCATTTTCTTTTATGCTGATTATCTTCATTTGAGCCACACACAGCCCTTTATTATGTAGCAAACGATCGACTTAAAACACTCAATGACTCTCCTGCCTCAACCTCCAGAGTGCTGGGCCGGGAGTTAAGGCATGCGTTACCTCCCAACCGTCCTCCCTTTCTCTTAGCACTTTAAAAATACTTTCAATCTTCTCTGGCTCTCAGGTTTGACTAATGAGACATCTAGTGTCTTCTAATTTGAGAGAAAGGCTCTTTCTTGTCTTTGGATTTTATGAGTTGACTAAGATGCATAAGACTGTATGTGATTTCATTGTATTTATATTTCCAGCTGTTCATAATCATCCTAAATTGGTTTACTGAGAAATCTTGAGGTATTTTCAGCTACTAGCTTTTCACCTCATGTTGTCCCTCCTCTGTTCATTACCACTTCCGGGTCTTCTGGGACTGAAAATTGATGCTTGCCAGACTTGGCACAGATCTCTGAACTGCCACTCAATTTTTTTTATCTTTAATTATCTTTGTTATTTTTTTTTAAAAAAAAGAAAGATTTTGAAAGATTTCATTTTAAAAATTCTACTATTTGTGTTTTTCTGCATGGGGGCAAGTGCATACATGAGTACATTGCCTATGGAGGCTTGAGAAGGACTTTAGATCCCTGGGACTGGAATTGGTATGGTTGTGAACCACCTGGCATGGGTGCTGGAAAGCGAACTCCGGTCCTCTGCAAGATCAGTAGGTGCTTGACCATCCTTCCAGGCCCATCCTTGTTTCATTTGTTACATAACTTCCACTGATCTGTCTTCAGCCTCATATGCTTCTTCAACTATTCAAAGGAGGTATTTTAAGACTCTATAGTGATGTTTTTTAATTTGGTTATGATAGTCTGGGGCTTTTAAATTGCCATTTTGTTCTTTTGTGTTATGAACACCTCTGTGTGGTGACTCTCCATCTCTCCATCCACTACACATGTACTTCCATTTCAAACTGCAAACATAGTTTTCAACAAATTTGAAATATTTGTAATCTTGAGATTATTTTACAATGATTAGAAGTTTCCACAACCATGGGTCATGTTTTCTTTCATTTGTATGTGTAATATGTGAACACAGGTGTTATCAATGTAAAGATTTTGGATCCTGTCATGCTAAATTGTGGAAAATGTTGTATTTCATTAGATAGTTAGCTTGCTGACTTGACCAGCTCTCCCTGCTCTGCTAGATAACCCTCCTGGGAACTGCAGCACCTTTGTGCTGTCTGCCTTTAGCCTTATAAAGTCTCCACTGAAAAGAAATAATTTAGTGCTCATCCAAGAGTCAGAGACGGATGACACACTTAATGGGGGAGCTTTCTGTCTTTGTTTTTTTTTTTCTCTAAGATTTACCATTCTAACTATTCTGACTGCTATTTATTTATGTATGGGGTGTGTTCAAGGTAGGGAGGGTGCCCCTCTGCTGAAGGATATCTGTGTACATGGCATAGGCAGGAACTGGGTTGGGTCTGGAGTGGGCATAGAGGCAGGAAAAGAGCCAGAGGTTAGCCTTTGGTACTGTTCCTTGGGGTTTTTGATACAGTCCTTCAATGGTTTGGAACTCAAGCTAGACTAACTGGACAACAAGCGCAATCTACTGCCTCTTTCTCCTCAGCACTGGGACTATATGCACATAGCAACCACTATGCCTAGCTTTGTATGTGGGTTCTGGGAATCAAACTCATGTTCACATGTTTGCATGGCAAATATTTTACCCATTGAGCTATCATTTCAATACTCCTACTGCTCTTATAAACCCATACTTTACCTCAAACATATACATATTCTTCTATATTTGAATTTTTAAAAGGCAAATGGAGACAGAATGTCAAGTTTCCCCCATCACTGTTCATCTGGAAAATGCAGCCTCCTCTCTAGTTTCAAGTTGCTCTGTAATGGCTTTCAAATAGAATTCTTGGTGTAACTTTATTTAAGTTTAGTAATTATTACCTGTGGAATAGAACCATGTTAATCCATTTTAAAAAATCAGTGTTTATCTTTTTATCCAAAGGCTAGCAATTCTGAGATCAGTGGTAACAATTATTTAGCAAAATATGCTTAGTGAGTATTTAACACATTGTAAGTCATGTGAGAAAGCAGGAAGGGCTTGATTTTCTCTATTTTGTTAGCTTTCCTCATCCTTAAACAAAACAAATTGCATGGTTCTTCTCTATATTTTTTGTAAAAATTTTGGTAAAGAATTAGAATAAAGCTTAATGAGAACAACTTTTGTTAGAAAAAAATCTAGATTCTGTCGATGTGTGAAATCTTGCCAAATGCTTTCTTCCCTGGGATAGGAACAAGAAGAATCAAGGTTACATGGATTCGAGTTCGCTATTTTAATTGACAGCCATGACCTGCCTCCCATTTTAAGTCCTCTGTTATGTGGAAGACTCGCATAAAATGGATTGGGGAGAGCTGTTCTCACTGCTTGCTGAGAATGTCAGGAAAAGAAGAACTAGATAAACTGCAATACTGCACATTAAGGTCAGCTATGCAAGAAAATAGTTCTCAACGTTGAAAGTGATTAAAGCCCTCAAAGTGTGACCGCCGGCTGTGTACCAGGGATGTTTGCATGAACATGTATGTGTGTACGAACATGTGACTGACCGTATCTCTCCTGCAGGAGACATCTCTGTTTAAAACGATAGCATATGCTTTTATCTTTCTGGAGTTTTCAATCCAGGCACTGTCACAAAAGCTTATTGCAAGTTATTTTTTTTTTAAGATAACATTCACAAATTGCCTTTTTTCCCCAGTAAGCATAGGAGAACAAGCATAATAGTGTAGCCAGACATATCTCAGCTGTTCAGGGCTTTGAACTCCCTAAAGAAAGTGTGAAGCCTTCCTGGTACACAAGCCCAGTATAGATGTGTAGTGTATAGTTGATATTTAATAGATGTTTAGTGCCAGGGTGTTTTCAAATTGTTGAAGTTTGTATACTAAAAAGACCCGGTACTTCTGCCAGAGGAAGGAAGTACCATTAAAGATCCTATATGTTGTGGTTGTACCACATGGTCTGCCTGGCCAGGGGATGTTACAATGCACAGAATAATTCAGGATTAGGAAATATGACCATGCTTCCCTTGAGCTCTGCAAAATTCCCTGTCCCTTTTGAGAACACCATTTAAGATTCTATTCCCATTTCAAGTAAGTAGGGTTAAATTTCTTGCAGAAGTAACGTCTGAATCTGTGTTTGACAGTTTCAGCACGTGTCTTTAAGGCTTAGCAGAACCTGCCAAAGACCAGCAAGATAGTTCAGCAGCTAAAGGTGCTTGCTGCCAACCCTGTGTGTCTAATCCTCATGCTTCACTTGGAGGAAGGAGAAAACTGAGCTGTTCTCTGTTGTCTGTTCACATGCACCCAAGAACATACTCTCTCTCTCTCTCTCTCTCTCTCTCTCTCTCTCTCTCTCTCTCTCTCTCTCTCACACACACACACACACACACACACACATACACACACATGAAGATAGATAGATAGATAGATAGATAGATAGATAGATAGATAGATAGATGATAGATAGATTATAGATAGATAGATAGATAGATAGATAGATAGATAGATAGATAGATAGATAGATGAAAGATTTAAATGTAACACAAATTTTTAAAAACCTGTTTGCTCATCCCTCTCCCCCATTTTGGTTTGTCATGGTTGCCTTGGTAGACACCAAAGTGTCTCATCTTAGACAGCAGAAGCTTATTTTCTCCTTGTTCCAAACATGGTGTCTCCAAAGTCAAGATGACAGGATTGATTGCTCTGACAAATGTGTCTTCTCCCTTCCCGCCCATTGAAAAGGCTATCCTTTTGGGGGATGTGCACCCTAGGTGTCTCAAATTTCTTCTTCAAAAAGCACCAATCAGATTTTATTAAGGCACCTTGAATGACTTCATTTAAACTTAATCCATTTCCCTTTAGGCCTTATCTCCAAATTCAGTCACAGGGTAGAGCCTACAACTGGGACCTCATTTAACCGCAATTACCTCTTCAAAGGCCCTGTCTCTAAATATTTAGTTATGGGTAGCACAGACTACTAGTAGTGCATTTAGTTTAATTACCTCTTCTAAGGCCCTATCTCTTAGCTGCAATCATATTTCCTTATGAAGATTAGAACTGAAACAAGTGAATTCCAGGGGACAAGGGTCCCGTTGTGCCCACGGTGGTCACCAAATCTGTAAAAGCCATTCTGAAACAAAATAACCATACGGAAATCTGTCAAAGAAAAGACACTGGCAAATTGACCTCAATGAGCTTTGTGATAAAATGAGGCTCATTCACCTGCCCTTGAAAAAAACCTTTCAAATCTTTTCTTTTTTTTTCATTTCCTGAGCTAAAAGCAATAAGAAGCCAGCTTCTCCATACTGGAAATATTGGACAGATTAATCAAAAGATGGAATGTCAACAGCAACTAAGGCCAATTTTTCTAAATGAAGTATGGATTTTAAAAAAAAAGAAGTAAAATAAAGAGTAGTTAAAACTACCAAACACCTTTTAGCTCTCTGAACTATGCTACCAAATATAAATAAAGGCTAATTGAGTTAATACGTATGAGGGACCTAAAAAGTGAGCAGACATAAGAGGAGTGTTCTGCATATGATGGCCTTCTCTGTTCCTTGTGATGAGGGTGGGAGATAGAAATTGACCATTTAGTGGCAGAGAACAGAAAGTGAACAATCCCATTGTTGACCTTGACTAGAAGCCAGAATTACTAGTAAGGAACTGCTTCATCTTATCTCTCCTGTCCTAAGTCAGCATCGCTGCTAGGAGCCATGCCTGACAGTGTAACTGGAACCCCAGTCCAGACACAAATCCCTTTTCGTTAACAACTTAGAAATTGGATCTCTGAATTCTCATAGTGGAAAAGGGTCATATGTGTCCCCCAGTTTCAATCCATCTCCTAAATGACTTCAGTGTCTCTTAAATGGGAGCTGTTATAGTAGTGTTGAAGATCATTGTGACCCATGACACAAAAGCTCTTGATCAAAAGAATGGAATCTAATTCTTGCTTTGATGGAAATATGATGGTTCTGATTTGCTCCAAAGATTACAGCATTATTTACCATTTATTCTTTCCTTAAAAGTTAATTCAGTAAGATTTGTCAATCACCTTGTCAAATAGCAAACCTGAAGGAAAACTTATTCACCTAAACACACACTAAGAAGACAGGAGGAATAATTATCCCCTTAATGAGATGATGTGCCTGTCTTTCTCAGAAACCCTGTTCTTGGTGGGGAATGTTACAGAGCACTGTGGAGTCTGCCTACTTTTCTCAGTTACTCAGAAAAGCTTAACTTTTCCTTTTTCTTCCTTCTATCATTTTTTTCCAGATATTGGTCAAAGCATGGGTCTCCTTTCTCCTTTCTCCCATGCTCTGAGCAGCCTCTAGCCTCTTTCTCTAAAGACCCATCTCCCACCTCCATCTCCTATATGCTTGATGCTGCTTTTTTTTTTTTTTTTTTTTTTTTTTTTTTTTTTTTTTTTTTTTTTTTTTTGCTGAGCATGCCAGCCCAGCCCAGTCAGAGAGTATGGCTCTCTCTCCTTCCCTCTTCTCCCTTTTCCCTTACTGGGCAGCTGCCAAGATACACCTCCTTTTCCCATGTTGTTTGTCTCTCAAACTTTAATAAAGTTGCCTTCAACTTTGCTTCTGAGCCTGTTTACAAATTGTTTTACTAACAATGCTTAGAACCTAGAGAAAGAAACCTCGTTTCCCAGGCAACACTTGTGCTATGAAGACATTTGTTGTTCACCTGTGTTATCTCTGCACCGCACAACATGACCTTTCCTCATCATTCAGACTCCAGATTCCCTTGAACAGGCTTCACTTTGGTGTTCCAAATGTTTTGGAATTCAACCTCTCTTTTGAAGCCGAAGAGCCACTGGTGAATGTGCTGGTTTGAGTCTAGCCTACTTATCAGCTCTGAGAATTTCCTTAGAGGTTGCTTTGTGATTGAAATTGAGAGGAATCCCTTTCTTCTGAAGAAACTATTGACCAGTCTATCAGACACACACTGGATACAAAGGGCTTGAATTACCCAACTGTTCAGGGAAGGCTCTTGCAGCCTGTTCTAGCATGAGCCAGGAAGAAGCCGTCTCTATATTAATCAGGTCCCCTAAGGATGTTGACAAGGATAATAATTCTTTCCCAGTGTGCTAATAGAACTCTCAATTGTTTCATTGCAAAACAAGGCAGGAAAAAAAAGGCTTTGGGGAAGAATACACATTTTTAATAGAAGCTATAATTTTGTGTGAAGGGTTATCTGAATAGCTTGCACAAGAAATGAAATTATAACACTTATCCCCCTGATATGGCCATTGAGGGAATGAAGCCAAAGTCTTATCACTCTTTGCAGTAGAGGCTTGTAGGGAGTTGGTTAAGACTGTGTGGCTTCTGTCCATGGACTTGTGCTTTGCTTTAACAAAGCAGAACACTGGTGCTGTTACCCTTTGCTTCATCTGATAGCACAGATTCATGAGCAATAAATGGTATCATAGCACCAAATTCATCCAAGGTCAATGTTCTTTAAAACAAATAGTAAGCACAAAGTGGAAAAGAACCAAGTGGGTAACTGTACCTGTGTGGGGTACTGATGATCACAGTTATCATTTACCATTTACCAGACATCATCCTACTTAGTGAGATGTTTAAGACCACACCCTGGCTTAGTTTAATGGCTCAGAAATGTCTACCTTGCTGCAGGGTCTCTCTGCAGAACACCCCCCCCCCCAAGAATTGAGCCAGCCGCCCACAACTGGCCCTGGCTGAGGAAGGTAAGTGTGCCTGCTCACCACCCAGCCTCCAGGTCCAGGAGACAATCAGCAGGGAGTCCAGTCAAGCAGCTTGCAACTTATAAAGCAAAAACCCACGAATCCCAGAAGAAGCAGAAGAGGAATTAGTCAATCACATCAGCAGTCACGTCTGCATGAGCCGAAGCTCCTATCTTCCCTAATGGAGGTCATGAGGGCATCCGGCATTTTACTTCATCTTACCCCATCTTTAACTCTGATCATCTTTTTTGTAAATAAGTTAGATCTCCTTCCTGCTTGCTCCCCATCTTGGCTGGAAATATTTTTTTGCTGGCTTTGTAACATCACTGTTTTTTTTTTGTTGTTGTTGTTTTTGTTGTTGTTGTTTTTGTTTGTTTGGGGTTTTTTTGGTGCGTTTTTCTAGCTGTCACGCTTTTGGCGCAGCTGTTACGCTTTTGGAGCCAACTGTGCCTTTTTCTAACTGTCACTGTTTTTAGTGCTAACTTGGCCACTCCAGCCACCTATATGCTCAATTAGGCCCACACCTTGCCTGGGTATATATTTCCCCATCCCCCAGTAGATTACCAGAAACCTAAGAAGAACTGAGATCTTTTTAGTCTGAGTCCTCCAGAGAGCAGCTGCACTTCATGGCTAAAGAAGACCTTTTGTGTTCATACCTACTACCCAGTCTCCTAAGAGCAGCATACAATCCCCAATCAATTTTGAAACACATTTAGACACAGAAGATAGACAATTAATGTATCTTGGCTTTCCAGAGAGTTGAGTTCAAGCAAGTAGCCCCCAAGGCCCAGAATAATGGTTGCTATTTTTATCATCAATGAGGAGAGAAAAGACCATAAAATAGCCCTTGAACCAACCCTGCTTTGGACACTGACTTTCTCACCCAGGTAAGAGACATTTGCAATTCGTGTATAGAATCTCAGCCTCTTAAGAGAGTAAGGACCCACAGAGAAAGTCTGATCCAATGTTCTCATTTTACAGACGAGAAGACTGAGGCCCAAGTCCTATAGGGGAGGTACCACTTCTCCAAGTCCACACCATAGCCAAGGGCTCAGCCAGCTGACTCTTCCGGCATGGCAATAATTTCTCCTTCCAGGTTTGAAAGAAGCATGATATTATATTTCAGCCTAGCTCTCACTGTAAACTTAAAATATAAACCTAATGACTTTAGTTAACAATTTGGAAGAGTCTAAGCAAAACAGGGCTTAGGAGAAGACGGAAAAGTATGGAGAAAGAGGCTTGCCAGGTTTATGGGGAAGAAAGATTATGAGCTCTTGGGGGCCTTTCTCTCCAGTGCTGAGAATCCCTCTTGCATATTGAAGAGGATTTGTTTCATCACTCCTTAGATCTGGGGGTGCATATTCTCTGCTGCTTCTCTATTCTATTGCTGATGTGGCTGTACCCACCCTCTGATCTCTTCTTGTTGATACCCTAGTTTAGGTTAAAGAACAAGAAGAAAGCAGCTAATATGAAGCAAAAATGTTGGCATGACTCTTTGAATTTAATAAATAACTATGATATCTGGAATCATAGCAATAAATGTTTATGCAAAATTAAACATGTGTATACAGAACTTGTAATACTGGCATCTCTGCTACATAGCAAGGTTAGAAACTAGTGAAGCACGTATGCTATTTGGAGTCCTGTAGTAATGAGACTGGTGGAGTAGTCTCCAATTAAGAAGTGGTCAGTGATGTGAGTACCTGGGAGAAGAGGAATGCATGTCAAAATAATTGCAATCTCACTTTCTGCTCAGGGTACCACCTACTCTTGAACAGGACATTTCAAAGGAAAAGGGACTATAGCAGCCACAGACTCTCATGTTGGTCAGCCTGATTTTTGTATGACTTGACTTTCTAAGCAGCTCAAATGATCGTATTATCCATAGGATATTAGGGTACACAAGCACACCACACCTGCACTACAAGCCACAAACAGATCACTGAGTATCTGCAGAAAAGTCTACATCATAGTATACTTGGCAGCTGGGATACAACAGGATGGCACCATTGTGGTTGGCATTGCCTACTCTTCCCTAGAGACACTTTTTTATTTTTTTTGGTTTTTCAAGACAGGGTTTCTCTGTACCTTTGTTGCCTGTCCCAGAACTAGCTCTTATAGATCAGGCTGGCCTCTAACTCCCAGAGATCTGCCTGCCTCTGCCTCCCAAGTGCTGGGATTAAAGGCGTGCGCCACCACCGCCCAGCCTAGGGACACGTTTATATGGGCCTGAGGGAAGGATGCTTCTCTGTGCTGGGACACTGGCAGTTGGCAACACTTGGGATCTTTGTGGGGAAGCAAAAAGTTCTTGCCGTTGCTCTGTTGCGTTGCTTTTGTGACTGTAAATGAAACTCCTTATTAATGAACCACACACGCAGATGTCCAAGGTCTCTGCACACCTTGATATTAACCAGGCCATCATACATTTTAGAGGAGAGCTCTGGGAGCCTGTTGGCCTGATTTCAGTCTGACTTGATTTAGAAAGCATCTCAGACTAATTGCTTTGTCCACAGGATTTTAGGGCAGGCTAGCACACCACCCCTGCAATACAAGCCACAAATAGGCCACTGAATATCTGCAGAAACATCTACAGGGTTCTTCATGAGAGAAGAGATATCAGCAAGCGAGACACCTGAGGTCCTTTGCTTGCCAGACAAGGCATCCACAGAAGCTGTTTGAGCCAGTCCCTTTCTGTGCTGTGTGTACTAAGTCATACTGCAGCATGTGCAATTCTTTCGTTCTGAGGTGATTCTGTGTGGACTCGATACAAGTTAGCCCTAAGGATGTTTTGTTCAATAAATTTTATTTAAAAATATGTCCTCCCATGATAACATACTATTATTTTGACAAAGCAGGGAGATGCAAAATTTGACCCAAGCTTTTTGGCATGTTTTTCTTCCTAAGAGAAATTGAAATGTGGCATCCCTTTATACAAAAGAGTCTTTCATAATTGATTCTGTGATGCACTTTTGGCATGGGAATCATCATTAATAGAGTTAATATAGTTCATACAATTTCAAAGCAAAGAATGTACAGGTGAGGCCTACATCTAAAAAGCAATAATCTCATATTATACCAAAGAATAAATCAAAAAGAAGGCATGCCTCCATTCACTCAAGTGGGTGGACCGGCACCAAGGCAAACTGCCTACAACTCCACCCATTCCATCACTTGGATAACCATGTACACTGTTAGACCCGTCATAGGTCCATAATAGCCAAGACATTTTTTTTATAGATGCTATCGCTTTTCAAGACCAACAATAATCCTGTGGGAAGCACCTGGAATCAGCAAGTTGATCTTTTAAAGAAAACCACAGAGCAGATGTAGAACTGCAAAGCAGAACTATGATGGAGACACGGGCATAATCCTCAGCAGAAGAGAAAGGGATAGTGAATTCAGATCCATGTCAGTAAAATGGGAAAAGGAGGAGGTCCTGGAAATTAGGCAGGCGTTTTCCTTGCAGAAATGCATAGCTCAGCCAGCTAAAGTGCTTGACAAATGAATGACCACTACTGCCTTCCCAAGACAGAGCCTTTCTGGGTCCTTGCCTCATGAATTCAAAGATTGAAATTAATAGATCACAGAGGATCTATTACACTGAATTTATTACAGGATTATATGTAGGAGTCAGACAAAAAAAAAGGCAGGCAAAGTTCCTGCACAGCAAGGATGAGTCCCAGGCAATGTGTTTCTATCAAACCGACTGTCTCAGGGCTTTCATAGGACTTATGGGAGAAACTGGGATGTTTCATAGGAAGATGAGTTGACTGGTCCAGTCAGTGTTCCCACAATGTGTCCAGGTACCTTCAGTTTTACTTTCTCAGGTTTAGCTTCAAGACAGGAATGGCAATCAAGATTGTGTAAAAGGAGAAAAAGAGAACAGGAAACCAGAGCAAAAGCACAGACCTGTTCTAGCATCTTTGGCCTCCAACTGTGACAAAATCAAGGGCATTTCCACATTTGGGGTGAGAATGATGGTCCCTATCTCAATTGCCCAAGCAGTTTCTATCTCCCATTCTCATCATAAATAGTGTTTTAGGGTCACACAATTCCACAGCTTATCATTATCAAAAATAAATATTTTCCTTAGGATCACACAATTTGTTGTTGGAAAGAAATATGGAACATTTAGTCCTATCTAGTTTCCTTAGAGTTAAGATATTCATATGGTTCCTTGCTGAGTAACTAGGTAGCAATGAACCCAGAGTAGACACCAGCACTCATAAGAAGAAGATCAATTTGCATTTCAACCTGCCAACCTCAATGCTGCATACATCCATACATGTCTCGGTTGCATGGTGCTTCATTTAATCTGATAGTCTGCTACCCCACCTGTACCCCTCCCACATAAATAATGCTCATTATTCTTTTTAGGTTTTCATCTATGCAAGGGTAATAATGATGGTTTTCTAATCTAGCCTTTCAAAGATATAAGGCTGTTAGCACAATTAATAAAAACCCAGAGACAGAAATTAGGGTTCAGCCTGAAGGTTAGAAAAGCAAAACAGCCAGTCACGGGCTCTTACCTCTACCTCAGTCAGAAATGGTGATCCTGCCTCCAGAAATCTCAGAATGAAACTGTTTCTAAGATCTGTCTCCTCCTGTCTTGAATTTCTCTCTAGGGCTGAGATTAAAGGTGTGCAGTACTACCGTCCAGTTTCTATGGAAAAGTAGTGTGGCTACTGGGATTAAAAGTATGTGTCACCATTGACTGATCTGTAAGGCAGATCAGCATGGCTATTTTACTCTCTGGACTTCAAAGGTAAGCTCTATTTATTAAAAAAACAAATGAAATATCACTACATAAGACTGGTGGTTTAAATAAGAATGTATTCCATGGGTTCATATATTTGAATCCTTAGTCCCTACTTGGTAGAACTGTTTGGGAAGGATTAGAAGGAATGGCCTTTCTGGAAGAGGTGTTTCACTATGGGTGAGCTTTAAGGTTTCAAAATGCCTTTCCCAAATCTCTCTCTCTCTCTCTCTCTCTCTCTCTCTCTCTCTCTCTCTCTCTCTCCTATTTGAGATAAGAATGTAAACTCTCAGATACTGTTCCAGGGCTGCTGTTGGCATGCTCCTTGATATAAATGTGATGGGCTCTAACCCTCTGGAACCATTACCCCCAAATTAAATGACTTCTTCTATAATGGCCTTAGTCAACGTGCCTTACCACAGCAATACAAAGTAACTAAGACTATGATATTCACTGGGAACTGCAGAAGGCTTTATGGAATAGATATACAGGTTTACTACTATCATCTTAGGATCTGGTTTTATTAGCTTGACAAATTTGAGGTGCTTTCTTCTACTCATTTAGTTTCTATCTTCCTTGGTACTCTCATGTCTTTTCTTGAGGGCCAGCTTCAGGAGTATTCTGTTATAGCATGAAGAAGAGTATTAAAATGTTCTCAGTCTTCTGCTTTCATCCATGTCTTCCCCATAGTGTCCCATTCCTGACATACCCCCTTTGAGGCACACACACACACACACACACACACACACACACACACAAAGAGAGGGGAGGGGAGTAGGGAGGGAGGGAGAAGGAGACTTTAGTGCATGCAGTATTGTGTTGATATTTTAAAAGTCACTGAATGTACACCAGTGTTAGTGCAACATAGCTTAAGTCCAAATAGAATTTGATGCTTCCCTAAATGATGCTGCTGCCAATACTCTTATACTTTTCTCAGGGAGAAGCTTCTACATGTAACTGAAACAGTCTTGAAATTTGGAGTAACAGTTTGATCCAGGTAACTTTTTAGGAAAAGTTTTAGGGGAAGACCTGAAGTAAAGATAGTCAAGCTCTCTGAAATAAAACTTGAAGAAGCTGATTGATTGACTTAATTAGTTAATTGATTAAAATTCTTTTTTATTTAATGACTTAATTGTATAGCTTTGGCTATTTGTGGAGCACCTGGAAGTAGGATCAGGATCTAGCCTGTGGGAACCCATTCCCTGTGGTGGGATGCCGTGCTCAGTCTTAATGCAGGTGGAAGGTACTTGGTCCTCTCTCAACTTCATAGGCCAGGTTTTATTTTACATTCCAACCACAGCTATCCCTCCCAGTACCCCCTCACCTCACTCAAGTCCACCCTCTATCCATTCTTCCCAAAGGGTAAGACCTCCGATAGAGAGACAAGTCAACCAAACCTGAGAGTTGTCTTCCACATGCCATGCAGATCCAGCAACCAAGCAGAGAATCAGGAATGGCTCTAAAGACCTAGTAAATCTAATGACTCCCTTTGTCTAGAAAAGTGTTAAATGTAAGATACATAAAGAGGAACATTTGATCCAGGTGTTAAAGAAAAAACAAACTTACTTTGTCTCCTTGTTGTGATAAAGAGGAATGATAGATTCAATATGGGTTAATATAAGAGCCCCCTTAAAGAAACAACACTTATTATCTCATTTTTAAAAGTTTAATCTGTGATGAAGAAGATTGCCATGATGGAGGAAGAGGGTGAGTCATGGCCTATTTAGTGAACTTCATGTCAGTCTGGACTATAGGGTGAGGCCCTGTTTCAAATCTTAACGCAGATAAGGGAAAGAGAGTCAATGGGTGAGTGATGGAGGGAAGGAGAAAGGGAGGGAGAGAGAGAGAGAGTAGTAGAGCATATGAAAAATTTTAAATGATAAAATACTGTAAAAGACAGTGCATAGACAAACATTCACATGGCAATCGATTAGAATCCAGAATAAAAATAACTCAAAAAATCTATGATAAGAAAACAGATAATCCAGTCAGTAAATTGACCCATGAGTAGAACTAATGGTTTCTAAAAGAAGTGCAAATGTCTAACAAACACACATGAAACTGTTTACCATCCTTAGTCATGAAGGAAAGTAGAATCAAGCTTCATGAAGATCAAGAGAATGGCACAGCAAATGTAGGTACTTGCTATCAACCCCAGTGACCTGACTTCAAACCACTGAACCCACATATCAAAGAAGAGAACCACTCCTGCCTGCTCTGCTGTGACTGACTCACAGAAGCTTGGCACACATAGCACGTGCAATAAAGAACAAATAAATAAAAAGCTCAAAAACCTATATCAGGATTGATAGCACAATGGCAGTTAGTAAAATGAACAGCAACAAATGTTGGTGGAGTCAAACAATTGCTCATCACATGAGGCATAGAGAATGGAAGGGGATAGAGAAGAGGTGGACAGCAGTTCCCACCCTTAACAAAGACGCTAGCTGCAATTAATACCTTCTGGGTAAAGAGAATTTTCGGCAGCACAGTGTCCCTGAGCATATAAGCCACAGAAAATGTCACTGAATAGGGTCTATCAACCACACTCCAGAGCAGGACTCATGCCCACATGAAACAAACTCAATGGTATTTTTGTGGACTTTTAAATTTCATTTTACTTAATTTTGGCATTATTTTTGTCTTATTGGTCTCTTGCTTGATTGTTTTGATTTACATTTTTGTGTTTCTTGGTTGCTTTTTTTTTTTGAAAGAAAGAGAGAGAAAGAATATAAAGTTGGGTGGGTAGGGAGGTGGGAGGGATCTGGGAAGAGTTTGGGGAAGGGAAAAATTATCAAAATATAATGTATGAACTTTTTTTCCAATAAAAAATAATAAAATAAAAAAAGAAAAAAAAGAAAAGGAACTTCTGATCTCTTGATGGAAAGATGAATTCATGGAGACACCGTAAAAATAAGCATAGAGGTTCCAAGAAAGCTTAAAATAGAGTTTTCATGTCATCTAGATATAACAGTCCTGGGCACAAACCCAGATACGTTGGAATCAGAATATGCACATGGATGTATAACAGGGATGCATGCCATATTTTCACAGACTTACTCATACTAGCCAAATTATGGAATCAACCTAGGTGAATAAAGCACCTGGGGTCTACTTATACAACAAGGCACTACTCAACCATAAGAAAAGACTAAAATTATACTATGTGTGGGGAAATGGGTGAAATTCATAATATTAAAAAAAATTAGCCAGATTCAGAAAGACAAATATCACATTTTCTTTCACGTGTGCTTTTATATTTAGAGAAGAGATGGCAGGATGAGGAAGAACTAACAGAGAGTAGGAAACAGGAAGAGAAACAACAGGAGAGAGGAGATGGAGAGAAGATAATAGAGAGAGGGGCCAGTTAGTTATCTGATTTCATGACAAAATACCATACCGGAAGGAAGCCACTCAAGGGAGAAAAGGTCTGTTCTGGCTCGGTTTTGGAAAGCCTTCAGTCTGTCATGACTGGCAGCTGTAGTGCCGGAAGTGAATGAGGTAGTGGCAGTAAGAGCTGGAAATTGTTACCCCTTGTATTTTACCTGGTCAGGAAGAGAAGATTGCAATCCGAAACTGGAAGTGGGCATACCCTTTAATCCTCCAATCAATACCCACATCCAGGTCAGTGTCCTGCTCTATCTTCTAGAACCCATGTCTCAGTGTTTCTGGTTTTCCCAAATTGGCTGTCCCAAGTAGAACGCATGAGCCTCACTTTCAAATCATAACAAGGGGTATGATTAACGTACATTATATTCAAGTATGAAACTAGCATAATGAAACCCATTGTTCTGTATAATTAATATATGTTAATAAAAAAGAAAGGGCATAGTGTGTGTCAGAAAGATAAATGATCAACAAATGGTTGCAAATAAAACAACAGCTCATTACTTTCTTGAAATTATTAAATGAGAAAATATTTCATGTGCACCAGACGTAGCAGACATTTCCACTCATAAAAAGTGCAGCCTTTTTCCACACAACTTTAGAAAATACAGAGACTTACTTTAAATGTCTAAGTAGATCTGAGCATGCTGGTCTTCAATTGGGCATGTACTCAAGAAATGTTTAGTGAGCATATGCTCTGTCCACAGCTTGGATCAGAGGATATATAATAAAACTCCCTAGAAAATGGGTGTGCCTGCTATGGCTTTTGAAAAAAACTAGCAATGAATAAAAGATATTTAAGTGTAGTGAGTGTTGTTAAAGGGCTTAATGGTAACCCGCATGGCTAGCAGTAGTCTTGAAAATACCAGCAGATCAAAAGTATTGTCTCCTCTCTAAGAGACCAATGAGAAGAACATATAATACCTGGAAATACCAAACCACCTTCTGCAACTGTGAAGTAAGTGAAGAAAGCCTACTGTGCCTGTGGGTACTGAGGAGACAGGGAAAGAGAAGAAACCATGATTGGCTAGCAAAAGTTAAAGGCTGCATGGGGAAGATAATTTAGCAGGAAAAGACATTTGTTTCTCAAGCTTGGTGACTTCATTTCTAACCCTAGAGCTCACATAAAGGTAGAAGGAAAGAGCTGTCTCCACAACTTTGTCCCTCTGAGCACATGTACACTGTAGCATGCATATATAAACACACATGCAAGCATGCACATGTGAACACACACACACACACACAAATAAAGATTTTTTTTAAGCAAAGGTGATAGCTCTCCTCATCAAGAAAATATTAGCTTCCTTCTGGCACTATCTGGCATAAGGGGGGTCTGAGTTAGCAGCATCTTGTGCATTTTAGCTCTCATTTTTTCCACTCTTTCTAGCTGAGACGGAAATAAGAATATTAGCTACATTCATCTGCCCATTCATCTAAACGCTTGCACTATCAAGTATGCTGCATATGAAAGAAAGCTTTATAATGCATAGTACTCTATTTTCATCCACTCCCATAAATAAGTTCTGAAAACTATATCCAGTCACCAAATAATACTACCGAGCATCTGTTAAAGGCATTGGAATGTCTAAAGGGCCATGATAATTTGGCCGAGAAAGATGAAAATCAGAAATAATATTCATCACAGTAGCCACAGCAGAGAAGTGTGCTTGTGAGAAACAGTGCAAAACAAGCTGTATAAGGCAATTTTCCTCCAATATAAAAATATCCTAGAAGACAATAAAATAGCCATTTGAATGGTGATCTCATGCTGGCTGGGGAGTATAGCCGACCATCTCTCAGCTCTTGAGAAGGTGATTGGCTTAGATTGCATTAAGAATCTTAGATTAATATGCATGCAGAAAAGTAATTGAATTGATTATTGACTATTCAGATTATATTAGATGAATAAAAATAGTGATGGAAAAAGGAGGTACAGTGTGCAGAAGAATTGAAGTAGTATTTAAGAAGATGTTTATAGCGTGTCAAAAAATAGACGTGATCACAGAAGAAGGGAGGTGATGGGGGAAAGTAGGAAGCACATTCCAGGAGGGAGAGAGGAAGGGGCAAGACAGTCTACTAAACCATCTCTCTTTATAGCCAGGACAATGCATGTGTGCCTTCTAGTCACTGGTGAACAAACTGAGCAGACAACCTTACTCTTTACCTTCATTCTCTAGAACATCAGACATCCACCCATATGGTTCATACAGAAGGATACTAGATTCAAAACTGGTGCAACTCTTTGTCAAGATAAAACTCTTTGTCACCATAAAATTCAAAGAAAAGAGGGTTATCAACTTAAGGGATGGGGCAAGAGAAGGGTTTGAGTGAGGGTAGCTGAGAGGAAACAAAGGGAGAGGAAAGAAGTACTGTGGGACACTGGTCTTGTACTTTGTAAAGATTTGTCATTTTTATTTTAATAAAACACTGATTGGCCAGTAGCCAGGCAAGAAGGATAGGTAGGTAACCAGGCAGGAAATGGAGGTGGGGGTCCTAGAACAGGAGAATTCTGGGAAGAGGAAAGCTCAGTCTATAGTCTTGAATCAGCCGCAGAGGAAGCAAGATGAGAATGCCTCACTGATAAAGGTACTGATAAATGTAACTAACACAGATAAGAATTATGGGCTAATTTAAGAAGTAAGAATTAGTTAATAAGAAGCCTGAGCTAATAGGCCAACCAGTTTTTGATTAATGTAGACCTCTGTGTGTTTCTCTGGGACTGAAAGGGTGTGGGATTAGGCAGGACAGAAACCTCTGTCAACAGGGAAGTGATGTACTTACATCTTGCTTTAAAACATTAAAATTAAAAACTCATAGGTTCTAAAAATTATGCTTCATGTCCTTATGTTGTTTAAGTGCATCTGCTCTCACATTTCCCTTTCTTTCTCTATATCCACTCATTATTGTTGCGAGGTTGTGAATCAGCTACATTCACGGAAGGTCTCCTCTGACCCAGCTCAGGGGTGGACCTTGGAATACAGAGACAAGTAAGATATCACCTTGGTCACTAAGAAGCCTTTAATATAGCAACAGACAAAGAACAGGCCAACGAACGACTTCAACAACGTTTGACACACAGGATAAGTTCTAGCTTTTTACCCAATACCTGTTGAAGGCCTTCTGGGTAAAACACTTTTAAGGAACGAGGAGGTAAATGTGGGTGGCAAAGGTTCTATTCCACCAGGACAGAGCTGTGTGACAAAGCATGGTTCACATGAAACCAGGAAGCAGACTGTGGCAGGCTTGAACATCATACTGAACAGTGATCAGTGAGATGCTCTCTAAGTGTTATCATCATGAACATCTATAACTCTGTTCAGGCACTGACTCACGGACACACAGAGAATAAACATTCGCTGGCGTCAGGAGTCAAGGTAGGTGAGATCCACACAGGCACAGAGCTACACCCAGTGCTCCATATTCCTGATCCATCAGAGCAACAAGAGGACTGTGTGATGGATTTGGAGGTGCGATGTCCCACCCCAAATAAATTCTGCAATGTCTTCATCTAATCCTTTAGTTGTATTCCAATGCATTATTGTTTTTCTGGATACACTGGGAGTCTGTTAATTGCATATTTCATCTTTGTGGTGCTTAAAAACCAATATGGACATCTTTCCATTAATATTCAGAAGTGCATCTTTCAAATAACTCAGATGTCTGCATTGACATTCAGTTTATTCTTAAATTTGTTGAGAAATGTAGAAGAGGGTTTTTAAAAAATCCATGTAGCTTTTAAAACTTTGAATAAAATTCTATTTTCTCTATTTATTCTAGCAAGACATTGGAAATGAAAGTGGAAAAAAAATATCATTCCTCTTCAGTGTGTGCTCTTCTAAACGTCAAATTAAAATGCAGAAACAGAAATAAATGAAATTAAGCTATAACCTTAACATAAAAACTCACAAGAACACGAAGGGTTTATCTCTACAATTTAATTCAGCATTTCTTAAGGAAGAAGGCTGTTCTAGATAAGGAAGTCTTCACGAACAGTTTCTTCAGAGGAATGAGAGCTGGCTGAAACAAATAAAACAGTAATAACATGACTAGGGTAAACAAGAAGCAGGGAAAATGGTGGCAAAAATGAGGGAGCTAGTGAAGAATAAATAATAGGAACACTGCGGAAGCAATGTTTGCGGATTGAATACCGCAGCAAGGAAATTAAACTCCGAGTGAGAGAAGAAATGAGCAAGACCAGGGTTCTCTCTCCAGTGAGGAGTAATTATCTGCTATAGGTCATAAAACTTTATAGACTAATAACCTCTGACCTTTGACCTCATGATTCCTTTTTCTCTGAGCAGAGTGACAGGCAGGCCCTCTCCTTTTGAGGAAAAAGAAAGAGGCAAGATGGCTTCTCTCAGTCATCAGGCAATGAGGTGTCTCTGGGTCTCAATTTGCCTGCAGCCTTGCTGCTCTGATCCAAGTCAGGAGAAGTTATAGACAAACATAGAGTTAACAGACATACAAAAGCGTGTGTTGTGTGTATATTGTGCGTGTTGTGTGTGTTGTATCTATTTACTGTGTGTTGTGTGTGTATTTTATGTGTGTGGTGTGTAGTGTGTGTGTATTTTGTGTGTGGTGTGTGTGTATTTCATTTGTGTGCAGTGTGTGTCATGTGTGTATTATGTGTGTGTTGTGTGTGCATTGTGTATGAATTCTGAGTATATTGTATGTGTGTTGTATATGTGTTGTCTGTGTATTTCATGTGTGCTGTATATGTTGTGTGAATTGTATGTGTGTTGTGTACATGTTGTTTGTGTGTTTCAAGTGTGGGGTGTGTGTTTCTATCTATGAATTATTTCTTCTGAACCACACGTAATATGACACTTTCCAGCTCAATTAGCCGACTATAGTGGTTAAGAGTCAACAGAGCTTGTGTGTAGCTGGGCAGTGCTGATCTTCATTTACTCCCTGCACCACCACTAACACAAAAATTACTAAGAGGGAAGGAAGAAGGCGAGTTCTTTCATTTGCATTGAGCTTTTCTTCTTGGCAAGAGATTCCCATTGGTAAATGGGCACATTTCCACAGACAAGCCATCAAAAAGATATTTGCTGAAAAGCAATGAAACACAGGACATACACCCTCTTTGATGCTCCCTGAAGCATCAGCAAGACTGACTGGAGTCTGGGAGGGAAGCCGAGGTAAATAGTTCCTTTTAGGACAGTAGGCCCGCTGCCTGGCCAGAGCTGGCACTGACTTTGGAGGGCAGAGGAGACTGAGTCATTGCCCTTCATCCAGCTGACTTGTTGAAAGGGTGCAAGAAGTTCCCAGGGGTTTCATGCTGTTTGCAGGCAGGCTTCATTCCGAATGGATGGGAAAGAAGATGGGGAAGGGAATTTTGTTGCTAAGCCTCCCAGTGACTTGCCAAAATTTTGCCTGTTTCTTTGTGAGTCCAGTAACCACCCCAGCTGGGCTGCCCATTAAACAGGAAAGGGATGAATATGCCTGGTATTTTTTCAGCTTTCAAATGTGCCCTGGTGAGGGTAAACACGGCTATGTTTGTTCTCCAAGGGGAACAAGTCAGGCATGAAGTTCCTTTTGTTCAGATCAAGATCAGCCCCTATCATTCTGAAGACCCAGAGGGGTTGGCAGCTTATTCTGGAAAGCCCACCTGGAAAGGACAGAGCTCTCCAAAGCAGCCCAATGGTTGCCTGAAACCCCCGGGAAACAAAGACACAGCTGAAAGCTGGGAGAGGCCTCCTTACTGAGTGTATGGTTCTGGGAGAAAGCCTCACACAGGAAGGAGAACAAGCTACTAACCCCGCAGTGCTTCAAATGCTGCGGGAATGTAAATAGAAACCATGACTGATGTATTAGTGTCTGTTTCCTGTGCAAGTATATGCAAAGAAAGCAGGGAAGCAGAGCCAAGTGCCTCTGTGTTTCAGGGAGAAACTGAGTGTCTGAGTTGGTGCATACGGTGAGGTGCGTGCGTGTGTGTGTGTGTGTGTGTGTGTGTGTGTGTGTGTGTGTGTAAGTGTGCATGCACACGTGCACTAAGCATCTTAGCTCCATTTCCTGTCGTTCAGCTGCATGCTGGGCATTTCTGATTCCAGTTACACTATCTTGTTCCCCGCCTCCATCTCTTGACACCTGGGCAATTTTCTGCTACTCTTAAAAGAAGTTGATGATTAGTGCCGAGATGGATTGATAACGAAGAAGTGAGTAAGCCATCTATCACTTGTCATCTATCACCAATAAATTTATCAAAAGGAAAGCAATGCTCTTCGTCAGAGTCACAGGATCACAGTCGAGAGCAAAACCTGAGCAGTGACGGGACACTACTGAGAACTCTGACAGAGAGAACAAGGGAGGAGAGATGGTACTTTAGCAAAGCTGGGAAGGCCTGAAGGACCATGATGATCTAGACACATGAGGATTGCCACATAAGAACGGGGGTGTTCAGAGGGTCCCCCCATTAGCAGACCAACACCATGGACATTGTGAATGCTTGGATATAGAGCTGTCAGGTTGATACATCACATTCTCAAAAACATAGTAAGAGTTAATCGCAAACAGCTAGAGTAGGACATGAAGTAAATGAAGTCCTTAACTCTTAGATTATACGGTTTTTAACTAAATAGAGTCTTTGGGAGTTCTTAAGAAGGAAATGATACAATTAAAACTGTACATTTCAGAGATTAATAATGGGCCATATTAGCATGGTATTAGCAACCAACTCGTGAGAGTCAGTATCTTCATCATCTAGTTAAATTCTAACAAGTTTTTCTGCTTTGGGGTTATAGCAGGAGTAATAAAAGAAGGAAATGATCGGGGACTTTGTGAAAGCAGAATCCACAGATTTGACAGTTCATTGGATACGCCTGGCAGAGGAGGGAGAAGAGTCAGAAAGGATGCCAGGGTTTGGAGCCCCAGGGATTGGAACAATAGTGTTGCCATGGAGAGAAGAGAAAGTCTGGAGACTTGGAGGAAGTTGAGCTTAGTTTGCAGTGTATTGAAATGAAGGTACTAGCTGGAAACAATTAGGAAAACTCAGCATGCGGCTGAGTTACAGGAAATAGGACAAGGCTGAGGCTTAGAGTGGGAGGCATTTATTCAGTGAGTCGTTATGGAAAACCTATTCTGTACCAAGCACTGCATCAGGTACAAGAGTCACAAACATAAGACAAGGCATGCAGCTTCTGCTTTAGAGGCTGGCAGCACTGGAAGAAATAGGCAGGTGAATTACCAGCCCTCGAAAGCTGATAGCTCAGGAAAAGGAAGGCAGGCAGGTTATATGACATTGGGAAAAATATAAGCATCACTCACTGCGTGGTCAGGAAAAGGTCCTAGCAAAAACTGACCTGTAAGTGTTGGGAGATGAGACGGCGAATGCAAAGAGAGTTTCCATGCACCGTGAGAGCAGCAAGACTTAGTGAGCAGGAAACAGCTGGGGAGTTCTAAGAAAGGGGGCTGGATGATAAGACCAAGTATTCTTAGTCTCAGGGACTTTCTGAGTTGGGGCTGCATTTAGAGTATCACAGAGGCAGCTGGTTGGTTTTAAGCTGAGAACTTTTCGATACGAATGTTTTAGAAATTTCTCTTAGCAGCAATGAGGGAACAGAGAAGAAATAACAGAGGCAATGAGATCTGGACTGAGAAATATGAAAGGACCCAGCAAGTAGAGTGGGGGCATCCCTACGTACCTTAACTAAGACAGAGAGTCGGGTAGGACAGTCAAGAAAGTCATCAGATCATTGCCACACATGAGGAACAAACACAAAACCGTGTGTGTGTGTGTGTGTGTGTGTGTGTGTGTGTGTGTGTGGTGTCCTCATCCGCACATGCAGTTTAGCCAAATTTGGTGACTAACAGAAAGAAGGCAGTTTTGTGATGCTAAATTTGTGATTATACTAAGGATGGTATCCAGCAGGCAGTTAAATATGTATTGATTGTGTGTGAAAGAATTCAAATATAGGGATATAAATTTTGGAGTGATTATCTTACAAATGATAACTGGACCTTCAGAAGAGTGTCACAATAAAGAGCCAGGATCTATCCTGAAGAATATCGCTATTTTAATGACAGGAAAAAAAAAAGACGATAATGAACAATGGGGAGTTTATCACAGAAGTGGGAAGATGTCTGCATTCCAGAATACAAGGTAGGATGACTCATGGGGTTGGTTGCAGTGAACACTGCTAAGGGTCAACAGGGAGTCTCTATTGTCCACAACGCAAAAGTCATTAATGTCTTGGGTGAATGCTGCTCTTGCAGAAGGTATGAACACAGTCAAAGCAAAGTGGGTTGTGGAGTTAGATTCTAAAATATTAAGTGTGAGGGAACAAGATAGCAGAACTAGCCTGCTGGTCTATAGGGAAGCAGAAGAGGAAACAGGACGGGGGGAAAGGCTGAAGAGACAGCAAGCAGATGATAGAGAGTAACGTTGAGGAGAGGTGTGGAGACCACACATCCCACACATTTGTTGGGATGTATAGGGTTAGGAAAAGTATAGATGGACCTGCTGGACATGGGCAGGCAACGTTATTGAAAAGGCAGAAAAACGGAAAACACAGAGGAGAAATCTAGAGGAAAAGGTGCTAGGCATTGTGTTGAGTAAAGTAGGTAGGAACTTTGGTTCTGAAGAGAATGTTTCTGTCCCCTTGTCCATGTTTCACAAAGAAAAAAACCAAACAACGCACAAGCGAAGGTCAAGGCCATGCTGCTTCCCCAGTACTCCACCACGGGATAGGTAGGATGTGTTTAGATTCAGGCCTAGAAAGTTTAGGTATGCTGGTCCCACCAGAAAGGCACCAGCAAGCACGTTTCTGAGAAGGTCTAAGATCCAGGACTCAGAATCACTTACTGTTTGAGTGAGCAATATCAGCTTAGATGAAACACATTCTTTTGGTTTGGTCATGATTATGGCAGTTGGAATGGGAGACACGGAAATGTGACAAAGGATTTCAGGGAAGTTCAGACTGGGTGGGAAGAAGAAGAAAGGAGATCTCCCAGTTCAGATTCCTCCCAGGCAGCAGCATACTAGCCCCTGTCCTGTTCCCTTCAGGTTCTGCCTGCCCCATGCCCCTGCTTTTGCTGATTTTTATTGTGAAGTACCCAGTTAGTTAACATAATCATATGCACAAAGCATCTTTACCAGCACCATAGCAGGAACAACTTGCTAACAGGCCCGTAAGTTGTGGGCTTATGTTCTGTTGAGCCCCCAGGAATGCAGAGTAAGTGGGTATATTGCTTGCACATCATAGAGGGGCAGCCAGGAAGTTGTTTAGCCTCTGCCTAAGCTCGCTGTGGAGTAACTGGAGAACTTCAATACGGAAGACCATGGAAGTATCATTTGAGTTTACTTTCTTGAAGCTAGAGAGGGGAGAAACATAATGAATTCCAATTATCTCTTTGCCTCTCACGATTACTCCAGGTGTAGGACACTCAGTGCCCTGGTTTTCAGAACCTCTCAGTCTCTGAATGGTAAGGTGATGCTAGGAAAGCAATTCCAATATGTGCAAATGGAAAGCCAGAATAAATCCGCAACCTTTCTTCAATGTGGAAACTTTAAGCACTCAGCAGGAAAGAGGCATTTCTCCTGCTACAGATACAGGAAGTTGTTAGTTTCAAAAGGGAGAAAGTTTAAAACAAACAACAAATAAGAAGTAGGATTCACGAAGCCCTGTTCTGGCATGAACGACACAACAGAGTCAATACATCAGCTCCAATGCCAAAGGCTTAGACTGCGGATATGGGAAAGCAAAAGTAGTTTCCAGTCTGCTGGTTTTTGCCCATCAAAGGAGGTCATTTGATGTTCTGAATTCAGTACTAAATTAGCCTAAGGAATTATCTTCTTTTGTTTTAAATGCTTACATAAAACACAACAGAGTCAGTTGAGGACGACACCAGCCATACTGATTTTTCTGTGACAAATGAAGCAGATCATCGAGTTGATGAATAGTAATGCAATTATAAGAATAATAGCAATAATTAGGACCGGATAACTGGGTTTAGGAAGACCATTTTCTGTTGTATCCATGTTTACTGTTCGATTGTGGAAAAGTCATATAATAGCCCACCCTTTTGCTATTGTCCCACACCCTAGTCACAGAATATGTGTTCTCCCAACAGCCAGCACCTGCATGCATCTCCATTTCAGTATCATCCTGATGCTCGTGGAGCTTGCTTTGCTTGAAGGTGTTGAGAGCCAAAGCCTCCCTAATGATACCTGATGTCTGCTTTGTTGGACTCTGCACTAACGACTTTGTTGCACTAAATTCTCAGAGCAGTTCTTCATAGTATGAACGAATAGAATATTGATTCGCTGACTTTCACAAAATGGTTGTATAATATCACTTCACTCACTCACTCACTCACAGACACACACACACACACACACACACACACACACACACCACATGCACACACACACCTGTTCACAAACTGTCTGGTAAGTCTCCCGGTACTGAGAACCTGAATTCTCAACATGAGCTTGTGGAAATGAGTGTCGATGTGTGTGTAGAGCTTTATGCACCTACACAAAATAATGAGGTGTCTCTCTGTGGACTTTAGTGGGGCAGTTTCTAAGACACAAGGTTTGGTGAAAACAGGGTACAGACTACTCGTGAATGTATGAATGTGTATGGGTATGAACTGACCATTTCTTTAGTGAGAATTTGAAGCTGGAAGAAGTTAGTGAGATAATATTCCTCTGGAAGGAGGTCCTAGGCTCTGGGCCAGGAGGAAAACATTTTTATTTTATACTCTTAGTTTTGTGCTTATGCCACTTTAAAAAAAACAAATAACAAAAGAAAAGTAGTTGGAGTTTGAGAGGGAGAAAGAGAGAGACTACTTAGCTAACTCTCCCAAAATTTCCTCAGATAGCAAGTGGTATTAAAAGAGCCCAAGAGACAGCTCAACGGGTAAAAGCATTTGCCATAAAACCTGATGACCTGGGTCGAACTCCCAGGACCCATGTGGGGAAAGCAGATAATCAGCTACCCCAAACTGTCCAGTGACCTACACATCTGCTGTCTATGCTTTCGAGGTTATTTGTGTGTGATCAATTACTGTGGAATGTTGGATGAATCCATAGCTCTTTCTTACTGGGAGCTGGAAGTCAGGCATGGGGACAGCACTCACCCCACAGAACCAGCAAATGCTAAAATTCAGGTCTTTGCCCCATCAAAAGCCAGGTGTTAAATAAATATGAACATACCGCCAGACTTAACCTCATTGATAGCATATATATTTAAAGGGTTGCAGCATGTGTGTGTGTGTGTGTGTGTGTGTGTGTGTGTGGTCAGTTTATCATGTGAGTCTTGGGAACTAAACTTTGGTCCAGCACTGGCATAAACAACACTCACTAAGTCATGCTTCCAGCCCCTATGTTTTTCTAATGTATACCCAAATAGTGAGGAAAGCTTGAGGATTTCGATAAAATATGACTATGAGAATATCTAAAATGAAGCACTGGCTAGTAGTTCCTGTGATTCTAAAAATTGTATTTGGAGTTCTTCTTTATCAAATATACACAGGTATCTTTTTAATAGAAAGAAAAAGGGAAAAATAAGGGGCAAGATATTTTTACCTTATGCAGCATTAGGCTTGAGTCACAATCTCTTCTAAAAACCTGTGTACATCATCCATGAACAGAATTTTATATGTGGATCTATTTACTATGTTATATGCTTGTAGACTTATAAAACTGAAGAAATGGTTTCTTGCTCGTCATAGAGGCAAACTTTTTTTCTTATTTTCTGGAACAAATGATAGACACAATTCCAAAGATTAAAATAATTTAAAATTCATGAAGTGGCACGAGCACATAATGAATGAGCCTTGAAGACAACCCTCTCGAGACGCAGTGATATATGAATGTCACACCTGCGAAGGATGTGCAGAGGATTCCAAGTGTTCTTCAGGGTAAGGGTTTTGAATGCTAAAATATTTCTCCAAGAAAAGAAAAGTTGAAAAATCAGAGAAGAGAAAGGGCATCAGCTGAATGGTTTCATTGATAAATCTCACTTCACAACCATTCACAAAATAAAATATTTTGGTCAGCAGAAAAATTTAATTCAATAACTATAGAATCTACTTGCATCAATGCTCTGCATATTTTCAATTGTGGTGTGTGTGTCTGTGTGTGTCAGTGAATGAGTGTGTGTCAGTGAGTGAATGTGTGTGTACCATGTGTATAAGTATGTGTCAGTGAGTATGTGTGTGCCATGTGAATGAGTGTGTGTATGTGTGTGTCAGGAAGTGAGCATGTGTATGAATGTATGGCGTGTGTGTGTGTGTGTGTGTGTTACTCTCAGAAAAGTATAGTTTAAGAACATAGGACCTAGCACAGAGGATCTGATGCTAGCTCCATTGTTATACTGCTCCTCAGGCTCACAGTTGGCTTTGTTAAACAGAATGCTTTCATATTTTTTCCTTTTGGGGAGGGAGGGTATGTTCCAGAATTAACCAGATATTACTTGTTTTGATTTAATAATTTTTGAGAACTTCATGCATGAATTCTGCATGGACAACAGACCTGCTCTTCCCTCTCCCTTCCAATGCCTCCCATTCTCTCACTACTAAATTTACAATCTATTCTTTACTATTGTTGTTGTTTGTATGTGTATATATGTATATAACTTTATGAAAATATCTCTTACATTCAAAAATACTGAAAGTTTATGCCACAAATGAGTTACTAATACAACTCTAGATCACTCAAGGCTTAAGAATAATGTCATCTATGTACCCAGCATATTTATTTTACCCATCTTTAGGAGAATAAAGTAACATCAAACCTTACTTGCCAAGGATTTCCCATCTTATTAGCTCGCACAAGCTAAAATAGCTTTTTTTAAAAAAAATATTTATTTATTATGTATACAATAGTCTGTCTGCGTGTATGCCTGAAGGCCAGAAGAGGGCGCCAGACCTCTTTACAGATGGTTGTGAGCCACCATGTGGTTGCTGGGAATTGAACTCAGGATCTTTGGAAGAGCAGGCAATGTTCTTAACCACTGAGCCATCTCTCCAGCTCAAAACGGGAGAGCGAGCTGTGCCCCAGCAGACACTTTTTTTAATATTTATTTATTTATTTATTATGTATACAATATTCTGTGTGTATGCCTGAAGGCCAGAAGAGGGCACCAGACCCCATTACAGATGTTTGTGAGCCACCATGTGGTTGCTGGGAATTGAACTCAGGACCTTTGGAAGAACAGGCAATGCTCTTAACCTCTGAGTCATCTCTCCAGCCCCTAAAATAGCTTTTATTTGAAGCGATGTACCCTTCCATTCCTCTGACCCAGAGAGCAGCACATATACTGGCATACGTATTATGATGATAACTTGATGAAAATAGAAAAAAGATCAAAAATGATCCCAACCACAAGTATCAGTCATAAATGTTGAAGACAGTATGCTTGGTAAGTGTATGTTTGCAGTACTGAACACTTTAAGATCAGCAGTAACCAGTGATTTAATCCCTTGCAGCCTCCAAAAGAAAGAAAAATTAAGTCAACCTAACCACGAAAGTGAAAGATGACTATGATTACAACTTTGAAGCATTGAGGAAAGAAACTGAAGAAGACAACAGAAGATGGAAAAATTTTCCATGCTCAAAGATTGGTAAGATCAATGTGGTGAAAATGACCTCTGTGCCAAAGTCAATCTAGAGATGCAATCTCCAGCAAAATTCACAAGAAAATCTCCACAGAAACTGAAATGAAAAATATCTCAGAATTCATGTGGAAGCACAAAATACCCCTAAGGTCCAAGATAGATAGATAATGGGTGTGTGGATGGACAGATGGACGGATGGATGGATGGATGGATGGATGGATGGATGGATGGATGGATGGATTCTAGGGGGATTATCACTCCTGATTCCAAGTTGTATGTCAGAACTGTAGTAATTAAAATAATGTGGTACTGGTGTAGATACAAACACACTGATTATCTGAGCAGAACTGAGGACTTAGATATAAGCCCATGTACCTACAGATGCCTCTTTTGATGAAGATGCCAAGACACCGATTTTTAATAGACAACATCTTTAACAAACAGTGCTGAAAAAAATGGATATTATTATATAGAGAAATGACACAACATCCTTCTCTTTCACTCTGCACAAAAAATGAAGGCCAAGTGGGCCAAAGACCCAATGTCAGACTTGAAACGCTGAAATTTCTAGAGGAAAGAGGAGGGAATATACCTTGGCTATATTCCAGGTAATGTTTTGAATAACAATCTGGAAGTACAAAAATTAAGGCCCACAATTGGCAAGTGATGCTACATAAATTAAAAAGTGTCTTACTGCTTAGGAGCCTGTTAACTGTCTGCAGTGGCTGCTACAGGAGGGGGAGCATCTTTGCCTGGTGTACACGGCAGAGGGTCAGCATCCTGCATCTTTACCTGGTGTACACGGCAGAGGGTCAGCATCCTGCATCTTACCTGGTGTACACGGCAGAGGGTCAGCATCCTGCATCTTTACCTGGTGTACACGGCAGAGGGTCAGCATCCTGCATCTTTACCTGGTGTACACGGCAGAGGGTCAGCATCCTGCATCTTTACCTGGTGTACATGACAGTGGGACAGCATCCTGCATCTTTACCTGGTGTACACGGCAGAGGGTCAGCATCCTGCTTTCTTTCCAGCTTCTTCTGTCATTTTAATCTGGAATCTTTTCATCATTTCTTTGAAAAGGAACTCAATTGCACCTAACTTTATCATGAGTCCATAGCAGTTTTAGGATTCTTTTTGAAATAGGATTCTTATTATTACATTAGTGGCTTCTATTCTTATCAAACATGGTTTGTTTTCACTCAAGAGACATTTATTCATTTTATTTATAGATAAAAAATAACATACTTGAATTAAACTCCCCCTCATACAAAGGTAACTTTACCTCTACATATAAAAGCAAACAGACACATACAAGCACACATGTACACACAAAAACATGTTTGTGGACACTTCCAGTTCCAATCAGTAACATTGCATTACTGCATGTTATCTTTACATAAGATTGGATTACGGCTGTGCTTTCTTTTTAATGATTTACTTGCTTTATTTTACATGTACAAGAATTTTGTCTGAACTTGCATAGGTGTGCTATGTGCATGGTCGGCAGAAGGCATTGGATATCCTGGAACTGTGGTTATAAATGGTTGCAAGCCAACGTGTGTGCTGGAAACCAAATTTTTATCTTTTCTGTAAGAGCAGCAAGTCCTGTTAACCTGAATCATTGCTCAAGCCCCTGTTTTGTAACTGATACAGGCACATCTGGGTTTGCCACTGTTTGTACTACAAAGTCATGCTGAAAACACAGAGAAGAGTGCATCTGTGGGTGGAATTTCACCCAGCAATTTCTTAGTCAGTAGTTTACCTTAGTTTCATCTCAAAACTCTTATTTCATATTTGTGTTCTGCACTCATTAGTAGCAATAATACACAGTTGTGCTTTTAGAAATTAAATTAATAAACTAATCTTGATTTTGGCAGAAATTTGCATATGCCACATTGGGAATCAATTTTAATAACAATTTTCATAACACTTTTTCACTTAAATATTCATATAAAATATTCCCATAGCTCAATTTCTGTATGTAAACACCATTTGAAATTTAGCAGAAAATTAAAATATTGGGAAATGAGCTTTACTCTTTTTCTAAATGGCCATCTAATAAGATCCATTTGTTGAATTGATATTGTTTCTAGTGATTAAGTTGGGCTTTATTGTTGCCTGGAGTGTTTCTTTCATGGTGAATGATTGAGAAAATAATTATAATAGGCTATGTCTTTGACAGAGTCTATAAACACTGGGATGGCAGCACATGATTAAATTTATGTTTAGATTGTAGCAATCATTGCTGCCTAAGATGAGAACAAGCATATTGATCTTCCAGAGTGAAATAAGGCTAGATGAAAGAATAATTAAATCAAGTGCTATCAATGTTCCCATCCATAGCACGACAATTGTACATATTACACTTCTGCTCACTTTGTCTCTCCTTCCCTTGAGCAAACTTTTTGAAAAGGATTTTGACTTGCTAAATTTCAAAGCTTGCAAAAGAGAATGTTTGCATTAGAAACCTATATAGTGCGGAAACCTGCTTCAGTCTTTGCCAATGGATCCTCTGTGATCTTAAAACCTTATGAGTGTTTCATTTGTTTGGAGAGGTAAACACTGAACTCTCTTCCCCCAAGAAAATACAATTTAGGGCCAAGGCAGAACTCAAGGTACTGTAGGGTATTGGGGAAATAGGTGGGGCTGCACCCCTTCAAAATAATTGTAAAGAAATCCCTAAGACTTCAATCTAAAATAAGTTGAAGATGCAAAGCACAGAATAGCTTTCAAATAACCCTCAACTATTGCACTTCATAGAAATGCGGAGGCATGACTCAGGATAGACAACTCCGAGAGATGAATCCTTTCACTTCTTCTTGTCATTTCAGTTGTGATAATGACTACTTTTAGAGAAAAATGCTTAGGGCTCCTTGTGTCAGAGTACCAAGACCTTGCCTAGAGATGCTTCCTCAGCTCATCACCCTCTTGCTCCAAGTAGCATCCTCTCCTTCCTATTTCTTGCTAGTCTTGCAGATCTAGCTTGCTATTGCTATTTTATATTCAACTGAACTGAGCGCTGTTCTGTTCCTGCACATTGATAGATGTGAGCACATGTGTAATGCCCGGTTAATATCCACAATGATCATACAAGCATTATGTTTGCTTAAGACCCAACATCACAGCATGAGTCCATACCTTCTCCATCTTGCATCCCTCCCTTTCAAAGATCATCACTTCACAAACTATACAGAATATAACCAACCCATCAAATACATTCTTAAGAAAAGCGATAAAGTTGGAGAAATGTTGCAGTCTGCCTTTTCCCTGACATGTGATAGCCACTCTTCCTTCCTGGTCACGAAGAACATGAAATATCCACAGTTGAATTGAGATGCTGCAAGATTACAACACACATTGGACTTTGGACACATTGTGAAATAAAATGTAAAATGTCCCAATTTTTATACTGATTATATATTGCAGTTATAATATTTTGATATGTTAAGAAACATTAAAATAAATGTGTCTATTAGTGTGACTTCTGGGAAAATCTTAATAGACATATGACACAAGCAACATTCCTATTAGTCAGCACTTCTCTAGCTCTTTTGGATTTTAACTATAAATAATTAAATAGTGTCTAAACAATCTTTCAGTAAGTAATTCTGCTTAACATTGTAAAAAAAATGACTGTGTTTCATGAATCTCATTAACCATAGAGCCAATTTTCACACAAGAGTCATTAATAATATCCCAAAGCTATTTCTTTACAAAACTGACTCTGGAAAACAGAGAAACAATGAAAAAAACCTACTCTTTTTTTCTGTCCATAATGCTTCTTGGTTCCCAGTAAGCAGTAGAGTTGGATAGGGCACATGCCTGTCTATCTGGCCAAGATAGCCCCAATACATCCATTGCATTAATTTGAATCAATTACTTACACTTTCACTGATTATTTCTGTCAGTAAAGCTAAGTGGTTTTCAAACTCATGAATTTACTAATGGTTCTTCTATGCTGTAGACATTAACCACTACTCAGGATTTAGCAGTGTTAAATCCATATATAAATGTAACGATTTGATGGCATAGAGAATGGAGTTTCTATTAGCTCCATAATCATAACATGCATTTAAACATGGCTTGCTGTTATCCCGAGGCAGAAGAAGAAATAAGAATGTCAAGATTATGAAAAAGAGGACCAAGAAAAGAATTAAAAGGAGCCCACTATCATATCTCTTAGACTGTTATTCTCTAATAGTTAGAGGGCAGCATAGTAGCAAAAAATAGATCATTCTAGTGATCTCCATACCTTTGCACTTTGTTGGTCACTTTATTAGCTCAATCTTTGAACCTACAATAACTATACTAGCAGGGAATGTATTTTCTTGATACTCACAAAGAAACTTGAGTTCAGAAAGGTTAAGTACTTTGATCAGAGTTAATTCTGGAGCATTGAGTTCAGAGCCTGTTTTTTATAACCCTGTGACTCACTGTAAGGTAGCAGAGGCATACACAACTTCCTTTCAATACAGCTTCAAGGATTGCAGTGGTGGCGGTATATGTGTGATGGAGTAAGGGTCCTTTCAGCTTCTTTCCTACTTTGAAGCATCTATAACATTGCCACAAATATGTCTAAATACAATTGACTAGAAGATAGGCATTGAAGAAGTTCCTTATGGAGTTTGTTAGATGAGCTGAACAAGCAGGATCCGCAGAGAAATGACTGCTGAACTTGCCTAATGATGAGACGACCTTTCTGGGTTCCTGCTTCAGGAAAGAGTCTGCCAGACATTCTGTAGGACACAGAAGAAGTAACTGACAAACTGCCAATATAGGATAAACTCTCTGAAAATTGCTGCTTTGTGAAAAAGTCTGCTGGATACTATGGGCCCGTAGGCTGAAGATGGATGCCCTATCAGTACAGAAGAACTTTGGGTGACTGTCCAGGTAGCAAGATGTTTCTGTCATTTCTAGAGTTTTGGAAGTTGCTTACAATGTACTTCCTGTTTACTTAGGTAATATTATATCCTTCTGGAGTCTTTGATGGAGTTGAAGAATAGATAGATAATTATAGTTATTGTTTTCCTTGGTTATGATAAAAGATAAAATAGATGTAAATATTATAACTATAATTCTAACTTGATACCTCTTTTGTTACATGTAATTTTACTATGTCAAAATTAAAGCTTTCCTTTTTGTTTAAAACAGAAAAGGGGAAATGATGTGAGAGATTCTTCTGTCTATGTGTTGTTTTTATTAATTAATGAATAAAGAACTGCTTTGAGCCTATGGCAGGGAAGAACAGAACTAGGCAGGGAAAGCTAGGCTGTATGCTGGGAGGAAGAAGGCGTATTTGGGGAGATGCGATGGATCCTCTGCCTGAGATAGACATGCTGAAACTTTGCCTGTAAGCCACTGTCATGTGATGATACACAGATTACTAGAAATTGAAAAAATTAAGATGTAAGAGTTAGCCAATAAGAAGCTAGAGCTAATGGGCCAGGCATTGATATAATTAATACAGTTTCTGTGTGGTTATTTCATTTCTGGGTGGCCAGGATGAACAAGCGGCTCCTTGCACCAAAATGTATTCACTTATACCCACTGTAGCTTCTTTCCAGATCCTCTTCTGTCACTACTAAAATATCCAGAGTCAGTAGGTTATATTTTCCCCTGGCAACACAGAATGTTTGGATATCAAATGAGATTCAAGGCTAATGTCAAAGCATTCAGTACTATGAACAAGCCTTGAAATGTCTATCCTGATCCTTGCTTCTCCACCTTGATTGATTTTCTACCTGATTGTGGGAGCAATGCTAGTCTTCAGCTGAGATGCACTTTCCTCTCTAAACACATTACTCAAACTCAAACCACACATCCAATTGCAAATATCACTCCTACAGAGATCCTTCCTGATCATCCTCCATCCATCACAAACTGGCTCACAAGAGCGACCTGCCCTTGGGCAACTTTGTCCAGTTATGTTCTTTTTCTGTGACAACATCTAACATTCATTCTAATGCAAAGTGCTACAATAAGAAATGACTAGTCTTGAATATCATCACCTTCACCTGGGCTTCTATTGATAGCTAAGAAATGCTTTGCTTTAGAAGATTTTGTGCAAGTATAACTTGATTTTCTCTGATAGGGGAGATTGGTTATATTCATGTCTTTGGAAGGCTTGGTAGTATCTTGAAATAAGAGGTATTATTCACAAGTGTTTCAGAAAAGATCTGCTGAGCTTAAAAGTCAACATGGTAAAATTACTAGATTTGTTTTAGAGTCAGATCTAACTCTTATAACTGAATACCACTTGTTCATGGTTGAATGGTATTGGTTCTAAGCAACCAAAAAAAAAAAAAAGACCTGGCTGAGGCAAGTCTAAAACCAAAATTCCTTTGCATAAGCTGAAGGCTTTTGTCCTACTACAAGTAACCTTGCCTGTGGTCAGGGCTCCTTTAAGTTTTACATGTGGATAAATTTCTAGAGAAGTTGACTGGGAAAAAAAATATTCCAGCCTGATTTACACATTGGATCACAGGTTCTGTGGTCAACAAGTATGTGCTGAGAAGGAGTATATGCTGGAAATGTATTAGAATTCTATGTATGAGAAAGAAAGGGGAAAAGCAACACCGAGAAAAGAAGGCATTCAAATGATGACAGAGGATGACAAAATTTGATGAACCCTACAGGGAACTTGTGAGATGTTTGTCATTATTGTCCATTTGGGGACCAGAGCGGCCAAGCTTTTATATTTTCTCTACAGCCAGTCATTGAACATAGGCTCTGCAGGAATAATTGTGACCCTGGAAATAATGGCACTTATAACTGAAGCTAGCCTTGCAGGAATTGTAATAACACCTGGTTTCATGATAAATGAAGCAACTAGCCTATTCTTAAAGGATAAATAAATATTTCTCCTTATGAGGTTGAATAATGAATGTAATCTGATTGTTTACTTTTCCTTGAAGGATATTTGGACTTTGTGACTTCTTTGTATTCAGAGAAGACAAAACCATGCAAACTGGTATTAGGAAGGTTTCTTGGAACATAGGGGCCATCTCCACATAGACAAACAGTAGAAAACTGGTTCCAATATGAATAGTCAGCTCAAAACCTTCTTGGTAGAGATGACTCAACATTCAGGTGGACAGGATGACTCTTTGTGACTGCTGTTTATTTATCTTTCATTGCTCTTTAATAATGCTGACCAGGTTCAAAAGAAAGTGACATTGATACCAAGGATAAATTGTGTGTAGTTCAACATGATTGGCTTCACCTGCAGATGCATATTTTCATGCTAAGTGATCAGGTAGTTGGTAACAGACACCAACCTCCCTTCCTTTCTTCCAGTATGGGAAGGTTCAATTGCACTGGATCTTTAATATTATAGGAAGGATGGTAATCAGAGAGATTTATCTGGAAATCACTCAAATTGCTTTGCTCATTGTATTCATATAATGCTAGCAATCTGAGGAGTCACAAAAGATTGCTGTTTTCTTCCTAACATTTGATGTTAGACTTGGACCACAAAGATAAAATTAACAATCTGTTTGCCTGTTTTTTCCCTGTTTAGTGGAAAGATTATTGTTACAATTACTTTTGTTTTGTACATTTTAAATATCATCTCAGATCCTAAAGAGACATTTTGTGGGTAACTCCCAGAGTCTCCTCTCTCTCTCTCTCTCTCTCTCTCTCTCTCTGTGTGTGTGTGTGTGTGTGTGTGTGTGTGTGTGTTGTGTGATGTATGTGCTCAGGTATGGTGCAAGTGAAAACAGGCTACGCATGTGGCTCAATATCAGGCATCTTCCTTGGTTATTATTTACCCCATTCCTTGAAATACGGTCTCTCACTGAACCGCAAATTTGTCAATTGGCTGGATCAGCTGACCAATGATCTTCAAGGATCTGTCTGTTTATTACCCAAAAACTGAGGGTACTGATTCCTCTGCCAAGTTTTAAAATGGGTTCTGGGGATCCAAACTCAGACCCTCTCACTTTTATAGCAGGCACTTTAGCACCTGTGCCCTCTTCTGAGTCAAGGAAATTTTGCTACTATGCAAACCTTAAGATATCCTGAATAAAGAAGCAATGATTTCCTCTAAGCTGCTGACAATTCCATGGGAATCTTAGTTGAAATCTCATATTTTTTTAAAACCTATTTTTGTTTATTCTTTGTGTCTTTCACATCATGCCTCCTGATTCCACCCATCTCTCCTCCTCCAAAATAAAACAAAATAAAATTTAAGAGGACAAAAAAAGAGTGAACCCTCAGCATGGAAGCTGCAGGATGATACAATGAGTCAGGCAGTAAACGCCTTTATACATACAATTTTATATGCAGGTGTTCATCATAAAGAATCTTTGATCTGTTTCAATGCCCCTGGTCTCTGCTACATTATGGATGCTCGTCTCTTAAGAGCAGCTGTAGCTAGTGCACCCCTAGCAGTGATGAGCAAGGGGTGGAGCCAGTTTGTCTGCTTTCACATCTTTTGCATAAGGTCTACCACAGCTATACTTTCAGAGACACTCTCCTGAGTGCTACAGCTGATGAGGGGTAGGGACAGCTCTCTTGTTCTTATGACCTTAGGGCCAGCTCTTCCACCTGTCTCATATCCCCCCTGCCCACGCCACCACAAAGCAGATTAGTAATGGGGACAGCTTTCCTATGCTCACAAACTCCGGGCTGGATCAATCACTCCTCTGCCAACAGGATTGGTTCTATTGTACTGCCTAGGTGAGTATTTTTTAATATTTTTGACTTGTTTCTGTTAATCTAGTTCCTCAAATTAAATACATAAACTTATGAGAGAATAAATGCTCATAACAGAGAGAAGGAAGCACAGAGGTTAGAAGTTATGAAATATCACACTGGTATGCAGGACTTCCTCTTCTTTTAAATTTGGTGATTGATAAGCAGACTTAACACAGGACATCAAATGGTTCCAGGAGCTCCCCCACAGTAACCCAACCAAAACTCTTTGAATAAGGACTAAGAAGCCAGTACTCCAAATCCATACAACATGAAACATCAAGATGAAAAAAAAAATTAGTTAGAAGACAATATGAAAGTTGGCCAACAGCAAACACCTGGATGCTCCTGATCAGATGTTAACTTCTCAGGTCACAGAATAAAGCCACTGCTGCTGTTTTAATTTTTTTCTCACAAAAAGTGAAAGTTATATATAAACAGCATGCTATTATTTAATTTTTCATTTTCCTTAAGAAAAAATAAAATGATATATATACACAGGATGAAACTCACATATATATGTATCCATTTTAGAACTGAATTTCCCAAATGGCAACACTTTGGACCTACTGGTGTATGCCGAGAAAGCTTTAAATAGCCAGTTTTCGAGCATCGCACTTCAGAAAAACTCTCTTACTTCAGTTACCGTCTGTCCACGACAAAATGAAAGAAGGAAAAGGTCCACAGTCTCCTCGTGGATAGCTGTCCTTTTCCTCCTACACAGTCTCAGATGTGCTCCTTGGCCCGGTTTCCAGCACATTCCTGGGGAGACCAATTACATTCGAACAGGCTTTATGCTAGCAAACTGCATTTAGAAGTCACCAAGGATCCCTTGATTCTTTACCATCAGTAGAGTAAACTAGCCTCCAACCCTATAGTTTTTCAGTTGGATTGACTGAAGTATTCTCTCACACAAACAATAGAAGTTATTAGACTGAAAAGTAGCGTAACTTCTCTTAGGAAGAAAATGAGCACAAGGAGTCACTCGATGCTCATCTTCTAAGGGTCCTTCTTCTATTTCAGAATAGTTTCCATTTGTGGAGGCATTTCAAGAAAGTAAACAGGTTTGAATCGTTCCTGAAGACCCACGAAGACTGGAGGAAAATGCTTTAGTCTGTATTTACAGGATAACAACTGAACACTAAGACACCTAAAAGAAACATTACTCACACCCTTGGTGCCACAGAGAAGAATTCACAGAGAATTTTAAGCTCATCACAGTGTGTGTGCATGTGGTGGGTGTGTGTGTTTGTGTTCCATAGAGCATGTATGACCGGAGGACAATTCACAGGAGTAGGGTCTCTTCTTCCAACATGTGGGTGTTATGACCACAGTCAGATTTGGTAGAGAGTGCATTCACCTGCTAAGCTGTGCTATCAGCTCTCAAGGGAATTTTAGAGAGCACATCCCTGTGGCAGGAGCAGGGGAACACCATATTCCTTTAGACAGGGTAGTTGAGTCATCCAGATTCCCTTGAATATACACCATCTGTGTATGTATCCTCAGCTGGTCTGTGCTCTGCTTCCTCCGGGTTCCATCTTCAACCATTTCCGCAGGACTGGCCTTGAGCCATGTGATACTTGAGCCATTTTGCCTGCAGATACAGAGAAACTGATCCATCTAACAACTGGCACTGCCAAAACCTCCCTCCTGGGAGAAAACAAGAGCCAATGATGGAGCCATGAGACGGTCTAAAAACTCAGCTTGGTGGCACAATAGTAAGACCAATTAGAGAAACAATCTATACTTTAGAGCAACACTACACAGGACCAAGATGGTGCTGAGACTTGACTTGGCCTTTTCCTTTTAGTGAAATGCTTCTCTGCTGAGAACTCTTTTAATATCACATGCTCATATTTTTTCTTAAAACCTTTTGTTTGGAGTCTCAAATCATATACATTTTATGGATGAGGCAGAATTTGCTGTAGAACCTGAAGAGAAAAATAATACTGGATTTGGAAATAAAGAGTTGGGGGAAAGCCTATATCTACAAAGTCAGGGCAAATAACATGAGAAAATGTTCAGGTCAAATTCAGAAGCCAATATAGTATACTGGTGTATAATGATGATAAAATTATGGCTGTATTAAAATGCTGCAAAAGAAGAAAAAAGAAATGTACCGTGCCCTCAATTCATCTTGATATTTTCTGCCAGAATGTGCCATATTAAAACAAAATTCATCTTTTTACAATTCATGATCAAATCTATTTTTTCTTCCACGAATCTGAAGAGATAAACCATGAAGTATTCATTTCCAATGGAAAGGATGTACAAAATTAATCCTATTAGGGAATGAGAAAATTTTTTCCTGGAAGTTACTACAGCCAGAATGAGAGCTTACTCTCCTGGCAATGAGATGAATTAAAATGCTGTAGATGTTTTGTATCATGTACACAGTTGAGAGTAAACTCTACAAAGAATGCAAATACTATTTAAGAAAACAATCCCTATTGTTTAACTGTTTGCATTATAACTAAGAACTTTTTCATCTGGAACTGGACTTCTTTTCAAACATTCTCTTAGACTATTCTTCTCCTGTGTATGTAACTTACATATCTTCATGGGGATCGTTGCCAATTTATTTGAAAATATTACACCACCTCACACGCTTGCTATTCTTTTTATGCCTTCTATCCCTTCTCTATCTAATAAAATGATGGGTTTTTTTATAGCCAATTCAATTATCACATTTTTTGGTGTGATAGCTTATCGTACATATTTTCAGGTACTTTATCATTTCTGTCTTAATATTTAGCTCACACAAATACATCCGTTCTATCACTTGCTATTTAACCCTCAAGTGCAAACACATCCTTGCAACATGTTTATTTCATCTTTGTTTCTCTCCCATGCTGTATGGATTGGAAACAACTAGGTCGCTACAAATTTCTATGAATTTGGAAATGAATACATTTCACTCAATAAAGTGGATCCAATTGCAAGAGCTTCTTAATCATAAATTAACTTGAAATATGGTAAATTCTTGACTGTGTCGAAGAGAATGAGAAAACATGACAAATATCTGGGAAAAACTATAAGTTCGCACCATCCACTCCCTGCTCTGGCTTCACCTAACTCCCAGCTGAAGTTATGATGATGATGATGAAGAATGCATGAATGTGCAATTGACCAGCAGAAGCAGCTGGAAAAAGGGATGCACAAACTGGCTGATGCAACCTGAGCAGTTTAGATTTCTCTTTTCATTCCCCTACATTTACCAACCCTTTGAGAAGGACAGTGACTTCCTGAAGACATGATGGCTAAAAATCATTAGTGGTTTGGGTGAGAATACTGATGCTCTTGTTGAAACTCTTTGACTTTGTGGTAAGCCAAGGGACAGTGACCTCTAACAGTTGTGTGAAGAATAGTAATTGGTCTCAAACAGGGAGAATTACACAGAGTCATTGTGTAATTATTTCTTCCATAACCATTCCTCATCTTATCAGGGGTTCCCCCAATATGCTCACTCAAAATATCTAGCATTTAATTATTCTAAAGTCCACAGTTTTTGAATGGAGAGAGAGGAAGAAGAGAGTAAGAGTGAGAGTGAGAGGTAGAGGGAGAGGGGGAGAGAGAGAGGGAGAGAGAGAGAGAGAGAGAGAGAGAGAGAGAGAGAGAGAGAGAGCAGAGTTAACCCAGATGGTGGGTTAAGCCTCAAGGAGTCAGAAAGACATAATGAGAATGGGAGCTCCTTCTTTGGCTCCTGCCCTCACACCCTTTAAGAGACAGAAACAATCAATTCATGTAGATCTGAATTCCTCAATCTAATGTTTCCCTTGCAATATTAACTTTCTGAGTCTGACTTAGCTGTCAGACTAGAGCCCACTCCATTGCACTCTGCAGTGCATGAACCAGGCTATGGGTCTTGTGGGTCACTTGCCCTGTCTTCCCTTTATGGTATAGGTCACATCCAGACTTTGGAGAACACCTTAGGAACAAATATTCTTTCCCTCAAATGACTACTTGGGGTTGGGCCCTGTCTCTCCACTTTTAAATTTTGTTGAGCTACAGAGTTAACAATATAAAGGAAGTGTAGAATGTGAGCAAATCTCTGGACTTGAAGCATACTCTAAGGGAAATAAATAACCAGGCCACCAATTTGCCCTGTGCATTTATGTTCTTTGGGTTCTCTATTCATTTTAGAAAAGAAACCCTTCACTACCTAGACTTCAATTCTCTTTACTAATCTTTGATGAAAATCTAAAACAATTTTCTTGCATCATCTTAGATACCCACTCCATCAGCTAATTTATGTCTTTATACGTTACCACAGTTACAATTTTCTCCACAGTTGCTGTACAGGCTATCACAGTTGCTGCCTTCTTCTTCCTACCCAAAATTAACAGACACACATTCCTTAAATAATCACTTTCCTGATGTCATTTCTCTGTTCAAAATGGTTCCTACTGGCCTACTTGTGGAAGCAGTAAGAACATTTGGTATTGTTAATTTTCCCTCAATGACGCTGATGTAAGTTAGCAAGAAAATGGTGAGGTATGGTTGGCCTCTCACAGATGTCTTGAGGTATTGGTATGTTGTACATGTAACTGATCATCTTCTAAATGTACTTGACTATGAAACGTAAGTAAGAGAAAGAGGAGGGAGAGAGGTAGGGTATGGGGAAAAGATGGAGTGGTACACAAAGAGTGTGTGGCAGGTGGGCACTCCACTAAGAGTAACAAAACTGTTTCTTCCATATGGCTTCTACCTTTAAAGGTCCAGATTTCTCTGTTTGTGTGAGTCTAATTCTTAATGAAAAAACAAAATTGTTCTAAAATTATATAATAAAAGCAAAACTTTTGAGTCTGGAAAAAAAGTACATGGTTTGCCTTTTCTTTCATATTTTCCTGGAAGATACTAAATCATGAAAGTGAACTTTATTCCAATATTCCAATTTAGAAAGGGGAAACAGAAAATTATTTCTGTGACTTTCTCTCATGAGAGCCAGAATACCCTGTATGTGTGAACCTACATGGTTCAGAGGTAGAATTTAACCATCTGTTTCTTTTTTTTTTCTTGTCTCTTTTCTTTCTGTCACCTTTGCCCAGACTAGTTAATGTATCAAAGAAAATACTGGGTCTGAAAAAGGCAGTAGCTCAGGCACTTTAGTAGAATATTTACTGGAATAAAATATAAAAGGTAAACTAATTTAAAACTGGAAAGCACATTTACTTGTGCTTTTAAAAATGAGGAAAAAAGGCCATGAATTTGAAGGAGAGAAAAAGGAGTTATATGGGAGGGCTTGAAGGGAGGAAAGGGAAGAGAAAATAATGATTACTTTATAATCTCATGAAATAATTTTTAAAAGAAAATGAATAGAAGGGTATGATTGAAAGAAAACAAAATGGGAGCAGAAGTATCCATTAACCATAATGTTTCTATTTTAAATAAGTAGCAACACATAATAACTGTTGCTAATTTTAATATTGGGTTTGGCTCTTTAAGTCACCCTGTTAAAAATCCATTGGGAAGTAGACCCTAATGTGAGGGAGTTGAGTTAAGGTCCTTTAATTAAATTTAAAGATTTTCTTACCCATGGGAAAGGGCATAATTAGCTGTTTTCTAATGCATCTGACCTAAAGATGCTTGAATCAGCAGATAATTGAATGTATTAAAAGAAGTAGCAAATTCTAATTATGAGACTTAGTTGTGTGGGTAAGAAAAAAAGAGACCACTCATTACTTATTCAAGAGAGCTCACAAATGTAGAAGGGAAAAAGGGGAACAGGCAATTACCAACTGTCTTGGACCAGCAAATGGGCACCCTCACACGGTGGCTCTTAGAAGAACTGAGCAGCTCAGGGCATGAGTCATTTTGTTGTTCCCATGAAAGATCTCCGTCTGCATGCCAAAGAAATTAGTACTAAAAATAGAGCCCACCACTCAGCAGCAGGGTGGACCAGCTGGACTGCAGCCTGCATTAAAGATTAACGTTGATGTATTGGGCTTTGGCATGTTGCTTTGATGTTTCTAACAGCACATCCACCCAAATCTACACACTAATAAGCTGTTTGTTCTTAGAAAAAGTTCTACTGAATGAGTGCTTGGGTCATATGGTGCTCATACACCTTTGAGTATGATATTGTCTTTTTAGAGAGGAAAATGAGTCTTGTGAAACCCTAGTCCAATATTATTTTATTAGTATGATTCTTAAATATTTATATATGTAAACTCTATTTTATATGTATATTTTATGCCTATTATCAATTGTTCAATTTCCGAAAGCGGTTCACAAAATAAATTCAAATAATAAATTTATATAATTCAAATCAGCAAACGTAATTGTGAATGTGATTGATGCTATGCTTGTTGAAAATCTGTCTCCATTCTAAACAAAAGATGATATTAGTGACTGTGTGAGCCAGCTGCTTGTTTTTCCAAGTGTGTGCTTTGAAGTGATTCACTTATATACTACTCTTCTTTATTTGAACTCAAGGAAAAATGAGATGTTCCTACTATATGCCATAAAAATAGTTGGATTTAATTTCCATTGATACATTATTAAATATTAAGCAGTCTTCTTTCTTTTATTAGTCTTCGGTAATTAATACACAGTAATATTGATAGGAATTAGATGAAACCAGACTTAGATGATTATTATTTAGTTGATGTGATATTTTTCTCTTTTTAAATATGAGAGTATATGACTTAATTTATTATTCATGTGACCATTTAACAAATATAAGTTGCAATATATTGCCTAGAAAAATGGTGATGGTGATAGTGATAGTGGTAGTATCATACTGGTGGGAATGGTGGTGGTGGGGGATGGTGCTGTTAGGGATGATGGTGGTGGTTGTGGTAGTTACGATGATAAAGATGATAGTGATTAAAGCTGAATAGTCAAGAATATCTAAATAATTAAGACTGAGAATCACTTACTCTCAAAATTTCAATTTTAGGTTATATTAAAGACCATATCAAAGTACATGGATACAGTTAATAAAGCTGTAATGTTAGGGCTGGAAAGATGGCACACGGCTCTTGCAGAAAACCAGATTTCAGTTCCAAGCATCCATATCAGCTGGCTCACAACAGCCTAAAGCTCCAACTCAAGAAACCAGGATCCCCTCTTCTGGCCTCCACAAACAAATGCAGTCACTCACGTGCCCAGTCCCACACACAAACATATGGTTTGCTGAGTGTTATGGCTTATCTAATGTATGCCTGTGTTGATTCCCTTATATATACATTCCTTTTTTATTCAAATTAATGGAAAATTGAGTGTTCCTGCTACATGCTATGAGAACATTTGGCTTTCGTTTGCATTAATACATCATTAAGTATTAAGCAATCTTCTCTCTTATTAGTAACACATTATTTAAAAATAAAAATAAATCTTTAAAAAAGAACGTAGGGAAGTAGCAGACACATTTCATTAGCAGAAATTAGACTCTGAATTCAAAACAATCATGACAGAATTATTTTAATACAATTATTATTGTCTTCTTTAATACTATGAAATGCTTATTAGATGACAACCACCAGTTAGGTGCTATCTCCTTTAATCGTCACAACAATCTAATATGATATTTGATGTTTCCTCATTGTTTAGACAAATTAGTTCATTTCCAATAGTATACAGTCATTAGTGATAGAAATCAAATTTTATGAAGAAAGAACAGCTTCAAAATATTACTGTTCAGTGGAAATTTAAATTTGACGTTTTTAAAAAACGAATTGACTATATATATATCATGGTTTTGGATACCAAATGGTTCATGTTATAATAAAATGTATGCATAATACATTTTTATCTATTATATATGTGTATGTAATAAGATATTATATCAAGTAAAATATCCTTATAAATTTAGAAATATGGCAAATCTCATCAATCTCATCAATCATTTGACTGAACCATAGAGTAATAAGATATTTGACTGAATTTGTCTTCTTTGTACAAAGTAGTTTTAGATGAAATTAACATTGACTTTGATAGGCTGAACACAGAATACTGTCCCTAAGTGTGGGAAGTCTTTAACTACTTGAAGGGAAGAATACTACAGAAAAATGGGAGAATTCTTCTTCTTGGGTTCTAATTTCTTGAGTATTTGATGCTTTGGTTTTACACTAAAAGTCTGCCTTTCCTATTTCCTAATCTTCCTGACCTTCAGATTTCAAACTGCATCTTGGCTCTCCAGCTTGTTGATCTAATCACCTATCCATCTAAAACAACAGTTTTGTGTTCACTGTAGAACCCTGAGTAATAATACAAAAAGCTAATATTCACTAGTGTTGACTAACCAGCAGGTATAGATTACAAGCATTTTGTCTGTATCCCTTGGAATACCATGACACAATCAGATCGACTGTAATGATCACTATTTAACACAGAAAATCAGACAAGAAGAGCAACTTTTCTGATCTTATACAACTCAAAAGTGATGAACTTGAACCCTAACCCAAGGCAACTTGACATCAGTGCTTTTCATCCAAATCCTCTACAATATCACATCTTCATGTTCAGAAGACCCTCCCCCTCTCACAAGCAATCCTCCCAACTTCTGGCTCTCACTAACTTTCTGTCACCTCTTCTGTGTTTTCTGAAGTCCATCCAGGAACTCATGGTTTGGGAGGTCAGAAGCCCCAGTGGAGGGCCTATCACTATTATTTTCCACATAGACATAATGTTAAATTGCCTTCACATTTATCTTTATACCTCTAGATTAGTTCCGCTCTCAGTCGCCATCTTAGAAGCTTCTTTATGGCGTAGGAATCAGTTAATACAGAGACTGACACTGACCCCTCTACAGAGACTGTCACTGGAGAATACTGGTGTTTCCTCTGTTTACTTGACCATACCTAGTGCCAACGACCTAGGGAATTTGCATGGACCCTTCCCCCCACCTTATAGAAACAAGGAACACAAGAACTGAATATTAACTTGCACAATGAGATGATTATACATAAGAAAACTATGAGGAAGCTTTGAAGTATTAAGCTTTGTCTTCACAAAGTGGCTTTTAACTCTAAGATTTTTGAAGATTAATTATCTCGCCAAATAACAGAAATAAAAAGAGGATTATCTTAAGCAGTGATTATTAACACTGATAATACAAGAAAAAATGTCCAATTATACTCAGTGGATTTTTTTTCTAGCCTTGTATTGTTGTTCATCACTGATTGGTTCCTGATCACAATTTTTCATTTGAGCATGCAATTTTTATTGTTCTACTTAGAAAAATCATAAATGGGAAAAGTTTACATTCCTATAATAGTCTTGGTTAACGATAGCTATAATCACACCCATTCATTTAGACCATTAGATCACTGTGTAAGTATTACTATTAAACTGTTGAAAATTTATCTAAATTGCAGACATAGCCTGTGGGAAGAAAGAAATTGTATTTATTTGATGGCAAACCCAAAACTTGGAGGAAGTAACAATTGTCCTCCATAATACCACAGATGTTGTGGCTGGGTGTGTTACATAGCATCTAGTGACACAGCACAGGGTGACTGATGGGACTTCCTGTGGCCAAGAGGAATGTGGGAAATATCTGGCCTGAGATGTTCACAGCCCCAGTGAGCCTCTTGTGAACACCGAATTAGTGCTACTACGCTGTGGAGCAAGGCAAGGAAGTCACCGCCGAATAGATGGCACTTGCTCCACATTAAACACTAGACTGTTCTCAAATCCGTCTTCCTTTGATACTCATCACCACATTTCTCAACTATTTAACCTGTCAAAGAGAGCTACTTTACAGCAGAGTTTTGATAGGTTCAAAATAATCCTAAACCTCAGATGTAGTTCATAAATCCACATAAAAGGTTTTGTTTCTGAATAAATCTTGAAGCTGAATCTAAGTCACACATCCTTTCTCAGATGTCCTCAGGTTTGAAATAAAACAGTTATTGAAATTTACACAGACAGTAGTCTCAAAAGCATAGCCAGTCAATAATAGAATGCTTCTGAAATTGCCGTGACAGTATACTATTCTAAACTTACATGGTCCCAGAAACTCTAAATGACATTACCAAAAAATACAGATGAATGAGTATGTAGAATCAGGTAAATGACCATTAAGTCACAATTTAATTCTGCAAAATCACGGTCCTAAATTACTGCATATTTTGCAAGTTTTCCAACTTACTTGGACTTAGAAAGGTATATGAAATGAATATGAAGAAGTAAGGAATCTTCACTAACATACCTTGTGCGGGACCTATCAGCTTAGGTCCCCCAACATGCAGTATTCTAGCAAAATAAATAAAACCATTGTGATCTGAGTAAGCTAAGGATATTCTTTCTCTCTCCTTCCCTCCCTCTTTCTTTCTCTCTGTCTCTCTGTCTCTCTCTCTCTCTCTGTCTCTCTCTCTCTCTCTCTCTCTCTCTCTCTCTCTGGGTTTAATTTTTTTTTATTTTTGTGTATGGGTATATTGCCTGCATTACGTCTGTGTACCATGAGCATGCAGTATCCAGGGAAGTCAGAAAAGGGTATTTGGATCCCTTGGAACTGGAGTTACAAGTGTTTATAAGTTGCCATGTGAGTATTGGGAATTGAACCCTGGGACCTCTGAAATATAGCAGCCAATGTTCTTAACCTCTGATCCATCTCTCCAGCCCCCATGCTATAGGGTTAATTACAATACCAATACTCAGTTCTACATTTTGCATACTTATCATTTGAGTACATGGCTAAGATGTTAACCATAAATGTCCTGCAATGTAGGGATAAGTCCCGCCCCTTAGGGGGCGTGTTCGCCTCGGGCTAATGTCTGCCTATAAATTTGGCGAGCATGCTCCGAGCTGTCTCTTCTACTTTCCTGGTCTCCGCGGGAACGGTGGTTCTGTAAGTCTATTTCTACATTAAAACTATATATATTTTTACAAACTGTCTGCATTCGTTTACGCCGCTACATTTTGGCGCCCAACGTGGGGCTCGAACCCACGACCCTGAGATTAAGAGTCTCATGCTCTACCGACTAAGCTAGCCGGGCAGGCGGCTGGGGTGTTGGGGACGCAGCCCCGCCGCCGCCCATATTACTACACAGCAAGTCCTTAAGGAACTGACTTTCAAGAACTCAACCAGTGATCCTGGAGTCACTCTGCGAGTGTTTGCAGGGAAGTGTGACTCAAACATGTAGAGAATCAGAAGAAAAGTAGAATTCTGTTAGCTTTCATAGACTTGCTCTTGGCTCTGCTGGAGCTCAGAATTAGCCTCAATGTCTGTATTGGAGTAGTCAAGCAGACCCATTTGTCAACCTTATGGAGGTGAGATCAAGAAGAACATGTAGTTGTCCCAGCAGGGTACCAAACATGAGCTGAGAGCAGCATGACAATCTTGAAGTCATGAATGAAATTCATAAGGCATAAATACAAATTCACACTCTTGTAATTTCTCACCTTCCTTTAGCTCAGTCCTAACATTTTCCATTTGTCATTCTTTCAGATCTGAATTTAATCACCATGCTAAGAAAACATTTAGAGGAAATGAAGGGTTCATTTTGTGAAAACAATGAGAGCTACAAAAAGAAGATTTAAATACACTTAACGTCTTGAGAGAGAGGGTGGAAAGAAGATAGCGAAAGGCAAAGGAGTGATCAATTCCTTCACATCTGTTCATGTTTGCCAAGTGTAGCCAAAATGACCACCAGAACTGTCCTGGGAACTTCTAGAATCTGATGGAAGATACAGTCTGGTGATTATGCAACTATATGAAACCGACTTGATTACTAAACCTTACCTCTTTCCACTTCAATTTCAGGCAAAGACTACTGCATACGTAACACTAGAACTGAAGCAAAGAAATGTCAAGGCTGAATGCAGCCCATAGGACAACTGTTGAGAAACAGTTTCTAGAGGCAAGAACAGCGAAAGCCAAAGAAAGCTCCAACATGATTAGCTTCAATTGATCATTCTTGCAATTTAGGGCAGGACAATCATCCCAGAGGATTTTTATGAGGTATATGATTTCATATCACTAAAACCAGAGCATATTTTTCTTTGAAAAATTATTATTAAATTGATGGTGTACCTTAATTCACTATGAGTTCAATGGATGCAGGAAGCCACTCCTTTCCATTTATCATCATTTTCTTTATTCAGATAATCTGTTGTATTCCATCATGCATACAGTTTGCAACACAGCACGTGCTTAGTAGTTGTTTATTAAAGGTCTACCTAGTAGTGTGGCAGAGGTGAAACGGGTGATCTCATTTTAAAACTCAGCTGCTTTTCCTAGAAATGGTTACTTTCAATATACTCTAATCAAGGTCGATTTGTTGTGTTACTTCATCTAATGTTACTTCATCTAATTTATTTATGTTGATTTCACAGATGGTAAAATAGAGTCGAGAGAGAGAGAGAGAGAACTGTGGAGTCAGGCGAGTGGCTTTGGGCTCTGGGTGAAAGCATAAATCATTGCACTCTGCTGCTTCAACAGAAGAATCCAGGAAACAGCTTAAATAGAATATTGAAAGAAGAAAGAAGTGGAAGCAAGATCCAAGAATTTTATAGGAATGGAGAAGTTTTGGTTGGAGTCTGCAATAAGAAAAGCTAGGAATCTGGTGACAGACATGGCACAAATACCTAGGTAGTTCTCTGGTGGTGGGGGGAGATATTTTCCTTAGCATTATTTTATCCATATATTAGGAACATTCTAGATTTAGAGGGAAGAATAAGTAATAAATACTATATTTGCAATTTTCATTTCTCTGTAGCCTACCAACTTGAATTTATAACATAGTACTTTTCAAGACGTTAATTTTTCAAATAGTAAATCTTTGATCCAGTGACCAAAAGGAGCACCATGTACTCTCCACATATAAAAATAACAGCATATTATGACAGAAGACAATCCTGTCCATTTTCATTCGTGTGACTACAGACATAGATTGTGTGTATATTCTATAAGCCCAAGGCACTGTGCCAATTTCACAGATACTATCTTTAGACCCAATCTCCAATCATGTCTGCTAGCATACAATAATGAGGAGCAATGTTCATGGGCACCAGCACAGATAAAAGAAAGGACAGTGGCTATAGCTCCCGAGGAAATTACAAAGAATTAAGTAAGGTGGTATGAGGCTTAGTATCAGAATATTTGCTTAGCATGAATAGATGGAACTCCCATTGTTGTCTATGGTGCCAACTAAAAATGAACAGCTGAGCAGTAGAGATCCCTCCCTGTCTAAACACTGGCAATTCTGTGGTCCCATCGATTTCAGAGTCCTTTGCTAGCAATCTATGTGGCTTTTCTTTCTTGGCTATGCTCCATCCCGGAACTAAAAACAAATCGCAAATATCCTATTGATGATTACATCTTCTTAATGATTAAATCAAGATGGACTCATTTAAATGTGTCTTCCCCTTGGTGAAAGCTGAACTGAGCCACACATAGTTAGCTGCCCCATAGTTTGACATACACAGGTAGAAATTTTAATTAGATCAAAAGTTCTTCCTATTCAGCCTTCTATTGTTCACACTGTTCTTATTCTCTCTGGATAACACCCAAATTCTCTATTTCTTAGTTCAATAATGTGCTTAAAAATGAATCACCCTAGAACAGAAGTTAAGATCAGAGCCACAAGAACTATACTGAAAAAAAATCTGGGAATTCCAAAGCCCTACTCTGAGAGGTTGATTTGAAAGAGAGGGAGTGTGTGATTAATTGCATTACCTTGTATACTAGGGCATTCAATCATATGATTCAGAAACTGCCTGAAAAACCAATCACATAAGCTCATATTCAAGTTCTGTCTGTGTGTTCTAAAATGAGTTGTGTTAGTAAATCAACAGATTCCTAATTAAACCTAAAGTCCACCTAATAGACGTGAATTCACACCTGGTACTGTAAACCCAGCCCACTACTAGCTGGGGAGGTCAGGAAACCTAATGCAGAACCTACTGGGGCCACTTCCCTAAAGCAGAGTCGTTTATAACTGCATTCTAAATATTTCTCCTTATGCCTGTTGAGAAGTATAGTTTTCACCCCTCATTAAAGAAGGGCCCTTATGCAGCAGGAGACCATCACAGAAATCCACAACTGGGGTTCCAAGCCCCAATGAATACATTTACAACACAAATCCTACACCTCAGGGAACATCATGAAAAGGGGGAAGAAATATTATATAAGAGCCAGTATGCTGCAAGTGTATGTCCTCTATATGTTACACCCTTGAAATCTCAACAGTCTGGCCATCTAAACAAGGTATGAACAATGTCAACAACTGACATACTAAGGTAGGTAGTGGAAAGCTTCCAAGACCCCACCACTACATGGAAAACTACAGGCAAGTAATGACTACCTAGAGAGGGAGCGTCAACCTTCCCCAGAGATGAGACCTGCAATTGTCTAATACCAAGTAGTCAGTTCTAAAACTGTATAGTATGAGCAATACTAAATGGTTCACTCCTGGTGTGGAAGACAAAGCCTAAACCTCAAGAACGGACTTGGAGACACAGAATGCAGCAGAAATGGCACTTTTAATGATGCTCTGATAAGCAGATACACACAGAGCAGTTACAACAAGCAATGAGCTCTCTGGCACATCAGAACCGCCCCAGTTCCTCATTGGGTGATTACAGATACACAGACAACATCAGGTTCTGCTTCTTGTGGTTTCCTGCTAACCAAACCTCAAACTAGAAGGTACAAGAAAATGGCTGTATGGTCCATTTGGTCAGGAATGGGTTAAAAACATTAGTGGATTACAGTGGCAGAAAACTGCACACAACACCCCACTGTGGCATCTAAGGTAAACACTATCAGACAGTCAGGATAATACCCATGTATTTGATGTATGATGCCAATAGCACTTTACCTTTTGGGTCTTTTTGACTCAACCCAAAGCTGCAGTCTGACAACCACATAATCATACAAAAACTGGTTAAGAGGCATTCTCAGAACTGTCATAGTTATTCAAAACAAGGATGTCCCAGGCAAGCTGAGGCAGAGGAGACCTGACAACTGAGGTAGCCTTGGAATCCTGGAACAGAAGAAAGGGAAGATAGACATGGTGAGGAGAGACAGAACTGAGTATCAATTACATGGACTTCAGTTAGTAGTATTATGCACCCAAGAATGCAAAATGTTAGGTTGAAGGTACAGATTCCTGAGAGAATATATGCTTATCAGATGGGAGAACCTGGGTCTAATGTCAACATCAAATAGCAAGATTAATATTTAGGGAAATAATTTAGGACGACTTGTAATCCTAGTAGTAATTCTTCCATTGAAATCTAACTCTCTTCTAAAATGAACATTTATTTGAAATGAAGCATATCTGTGAATATGCACAGACACCCCACACAACATTCCACTGTGGCTAAAGATTGGCACTGGCACCCCGTCTAGGCAACACATTTCTTTTTTACATTTCTGACAGATGTGTGGGCCCGACCTGCTATATAATTCCTAAAGGATGAATAAATGTCAATGGAATTGAAGGGAGTGCTGCAGTGTCCACAGGGCAGCAAGCTGCACAGTAAGGAAGTAAAAGTTCTGTTAAGATTAGTTTGTGGTGGGCATGGGCAGGCATAGTAGGCACTGTGAAGTCTGAGATGAGGCCAGCGTTTTCCTCTCTTGGAAACTATTGCAGGATTTGACCTTACTCTGAAAGAATGGCCCAAAGTGCTGGATTGTAACAAGAATAATAAAAACCCAGAAACAGATATTGGGGTTCAAGGCAGAGATTAGAAAAGCAAAGCAGCCTGCCACTAGCGAGATCCTGTCTCCACGAATCTTCAGACTCCTGTCTCTTACCCCTTATAATCCCCTATCTGCCCACCATATTGTATCATTTCTGTTTCCACCTCCCTAGTGCTGGGATTAAAGGTGTGTGAATCCCAAACACTGGAATTAAAAGTGTGCGTCTCCACCACCTGAATCTGTTTCTAGATCGATCTTGTGTGACCTAGGGTAGCCTTGAACTCACCGAGACTTATCTGCCTCTATCTCCAGAGTCCTGAGATTAAAGGTGTGTACCACCACCCCCTGACCTCTAGTGTCTTAGCTTTGCATTATGATGACCAAGCAAATTTTATTTATTAAAATACAAATAAAATATCTTCACTATACAGCACTGAAACTGAAGGAGAGAAAAGTAAACATGAGGTTGCACGCTGGAGCTAACAGCAGTCCCATCTAGCCGCCTCTCCTAAAATCCCTACTTGAGTTTGCAAAATTTACCTTAGACTTTATTGCTCAGAGTCAAAACAGGGAAATATATACCTGAATTTTGAAGGTCATAATGAGACACAGAAGAAAAAATATAGGAATATTCCCCTTGAAACCATCTCAACGTCAAACAGATGTTCATTAGGTATGTGACATAGAAAATCCAGATGTCTCTAAAAGAAGACAATGACCATAGCATACTGAGCTGTATTCTAGTGCCTGTTTAATGGCAGAATTTAACAATGCAAAGCAGGTCACAAAATGCCATGTACAAAATAATTACTGAATTCAACTCAATCGTCTTTTTGTGGGACTTTCTATGTTTGTTTATGTGTTGGTTCTACTTTTCTGTCAATTGCGTATTTCTTTGACTAGACTGTAAGAAAGTATGCATGTCTTAGCAGTTTGAGGAACATAATAGATTTTGGCACACAATAGACATTTGCTCATTTAGCAGGGATTTCTCAGCATTTCCCCTAAGTTGTGAAATCAGTAAGAGCCTGATTTTTCTGTTCTCATAGAATTTCCATTCTAATTATAGTAGATGGCAGTGGTAGGAGATGAGACTAGAAAGAAGGGCAGAGTCATAAGAAGAGTGATTGAAAGGGGAAAAAAAGCCTTCAATACTAAGCAATGTGGTTGTATGAGGAATGATTTGACCATAAACTTCAAAAGAACTAACAATTGAGGCCAAGCAGAATCTGACGGCAAAGAGCTGTAAGCAGAGAAATGGGCTGCTGACCTAAGGTGCAAGGTTACCTAATATATCCTAAGGTCAGTGTAGAGATTAAAGTCACTATAGCAATGTGACAAAGAAAAAGTGGTAGAGACAGCCAGGGACAGCCATGCTGCGCACACCCTGGTGAACCTTTAGAGAGAATTTTTCCTCTCGTAAATGCAGAGTTCCAGCAGACACTTGAGACAGAGTTGTTTGTTTGGCCTCAATTTTCAGAGCTTACGTTCACTGCCTTGTGGACCCCAGGATTTATGATGGTTGCAGTAAATGCAGAGATCTTTCAGGAGTGGCTGCCATGATGTTTCCATGATTAAAATTATAGTCTGAATATATAAAATTGAAGCCAGTAAAATTAGATAATAGATTCAGCAAATAGTTTGAATGTATAAACTTTGTCCATAATTCTTTAGTAGGCAAGCAGCACTGAGAGTCAAAAGTTTAATAAGCTTTTCTGAGTAAAACAACACCCATTCTTGTTACATTAATAATACATGTTTACGTGTGTTCCTGCTTATGTGTATATATGTGTATGTGTGCCTCTGCATATGTGCATGTGCATCTCTGAGTATAACATGCATTGGTGTGTATATGTGTGTTCCTGTGTGAGTATATATGATGTGTGGTTTATGTTATATGTGTATTATTGTATATGTTTTTTCCATGTGTGCATGTGTGTATATATGGATCAGTATGTGCATGAGTGTCTTTGTGTGTGTGTATATATATGTGTGTGTGTGTATGTGGCATATGTATATATCTATTCATATGTGTGTTTATCTGCATGTTTACATATGTTTGTCAGTATGTGTGTGTGTGGACGTGTGTGCTTGTGTCTGTCTTTGTTTGTACTCATATGCATGTGTGTCTCCGTGAGTATATATGTGCATCTTTGTGAGTGGTACTTGTGTGTCTTATGCATATATGTGTTTGTTTGTATATCTGTGTATGTATATGTGAATCTGTGGGGGGGATGTATATGTGTTACATTTCTTTGTTGGCAACAATAAGACTGTTCTGACTTCAGGTTACCACATCAATATCAATATGCAGCCTATAATCTCCTAGGACTTTGGAAGGGGGCGGAGTCTGCAAACCAATAGCCAATATATATGATAAAAAGGTGATGATGATATTGAACTGATTTATCACTGATGCTGTGAAGGGCACCTCACCTGCTTATAAAGTATATTGTCATCTGATTTTAACTTAATTTTAAGGATCTGTGTCTAGGGCAGGCATGTAGATTTGTCTCTGCTTATAAAGCCATCATTCTGTTCTTTTGATAAGGATATTAGCAAAGTGTCAGTAAAATTACATTCCCCCACAGTCTCTGTAGCCCCATTCACTAGCAGCTTGGCTCTCCCTGCTACTCGACCAATGTGCTCACTAAAGAATAGAGAAGGCAAAAGCAGTGACAGGGACTAGTGCCTCCATGTAGTATGGCTTCCTCTAACCAGAATGAGCCACTGGGAGATCAGCTCAGGAGAGCCTAAGATGAGCAAGATACCACTAGCTTCTCTGCTTCATTGATGGGTGTGGGTAATGCATTGCATGGTACAACTGCAAAGGTCAGAGGACAACTTTGTGGAGTCATTTCTCCCTTCCACCTTTATAGAGGCTCTAGGGATGATCTCAGGTGACCAGGTTTGCATGGCAAGCACCTTTATTTCCTGAGCCATCATTCTGACACTTTTCCCTTCTTGCCATGGGTCCAAGCCCTCTGGTAGGAAATAACTGAGATTAGCTATTTATTTTTCAAAGTGAGTTTGCATTTTTTTTACCATGTGACCTCAAGTCTAGGGCATGCGCTTGAATTACAAAGTGTAAGACATCCTCCCTCTTTCATTCTTTCAGAAAGGGGGCTGTATTATTCACTCAGGGAATATTGGGAGCACTATGTATTTGCTCGGGTGAGAAGAGCAGGATTTTGGTAATCAGGACATGTCCAGGGTTCCCAAATCAGTTCAGTAGCAACCGCAACAGCTCTTACCTAATTCCAGACTATGCTGAAATTAAAAGACCATGAGGCCCATGATGGAGCTGAATCAGAAGTCAGGAGACTAGGAATGTTTGCCTCAGCTTTGGATTTTATTTTTATATGAGATAATGCCATTGGCTCAGTGAAATCGTATCTTGCTCCAACTCAATGAAAATGCTATGAATTGTGAGCAGACTCTCTCCTCAGCTGAATTTAGAAACTGCCCATGACAGTACTGCCTATGTCTATCCACAGCGCTGCCTTGCTGTGGAGCAGCGTCGAGGCCTGGGCATTTGCATTTCTCATAGGGCTACCACTCTCATGGCCAAGAAACACGTGAAGAAGGGTCTTACTGGCCCAGGGCCCTGATAGGATCTCATTCATGGCTGCCACTCACTGCCAGAGAAAGGGCCCAACAGCAGGCTCTGCTCTCATAAAGAGCTCTGCCTGCCTAAGGAAGACATGGCTTTTTGTTCAGCACCATGGGACCCTGTGTGACACTCCACAGCCCAGGCTAGAGGCTGTCACAGCGGCCTTTCACAATTCAAAGAGAAAAGGAGAATAGCCTGCCTTTGAGCATCAGAAATGTGGGTGAGGCAGGAATGAAATCATGAATAAATAAATACAAACACCAACAGCTGTGGTATTTAAAACAGACAATTGCTATAACCGCAGATGACAGCCCTGAAGCCTGCAGAATCTGCTAATAAACTGTCTGCTGGGACTGGTAGCAGAGATAAACTTACAAGTCATGATCATTCAACCATTAGACCTAAGTGGAAATCAGGGGAAGGTCTATGCTGGATGATATTTTTGGTATCACATGGCCTAGGAAAATTGCTCATCAAATCCAAATCATGATGTGTCTGTCCTCTCCGGATTGGTCCCTTGAAAGGGTGGCACTATTTTCATAGAAGCTTTTTGCAATTTTAATCATAATTTTAGTTGGCCAATGACGATTTTTGTTTTCAGTAATTCAATGTGCTAAGTGCTTTCTATTAGTCACAGGGTAAAGGGGTGACCCTGGAGACACATCTTTGAGAAGGAAAGAAAAGAACTTACCAAGAAGTGCTGGCTGAGCTGGGCAAGCTCCAGAAACTCCACTGCGGAGAGGTCTGGCCAAATGCTGCTTGATTTAACCTACCAAAAATCCTTTCTGTTTAGGCTTCAACCAGTTCCCAGTGTACTTAACTCAATCTGTTATTGCCCACACTTTCTGCAACAGGGCTAATATGAAGAGTGGCTGATGATGGCAGAATCATAGCAGGGTGAAATTATTACATGAGCATCCTACTTTGAAGGCATGGAGGAGGGCCCAGATTGAAACAGCTTTCAGTTAATACCTAGAGTGATACCTCTATCATGGGCAGAATTCAGGAGAGTAAGAACTGTCCAACCCACAGAGCTCTTAATGGATGTTTTTTTGAAGTTTTGCTTTATCATTTCCTGTGTACTCTGAAGTAGGATTTTGAAGTCACCCCTACTACAGAAGGTGGCAGCTATTTTTCATAAGAAACTCTATTATTAATTGTTAAATTTTTGTTCAGTCTATAGTGATACAGACACATGTTTGAGGTTACAGGAATAAAGTTTATTAAAACTACCTTTTAGTTTCGTCTCTGTTCTGTGTATATGTGTTCTCACATGTGTGTGCATGTTTCTGCCCAGGCATACATGCATTATGTGATGCATAGACGCCCATGGGTGCACATATAGAAGCTCGAGGTTGGTTTTTAATGTGCTCTTCCATTCTTCTCTGTCTTTTAAAAAGTTTATTTATGTGTATAGTGTACATACTTGTGTGTGCCATGTATGCATGAAAGAACATGTGTGTGTAGTCCTTACATGCACACATTTGGAGATCAATAGTCAACACAAAGTGTTTTTCTCCATCATGTTTCACTTATTTTTGAGAAAGAGTGTTATTTTTGTTTGTTTGTTTGTTTTTTTGCTGAATTTCATAGAATGGCTGACCAGTGAGACCAGAGTCCTGGTTCCAGCACAGGATTACAGAAACATGTCGCCACATGCCTTTCATGTATGTGCTGGTACCAAACTCAGGTCCTCATGCTTTCACAGCAAGCACGTCTCCTAAGCAGGCATTGCTGCAGCCTCATCTGGTTTTTGCTTTCGTCAGGATCTTGCTGTGCAATCCAGTTTGACCTTGAATCTGCAAACTCTGCACTTATGCTTCTTCCATAATGGCATGACCGGAGTATGTCTCTTTGCCTGGCATTTATCCTTTACTTTTAGTTTGGTTTTGCTAATTGACTTTGGGGAGTTTTGTTTTGTTTTGTTTTTGGTCCTACCACTTCCATGTTTATACCATGCTTCCTCCTAGCAAGAGAGTCTCTGAGGCTCAGGCCCCTTCATCTGTATGTACACGTGTATTCTAAATCTTCCTGCTGGTCAATGTTCTACACTCAACAATACCAATTAATAAATGGTCGGAACACTTGGTTGCTGGCCTTAATGGCAAATTATTCTAGGTATAGTTATAAACTAAACAATTAAACACACAGGCATAGTGTTGGTATCATGGACTAAACAGAAGTAGCCAAGAGGCAATACATCAACTTCACACATCATCATGAGCAAGAGATGTGTCCACAGAGAGCCTGAAGTTCAGATTGAAAATAACAGTGGAAACACAATATAAAGTACAATCATATGGCGACATTAACTCTGGTGTTTGTTTGTTTTAGTGCTTAGGATCAGACCCAATACCTCACACAAAGACTGAGCTACACACAGGTCCAGGGACATTCATCCTAATTCAGGGAGGCAATTAAGGAACAAAAAATAGTAATTCTGACATATAGTAGGACATAATAACACCTGTGAAGTTATTTTTATTAAATTCAAGCTCCAAGAGCACCTTCAGAGGTGTACCCTCTGAGCTGCCTTTGTTTTTAAAATAGCTGTCTTCTACTCCATAAGTTGCTTTGGGAGGGGTGAAATCTCTTGAAGCAGTTTGCTACCATGGTTTAGGTAGAACTAGGGCTGGCCACAAATCCCACCTAGTAACACAGCTAAAGGCTTTTCAAAATAGCAGAATCAATCACGTGTCCAAATCTGATTATCATGAAATGAGAGTGTACAGAAATAAACCTCTTTGGATTCAATAGGTAATTGCTACTGTACAATTGCAGAAATAACCACAGGCTTTTCTCTCACACACTGGGCATCTTTATAATAAAGGGTTACTTGGAAGAGGCGAAACCACACGCTGCATGTAAAGCAATCCCCCTGTTCCCGAGGATCTGGCCAGCAACCTGAAAAGCTTTTACTTCATGACTGGAGAGCAGAACATGTCTTGTCTTTGTGGCAGATGTGCTTTTTTATGATTGTACAAACCTGGGAGTTTTCATTTGGCTGAAATGATTAGCTTTCTATTTACAGAACATGTCGAATAGCTCATTTCTGAAATTAAAAAGAAAAATGGAGATATAAACTCCCTTTGAATGTACATATTTTATCAGGGTTTTTTTTCTATGTGTGCACATACCAAGGTGCACATGTGAACGATCAGAGAACAACCTGCAAGAGCCAGTTCTCTCATTCCTTCTGTGGGTTCTAAGAACTGAACTCAGGTCACTTGGTCACAAGCACGTTTGCCCACTGAACAATCTCACTGGGGCCGGCGGGTGGGGGATGCATCTGGTTTTGTACTGCACAACTGTGTAGCCCTAATAGGAATCCTGTTTTTGTGTTTGGGTAGTTATCATGTGACCTTTTGAAACAGAAAAGCATCTAGAGAAAAGGTGGACCATAGCCTGGAATTAGCCATGGGTATCAGTAGTGCAGAAATACAGATGCATCTGCTCTGTGAGGGATCCACATTGCTTACTGGTAAAGTAACTTTATGCTTAGTATGACATGCTGGAGCCAAGCGTTCTTAGCATGGACTGCTTTTAAAACTGGGGAAGGATAGCTTATTACTTATTTTTCTTAACAGACACCTATAAATGTTCCTTAAAGTGATTGATGACTCTGAAACTTGAGCTTACATAAAACATTTACCAAACTTTCTACACACTGGCCACTTTGTGGGAGCCTTCTCCCCGGGGAGAGATTGATTAAAATGTGAGCAGAAAATTACCACACTTGCTTACCCTACTTCACAGGTGAAGAGAGGAAGTTATGAAAATTAAAAATGGTTTCTCAAGTCATGCATTTAGTCCATGAGAGAGAGGGAAATTCTGCTCACATTTCCCAGTTTCCAAGTCATTCTCATCAGTGAATACAAAGAAACAGCTTGTAAGTACTAAGGACACTTCCATACAAAGTGAATCCGAAAGTGTCACTTTTGTAGGCCCCAGAAATGAATTCTCAGCTCGAAATAGAATTGTCATCAATTTCCATTCAAAATGTAGAGTATATTTAGACCCAAAAGTCAGCAATAATGTTTCTTTCCTTACAGTGCTTTATAAAAGGGAAAAAAAATGTTGTAACAAAGCTGTCTTTGCTTTGAGGAACTGTGCTGAAAGGAATGGTCTTGTGTGGAAGAAATGAGGCACTCATGACCTCAGATGACCGGTGCTCCTTGTAAAAGATACTAGGAGAACAATGTCCACCAAATGTCTGCAGTAAGCCCTCACCTGAAGCTTTAGGTAACTGATGTGGGTACCAGGTTCTTGCTGAATACCTGAGGTGTGTGAGATGGAAAAGTAGGCAGGCAGGATGAAGACCTTTCCCTAAGTGTGGCATTGCAGCTTGAGAAATACCTTCTCACTTTTTTTTTTCTTTTTCGAGAAGGGTTTCTCTGTAGCTTTGCAGCCTGTCCTGGAACTAGCTCTTGTAGACCAGGCTGGTCTCGAACTCACAGAGATCCGCCTACCTCTGCCTCCCAAGTGGTGGGATTAAAGGCGTGCGCCACCACTGCCCGGCTGCCTTTTCACTTTTTGAGGCTCCTTTTTTATGTAGACATGGCCAATATGTCACACTCAGCACTGGCCCATCTTCCTCCACACCCCTTGCACTTCAGCACTTCAGTTTCAATACTGAATCTCAGAGAAGAAACAGTGAGATGTGCCGGCGTTTTCCTCTCCTCTCATTCTCACATAACTCCTGATCATAGTTAAGTCTCCCTCCTGAGAAGCCCTGCCCACTTACTGAAGGCATCTCATATTGACTCTCAAGAGAAACTGACTCATGACAGAAATTTTCTAGGAGGTCAGTAGAAGTTTCCCTTCTTGATTTTGACACAGGCCCAAATTCTTTGTGTTGATTTCTAACATCACAAAAGTGAGGCCCAAGAAATTCTTTCATGTGTTTCCATAAACATTCCCTTGGAAACAGATATTTAATTTCAGTCTTTTAACAATTTAATTATTTCTTGTGTCTATATGAGTAGCTGCACTCCCTGTATGCCCAACAGTCATGGAGTCCAGCAATGGTCGTCAGATTCCCCTGGAAGTGACAACCCGAACTGGGTCCTCTAAAATGAGTAGCAAGGGCATGCAACTTCTGAGCCATTGCTCCTGCCCTAGGATTAGTTATTTTGTTCCTGTTGCTGTGATAAAATGTCCTGGGAAACTAAAAGATACTGAAAGAAAGAAAGGTGTATTTTGTGTAACCATTTCAAGGCACATTGCACCACAGAAGAGACTTTATAACAGAGGGGCTGAGATACATGGTCATGTTGGTATCCACAGTCAGGAAGCCAAGAGTGATGAATACCAGTGCTTGGCTAACTTTCTCCTTCCCTCTCATTCCAAGACCACAACCTGTGGAATGATGCCAACAACAGTTAATGTGGGTCTTCATACTGGAATAAAGTCATTTATGCTCAGAAGCTTGTCTGCTAGGATACCGTGACAGTCTCCCTGTGGAAATGTGAACAATTGTCTACTCACCCCAGACAGGGAAGCGGCAGTGGACATTCTTCCTCCATTCAAAACAACCTCTAGTTGTCAATTTGTTTTTATGAGAGGGACATTTGAGGTTGTGGATGTAAGTGAGATGACACAGTGTTATGCCAGAGCCATGAGACTACCAACAAGACCACCACGGAGCCAACTTTCCGATGCAATCACACAAGGCTTCTTTATTCTTATAAGCTTGAGAGTAGGGGCTTTATTGTACACACCAACAGAGCCAGTAAGGGAAGATGGCCCCTAGGTCACAGTGCAAGGGGTTCTTAAAGGAAAAAAACTGCAAGCAGGGAGTTACATGTCATCATTATAGGATTGAGTAGGGGGAAATGCTTATGTTGCAATTGACTCTAAGTCAAGAGGGAATTTTTATAACTTTCCACAAAACACCTGGTAACTGTAAAAGCTTGTTTGTCTAGTTTCTGATTGGTTGTCCTCAGGTCTCTGGGCAGACAGGCAGTTTTTGGGCCATTTGAGGCTTTTCTCAGAATTTCCAGGTACACAGGGTGGTGTGCCTGGGGTAGTGTAGTAAGAAGGAGGCCTCTTGGCTGCTTGTTGGTTCCCAGCCACCCGCAAAGTTTAGACCCAAACTAATCACAAAGAAATTGTATTAATTAGAGTACAGATTAAAAAGAGTAAAGAAAAATAAGACATGTAAAAATGGAAAATTCACAGAGAGTCTGGGCTATATATATTATTGTGTTATCTTTGAATTTTTTAATTGTGAATGGACTAATTACAGAGAGACATCATTGTATGGACTGCTAAGCTAAACCAGCATGTATATTATAAAGGTATCATGACTTCCAAATTTGGGTCTAAGGATATGTTGCTTTGGAAAAGAGGTTCTTCTCTTGTTTCCACAAAGGATTGAGAACCTGTGGATTGCTTCCAGACTGGTGTTATTTGATGGAACACGACCCCCCCCCAAAGGTCACTGCAAACACTCCCAAAAATTACTATGTCCAACAATCAGCAAGAAGCAGTAAGGAGGAAACTACACTCATATTCCCAAATATTGCCTATAAATGTTTGTTTGCATTTAAAGGAGGATATGATATAGATATGAATAATTTGCATTGGTTTGAATCTTGGCGTATTGATACAAATTTAAGGTCAGTTTTGTTATATGTATGTGTATTTCTTGACTAAGGTATTGTGTTTTGTAGCTCATTTAAAAATGTAATGTATAATTAAGAAATATAAGTTAATAGATACTCATCTATAATAGTCAAGCTTGTAGTTATGTTAGATTTTCTAGATATTTAGAGATATATTTCAGTTAGATAGGTATTTTTCAAATCTTTCAAAGACTACAGAATATGGCATTTAAAATGTTTTAAGAGCTTAAGAGTTTTTCATGACAATGAGACACATCTGCTCCTGGCAGCACAAGCTACTTCAAGTGGAAGATGGGCATCAAAGAGTCTCCTTATGGAGTTGGTTAGCCATTTGGCGAAGAAACTGCTTTTGCCTGGCCTTCTTGATAAACTGGACATGAAGGACCCACAGAGAAATGACTGTTGAACTTGCCTAAAAGTGATATGGTCCTTTGGGGTTCCTGCTAGACATTCTGCAGGACACAGAAGAAAATGACTTAAAACTGACAATATAGGTAGAACTGTCTTTGAAATTTCCTGCTTTATGGAAAAGTCTGCTGGATACTATGGGCCTGGTAACTGAAAATGGATGCTCGAATGGTACAGAAGAACTTTGGGTGACTGCCCAGGCAGCGAGATGTCTCTGTCATTTTTAGAGTTTTGGAAGTTGCTTACAATGTACTTCCTGTTTACTTAGGTAATATTATTTCCCTTCTTGGATCTTCAATGGGGTTGAAGACTAGATAGTTGTAGTTACTTTCCTCTCATGACTTGGCCAAGTTATTTATGATATAAGACTTAAACTCATTAAACTAGAATAATTATTGAAACATTTATCACATGTTTCTTGCTTGATATATTTGTTCTTATTGTATATAATTTTGTATTAGCCTTGAAATCTCTTATTTAAACAAAAGGGGGAGGCCAGTAGCCTTTAAGTTACCTTCCCTCTTGGGTGTGGCCTCTTATACTATTTATTTCTGTGTAAAGCACGTATCTGGCCTGTTTTCCATCTGCAGGATTTGGTTGCTTTTCTCCATTCCAGCACAGGACTGTATTTTGTGAGTCTACCCCTAAATAAATAACCCTCTATTATTCTCAATTCTAGATAGTTTAAGATTTCTTTTAAGTGTCCTTCTTCAGAGTGGGGTGCTTGCTAGGTTACATTCTCACAAAAATGGGGCCTGGGTTTAAATGGCTTTAGTCTTGTCTCAGAAATTTCTTCCTTTTCAAGAATAAATAATATTCACATACAGACATACACACACGTTCATGTGGTTGTTGTGAAGAGTCCATCAATTATAAAAGTAAAGAGATTTCTCCAAAACTTGGAATAATTTTTCTTCTCCTTATTCTTTCACTTTTTGTTTGTTGTGTTTTGATTTTGTGAGATACAGTCTCACCATGTAGCCCTAGTTCCTCCTCTACACACCTCCGCAAGACTGGATGACTCACACTGGGGTACTCCTGACTGCAAGTGCTGGGATTGCAGATATATGTCTGTGTGCTCAGACTGGTTCACAATCTTTGACTATATTGTCAGAAATAGGGTTGCTGGATAGTATGGTAGTTCAATGTTGAAGTATTTGAAAATAGTCAAACTGCTTCCAATACTATCAGTAATTTAATCTCTTACTAATAGTGCTCCAGGAACTCTTTTCTCTCCATCTTGGAGAACACGTGTTTGGAGACCCACAATTCTAACACTTGCAACATAATATCTATTTGTGGCTTTCATTTGTGTCCCCTGGTAATTAGCAGCATTTAGTGTTCCTATGTGTAGTGGCCTTTTCGATCTCTTCTTATGAGAAATTCCTGTTACGATTATTTTCCCATTTTAAGTGGGTTATTTGTTTTCTTGATATGGAGTTTAGTTACTCATTAGGTTTTAGATATCAAGCTTTTCTCAATTGTATAATTTTCCACTATTTTCTTCCAATCTTCTAGATTCCTTTCCACCCTGTTGTTCATTTTCCTGGGCTAAATTTTCCCTGGAGCTCTTCTTAAATGCAGTCTTCTCTATGGGGCCATTGCTGGTTTTTCCAGTTAATTTTGCTTCCCTCCTACTTTGGTTCTCTATTTACTCTCCTGTGTATTACTTATTCCTTAAGTTTATAATGTTCCTATTTTAAAAGAGTTGTTGTAGTGTCTCCTTTATAATTATGGTAAGTAGAGTCTCTAGTCTACCCACTGGCATGTATAGTGTCTATGTGTGCTAATGGTAGGTACATAGATATTGCTGACTTGCAATTTTAAGCTTCTGAACTTTATCTGCATGCACACATAAAGCATTTCAATTTACCACTTAACACTGGAAAAACCCAAACTGTCGCCTGCCTAGCTTCCCCTTCATAGTGAGCATACTTGGCAGGAGCATTGCACATATGTAAATACCTGTGTTTATCTGCAGTGTGAGTTATAATTTTAATCCAGGACATGAAAAGAAGGATGACAAAGATGATATACATCATTGTATATTAACATAGAGGATTTTGGGAGAGAAGAGATTTCTAAATAATCAAAACTTTGCATTTCTAAACTTTAGGTTATTTTCAGATACTTAGGAATGAACATTTTACCTAATTTCACCACATATGTTACTTGTTTGATTGAATTATTTTGTCTTAAGTTTCCTTTTTTACTGAGAAATTCATCAACATCATGATACATTAAGAATGAATAAGAACAGAGTCAACAGATTTTATGTATACATTTATGTGTTTATATACACATGTAGCAAAACAATTAAAGAAAAAGAAGTCATGAATTTGAGAGGGAGCAAGAAGGTTTAGAGGAAGGAAAATAAAGGGGGAAATGGTGCAATTATATTTTAATTTAAAAATTAAAATTAAAAAATGAATAAGACCTCAGTTGCCATCCATTATATAACAAATAGAAGACAATGAAACCTATACTCTTGAAAAGAGACCTAGGATGCCAGTGAAGATGCTCCAACCCTCTGCTTTTATGTCCATTGATCCTTTTTACAGTTTCTTCAGTGTTTAAACCCTTCCTCACAATCCTTCCTAAAATCCTTCCATTTAGAAATGGAAAACTTCTTAAGATGTGTTGTTTACAGGGAGATGAAAAAACAGGAAGTTCTACAGGGGAAGTAACACCAGAACCTCCTTTAAGACAGGAAGTTAACAAATCAAACTAAGTTCAGGAAGTCCCTGAAACCAACCAGATTCACTAGGCTCCTTCAGTAAAGACTGCTCAGAGAAAATTCTCAGACTAGCCTAGCATCCCAGAGGAAGCAGTGAGAGACAAACCAGGCTTCCCAGAGGACTCAAATCAGCCAAGCTGCCTGGAAGAGAGTCAGCTCAACTGGGTCACCTGGAAAGGACACTCTAACTTACTGAACTGCCTGCAGATTACATAATGTGCTCCAGGTTCCTCTTCTGTGTGCAGGGTTGGGCCCTTGGTAAAGCAGCTATGTTTGAGTCATTTCTTCTCACCCACATTCCTGTAGGTTACCCATCACTCACACTCTGGTAAGTAACCATAATAAAGCACGTTGGTTCACAATGTGGGACTTTGGTGCTCACTGTACTTTGGTCTGTCTCTGCCATCAGTTCCTCTCTAGGCTGAGTAGATGTTTATTCATGTCTGCCTAGGAACAGTGTCATACACTTAGGTCTCTACTTCAGAAAGTACTATCTCTGATGGAAGGAGCTATACTTCCTGCTCCTCTATGTCAGTTATAGTGTGTTTCCACCTGTGCAGAGCACCACTTCCTGCTAGCATTCACTTTATAAGGAAGATCAAATTGGTAATTAAAAGAGAAATCCTGCATTTCTGAAAGCTGAATAACAACAGATTTAAAAGAAAGTAAGACATCAAATAAAATTCAGCTGGTTAGATGACTGACCATTAAAAAGAAGCTTAATTTAAGAATTATTTTTGGCTGTATTTTTATATACAATCTCTATAGACTTAATTCCATTGCAACTCTTATCTTTCATATTTTATTCTATATACTCTGTTAAGTGCTAATAGTTATGATAAACTAGGCTAGACTGCTTCTATGACATCAATACATACTTTGATTGTATCTTTGCCAGTCTTGGATTATTGACACTTCTGTTAATTGCTTGTGTAGGCAATGTTGATCCCTTTCCATGATTTCTACTGCCTTGAACACTCATCCACTGTCACTTCTGTTACCTAGATATTCTCCTCTTTCAGACTTCTTTTTTTTATTACATCCACCAATGCCTAGCCTCCCCCCTCTTCTTGTCCCATAAAATAGAGTGACTGCCTCTTTCAGGAATCTTTCCAGAGTATGTCACCTCTCCAGTGTATGTCATCTCTCCTTTTCAGTGGGATAAAAGCCAATAGATGTTCAGATTGCTTCATGAGAGAGAACTGTCTTCTTTCTTTGACACATGTTGTTCTGTTTTGGTGTAAGGAGGTGAGGGCAGAATAGGTGAGGTTAGAGGATGTTCAAAAGCAATAAAGGATTGCTGTAGGACAATTGGCCTTCTCTAAGCTTTGTGCTTTGTGAATAACAGAAAGCAACACTCAAGCAATGTCAACAAGTGAGCCTGACTTTCATGCTACATTTCTCTCCCCAATTCACAATGGCTTTCTGCTGGAATTCATGAGCTTAATGCCACATTCACAATCAAATTTCTATGTTGCCTTTATTGCACATTCATTCAAATAAAATATTTGCCTGCTAATATATCTACAATGAAATATGTGAAGAACAATGCCGAGAAACACTGCTGAGCATACTGGCGATATAGTCAATGGGAGAACCAAATGAAAGTAGAGCTTACGAGTGTTTCAGGCCATGTCCTCAGTCATGTGAGTTTGAGGACTGTCTTCAGCATTAAATGAGGATAGCCAAAATGCAGATAGAGTCACATTTATTCCTCTCAGAAATAAAACTAAGTCACGGTAGACATGCAGCAAGTATCACTTACTAAGTATATAGTGTATGTTTGTAGTATTATAAAATTTAGTTCATTTAATCTGCATAGTATCACCAATAGTTTAGCTTACCAGGGTTCTTTTGATTTTCAGTTTTGCCAGCTAAGTCATATTTGCTCAAAGCCACATATTGGCATTCAAAGTTAGAAAATCTCAAGAATACAGTCTTCATCACTAATTGATGTCCTTTTTCTGATCCTGCATGGGAGTCACAAGCATGTAGTTAACCACCAGCATTGCAATGGATAGGTTCCCTGGAATAGTAAAAGGAGAGCAGCTTAGACTGAAGACTAAAAGCCACCCAACTTCTCATTCTCATGGCATCTTTAAGATGCCTCTTTGTAGGATCAGGTCTCAGGCACTGAACTTGGTATGGTGCAACAATTCTGGAGCTTTGTAACCCAACCTGCCTTGCAAACAGGTTCAAAGCATGTACCTTCAAATCTTTTGAGACCTAAATGGACCCAAATTTGTATTTTGAACTACAAAATAATAGCTTGTCATGCTAAGTTTTAAGACGATTTATTTCTAGATTTTCCTTTTGCTTCATACATTCCATTGTGTAGCCCTCTCCAGTCACATACACATGTGCACACACTCGTGTGTGTGTACGTGCACACACACACACACACACACACACACACGTTTTCTGAGAGGCTCCCTCCCCTCCCATATCTCCTGTGCACAAAACCACCTTCACACTTTCTGTAACATGTACCTATCTTTTTGGATGCTCATTTTTTATGAGCCCCTACTTAGCTGCTTCCCTCCCCTCCCAGCTTGGCATGGTGATTGCTCAATATGCATAAGTAATACTTGTGCAGATGTTCCTGGAAGCAAATGTTTATCTGTTACTCTAATTTTATTTTCAAATAATCCGAGGATGGTGTGCGGTTGTTCATCACAGTTTAAGTCACCAGCAATATATAATGTATATCATGCATGAAAAAGTCAATTGTCAAGTCTTAAAATTCAATAATAGCCTCAAACCTAAACTATACTGAAAATAATTGAATTGTCCATTAATGATTCATAAAGCACTTTAGGATTTTGCAGAGTCTTGAGATTAACATTGTTATTGTCCTATATGGGTGGGGAAGTAATATAGCTTTCCAGTCCATAGGCTATCAGATTGATCAGCTTTCCCTCATTCTTTAGGCTTGCCTTATCTCCTCCGTTGTACTCTCAGATAGTTAAGAGCTACGATAGTACCTTCTGTGTGTATGGAGCTTTACAGAGGACTTACACAGATGAAGGCAAAAATCATGTTTTTGTTTTGTCACATAGAGACCAAAGTTCACAGGAAGCCAGGTTTTAATTATGTATCTTTCTCTTTTACTATATATATCCAGACTTTTCCACTCCTTAAGGAGAAGATCACACAGGAGTGATCACTAATGCTGATTTCTTAATTAGTGACCCAGAATCCTTCCTGTATTTCTGTATGGCAGGAGCTGGGAGAGCTAGCACATAGGATAGAGTCCCAACCTGAATCCAGGCATGGTTATAAAAGTTGCCTGACAGTGTAGCATTCATAAGCGTGACATCACATCCATCAGAGGGATTTGCACTGATGCCTTTACACCTACCTCCTCTTCCCACCATGCTTCTGAAATCTCCTGTTCATGCGAGATTGACCCAAGACTCAAACAACTAGAATAATGAGCTACATATGGGAGATGCCTGCCTTCTAGGGGGCACTTTTACCTGAAGAGTAGCATTTGTGCAAATAATAAAGACTTTGAAACACTTTCAACAATTTATAGAGATGAGACTGCCTGAAGCCTTAGATAAGGCCCTTAGATCTTTGTAACTGCAGTTTCCTCACGGCAGATCTCAGAGTAGCCCAATATAGTCCTCATTTTATAGACATCTTCTGATGGTTTGTTCCCCATAAACCATACATTGGAAACCCAGAGACTATCGGAAGCAGTTCCTTGTGCACAGATCTTGCAGAAGTTGTTAATGAATGAGTCAGACACTACTTTGGGGATAGGAAATGAAGGGCTGTCAGCTTATTTCCATAGAGAGCACATGCTTCTCTCTGTGTAACTAAATTCTTCGTTCTACCTTTCAGAATTGATTTGGCCTCAGAGATGTGAACCTTTACCACACTTTCAGGAGTCAGGGGTTTTCTTAAACCACTGATGATCCCCCAGCAAAGACTTCTTAGTCAAATCTGAAATGTCTCCTCTGTCCCACTGGCTCAGCACATCTACTCCTCATGTTTTGATGTGAAGCTCAGCTTTTTTTCTGTTTTCCTCCTCATTTTTAGAGCTGCCACTTCTGCTACTGTTTCGCTTACATCCCTCCATATTAGTTACACAGTCAGAGGCCATTTCCTCAGCTCATCCAGCCATTTTAATCTATTAGCCAGACCTGCTAGGAAGGCTGCGCACTGTTCTGTGTGGAAGTAGACTTAATACAGTGTGTTCAAGTTACATATATTACCTATCTTCCTCATGCCTGCTGGTGTGACTCTTAATTTCCTCATCAGAAGACCCCATGGGGTTAGAATCCTGTCAAAGACTGGCATAAGAAGTTTAGACTATAAGGTGGACTTGATGTTATCATTAATCCTATTTAGCTGAAAGCATATGGCCTTTGGAAGGAATTTGGCTGAGACCAATGTATGCAGCCCAAACCAATTGATTCAGCTCCATATTTCACTCAAAAAGATATAAGTAGGCCATATTAGGAAGGAGAGGGAGATGCTGAAATGTAATGCCATGAACTGGAAGTAACATGGACCTAGAAATCTGACAAACCAATCTCCAGATTTCAAAGCCACTACACAGCTGTCATGTGATGGTGGGAAGCAGTTTCTATGAGAGTACAAATCAAATAAACCCTTTCCTGACCAAGGGGGTTTTGCTCATGGTGTTTTTTCCATGGCAATAGTAACTTTAACAATGACAGAATTTGATATCAGGGTAGTTGGATTTTGCTGTGACAGACCTTACCATGGTCTTTTTGATTTTGAAACTTTGGGTTAGAAAATCCATTGAGTGTTGAGAGTTGAGTGAGCTGTTCTTTAGAAGCTTGGAAGATAAGAATACTGAGACCAATCTAGACAATGGAGGCTAGGCTTGTGAAATTTCAAGAAAAAGTTTAAATATTCCGTAGGAACATCCCTTGGCTCATGGTCCAGGGTTCCACAGAAAAGCAGGCAGATCAAGTCATGTGAAGCAAGTCAGTAAGTATCATACCTCCATGGCTTCCACATCAACTCCTGCCTTCAGGTTCCTGCTCTATTTGAGTTTCTGTCCTGACTTCCTTTAATGATGAACAGTGATATGGAAGTGTAAGCCAAATAAAACCTTTCTTCCACAAGTTGCTTTTGGTCATGATGTTTCATCACAATAATAGTAACACTAACTAAAACAATGAGGCAAAAAAAAATTCCATTTTGAAAATGTTTTCTTTCTCTCACACACACACTCACAGTCCCAAACTCACACCACATATACCCAAACATATGCATGTACACACACCTGATTTATGCTGAATTTTATTGCATGTGCATGTTATTTTTCTATTTATTTATATTTTTTATTTATTTCTATTCTATTTATTATTCAATAATAGCTTACAGCTCTTATTTTATAGACTTTACATTACAATTCAGACCTAAGTTCTTTAAGTTTTGATTTTATAAATTCTGTGTTATATGCTATATTTATTTTAACTGTCATGTTATTTTAATTGTCACAAATTAAGAGACAAGTATTATTGGGCTGGTCTTATTGCATTTGCAAAGAAGAAATGTACTTTGAATTCAAAGATGCAGTAAGTTCAAAACTAAAAAGAAAGATATTTACAGTAAAGAAAAGAATGTTGGGATGTTAGCAACAGACAAAACAATAAAAGGAAAATCTTTTCAACAAATGATGCTAGAACAAAAGAGGATGTGATGTTTTAACTAGAGCACGTCTGACTATGCCTGGGTGTTTCCAGAAGACATAGATTAAGATGGAAGATTCTCTCTGAACCTGAGTGTTGCCATCTCACAGACTGGAGTCTCAGGCTAATACACAGGAGACAGTGAGCAGAGTACCAGCATACACTTCTCTGCTTTTTGACCAGAGATGCTCTGTAAGGAACCGCTTGACACTCCTGCTACCTTGCCTCCCTGATTGTGACTGACTGTCTCCCTCAAACTGTGAACCAAGATAAACCCTTCTTGTTTTCAGTCCCTTTTGTGAGGTATTTCCCCCACAACATGATGCATAACCAATGAGCATCTTTTCAGGAAAATAAACCAAATGCAAATCTTTGCTTCTTGGTGGGCATACAAGTTTTCTAAAGGAAAACAATACGAAACAGAAGTTCTAACACTTTGGGGAAGGGGAGGGAAAAATTCCTTGCAGTATCAGAATAGATAAAATTATATAGGGAATAAAGTAATGGATAATAAATTTGATAAACTTCATCAAAATTGAAAGCTTCTGCTCTTTTGTATATTATTCTTTTTTTTTTTTGTTTGTTTGTTTTTCGAGACAGGGTTTCTCTGTGGCTTTGGAGCCTGTCCTGGCACTAGCTCTTGTAGACCAGGCTGGTCTCGAACTCACAGAGATCCACCTGCCTCTGCCTCCCGAGTGCTGGGATTAAAGGCGTGCGCCACCACCGCCCGGCCTTTGTATATCATTCTTTTAGAAATAAGAAATCCAACAGAAATGAAGAAATAATCACAGTCCATGTATATGACAATGGTCTAGCATATTAAATGCATGAACTTTTCACCTCAGTAAAAAAGAAAACTCATTCAGCCTTGATACGAGGCTTTATTCCTAGTCTTATTGTAACTTGTTATGCTGTGTTCAGTTGATATTCCTAGGGAACTGACTCTTCTCTGAGTAGAAATGGAGGAGAAGTGAATCTAGGGTTGGGGAGGAGAGATGGGGGTTGGATTGGGAAGGGTGGAAACTGTCATCAGGTGTATTATATTTGGGAAGAGTTTTGTGGAAGAATACTTTAAAAATATTTTGGAAAGAAAGCAAACAAATTTAAAATGGGCAGAACAGCAAAACAGATACTTAAAAAGAAAATGCTCAAATGACAGGCATGAAGAGATATGATCAATGACTAGAAAAATGAAAAGTTGAACTCCAGTGACTAAACACTGTTTACCCATTAAGACGGATAAAATGGGAAAGACTAAATGACAAGTCTGGTCAAGATGGGGAACAGAAGAGATGCTCTTGACTTTTGCAGGAATGTCAAATAATACACTACTTTTAGAAAAAATAGCAGTTTCATATAAAATTAAATGAACTCATGACTCAGAATTCCCAACCCAAAATATTTACTGATGAGAAATGAAATATTTTTGTAACTAGACAGATAAGCACATTCAAAGAAGCCAATAAAGTGAAAAAAGGCAAATCTACTGTGAGTGAGCACAGAGATTACTGAAATGAAGTAGACCTTGGTTTTAGCACAAAGACAATGGACAATTAGCTTTGATAAATGATTCTCAGCAGGAAAGGCCAGATACAAAACAATAAATAATCCACGGTCTATTTCTAACAAATTATAGGAAATGCAACTGTAATCTATGTTGACATAATGTTGATTGGTACTCGGGGTCAAGGGTCAAAGGAGTTGGCAGGAAAGAGGCATGAGAGAACATCTCAGGAAATCAAAGTGGTGGGAAATATGCATTGCTTGAATATAAGGAGATGTCTGCATCTGGAAAATCCCACCAAAATACAGTAAAGTCAATTTACACACACACACACACTTATATGTGTGTGTGTGTACAAATATATGTATAAATTATAACTCCATAAAGTTTAAAATGTCCATAGTAACAGTGCTATGTAGACATTCATTTCATTGCTCCTCTGGAAACTGAGAGTTACAATGCAGTGGCTCCTCTTAGCCTTAGAAATGAGTAAGCAAAGCAGCTTCACCCAATTCCCCCAGGTCTGTGCCCGCTAGAGGCTGTAGCTCTTGAGGAGAGCCTATTTCCACCGAAACACACATATTTTCATTATGCTGGAATCTCATGCTACCCTAAGGCCACTTTGGGCTTCTCTCACCAATGAATCAATAGGCAAAGGATAGGGGTTACCTTGTCAGCCAACCAGATTGATGTTGACTTTGAAGGGGAAAATGAGACTGTTGCCATTGGCAATGAACCATACAGCATTGTAATAATGCATTTCCTAGGATAAAGAGCAATATGGAATTAGAATAATCCATCCATGATTAGACTGTTAAAACTTATACATTACTGGAATGAAATCTCAAGCTACCCACTGTGTGCTTCAGTATTTGCCGGGAATAAAAGGAACATGGGAGGAATACTGGAAGATTTCAAAGTAAACCTGTAACCATGTCGCCATTGATAACCACTATCTAACAACTCCCTCTTTATTTTTACATCAGCAATGTTGTGCATTTGGTAACCACTTCTTCCTCTTTTATTTTATTTCCTATGTGATATTTTAATAGTAGCTAAATTAAGATCTCATTAATTAAGAGCTAGGCTGCTGATAGAGGATATCCTATCTCCAAACATATTACAACAACTGTATCTTGTCTAGGCAGATGGCTGGTCAACTATGAGGAACAACAGAGGTATACCGGATGCCACAACAGCAGCAGGGGAATTGTGCTGATGCAGCTACGTGTCTTCTTGGTCCTCCATTTGCCCCCTGCATGTATGAAAAGAGAAGTGACGTGGTGCTTCCTGACTTTGATGGCCACTGAAGCCTTGGGCACACCGCTGTCCACACACTTCCCTTCAACAGTAGGCTGATTGATTGAACCGCACACAAGTCCTCAGGTGCCCTCGATATTTGCCCTCACTGAGACTCACTTCAGATACATGTTTAATACTTTATCAGAAGAGGCTTGTTTCCCCCACAGGTCATGGGAAGTACTGAGGCTGGAAGTGGTGAAAGAGGGACACAGGGTCATTTTTCTTTTGTATAAATTAGCATTGCATTTACCATGTTTATGTAGTCAGTGGTATTTGCCTACACCTCAGTCTGTCGCTGCTGGGAAAGATGCAGTCAAGAAATGTAACTGAAACCAATGAAGAAAAAAACAAAAAACGGTTTCTTCTCAGAAAATAATAGGAAGTTTTCTGCACTCTGAATAAAAGTTACATAATCATATGCAACTTTTTGTTTTGTTCTAGCCATCTGGATATCCTATAACACTTGCAAAATAATGTCTTATTTGTTTATTTATTATTTTATTCTGTGCACAGTAGGGAGGCACATTCATACTCCAGTGTGCATATGGAGGTCAGAGAACAGCCTGTGGAGCTTAGTTTCCTCCCTGCTACCATAAAGTTCCTGAAGCTTGAACTCAGGGTAAGAGCCTTCACAGTCGGAACATCAGATACCTTTACCCACTGAACTAAATCTCTAGTGCCTGAATCTCTGTTGAAAAATTTGATTCCAGAAACATTTCCACTGCTTCATAGTTCACTGGTTGTACTTTTCAGCTAAATTATATATTTCCCACTTACACTGTGTAAGTGAAACATTCATTAAACAAGTTGAAAAAAATAGATGAACGCTTAGACAAATGAGCATATGTATGAAAAGCAAACACATTGGCTAGCTATGTTTTCTAATGGATATCCTTATATAAGTACTTATGCTAAATATCTATCTCCCCAATTCACTTTTTATTTGAAAGGTATCTTACTCATTGGGGAGGGGGTGGATTATCCTTCCTAATCTATGACATCTAAAATGTATTATAAAATGCATAACAAAATTTTAATTGCTGATAGATATATTTAACACTCTGTCTTTCTTCCTGGGTCTTTCTATCATAAGCATATAATTATTTCAAATCAGCAACTATTTCCACGAATGTCAGTTCTTGTACTTAACTGTTGACTTAAGATTATACATTTATTTTTCATTCACAGAAATTTTGGAGTATTTTAGATAAGTGCCTTAGTTATCCATTCTATGAGCTAAAGCAACAGCTGGGGTAAGCTCTGGATGTGTTAGCTAGGTCTGCTGCCCTGTTCAACTCAGCTACCCCAGCTGTCTGCTCTCTGTGAAGATGCTCTCAGCTTTGCAAAATCACTGTTGCTTTAGGACATGAACTGTGCCAAGAAAAGTGCTATGTTCATTTCTAATTCTACCAGTTCTGGTGTTACCAGTACCCCTAGATGTCGCCATTTGTTTTAAGGAGAACTCTGTTTTCTTTGCCCATTTCCTGTCCTTTCAAGGACCTTCCCTTTTAAACCTGCACCCAAGCCTGTGGGAGCCAATAAACTGGGAATTGAACAGGTGTCTTGAACTGAGTTGCTCTTTCTTGGCATCTAAAGCAGAGGGATCCATGGCTCTGCCATGTTCTATTTCTTTCCTTCCATCTGGTGACTTCTGTAATGGGCCTAAACAAGTACCTGCTCAGTAATCTAATAATAACTCCTCTATCCACATCTCAGCTCCATTTATGTTTTGATAAACTGTTGGGATGCTTTATGGACTGAACCTTTGGGTCCCACTGCTTTGGCTGAAAGAAACTACAGTACCTTCTATCTCAAGGAGATGGTATATGGCAAGGGTTTGAGTGCCGCTGGTATTTAAAAGATTGAAGTTTGCAATAAGAAAGCACAAATTCTAAGAAATTATGTCGCTGCTGGAGTGGAGCTGCCATTTGCTGAAGTATAACACCCATTTCTTGTCAGGAAATTTTATTCAAGATGCTGAACTGCAAACCACGGCGAATGAGATATTGGCACCGAGGCTATAGAAAGAACAACAACAAAGAAAATCCTGATGGATTCCTTAATCATATAAGTCACCGGTGAACAATAAAACACTGTTAAGATTGCTTTAGAAATTAGGTCTTGACCTGACTTTTTGAAAAATAGCACAAAGTAAATTGAAAACATAAACGGATACGTGTGTTTGAGAGCGGTTGGAAGAACTGCCTCTCAGCATAATGAAGATGAAGGGTGTTTGTTTTATCAGAGACAAACATTAAAATTAATGACACCAACCCTAAAAAGAATGAATTATTCAATTTTTGAAGTATATATCATACGTTACCTTCATTGGTATGTGTATGAAGGGTGTGACTCACTCAAAAACAATTTATGTAAAGCTGGGGGCACAGAGATAAAACAGCAGGCATCTTGTCCAGAGATGCCTGTCCACTCTGTCAATCAGAGGACACAGAGCTGCAGGGACAATACACACATAGCAGCGCTGTCCTCTCGGTTCCCACAGGCCTGCTTGTCTCTTCCCAGGAGTCTTGGCTGCTGTTCTGATTCCACATACATCTTCCTTGCCTATTCCTGCCCTTCCCACTCTGGCTCTTTTCACCACTTGTCTGGCTACAGATTTATGGGTGTTTTCATCTGGTACCCGCGACGGACTGCTGAGCTAGCACAGTGCATAAGCAGAGGTAACACTCAAAGATTTTTCATCTCAGTCCTTAAAATTCAGCATAGCTTACCACACGGCCAACTCTGCATTGATTGTAAATGTTTGACCACATTTGAGCCCACTGAAAACTCGAAAGTCTCAGAAACTTAACTATAAACAATACCGGATCCCTTGGGTGTTTCCGTGATCCAATGCAAAGGGCAGCATAGTGACTTTACCTTTTATAGGAATTAGACTCGTGCGAAAAGCAACCATTAAAAATAGTATCGTTTCAGTCAACATATGCAACTGAGAAACTATCAATCACCCCACCCTCATAGTGGTAATTAAACATAAATGTTCAAGTGAGAAAAACATTCCTGAAAAGATGTTAGCAGGAAAATTCACACAGTTTAAATCATCTGGATGCTTTTATGTACTGCAAAGTGCCATCAAAGTGATCTCAGGGCAGTGATTCTTTCTAGGTCTCTGCCGCTTAAAAATGGCCCAATTAAGACACCAAACCACCCTAAGCTATAGTTTCTATACTACTGAAATCAATATTATATCCTCTTTGTAAAATGTAGAATACTGTAAAATGAAAATATATTATCATATGAATATGTTTATAAGTAGCTTTAATTAAAATACTCTGCACTTTCTCTACATATATACATATAACATAAATATAGTATATATATATATATATATGCATATACGTATTATATTGAAGCAATATTTCATGAGCTAGACTTTCGCCACACAGCTACTGCCTGTAACATGAAGTCATTGTGCCCATTTTTCTCTTCTCTCAGCTCCCAAATCCCTGTTTTTTTTTTCCTAAGAAAGTTGAGAGTCAGCCTGGTTCTCCACTTCCTACAAGAAAACAACGTAGGAAATCTGCACGTTCTTTAATGTGTCCAGCAAGGAATAAATGCTTTTCAAAGTCAGCCGCTGTTCCTTCCAGTCTGTTTACTCAAGTGGCAGTAACATGGACAGATCAGAGAGAGGTGTGATTTTGTGGTAAAAATAGTCTTCGCTTGAAATGCAACTCCAGTCTTCCCTGTGTCTTTCCAGCTGCAGGCAGCTGTGCTGGCTGGGAGGGCTCTGGTCCTCAATTTGCACCTTACTGCTGGATCCCTTTGATGGCACAGCTTCCACGCTAAAACTGGCATAATCAGGTAAAAACTCTCCTTATTTTCTGTGATAGTAAATGTGTCTATTTCACAGCCTGCTGTTAACTGGCGTCCTCTTTATCCACCTTAGGAAGCATCCTTTTCTCAATTCCTTGCACGTGTTAAAATAGTTTACTTACTTGACATGCTTCCAAGGATGCTTTAACATAATATTTTATTGGAATTTTGTTGCTAGTTCTGAGATAAGGATTCCAAACTTGTCATCCTAATGCCTCAGCCCCCCAAGGGTTGGGAGAATGTACCACCATATTCAGTTTATCTTGATATTATTGATGTATGTATAGTTTGAAAGTACTCCAGATACAAAGAACTTGCGATTATAAAGTCACAATGATGAAAACTGGTTTGTTTTCAAGATGGTCCTGTGGCAGAATTGAAAGGTAAGGGACTTTGTGGAGACATGGGAAAAGAGAAAGAGCCTCTCCTGGGGTCTGCATGAAGCCTATCATTAGTAGGGGAACAAGAACTCAGGCACAAGAAACAACATTTGCTGTAAAAGCTACCGACACAGAAGTGGCATTCCTTTTAAGTCCATCTATTTAGTTTTAAAGTCCGTGAACCAGGCTTGCTATCTGAACATGTATGACCTTGGGTAGGGCGTTCTTCATTCCTTCAGATCATCTGAGAATCTCAAAGGAAACTGTTAACTTTGTTTGCAGTAAGGAGCCAGCCTCTGAATCCCTGGAATCTAGAGATTTACCGTCCTGCTAGGTACCCCTCTAAGTGGCTTGGTGGTCTCTCTGGGGTCCTTAGCCAAACTTCAGAGATAATAGCTTCAAACTGTCTAAATCTTAGATAAGAGTACTGTAAAGAGAAGTCCACACCCACGCTTTGAGCCATGTCTTACTTTTTTCTCTTAACCCTCATACTTAAACCTGTATTAAAATGTGAGGCTATGCCTATGCAATGATTCAGTGAATTGTAGTGTGCAGGCATGGGCCTGACAATCTGGGTCTAATCCCAAATCCCACAGAGTATTAGTGGAAAACCAAGACCCAGGTGTTGTCCCCTGATCTACTCTCTCTCTCTCTCTCTCTCTCTCTCTCTCTCTCTCACACACACACACACACACACACACACACACACAGAGAGAGAGAGAGAGAGAGAGAGAGAGAGAGAGAGAGAGAGAGAGAGAGAGAGAGAGAGATAGATTTAAACTTCATTTCTGGTTTATACTGACTAATCCTGAAAGTCCTGTCTTCAAGTTCAAGCCTGATTTGGCCTGGATTGATGTCCCCAGGGTGCTGAGGAGTTTGCCTCCTGCCTTTATTGCTCCCATCTCTGATAGTCTGACTAGGATAACAGATAATTGAATAATGTCAGCATTCCTCAGACACAACACAAAGTAGTCTAGTTCCCTGTTCTAAAATGCAGACAGAAATACAAGAAAATCCATGAGTATCAAATGAGAGTTGGGAGTTGAAGCTCTGTGTGTGTATGTGTGTGTGTGTGTGTGTCTGTGTCAGTGTCTCTCCATCTCTGTGTGTGGCTGTGTGTCTGTCAGCTTTCTCTCTCTCTCTCTCTCTCTCTCTCTCTCTCTCTCTCTCTCTCTCTCTCTCTCTCTCTGTGTGTGTGTGTGTGTGTTGTGTGTGTGTGTGTGTGTATCCTTAACTGTCATGACTGAAGTCCCTCCCTTTCTTGTTTTCCCTTTAAATTCTAAACCACAGCCTCATGGATTTTTCCCCCCTGAGGTCTCTAAGAAAAGTCAGAACTACTGACTTCCTGGTATGTCCTTGAAACTAAACTTGAAACAGGCTGCATTATCTTCACGTGAGAAACACAAAACAGAATTTCAAAAGTTATTGCTGGAAGTGTAGGTACGGGCTAGAGCACTTATCTGCATGTGAGAAGCCCTGAGTCTTGTTACCAGTGCTACTGAGAAAGGGAAAGCTAAATATCTTACATCGGGTCAAATAGAAAGTAGCAGAGCTTGCATTTGAAGGCTGGCCCATCTGAAACAAAACCTAATTTCATTCCACACATGGGGTTTCTCCAGGAAAGATCATGAAATGCTAGTTATTTTCATAAAGGAAGTCAAAGGTAACAAGATGAGTTTCAAGATGATGTATTGTTGACACTTACAAATGGAGAAAGGCTGCATATAAAGAAACCCACAAAGAATATGGACACAGAAATACCCATGGGATTATCTGAGCCATAAGTGGAGCATCCCAATCGCTCCACCTGACTGCCTCATCTAGTGAGAGAGACACATTTGTAGAAGATGATGAGGACAGCCCAGGTCCTTGCACCCTGAGCTGAGAAGTTGAGATTTTTGTCCCATGGATGATGGGGAACATTTCAGATGCTTGAGAAGAGGGATGTGTTTCCAGAAAAGTGGGATGAAGAAGTGCTCCAATCAATCAATTCCTGATGAGAGAGGAAAAATCATTTCTCTGCAGGGACACACCTCTTATAGTTTAGCCAATTCCACATGGTCAGTCCTAGACAATACACATCATAAGTAACAACAAGCACTGCATTTGACATGCGCACATGAACAACAACAAGCACTGCATTTGACATGCGCACATAAGCAACAGCAAACACAGAGACACAGACACAAACATACTCACATGCACACACATGTTCATAACTATAATTAATAGAGATCAGAGTCTCAGACGGAATGGGAGGAGAAACTCAAGCACAGACATTCAGGTTGGAGGGAAGACTTATCCCCATGCCATAGTGCAATGAGATGGCACCACATTTTGTCTTAAGGCAGAGAGCTTTGGAAAGAAGTGAAGAACACTCAAGAAGTCAAGGGACCGTCAAACATGGCCTAGGAGGTTATTTCACCTGGGTTTCTCCTAACAATCTGTGCTTTGTGTGAAAGTCCTAGTCAATATTTAGCAGTATAAAAAAGAGAAAAAAAATGAAACTGTGATTTTAATAGGGAAGCAATTAAAGTTTGAGCAGTATCATGGGAGATAGCATTATTTCACTCCAAACCCAGACTTGTATTGGAAATAAATACTATACTGGAGAGCAGGTAAAGTCAGAGAAAATGAAGTTCACAGATGTAGTTATACAGGTAAATTGATACATTTTAAGTTGAATTTTAATTTTTGGAAAGAAACGGGAACATACATACAGTGAAAAACTTGAAGGATATTTGATAATATGTTCAAAAAGACAAAGAAGCCCTCCTTCCCAGTTGTTGGTTCTGGGCTAGTTCCATCACAGCCCTCAGCTACCCACTCTTTCTCTTGCCAGTAAAGACAAAGTCCAAATAAAACGGAAACCCACAGACAAAGCAAATCCATACAATTTAGATAAAAGGTGATAACATGCTACAAAATCAACAAGATGGAAGAGCAAACTAGAAATTCGGACTTGATAAGATATAGTAGAAATGATAATAAAACAGAAAAGATTAAGGAAGTTTAAGGAGCAAAAGCCAACTGAAAGAAAGAGGACACTAAGAAAGTAGATTCAGTAAGAAGACACTCTTCACAGAAGGACACAAAAACACAGCCTTCCCAGGTAGCTCTAGGGACAGTTTGGCAGGTCAGCTTGGAGCATTCACTCAGTCAGACTCCCTCCTATGGATCCTATGCTTCAAGTCACCATCCATCTTCAAGAATGAGAGGGCCCTGACAAACACACAAGGGTATATGCATATGTCTTTGGGAAGAATGCTGTCATTTCTGGTACCTGGGCTTCTTCAGATACTTGACAAAGTTTGAACAGCCCAATGCCAGCCATAATTCAAAGTATAAATTCACAAATTCTTTCAACACTAATAAGGGGACTTCAGCTGAAAATGAGCAGAATAGTTCTTAAACACAGGGGTGGGTGGGGGTGAAAGAGCCAAGAAAGACTATGCCATGATGGTCGTCATCCTAAAATATTCTAGATTGCAATGGAGATTTAAACATGCACCATTCATTTCTATCCTGTGTGTGAAACCATTGATATTGTAAAGAGACACCTTGCAGATGAACCAGATGGAAGCCAATCAGCAAGAACCAGTATTAGAAAAGCCATTTGTGACCTTGATAATTTGACTGTTAGAAAGAATTATACTTGTGATGATAAATCCCATCAAGTTGTTAATAAATCACTGACAACATTTCTGTTAGGTTTCCAGTTCTGTGCTGAGGTGGGTGCTCCTATTTGGCTAAAGGAAAGCAAAGGTAGTGACAATTTGGTGGCCAGTTCTAAGTGCAATGGGAGATGTCAAAACCCAGCTTGAATGTCCGTCCCCTGGCCTTGCCCTGACTCGGCCATTTGCTAAGTCTCTGCCAAAATACCACATGCTCCTTCATGTTCTTCATCCGCCAAGGCACATTAGACAATTATCTTCACAGTGTCCTCTCGGTCAACATGGCTCAACTACTTCAACTTCCTTAATATTTTGTTCTGCTTTATTCTTACCTGTTTTACTATCTTATTTTGTCTGAATCTTTAACTCCTGTCTCATCACATTTACTTTGTACCAGGTCACCACTGTTAATCCAAATTTCATGCATATTTGATTTATAGGATATATGCAGTGAGAAAGAATCCATGTAAAGTATTAATCCACAGATATCATGGTGCTTCAAATGCGGTAAATGTTTGCCCTCATTATTGTTCTAATAGCAAGGGCTTGTTTGAAGTTTCGAAAGATATTTTCTCGGAATATCTGAAAACCACAGAGGAAATCTCAAAATGGGAAGCAAGGCCTGGATAGCACCAATAAACGCAGGGCAGGTGGGAGGGGAATGACATGGTGCAGCTTTGAGAGAAAATTCCTAATACCAACAGCTGACCTTTCTAAAGAAAGTTTTGACAAAATGTCAGTTAAAGATAAAGGGCACACAAGTAATAAGAGCTAGCATTTATTGCATGCGACGAGTCAGGCATGGTTCTAAGCTTTTTACATTTATTAGCTTATTGATCCCAGCAACCGTGTTTGAGGAACGGACCGCTACAAGTCAGTCTGCCCCTAGAAAATGCAGAGCATTCATCAAAGGTTATGCAGTTACTTCGTGGAGAAGCCAACATCCAAACACAAGCAAGGAGCTGACTGTCTTTCCAACCCTAAGACAATTCTCTTCTCCTGATAAAGAAACCTTGAGTTGTCTCTTCCTTCCCTGAAGAACACACTCATTGGTGCACAGTCTTTTTTTAAACCCCTCTTGCTTATGGATCTATTAATCCCACTCCTGTTTCCATGAGCTGGAATGTTATGACACTTGCTTTATATGCTTTGCTCTTCCTGGGCTGTCCAGGTGAGAACAAAGAGGCCCAAAGCTCTAGAGAGACAAAGTCTAAACCCAGCTTAATATTTTAGACAGGGGGTGGATAGGGCTGGCCACATCTGTAATCTAGCATCTGGGATGTTAAGACAAGAAGGTGGAGAACTTGAGGGATGCCTGGGTACACTGTGAGAATGTACTTAAAATATACACCAGAGTCTTTCTCTCCCTCTCTCTCTCTCTCTCTCTCTCTCTCTCTCTCTCTCTCTCTCTCTCTCTCTCTCTATCTGTGTGTGTGTGTGTGTGTGTGTGTGTTTGTATTTGTGTGTGTCTCCCCTTCTCTCTCCCTTTTTCCTCTATCTCTCTCCACAAAGAGACTGACTGTCTTTATTTCATCTTTATTAAAGTGAAGCCTATGTTTACTTTTTAAATGATTTAAAACAGACATATACATATGTGCATTTATACACATATATGAAATACATTGCAGTAAAAGATTATTCTGAAATAAGTTTGTTTTTTTCAAAAATGAAATTCTGACTCATTAGCTACAGACTTCACCTGATAGTGAACTCTCATTTTAATTGGAATCTAATAATTCAACCCATCTGCAACCATAATACCCTGAAGACATCCAGTCTCTAATAATCATCTAATAATTTAGTCCATTTGCTTTTTGGTCATCTCTACCTCTCATGCCATCTCATTACATAGGTATAAAAATATAAAATAATATCCTTTGGAACAAACACAAGGGAGAAAAACAGACAAGCAGTGAATTCACCAAGTGGTGTGGAATAAATGGTAACCACCTCACACAGAGAGTCTATAGCACAAAAATAGCAACAGAATATCGTAATCACCCGCCCCTGTCCACTGATTTATGGAGCAGGGCTCCAGGGGTCCTGCACAACTGGAATCCCAAAGGCACAATGCAGCACTGCCTAATCAATTCATAGGGTGACCCTTCTGCATCAGTCAATAGAAGCAGCGGTCATTTGAAATTCACTGTGAAAGAGTAGCTTTTAAGGAAGCCCTTTAATCAAATGTAATTAGTCTAGAGGGTGATGGAGGGTCCATTTAGCCATTTGTGTGCATTAATACATGGTCATCTTAATTGGGGCTGGCCTTGGAGCATCTTATTTACCAAATCAAGTTCACTTTAATCCCATGAAACTTTTTTGTCCACACGTATCTAATCCCAACCCATTGCAATGATCAAGAGGGCCCTGGGGTTTGTGTTTCCCTGTAGTTATACATTCTGCCCTATAGTTATACAGAGGCAAGACACAATACTCTCATTGACAACATGGATCCTTTTCTTCCTGGTTCCTTATTTCCGCTAGCAATACATTTGGAAACTAGAAAGAATGGCATTCATGAATCGCCTAGCTACAGCTAGCATTAATTTGAAATTTGGTCCTGCGGTTGAATTTTCTTTGAGTTTCTATGGATTGGTAATATGTTGAGACTTTCTTTTCCTTGTTGTTTTAGCCTTTGAGCCAGCCTTCCCTTACTTAGAGAAATGTACAAAGCCTCTTGGAGAGTTCAGATTTCTATAACAGAGAGAAAAGATGATAACTAGCAAACTCTACTGGGTTTGACCTACAAAGCCGGCAATTAAGACAAAAGCAAAGGGACCTAAGAAGATGTGGGGATAGCTTGTGACAAGATAACAGAGTAGAGTGAGAGTAGGAACCTGGGTTGTTCGTTTCTGTGGTACCTACTGAAAGTCACTTGGTAGTTGGGACAAGTTGTGGATGGGATGAGGTGGCTAGAAGGACACATTCAGAACATTTGCACCAGGATGGAGGCCCAGGTCTTCTTCCTCCTCCTCACGCTGCAGTCCTACCATGTTTAACCAACGTCTGCAGATCCCAGCGCCAGCAAGGCACTAAACATTTCAACTCTGCTGAGAAGAGGCCAGCCAGTTTTCTTCCTGGGAAAGGGCCTTCCACAGATGGCAGTAAGCAGGCTAAGATGCCAGCATTCCTCCGAAATAAAAACAGAGGAGCCTGCATTGTCCACCCCAGACAAGGTAAATAACTTGCATTTTCATATCTTCCTAATGATTCTGGGAAGCTAACTAGATGTCTTTTTGTTACTGTGAAAAGATTTTTTTTTAAAAAAATTTCCATTGAGCTTAGAAAAACAAACCCTAAAGAATTGCTTTATATCTGAAGTATTTTGAAATATATGTATATTCCTCATTTAAGCTTGAGACAACAGGATTATGACTTTAATTAACATAAGAAAGATGGCTCAGAGCTTTACAGCTTTTTGTCCTCAGGATCATATTGTACCCAAGGATATTATTCTGAGAGCTGCAGAGAAAGGATTTTGACTGTGTTTGACATACAGGAACAAACATTAGGTTGTCAGACATCTGGTCAAAGACGTATATGGATGCAAATGGAGAGAGTTAATGGCATCATTTGTTCAGCCTCAAACTCTTTGGGGAACAGACAATTCAGTTCTTCCAGCTCAGGCAAATGGGTGATCCACGTGAGCAAAGCACTTCCTTCACCCTGTCTGCAGTCCCATTCAGCAGCTCCAATACATCTCCCCAGAGGATACCCAGAGGAGCACATGGAGCTGACTTGCTAACTCTATGCTGCTTCCCGAAGGGTTTGGCTGACCATGGGTTGCCATGTAACCATGGAGAACTTCCCTCTAGGGAAGCAAGCGAACTTACTTCTGACTTGAAAACCAGAGAGTCTGAATTTCTTTTTTTTTTAAATCTGCACATGTACACAATGTTATTTCTGTTCTATCAACAATGGATTGTAGTACTAAGCTCATAAACCTCCTCTATAACTAACAGAGCATTTGTGACTGAATTCAGGAAACCTGGTTTCCAGTATAAATACTTGGGTACCTATCCTGTAAATCCATGGTCACCTTCCTTGATTTCCTTCTTTCTCGTGTTATCCCATTTCGTAACCTTGGTAGATGTTAAATTTTATGCATTTTCATTGACTGAATACAAGCCAAAGTGTGACTCTGGGCATGTTCCTATCTTTTGAGATTCAATCCTCATATAAGTAAACAAGGATGAACTGGATCATTTCTAGGTTGTCTTTCAAGATTCAAAATATCCTGTAGTTATATCATTATCCATCACATGAGGTATGCAAGTGAGTGTAGTGCCCACAGAGGCCATAAGAGGGAGCTAGATCCCCTGGAGCTAGAGTGAAATGGGTAGGGTGCTGGGAATTGAACTAAAATGGAACTCAGGTTTTCTGAAAGAACACTACTGATTCTTAACCACTGAGCCGTGCTCCAGTCCCAAAATTACACCCTTTTGATTAGTGGAAAAGCATATTTTATAATCTGCTAATAAACATTATCCTTTAAAACTTACAATAGACTAAATAATGCCCTTATCTTTAGAAGCTGTGAATGCAGTCTTATATGGGAAAAGCGTTTTGCCAAATATAACTGAACTGTGCCTTCAAAGAGTCTTGTTTTGTTTTTTGCTTTTTGTTTTGGTAATTTCAGTTTTGATCTACATGCTCCTTCAAACTGAAATAAACACACCTTTTCTTCCTATGACTCTCTAAAAAGAGACATCAGTTCACTGATTTTGTATGTAACTATGAGAAACAAAATAGGACAGAACACCAACAACCCCCCACACCAAATATACATATTAGTAACATATCCACTTAATGTTGCCCAAACATATCTCTCTCCCTTCATTTCCTTGTTCCAAGGTGTCCTTATTAATCTTCTGTAACATCAGTGCTATCAGATCCTATCTGGGCTGGAGGATAGCCTAGAAACTTTCAAACCTTAATATGCATAATATGCACATGAATCACCTGGGGATCTTGTTAAATTGCGAATTCTGATTCTGTAGGTCTGCAGCAGGACCCAAGATTCAACACTGTAATAAGCTCCCAAGTGAGGTAGAGACTCAGGTCTGCACCCACAGCCGAAGTAGCAAGATGCCAGAGAACATTCTGGAAATGTCAGTCTGAGGTAGCATCAAATCAGCAATACTAACAACAAAGGAGTGTGGGATGCTCAAACTTCTGCCAACTTACTTTGAAATACTGTGTCTGGGTGTGGTGCTGCTGTTTGTACTTTACATTTCTGGGCCTTGACTTATCTGCTGAGGACTTCCTGTATGCCTCAGACAACATACCACGCCTTGATCTTCTAAACATAGGGCACTAGCTTTACAGGGACTCTTGTTCAGGGTTGTAGCGGCCCCCCTTCTTCCTTCTTCCCTTCTATACCTTGTTCACATGCTTCCCTAGGTTGCAAAGACTTGCTCAACATTTGGATAAAGAGTTTTCCTCTTGATTTGGGTTTGAATCTAGGCAAAAGACTCTCGTGGGTCTCATGAGTATAACACCCATCTTTACCCCACCAACCTGCTTGCTATGTATTGTAGGTTTCTGCCCGTATCTCAGAGCATATGTCTATTACTTCTGTTTAAAACCCTTCCTGTCCAGTCCCCCACTGATCTCAGTTTCTAGTCTGAATAACGACTCCGACTTCAGATATTTATGGAGCAAAGACAGCTACATCCTTTGCTTCCCATGAAGGTTCAAGCATTTCCTCCTCCAGCATCTGCCAAGGATTCTCCAGCCAAGCCGGATTTCACTGTCCTGCAGAGAAAAGCTTGCTAGCTCTCTGCTGCCCTCTCATGGCAACTGTCGGCACAGTGTTCCCTACTGCCCTTGGCAGATCCTGATGGAGCCAGGGGTTGGAACCTCTTTGGGGACTATAGGCAGATCAAACTATCACGGTCAGCTGGACGTCTATCACCCCTTTTACTATTTTCCTTCAAATAGAGAAAGCGAACAGCCCTAACAGAATTTTGCTTCTAACCTTGAAATTCACAAAAGCGCAAAGGAGGGAAACTCTGGGGCATGTGTTAAAGATGAAAGAGAAGCCCGTTTGGCTAACCAGCGCCTGCAGCCTAGCCTGGAGGATTTCAAGAGATCTTGTTCCCTGGGCCCACTCGAGTTCAGTGGAATAAAAAACGTCAGAGGGTGGTCCTAACTGCTTGTATTTCCGCAACATTACTGGTGATTCCGACGACTATGAAGCTTGCCTTCACTGGACTGCAGCGCTGGAGGAAGCTGTGAGCTACAAGCTGGTCATAATAGACAATATCAAATAACCCATTGGGTTTTGTAAAGAACTTCACAATCAGTTTTCAGGAACCATCCCCAGGAAAGCCCTGAGCCAAACAAGATCTTGCATGGTATCTAATGTTATGGATCAATTCTTCAAACTCTGCTGACCCTCTTCCTTTGCACTGTTCAGACTACCTCCGTTCTTAGCGTTGTCTTCACGCTGATGCACAGAGAACAAATGGTCCTAGTTAAGTGCTGCTCCCCCCCCACACACACACATCCACTTAAGGAAAAAGTCCCCCTCAACTCTATGTTCTGCAAGGCCTACATTTCTCTACTTATCAGTCAGCTGCTTGTACGGAGCTGAGCCAGATGTTGGAAGCTTGGGTGGGTTAGACAAGCAGAGCCAAGAGCTGTATGACTTATACAGCAGCATTTCTCAGTTGGCTCGTCCGTACAGCCTTGTTCTCCAGTTGCCTTGTCCTGCTAATGCTGAATCTGCCCTGTGCAGATTCCATGAGAACTCATGTCTCTCTCTTCTGTTTTCATCTTTCTGATCCTATTCATCAACACATACGCGCGTACACAGACGCACACACTGTTTGCTCTCTTTTTGTTTTTTGTTTTTTTTTTATACAGTATCCTGCCTGTAGGCCAGAAGAGGGCACCAGATCTCACTACAGATGATTATGAGCCACCCTGTGGTTGCTGGGAATTGAACTCAGGACCTTTGGAAGAGCAGTCAGTGGCTAGGCAGAGAGTGCCTAGCCATCTCTCCAGCCCTTTGCTCCCTGTTCTTGTGTACAAGTAGGTAGCACTCAGCTTGCCATCCTTTGCTTTGCTTCGACATAGTAGGTTGAGTTCTCCACTTCTCTGACCTAGGTTGTCTCTCATCTTTCTTGCATTTCTGTATGGCCCAGAAAAGGCGGTGGATAACACTGTGCACACTTGTGCACAGTGGGTGCTCTCTAGATATTTCCCAGGTGTATTTCCTCGAAGTGGCTGGCCCAATCTTTGGAAATAAAATCCAGTTCTACACGATATCCCCTGATGATTCCTTTGATTCTGCTTCTCCCCCATCACACAGACACTTGCCCATCATCCCTTACTCCTCTGAAGTCAGACTCCTGTGAGCTTCTTGTTTCTTGCAACACACAGGATCCTTTCAATTCTCTACGTGACTTCACATTGTCTTTTCCTCTTTCTTGTGTTTACGCTCCTCAGCCAGAAGATCTCCAGCAACTTTGAATTTGCATTCTTAATTAGGCATTGCCTAGGATTTTTACTCTGTTATTCTGAGTTCTTCTTGCAGTTAAGTTACCTAGGACTGTACGAACAGCTGTGTGCCTATGAATAAGAAAGACTATTTGGGCAAAAAAAAATTCTTAAGCCTTAATATTTTATATGAAGCAATGTCATTTTTTTTCTTTCTCTTAGCGTGAAAAGGTTACCTATTATTTTAAAGGTGAAAACAAAGGCTCTCCTTGGGCAAACTTGCCTTACTCTAGACCCCTTCTAGCAACACGCATTATTTAAAGTCAGGTAGATCCTTGCCCGCGATGCCCTTTCCAGAGGAAGTGGAAAACAGCACTCTATTTTGCTCAGTTCTGCTCCACAAGGCTTTCCCCTAGATTTTGCTTGTCATGGCCTTTCCCATTCCTATGCAGGATGTTCTTTCTGGGTGGGAATAAGTCTCATTCTGGTGAATGTTTACTGAACGCCCACTGTGCACAAGTGTGTAAGGTGTTGTCCACAGCCTTTCCTGGACCACACAGAGATACAAGAAAGATGAGAGACAATTTAGGTCAGAGAGGTGGAGAACTTTAGGGGAAAATGATAGTATGTTAAGTGCAACCTACTGGTACACAAAAACAGGGACCATGCAGAGAATGCTGCTGCTGCTGCTGCTGCTGCTGCTGCTGCTGCTGCTGCTGCTGCTGCTGCTGTTGCTGCTGCAGAATAGGATGAGAAAGATCAGAGTTGAGGAGAGAGGCATGAGCTTTCATGGAATCTGGACATGGCACATACAGCGTTAGCAAGTGCCAACTGGTGAGCCCAGGTGTCTCAGGTCCACTGCCATCCAGTTAAGTATCCTTCCCAGCTCCCTTTCCTGCATTTGGACTCTCTCCTACTCTCTCTTGCTGCAGTTTGACTGGAAACTGTTACAAGCCTTCTCCCCTTCCTTCTCTGGGCTGTACTCTATCTACTATTACAAGTCCCAGGGTGCTGATGAGCATGGGGTGAGCCAGAGAATGATGTGGAGAGGAATATAATTTATCTCTATTGTTCAAATGAACCGAGAACGCAAAATGGGGCAGACACAGTCATGTGAGCAGGTGAAAGATGGCTGCAGGGAACTGAGAGAGGAAACTGTGTTCTACACATTCTTGACTACCAGCTTTATCAACAAGACTACACGTTACTAATGGTATTCCTCCTGCCAAGTTATATTTATGCTTCACTGTTCATACTCACTAATTATGACTATTATTATTTCCAAGCTTGTAGGAAGTTGAGACCTACTTGGCCCAAAGGAACCAACCTGGAGTCTGCCTGGAGCTGTCAGAGGTCCTGACCATGCCTAGCAAATAAAGTGTGACCAAGTGGGGTTTCCTGAGTGGTTAGCAACAGGCGCTGTTGGAGGTACTGATTGTGCCTAGCCAATGAGAGACGAGCATGACATATCAACTGTCAATGGACCAGAACGTCTGGGTGCTGGGAGGGTATATAAGTCTTCCCCCATTGTTAAATAAATGACTCCCGGTGTCTGTATTTGTTGACATTGTTCCTTTTCACCCCCTCCCCCGAGGAAGACCTCACCTGGCACCCAGGACAGGAACTTTTAACAGATTTCGTGCTCGCCTGATCAGAGTCCTTTATTTCATTGTCTGTATTTTTGTGTTTTGCCCGGAACAGGTTTTCGCTGTTCCACTCTCCTCCCTCGTGGTGCCGCACAGCAACCTGACATCTGTGAGCGTACCACATTCGCCTCCTCAGTGAGAAGTTAGCCGTGCGACACACGCAACACACGCAACAACACACAGGAGATGAGGGCCCGGAGGCTTGGACTGCCCAGGCCTGAGGTGTGAGAGCTGTGACTGGTGTGAGCTTCCTGCTTGACTGAGGTCTCAGGATGCTGTCTGATCCTCAGATGTAGGTGACACTCTGAGGTGTGGGCTGAGACGTGGTGTGCAACTTATGGTGCCTGGCTCCCCTCATGTGACCAGCATAGGCATTTGCCCTGGTGCAGGACACAACACACAGGCTGCTATGTGAAGGCTATGGGCCCCTCTCAGACCTCCACTGGGCTGTGTGCCTGTCATCTGGGCCACCTGCTTCTTCTGGTGAGTGTGTTCTTCTAAGTGGTTCCAATAGGTCTGTGGCCCTGACCCTGCAGACCTCACAATAGTGCATGAAGGGTGGCTTGGGGTCCACCTAGGGCTTCAGCAGCCTGTCCAGGAATGGCAGCGTGTTTCTGATAAAGCTGGGGGCCCAGGGACCATGGTCTGGGCCACACCAGGGGTCCAAGGCCTTCGAAGCTGTCCTGGATGGTTGGTACTTCTGCGAGACCACTGGGACTCCAGTGGGTGGTCCAAGCAGTGAGAGTCTGGGCCTGGTTGGCAGAGAGAGGATGCAGCTGGGTGCTCCAGTGTGTCCTAAGAGCTCCTGGTCCTTTTTGAATCAGGGCAACTGGTGGGTGGATGCAACAGTTGCCACAGTTTTATGCAGCTATTGTCAGTGTATGTCCTCAGCTACCTGGGGCTGATGTTCAGTTGGGTGCTGCTGGCACTTGGGCTTCCCACCTGATACTGCTGGAGCCTCATTCTCAAGGCCAGCCACCTGTGCTGTGCACTGGAGCTTTTGGAGGACAAGGAGCCAGCTGTGCACCTGGGGATGAATGCCTACAATCTACCTGCCTGGGTTCATTTTCCAGACACCGAAGGAGTAGAATGGCTAAATAAGATGATAAAACATAGGCAGCCCTTTCATTTGTCAGTTTATAGAGATCTTTCGAGAAACCATAGAACTAGCTGTGCAGGAAGCAAATGTCCACCTCAACACCTTCAGCTTCACAAAAGCGAATGTGGATTAGCAGCCCCTTAGAGTCAATGCTGTTAGTGTTTATATTTAAAATGTAAACAAAAGACAAATTATTCTGGACCTTCAGATTAGTTTTGCAGGAAATTGTGCTATTGATTTGAAGATCAAACAATATATAGTACCAAGCTAGAGCTAATGTTATCTTTAAGAATAGCACACATGGTTGGGGAGCCTCTTGAGTGAGTCTTCCATGATGGACTATAGACCAAGAACAATTTGTAGAGCAAACCTGAACCAGAAAGATGAGTTGGAAGACACAAGTAGAAGGTCTTTTCTAACATTTTCAAAGAGATGTTTTAAAGGATAAATTCATTTTAATTCAACCATTTTAATTTCTAAATGTTACAATGCCAGATTTTAACAAAGAAAAACATTAAATATTCAGTTGTTTAGAAATAGATATTTTTATCCCTAGACTGATTCCATAACTTAGCAGTTTGAAAATATGTTACGATAATATGAGAGTGTACCTATGCTGATAGAAAGCTCTTTTGGCTATACACCCAACAGTTGGTTCATACAGTAGTTCTATTTTTAGTTTGGTGAGAAACATCTATACTGGGTTCTATAGCAGGTGGACTAATTTACATTTCTACCAACAGTGAATAAGTATTCTTCCCTCCCCAAAAGAGACACTGTTACAGTGGTATCTGGGGTGGAAAGTCCTTCTGTATATGTATTGCTTTTATTGGTTAATGAATAAAGAAGCTGCTTTCAGCCAATGGTGGCCTATAGCCACCACAGGAGACAGATGTCTTCTCCAGTGTTGGGTCCGTTGAGGACAGGCCTTCATACCCCCACTTGTTCTGTTTTGCACTCTTTTGGTTGGTTGTTCTGAAAACAGGAACAATCTGTTGTTCTTAGCAATGTTTATAAGGATGTTTACCCCAAGCCATGTGAGTTACGGTCATGAGCTTCCTGCTTTTGCTGACTCGGCCTCCCTTGCTGAGGGCTATATATATTGTGTGTTAATCCTGATGTCTATCACTCAGAGAACTACAGTTGCCATGCTGGCGTGGCACTCGAGAGCCTGCCAAAACTTTGCCAGTAGGCCATGACCTCCTGGTGATGCACAGATTAATAGAGATGGGTTAGTTTAAGATATAAAAGCTAGCTAGAAATATGCTTAAGGTATTGGCCAAACAGTATTGCAAATAATATAGTTTCTGAGTGATTATTTCAGGTCTAAGCAGTCAGGAACAAACAAGCAGCCTCCAACAACAGGTATCTTCATTTGTTCATTTGTTTTTAGAGACATGATCACCATAAATACTACAGCCTGTCCTCAAACTCATAGCAGCCTTTTTCCTTCAGCCTCCCAGGTTGTGAGTTTTACTTTTGTTTTATTTTGTTTTTCTGTTTTTTTTATAGAAGCTGTTATGAGCAGGATTATTTTTCTAACAACTACTTTAATGAGTTCATTACTGGTGTGTAGAAAAGTTATTGGTATTTGTATGTTGATTTTGTGCCTTGTTACTATGCTAAAAGTACTTATCAGGTGTAGAGGTCTTTTATAGACTATTGTCATTCAAATATAGAATTGTGTCATTTTATGGCAGTGATAATTTTATTTCGTCTTTTCACATTTACATACTTTCTATTTCTTTTCTTGCCTTGTTGCTTTAACTAAGACTTCAAGTGCTGTTCAGGGGTATATAACATTTTTATAGTATGATACAACCTTGTCGTCATTGGCAAACCTCACACTTGAGAGTTTCAGCTGCTCAAAGCATTTTTCCACCATCTTATAATATTTTGATTAAGCTATTTTTTGGGTAGTAGAGTTTGTGTATTTCCTTTTTTGAGTTGTGCTGGTGAAGGGTTGCTAGATGTCTGAGTTATTGTGGGCATTGTTGTCTGAGTTCTTATGGGCATTGTTGGATTTCTTGGGTTGTGGTTTTCCTTCCATTACTTTCTGTAAGGCTGGATTTGTGGCTACGCATTGTTTAAATTTGTTTCTATCCTAGAATATTTTGTTTTCTCCGTTGATACTGAATGAAAGCTTGGCTGGGTATAGTAGTCTGGGCTTGCATCCATGGTTTCTTAGTTTCTGCAGTACATGGATCCAGGACCTTCTGGCTTTCATGGTTTCCATAGAGAAGTCAGGTGTAAGTCTGATAGGTTTACCTTTATAATTTACTTGACCTTTTTCCTTTGCAGCTCTTAATATTCTTTCTTTATTCTGTATGTTTTGTGTATTGATTATAATATGCTTTTTTATCCAGTCTATTTGGTGTTCTGTAAGCTTTTTGTACCTTCATAGGGATAAACTTCTTTAGGTTGGAAATTTTCTTCTGTGATTTTGTTAAATATATTTTCTGTGCCTTTGAGCTGGAATTCTTCTCTCTCTTCTATTATTCTTAGTTTTGGTCTTTCCATGGTGTCCTAAATTTTCCTGAATTTATTGTGTTAAGAATTTGCTGGATTTAATGTTGTCTTTGACCAATGAATCTATTTCCTCTATAGTATCTTCTGTGCCTGAGATTCTTTCTTCTATCTCTTGTATTCTCTTGGTTATACTTGTCTCTGTAGTTCCTGTTCATTTACCCAAATTTTCCATATCCAGAATTCCCTTGGTTGTGTTTATTTTATTATTTTATTATCTCTTTTCCAGTCTTCAAGTCTTGAACTGTTTCCTTCAACTGATTTTATTGCTTTTTTTTCTTGGTTTTCTTCAGTTTCTTTGAGGGATTTCTGAATTTTTTTCAATTTTTGTTTGTCTTCGACATTTCTTTAAAGTAGTTTTTTATTTCCTCTTTAAAGGTCTCCATCATTTTCATAAAGTTATGTTTAAAATATTTTTTTCTACTTCTTCTGGGTTTGGATGATCAAGTCTTCCTGTTGTATAACTGCTGGGTTCTGGTGTTACCATGCTGCTTTTTAGGTTGTTTGAGGAATTCTTGCTTTGGTGCCTACCCATCATTCTTCAAATGAGGCAAGCAGTGTCTTTGCATCTTGGTCCAATTTTTGCAGTGGCTGTCTGAGTGTTTGGGATTTTTTTTTCTTGATCTGATCTATACTGTCAATGTCTGTCTCAGAAAGCCTCTGAGGTCTTTATATATCTGTTCTCTTGGTCTTCTTCCCTGGTTTGCTCTTTGTGTGCTTTCTCTTAATACCCTCAGTGTAGTAGCAAGCACTTGGTGCCTTCAGTGTTATAGCAAGCTCTCAGTTCTTAGGCAGGGTGTGGATAGTAGTTTGGAAAGTCCAGTGGATGGGTTTGGGTTTGGGGGGAGCCTATCTGCAGGAAACTCCCTGCTGGCTGGCTAGAAAAGCTGAGGGAGTTGGGGGGCGGGTCCTGGGATTTTGTCCCATTGGAGAGGTCCTAGAGAGGGGGGAATCCCTCTGTGTGGCTGTTCACTCTATATATTTCTGCTCTTGATCAAGCTATTGTGTTTGTGTAGTTCATTTAAAAATGTAATGTATAATTAAGAAATATAGGTTAATTGATAATCATATATAATAGTCAAGTGTGTACTCATGTTAGTTAGGTTTTCAAGATATATAGAGATATATTTCAGTTAGATAGGTATTCTTCAAATCTTTCCCAGACCTTCAGAATACGATATTTAAAATGTTTTAAGAGCTTAAGACTTTTCATGACAATTAGACACATCTGCTTCTGGCAACACCAATTACTTCAAGAGGAAGATGGGCACTGAAGAGGCTCCTTATGGAGTTTGCTAGCCATTTGGGCAAAAAATTGGTTTTACTGCTTGATGGTATGCTGTGTGAACTGTATATGCAGGAGGACCCACAGAAAAAAATGACTGCTGAGAAGTTGCCTAAAGAAGTGAGGCAGTCCTTCGGGGATCCTGCTTCATGAAAAAGTCTGCCAGACATTCTACAGGGCACAGAAGAAAGTAACTGAAAAACTGCCAATATAGGTAGAACTGTCTTGAAATTTTCTGCTTTGTGGAAAAAGTGTGCCAGATACTAGGGGCCTATAGGCTGAAGATGGATGCCCCAATAATACAGAAGAACTTTGGGTGACTTTCCAAGAAGTAAGATGTCTCTGTCAATTCTAGTGCTTTGGAAGTTGCTTAAAATGCACTTCCTGCTTACTTAGGTAATATTATATCATTCTGGAGTCTTTGATGGAGTTGAAGAATAGGTACAGTTTTCCTTATTCATGATAAAAGATAAAATAAGTATAAATATTGTAACTGTAATTCTTGATTGATAACTGTTTTGTTATATGTAATCTTACTATGTTAAAGTTAAAAACCTTCTTTTTATTTAAACAGACACAGGTATGTGATGTGGGATTCCCCTATGTGTGCTGTGAATAACATTGGTTAATAAAGAAACTGTCTTGGGCCTGCGCAAAGCAAAAGAATAGAGCTAGGCAGGGAAAACTAAACTGAATGCTGGGAAAAGAAAGGCAGAGTTGGGAGAAGCCATGGAGCCACTGCCAGAGATGACATGCTAGAACCTTGATGGTAGGCCATGAGCTTTGTGGTAAAATAAGAATTAATGGAAATGGGTTAAATTAAGGTGTAATAGCTAGCCAATAAGGAGTTAGAGCTAATAGGCTAAGCAGAGATTTAATTAATACACTTTCTGTCGATTATTTTGGGAGTCTGGGCAGCTGGGAAATGAACAAACGGCCTCCTACTACATACAGTGGGTCTCAGGATAATTGTTTTCTGAGCTACTGGATGTGGCAGAAGACTGGAGGATTGGTGGCATAAAGATTTACAAGATTCTGCTTCCTATGACTAAAAGATTTGCCTGTAAGACCTCTCTCAAAACTGGCTTTCCACCATAGCACCAGTGAATAATGCAGAAAGTCTAATGTCTCTTCTACAGAATCTACTTTCTGTGCAGATGGTAGATATCCCATCTTAAACTACATTTTTCAAAGTGCCAGACTGCACACCCATAGAGGTTACTGGGGTTTTACTTTTCTCTTTCTCTTATAGCCCCACAGTGTTGGCTCCTCTCCTGTCATTTTAACTTCCAGTCTTAGTGTCCGCTTTTTTGGGGGGGGGATTATATACTTACAGCAATTATATTTACATGTATATAAACATACAGAAACATTGGCATTATGTTTACATGTATATAAACATGCAGACACACACAGTGGCTCAGGTCAGACAGAAACTAGGTTTTAGAAAAGAACTCCTATTTATACACTAGATAAACTTTAAGGAAAGAAGAAAAAAATCAGCCCCAGAGGACTTGAAGTGTGGACTTCATGCTATGGTGACTTGTGGTTATGTCAGAGACTCTCTATTAGTGTTCCAGTGACTTGAAGAAAACTTCCCTCTGCCCAGCACAAGGACCCGTTATTGTGCAACCCCAGCCTCTTTTTACTGTTAAGAGTCCACCTTGTGCCCCTGCTCCCCTGTGTGCCCATTCTGAACAGATGTAAGCTCACCTGTTATCAATTGCTCTAAATGTGGACTAGACATACTGTGAAATAGTTTATTTCCCCTAGTAATTGGACTTCTGATAGGGTTCTTCCCTCCCACTAATCAGTTTGGCCCCATTCTTCCTTATCATAACACACCCATCAGAAACTGCTCCAGGAAGAATAGGAAAAAAGAGTGACATTAGCATCTCTGTCCTCTCCTGGAGTTTTCTTTTTGAGTGATCATCCTGGGAAGTAGATATTACAGGGCAATTTATCACTTATGTTATTATTGATTAGGTACCAGTGCCACCCTGCAATATCTCATGTATACACCTTGTATCCCGGCTACCTGGAGGTCCTCAAACAAGGAGTGGGATTCAGAATACCAGAAGTGGATTCTAGAATACCAGAAGAAGTAGAAAAAAAATGTTAATAGGGAAAAATTTCTACCCAGTATAGATGCTTTTTAGTTTTTTGAAACTTTGTTTTTGTTGAAAGAGGCGTCTTAGTTTTCTTATTTAAACCGGGTGCATAGCAGTTATGTATGTGCAATTAATCTTTTAATATATAATGAATTAATCGCATATGTAGTGCTTTCAGTCACTTGAGACGTAATTTGAGGTTCTATAAGGAATGTAAAAGAGGGAAAACTGTGTTTCTGGCTCACAGGGAAAAAGATGGTTCTGTGGAGAAAACTGAGTATGTCTATGAAAGGAAAATGCACAGTAGTTAAAGCTAAATGCAGTCTAAGTCATATAGAAAAGTAGTTTTCCAAGTGGGAGGGAGGTAGAAGAAGGTACTGTAAATATGGGAGTTAGGAATGTAAAAATTAAAGCGGATCTCAAAAGTGGTGGTTGACATTCAAACCATTGATGGCTGGGAAAATGGCTCTTGAATTGCCTAATAAAGCAAAATAGTAAAGAGGAAATGCTTTGAGGAGCACTGAGTAAATCCTTCAGATGGCAACAGGTTTCCAAACCACCCTCTAAGTCAAGTTCTAGCCTGCGCCAAAGCAATCTACACAAGACTTTGTGTTACAAAACATTCAAATCCTAACAACATAAGTAAGTCCTTTAACTTCATCATTTGTCTTGTACACCATTTAAAATTTTTTAATGTAGTCTCTAAGCAAGTATTTCTAGACGTCCTCCAGGCAGCTGCCTAGCTTGGTTTGGCTCTGTACAAAACATGTTTTGGAATCTGCAGCTAATGAGTGACTGGAGAGCAAATGTGAACAGTGATTGAATAGTAGTCACATACGGTCTCAGTTGATCATGCTTCAGGGACCCACAGTGTTGTTTTGAGATCCCTTAGCTTCTCCCTGATAAATTAGTTACACTATTTATAATATGCCAATAGTCTAATTATAAGAATGTTTATCTCTTGTGTGCGGAAGGTATGTGCACTGATGTAGGAATTGAAGCAGGCCTCTGTGCCACTGTTAACTCCCTGTGCAACCTTGAACAGTCACATCCTCTCCCTGAGCCAAATTGCCTCATCTACAAAAAAAATAAATAAACAAATAAAACAAAGGTTGAGAGTATTCTTAAAATGACTGGGAATCAATTTGGGAAAAATATACAGAAAACTGTAAACTCTAAGGCTCTATGATGACACTATGCCTACGATAGAAATGATTCTATCATTTTCATCCTAATTTGTTAAATTATGGATGATGTTACAGAAATTTACCATTAACATCTTGCATCATCAAACTCTAGAGACACAACCCTCAAGATTATCTGGTTAGAGTTGTAACGGCAATGCTTACTGCTTGACCAGCACTATGAGAAAGGGTTCTAATGAACCATATAATCAGCACTCTAACTCATTGAGGTGGGAACCATTGCCATCCCTACACAGTTGATGGAATGGACAGAAGATTAGGTACCTTGTCTAATAAGAATCAGATCTGGGATTCCAACCCACCAAGTTTGACATTCTATAACCCATAATTTAAGCAATATACTTCTCTGAATAAAAAGAGACACCCAAATCTGACAATTTTCATGAAGATCTATGGGTCACAAATGTAAAACTCTCACTTTGCAATGAGTAACAGCTCGCATTTATTGTTCTTCAGAATTCGTAATTCAGTTGTACTGATGTTGCAGCTATTCTTCAAGAAGCATCCATGCAATTCCTGAATGGAACGAACTTCTTACTCCTCACTTTCACTCTGCCTCTTTCCATGATGAATACCATGAACATCTAAATTTGGAAGTGTTATTGCTGAGGCCCAATGCGCTCCACTCTCCTCCAGCCCAGTGACTTCCCTCTGTTTCTCATCCTGATAACTTCAACAGAGGTCAGGGTGCATGTTCAGAACATGCAACTGCACCATCTTGAAATTGACATAGGACGGTCTGTAAGCATAAGGAAGATCACTGATGAAACAGGCCTTATGGCACAACTCTAAAGAGTTGTTCACAGAATCATTCTGTAGAGTTGTGTCCAGCAAGCAAACACTCTTTAGCATTTTAATCAACTTTTTTGTCCTTCCTTCCTTCCTTCCTTCCTTCCTTCCTTCCTTCCTTCCTTCCTTCCTTCTTCAAACAAAACCTTAGAGGGTAGATCCCTAGACTACCACAGCAGGCCAAGGTGCCCTGGGGGATACATGCAGCTTGGAAAAAACCTATGGAGATCACAGGAAAAGCAAGGATTTTGAAACAATAACTTCCCTTCTAATACCATTCTATAACTTTTGGATTATGTGTAATTCATTATTAAATCATTTTTTGTGGGATGAGAAAAGGACAGATTTCAACAACATAAAACACAACACCCATTTTCTGTTCCCACTGAAGCCACTACAGAAAAGTTTCAATGACCAACTGTGTCAGCCCACTGCCTTGATGGCATTTCCCCAGATAGCATGAAAAATACGTCATCTATAAAACAGAATGACATTCATTTAAGTGTTCTTTCTCATTCTCATTCTTCCTTCATTAAAGTGTTTAAGTGTTCAAAGGAAAGGGTGTGTGATAACTGGGCTTTAGCAAGAGGAGTGTGGACAGGTGGGGAAGAGGTTCCTACCCCCGGAAGGATGGATAAGGTAGGGGACAACACACTGACATCATCCTAGAAATGGTAACACCTCCATCATTACCTCCTTCCATCCTCCTTGGAGAAGACTGCACAATCAGCTATGGCAAACATCTGGCAGGACTGCTATCATGTTCTCTTGTTTTGATCAAAACTTTTAGTCTGCCTTTGAATTTGAACTTGCTTGCTTTCCTAGCTCCTCTCCATCTCCTCTGTCAATCAGCCTTGAGAACTATTAACCTGATTTTTCCTTCACTCATTGCTTGGTCTCCAGATATCCATTTACATACTGCCACTCACTGCTCCAGTCAGAACTGGTCACTGCTCTTGCCTCTTATTTATGCATTAGGGTAGAAAAAAGTGATGTCTGGAAATACAGGATATTCAGGGATTCAGAACAGGCATTTGCTAAGTTACAGATAACAATATCGAAACAGCCTGAAAATACACAGTATGTGTTAAAACTGAACAAAGAGGCAGGAAGTTCAAAGTCACTCAGTGTCACTCAAGCTATTTTCTAAGAGTGTAATGACAGCTAAGCCTTTCTCTAGTTAGCAAGCTCCCGATGCTATACAACCCCCCACCCAGTGACTAGAATTTGGTTTCCCAAGGTTCAGGGGACAGGAAACTATCTACCAATATAGGTATATGAATGCTATCCCTTTATCATGTGATATGCAGAGGATACACCATGGGAGAAGAAGTGTAGTATACTCTAGGACCTGTAGAAAGACAAGATGCCAGTGTTTCTCTGCAGCTGATATTTCAGTGACACCGCTGAGAACTTAACCTAAACATATAACTCCCCACCTTCCTGTCTTGGCCCATGATTGCATCATTACCCTTTAGGGACTGACCTTCCTCAGTGGAAGTTTTAGTTTTTAAAGCTCCCTAAGGTTTCAGTTTGAAAAGTCATCCTGGACTTTGGACTGACTTTCTAATGGAGGAAGCTTAAACATTGTTCATTTGGGAGAACAAAGGAGAAGGTTTGGGAATCCCAAGGCTTCAATTGCCAGCTGCCTTACATTTTTTGCACACATTTTGCTCTCCTCCCCAGCAAGATTAAGATGAGTGAAATAATTTCTTTCTTTTTAGTTATCATTGAAATGTTCACATTTTCCATTACTGTCAATTCCTTGAAACTTGTCTCATTAGCATTTTTAGAAGAGTTTTTTTTTAAGAGAAAGCTTTCACCAAGAAAAAAGAATGTGCCTGATCTATATATGCAGGAGTCATCATGGGATGTCATTGACATCAATTTGTCCTCTCCCATCTTCACTTCTGCTTTCTTGGCTCCTCTTTGAATACTGTGGCACCTGGGAACCAAACCCAAGGCATTTTAATTTAAAAAGATAGAAAGAAGAAGCCTAGCTTATAAAGTATTCTAGAAGCAGCATATATGAAGGGATTGTGCGGCTCATAAAGGTTTGATAATGAAGGAAGTAACACCCACCATGTCATGGTTTCCAAGTCTATCTATAAGGATGATATGGACCAAGTTGTGTTAGTGAGCAAACCCAAGTATCCCCATTTCTCCTTAAACCCAGCAGGCAAGAGCACTCAGTGATGAAGACCTAAACAGTACATTATTTCTTAGAACCAGAAATTGTTTCCCATACACGCATAGATTAGGAACAAGGAGCAAATTAGTCCGGAGCAAGAACATGTTTTTTATTTCCAGAAATTACCTTACCTGATGGACTGATTTCTTGTAAAACTTGGATATTGTGAGTGTAAGGTAGGATGTCCTTCTGCATATGTGTTGCTCTTATTGTTAATTAATAAGTGGTTTTGGCTTATGGAAGGGCAGAATATAGCCAGGCTGGAAGATATATACATATATAGAGAGAGTAGGTAGAATCAGGAAGATGCCATATAGCTAGCTGCTGAAGGAAAAGGACACACTGGAACCTTACTGGTAGGCCACAGCCTCATGGCAGTATACAGATTAATAGAAATGGGTTAATATAAGATGTAAGAGTTAGTTAATAGGAATATACTTAAGCTATCAGCCAAAATTGTTGTAATTATTATAGCTTTGTGTGACTATTTGGGTCTGGGTAGTCAGAAAGCAACCTAGTAGCCTCTGTTTATATAATGGTGCCTAGCATGGGGAGTGGATCTACATAAGACCTTTTTAAAAAGCTTAAGAAAAAAAGAGGACTTCTAGATCCCCCCAAAATGGGAGTCAAACACAGCTTCTTTGTAGCTGCATTTTTTTTCCAGATAGGCTCTGTTTGTTGGTGGCAAACAGAGGTTCAATTTCTTTAAGAGAGGGTTTCTTGACACAGTGTTAACAACAAAAACTGCATGATTCCTTTAAGAACTGGCTTTCTGGTTCATGCTGGTCCTGTTATGAAGCACTTAAATGTGGTCTGTGAGTAGTATGTTACAAATTGCTTAATGGAAATATAGATCCACTGTGTCCCTGGAGCTGGGGTAGTGAGCATTGCTTGCAGAGGTAGTACAATGCCTTTGCCATGCTGGACCGGGTAGAGCAAACAGTCAGGGTCTTGTTAATGGGTCCTAGCCATGACTACTTAGCATTTAAAAAATGCCTCTTGCCAGAAAAGGATTTCGAATATATAACTGTAGTAGGAAACTGCTTGTTTGTTCCCAGCTGCTCAGTCCCAAAATAATCACACAGAAACTGTATTATTTGTAATACTTGTTAGCCAATCTCTTAAGCATATTTCTGGCTAATTCTTAAATCCTAAACTAACCCATCTCCATTAATCTGTGTATTGCCACAAGACTGTGGCTTACCAGGTAAAGTTCCAGCATCTGTCTCTGGCAGAGTTACATGGCTTCTCACTAACTCCGTCTTCTTTCTCCCAGCATTCAGTTTAGTTTTTCCTACCTAGCTCTGTTCTACCATGCTCTGCTATGGGTTCAAAGCAGTTTCTTTATTAACCAATGGTATTCACAGCAGACAGAGGGGAATCCCACATCATACAATAGGACAGATTCAGACATAAAAGACCTCTAAATGAGATACAATGTGTTCAAAAAATGTACATAGGCTTGGGAGAAAGAAGAAAACGAGTGTAGACAATTATTTAAAGAAATAGTTTTTAAAAATAAAACAAAGTCTTTAAAGAGGCAGTAAAAGTAATATAAAAGCGTACAGTCAGTCATAGATTAAAGGAGCAAAGTAAAATAAGCCATGTAAAGATTGGATATACATCTTTGTCTGGATTATGTATGTTATTGTATTTTCTTTGAATTTTTTGTCTGCAGAGAGACATTTGATTCTTGGTGTTGTTAACTTAAACCAACAGAAAGGTAACTTGATTTCAAAATTTGGGTCTAAGGGTATGTTACTTTAGAAAAGAAATTCTGTTTTTATTTCCACAGAAGATGAGAACCTATGAATTCCTTCCAGGCTAATGTGGTTTTATGGAACAAGATCCCCCAAAAGGACTCCATAAAAACAGTTCACCCAACAAACAGCAAGAAGACATTTAGAAAAAACTACTCCCAAATTCCCAAAACATTTGTTTATAAATGTTTATTTTCATTTAAAGGGGGATATGATATGTAGAGATAAATATTTTACATTGGTGTGGACTTTGGTCTATTGTTACAAACTTAAGGTCAATTTGCTACTCAGTGTATATACATTTCTGCTCTTGTTTATGGTATTGTGTTTGTGCAGCTCATACAGTTAAAAATACAGATTAATAGAAAGTCATCTATAATAATCAAACTTTTAGTCTTGTTAGTTAGGTTTTGAGATATACAGAAAAATATTTAAGTTAGTTAGGTAATCTTCAACACTTCAAAGACCTACAGAATATGACATTTAAAAGATTTTAAGAACTTAAACTTTTCTTGACAGAGAGACATGTCTGCTTCTGGCAGCACCAATTATTTCAGAGTTGACAGGCATTGAAGAAACTCATTATGAAATTTGTCTTCAGTGTGACAAGGCTAGCCATTTGGGTAAGAAACAGCTCTTACCTGGACTGCTTCATGGTATGCTGAATGAACTGGGCATGCAGAACACACAGAAAACTGCTAAACTTTCCAAAAGATGGAATGGTCCTTCAGGATTCTTGCTTCACAGTAGAAACTGCCAGACATTCTGCAGGACACAGAAGAAAGCAATTAATGAACTTTGCCATTACAATGCAGAACAGATCTTCAAATTTCCTGCTTCATGAAAAAAGTCTGCTGAATACTATTGGCCACTAGGCTGAAGATGTTGGATGTCCCAACAGCACTACAGATGAACTTTGGCTTACTGTCCAGACAGAGAGATGCTTCTGTCAATTCTAGAGTTTTGGAAGTTGCTTACAATGCACTTCCTGTTAACTTAAGCAATATTATGTCATTCTGGAGTCTTTGAAGAGTTGAAGAAAGATAGTTAAAATTTTCCTTAGTTATGATAAAAGATAAATTACTATTATACAAAAGACTAAATATTGTAAATGTAATTCTTGCTTGATACCTGTTGTGTTATATGTAATTTTACTATGTTAAAGTTAAAACATTACTTTTTATTTAGACAGAAATGGGAAGATGATGTAGAATGTCCTTCTGTATTGTGTTGCTCTTATTGGTTAATGAATAAAACTATTTTTGCCTATGGCAGGGCAGAATATAGCCAGGCAGGAAGAGATATATAGAGAAGAGTAGGCAGATTCAGGAAGACATCATGTAGCTGCTAAAGAAGGACACCCTCAAACCTTACTGGTAGACTACAGCCTCATGACAATACATAGATTAATAGAAATAGGTTAATTTAAGAGTTAGTTAATAGGAATACACTAAAACTATTAGCCAAACAGTGTTGCAATTAATATAATTCCTGTGTGATTATTTGGGTCTGGGCAGCCAGGAAATGAATGAGCAATCTCCATTTACATGAGTGGATAACTGGACCTCATAGGAGGCAGCTATCATAGATAGAAGACAGTTAGCCTCCCTTTCAAACTAAAGAAGCAGGCTGGGTCAATCTGGAGTTCTGAACTCTTCATCTCCATTTTCTGCATGATATTTGCTGACAATCCCACTGTATGCCATAGCAGGACATAGAAGACCAGCATTTCTATTGGCAATTTCTCTCTATTACAAGAAAATGTAAAACCTAATGTCATTATTGCCCATAATCTGAGAAGAGCAGCTTTCTGCGAAGTGCTTGCTAAGTATGACAGACATACCTTGGATCCCTGGCCTTAGGAATCAGTCATTTTACAAATACTTTATTTATGAATGTGAACATTCCATGTTGCTTTGCTGCACACCACGCCCCTGCCCCCCCCCCCCATCTATGCTCTATGCACTAGAACCCAGTTCGCAGCTTTGGCAAGGGGCTGGAGGTTGGGGAAACACACTCAGAGACAGACCGACACACAGACCTACCAACACTGGTACCAAAAGCCCCTCTTTAACAGCACCTTGGAGGATTAAATACCCTGCAGTCAATGGCCAACAGGTGAAAATCCCATCCTCTGATCCTCTAGGCAAAGCACAGCTTTTAGTCACTTCAATTAGAAGGCTCTAGACAGGGAAGAGCAGTTCAAGGCCAGGACTCAATTAGTTCCAACATTGCTTAGGTGTTTTTTTTCCATTAATAACTGTGTTTTATTAATTCAGAAAATAACATCTTATGCCTTCTATATTTTAGATGTGGTTCTCCAGTGCTGGGGTGCTAGTCATTAACAAACTTAAGCAAGCTTTTGCCTCTACAGAGCTTCCAGGCAAGGAAAAATTTAAGATAAATTATTAAGGTATAATAGTGCATGCGCAGGTGGAAATAAGAGGCAATAAGTCCTGAAAGCAAAGTGAGGAGATAGGGTAGAAGAGAGGTTTGACCACGTGGTATGATCAGTGGTGGTCTATAATGATATCATATGCAGGAGAAGGCACCAACTCTGCAGCCAAGATGACCTCAGTTGGATTCTTTGCAGAATCTTGTTCATAACACAACACACAGAGTGGGGGTAGGGAGATAAGTAAAAGAATTATCAGGCAACTTTTAGGTTTTGTCAAGACCTCTATTTTTTATCTGAAGTACAAGAAAATCCTTGGAGGACTTTAAAGTGGGAGTAACAAGATCTAATTTAATATTTTTTAAAGACCTTTCTGACTCCAATATTGAGACTAAACTCCAGAGGACAGAGGTAAACCTGGAATCTTGTATTTTTCTGACAATTAAGATAAAATGTATTTTTGTAAAATAAATTATCACTGGAGGGCACAGGGTTGTAACTATATATTCTTTCTTCAAATGCTTCCCTGTGGCTCCCCAGAAGCAGATCCTTTACTAAGTCATCCCATAAGCTTACCAGCCTTTGAAGCTGGATCAGTTTTCATCAAAATATTCTAGGTGTGGTATTCATTGCTTTTGAAAAGAAAAAAAATGAAAAGAACCTGTGACCTCAAGGGCTTTTTTTTTTGTAAGCTTAAAATACAAGTTTTTCCAAATGCCTAAAAAGATAATAATTTTGAAAATGCTAATTAATAGCATAATGACCTTTGTAAAAGAAAATATCTTAAATTGCTCCCAGCATAGAGTAGGATTTCTGGTAAGTGTGGCAGCGACCATGCTTCTGCATACAGGAAAGTGACAGGATACTTGAGAGACCTCTCTCATTTACAAAGAAAGAAATATCTCCAGCTCACACAGCTATGAAGTACCAGAGGTGGAATTTTGTTGAGTTGAGACAAAACCCCCTTTTTTGGCTCTCAGTGGAGTATTCTATATGAAGGAACTCTAGCCAAGTGGACCATGACAAATATGACTCTGGAAGGTCTTGTCCTTCTCCTAAATTCCCTCCACCTTGCTAAAACCCATTAGGTTGCCTTCCTAAATCTAGCCACCAAGGCCTGTTCCCTTATTTATCCACTTCCTCCTCCTGAGGTTGATTACCAAGGTCCAATGAGCAAAATATTAAAGTTCAGCAATCAAAATTCTCCGTGGGTTGAGCTAAATAGCATACCCAATAAAAATTAAAAACCGTCATCCTAAAATGAGGATTCTCCTTTTACCTTTACAAATCGCTAACTTCCCCTGAATCACACCTGTCTCCTTTCTATCCAGAGGCAGCCCTTTCTTCTTCCAAATGCTGTTTTCTCCCTCATTTATTCTCTTCCTCTTCTCCCTCATCCTCTATCTCCTGTCTTTGTCTCTTATTCCCTGCTTGTTGTTTATATCTAAGTTGTCATATTACCAATAAAGACTCAGAAGTCAGATGTGGAGTGAAAACCTGATAGATCAAAGTAATAGAGGAGGAATTGCCAGCTGGCCTTCCCTTTTTCTTAACCAGAGACCCAGCAAGTTTATTTCTCTCCCACATATCCCCATACATCCCAGACCAAAAAGACCACTAAATTCCTCCATAGTCCTTTCTGTGTCTCTACCTGTATTCCTGGGTCATTCATGCTCTCTATGGCTAATTCTTGTTGATTACTTGGCTCTATAATCCAAGGTTAATTTTATTAAAACTGTTTCAGAGTTTCACAGTGCGATGAAGTATCTCACAACATTTCCTCTTTATGTCTAAATAAAAATGAAAAGTTTTAACACAGTAAAGCTATAGACAATAAAATAATTATCATATATTGTCTAATTAAAAAGGAAAGGTTTTAACTCTAACACAATGAAACTAAACACCATAAGAACACTTATCAAGTAAGAATTACAATTACAATGCCCAGTCCATTTGTATTTGGCAAATTCAGAGAAAATAATCTATTATCAATCCTACTGTTGTAAATCCAAAGTTTTAGACCTAAACAATTTTCTATCATAACTTGTATTACCAACCTAAAAAAATATTTTTACACCTTAAAACATTTTATTAGATAAACAAGCTTTTATGTCTTTCAATCTTATACTCTTTACATCTCTTTTGTGAGTTACTTTTCTGAATTTTGTAACTAGGAGAACTGTAACTATAAGTATCAAGTCTTCTACCCCATCAGAGACCAAAGATGGGTAGATAAAATATTACCTGAGTAAACAGGAAGTGCAGAACAAACAACTTCCAAAACCATAGAAATGACAGAGACAGCTGGTTGTCTGGACAGTCACCCAAGGTTCTTCTGCAATGTTGGGTATTCAATCCTCAGCTTACAGGCATGGAATATCGGACAAACTATTCTTGAAGCAGGAATTTTGAAGGACTGCCTTACCTCTTTTTGAAAGATTCAGCAGTCACCTTCTTTTGTGTCCTCAATGCCCAGTTTGGACAGTGTAGTATCAGCAGTTGAGGCAAGGACATTTCCTTGCCCAGTGACTGACTTTTACACAATGAAAACGAATTCCATATGAAGGTTCCTCAATGCCCACCATCCTTTTTTGAAGTTAATTGGTGCTACAAGGAGCAGATGTCTCACTGTCACAAAGAACGTATGCTATTAAAATATCTTAAATGCATACTCTATAGATTTCTGAAATGTTTGAAGATGAGCTATCTGTCTAAAACACATGAGGCTGAAATAAAACTTATTTCTGTCTACCCTCAAACTCTTACTACAAGTTTGATTGTTATCTTAATTATCCTGGACAGTTTGTAATAGTAGCCTTCAAGGAAAAGCATTTTATGTTACAATTTTAAACGAGTTGCATAGGTAGAGGACCTTACAGTGTGTTGTAACAAAAATAACCTCAAATTTGTATCAATATATAAATGGCCATACCAATGAACTCAAATATTTGAGATTTCTAGTTGTATTTCAGTCCAACAGTAGATTCCCTAATCTAACCATTTATCCTATCATTCCTATATTCCTCCTTTTTTTCTGTTCATCTCTTATCCCCATTTTTAAAACCCTATTTAGAATAGAAAGAAAAATAGAGGAAAAAAAGAATAGAAAGACATCCTAATCTAACCTTTTTGTTTAGTTTCCTCCCTGACCATGACCAATAACAACTTGCAACTGAACCTAGACAATGACAAACACCCATAACCCAACAAATAACCCCAAACCAAACTCAACTCTCAGGAATGTGGGTGTCATGTTCTTAAAATTTCTCTCTATTGTCTGAGAATGACATTATCTTTAGAGGACCCTGGGAAAATTGAGATAATGGTAAAATTCTGAGAGAGCTAGCTGTATCATTTGTTATCCAGTCTCTGTGTTATGAGAACGTACAAGGCTTGTCTGAAGTCCTTATCTGAAGTAGTCTGTATGAGACTGGACCATCTTGCCTAACTGCTTTGAAGTTGTCTTGAGCACTTTGTAGTTTGAAGCTTATCTTCAGGTGGCATTTATCAGCTTAATGGTGTTATCACAGTCCAGGTGAATCTGTCATTGCAGGACTCCACCATCTTTTTAGAGACTTCAAGGTTACTGTCAAGAATGGTCAGGATTCACTGCAGAAAACTTAAATATTTTAAATGTCATATGCCGCAGATCACTGAGAGATTAGAGGATCACAATCTGTTAAATACATCCTGGGGTATACAAAATAATTCCTAGTTACCTGCTTCAGATTCAGTCCTGAAAATGCATACCAGAAGCTAGATTAAGCTTATTTCTAGAACTAGTTAGTACTCTATATAACCCTTAATATTCTGACAGATAGTTTGTGTGCATATATATATGTATATATAATCATAAATTATGAGATAATATTTATGCCTTAAGAAAATTTGTAAAGAATCAAAATAAAGCCAAAGGATTATGAAATTAGTGACAATGAATAGTCCCTTAATTTTGGTTTTCTTCTGTGCCATATCAGATGGCTCTTCTGACATGAGACAGGTTTTGGATTTTCCTTTAACAAGCATACTTGGGTTTAAAAAATGAAAGATCCAAAAAAAAGGAAGATGTTCTAACTCCAAAGACAGCTTTGATTTTTTTATTGAATTGGTCCACACAAAAAACCATTTGCCTTTTATGTTTGTGTAGAGCAGTAAAAACAAGAATTTAAGAAGATTTATGAAATTCTACTCTGTTGGAGGTATGCTATAACATTGGGTCAATTTATTTTTTTCTTGGGACAATTTCTCTGGATAATTCAGTACTCTTCTTCAGATGTCTCAGTTGTCCAACGGTCTTTAGATTCCTTAGTCAGATGCTTTTATTCTCCTGAAAAGACAAAATCAAAACCCTGTCCCAACCCTAACCTTGGGAATTTTCTTTCTTTCTCTGATTTTATCTTTGTTCAAGCACAGGATTGTTGGCAAAAAACAGTATCTTTTAATGATAATAATTTTATATATACATATGTATATATGAAGTTTTTATTTGTATAAATAAATTATACATAATATAAATTATGTATATATACCTGCTCTGGCTTTAGTAAAAGGTAGTACAATTTCTGCTGGGTCTATTCCTGCTAATTGATGAAGTCTCAATTCTCCTTTCAGAATCAACTCAGATACCTTTTCTACATTGGTCTTTATTTTTTTCTTCTTTATGGTAAAAATATTGATTTTAGAATATTATCTTATCTCTGCATGATAATTACTGTAGGAGAATGAGAAGAAGGTAGTGTGGCTAAAATACAACCATATTCTGGATCTCAGTGATCGACATGTGCTTCCTGTATTTTTTTTTACCAAAGCCAATTTTTTCCTAGCCTCAGATGATAATCTTCTTGAATTGTTTAAGTCCTTAGCACTTCATAAGGTTTAAAATAAATTACTTAGCTCATGGGCTGTTAACAAATTGTGGGCCATAGCCAGTTAATATCTCCCTGCAATTTTTGAAAATCATTAAAAGTTTGTAATTTACCTCTCCTTCTGGATCTGATACTACTCTATTTACAACTGGAGTCAGTCTTTAAAAAAAATACCACTGATGGCTTCTTTTGGGCCTTGTATAATCTTAGTAAATGACTCAGACCTATTCCCTGATTGAATCCTCAATTTTGTCCCACACATTCAAAGCTGCTAAACCACATAGGACCAAGGTGTGTTAATCATATCCAAACTGTCTTTGCAAACCAGCATACTGACCTTCACCAAGATGCTAATCTAAGGACTTATCAATACTTTTACCCTACTTCATTTTTCTATGTCCCTAGCTTCCTCTTTCCATCATGTTCTCCCTTGTAACTGAGGACCAGTTTCCATTATTTGCTATAGCTAAATCTTTCCAATCTTGGGGAATACTTTTGTTTAGAGTTACCCATGAATTTAGCATCTGATTCACATAGGCTGAATGCATGCCACATGAAATGACACTAATTTGTATCTCATAGAATATTATATTTCTGTAGTATTCCCTTTAACTGCTGCATAATCTTTGGGTAACTATCATCTACTGATCATTCTTGTATAGTTAACTAGATAAACTAAGGTTGGTTTCTAATAACCTTGGACCACCTCTTCTCAGTTTTATCATGCAGTGTGCAGTAGGTTCTGATCTAAATTCCTCTGTCTGTGTCTGAATATTGTTTCTTATTTCTTTAGTAGATATTTCTAAGACTTGTATATTTTCAATAGTAAGTTATTCTAAGGCTTGTACCTTATCAGTCAATTTTTCACATTTGACACAGTTATCAAACCTCTTTTGTAAGGATGAAATATGAATTAACAAACTGACAGTAATGATAAAAGACATTTGTCAACCCCACCTAAGTCGGTTGTCCCTTCATTTATGTTTTCCGTTTTCAAGCCATCTATAGTGTAGTATACAGAGTTCTAACTCCCTGCATTGTAAAATTTCCCATTCTTAACATGGGAAAGATTTTTTTCTCTGTGCTTTCCAGGCGCTTTACAGTTTGCTGACTTTTCAGTCTGCCCATAGCAGCAGGTGTTGCAATAACAGTGGTGGCAGTGGCAGCAGATGCAGAAGCCTGAGTGAACAGAGTATCCTGGGTATACTTGTAGAGGACTAGGAGCTGCAAAAGTCCGAGCATGTGCTGTAGTATAAGCGGGTGTTGTGCAACAGGTACATGCTGTGTCACCCTGGGAAGTGGTTGCACCTGCTGCCATGCATGCCTTCCTCGTCATTAGTGAGTCCACATCCAGAACCATAATACAAAATGAACTTTTTCTTCCTTAAGTTGCTCTTAGTCCTCATGACAGAAAGTAACTAAAATACAGAACTCTGTTGACAGAGTTGTCTTAACTGTTGTGACCAGTGTTGTAATAAACAATGATGGGCAAATATCTTAGCAATGGAGTATTGTTGGTGATTTTAGATTTGGGGACCTCCATATTGAATTGGATAGACTGGTTTTATATTAATAATAGCAGTTTATAAATATTCTTTTTGTTTTGCACCCTGCATGCTTGCTGTTAGTTGTTTTCTCATTGACTACCATTCTGATGGAATGAGGTGGAAATGCAATGTAATTTCAATTTGTATGTCCTTGACGAATAGTGAGGTTAAAACATTTTCATGTGTTTATAGGCAATTGTTGTTATTGGTGAAAAGAAATGCTATTGTTCTGGCTAGTTTTATGTCATCTTGACACAAACTGTAGTCACCTGAGAAGAGGGAACCTCAAGTGAGAAAATGTCCCAATAAGATAGGACTGCAGGCAAACCTGTAGTACATATTTTTAATTAGTGATTGATAAGGGAGGGCCTAGTCCTTTGTGGGTTGGTCACCCATAAGCTGCTGTTCCAGGGTTCTATAAAAAGGAAGGTTGAGTAAGCCATAGGTTAAAAAAAATCAGCAAACAGCACCCCTCTGTGGCCTCTGCACCAGCTCCTGCCTCCAGGTTCCTGCCCTTCTTGAGTTCCTATTTTGACTTCCCTCAGTGATGACCAGAGATATAGAATCATATCTCCTACAAACCCTTTCCTGCTCAAGTTGCTACTGTGTTTCACCACATCTGCAGTCATCCTAACTAAGACAGCTATCATTTTTATGTTTATTTTGTATCCTGCCAATTTGTTGAAAAACCATCAACTCTAGTAAGAGTTTTGGGAGTCTTTGGGGTATCTTATATAGGGAATCATATCATTTGCAAAGAAAGAGTACTTTGATTTCTTTTTCTATTTGTTTCTGTCCCATTTTCCTCTTCTCTTAAGGTTTCAAGCACTGTAAAAATGGAGAAATGCTGTGCGAACTTCTTCAGCCAATAGCCTTTAAGATACCAACACACTTGGGTGTGGTCTCTTTTATTATAAATACAGCCATAAAGTTTGTAGTCTCTTTTTCTCAGATGCAGAGGTTCCTGTTTCCTGGTCATGTAGAGGACTGTGATCTGTGAGTCTTCCCCTAAATAAAGAGCTCTTTATTATACTCAATTCTGAGCTAGTGTGGGACTACTTTACAGCATCCATCTACAGAGTAAGTGGTCATCTTTGCCTTGTTGCTGATTTCAGTGGGTATGCTTAGGTCTTTTCACATCCAATGTGACATTGATGAGGATATTTTATGTAAAGACTTTTTATTTACAATGAGGTATCTTCTTTTTATTCATAGTCTTCTCAGTGATTTATCATGAAGGCTTATTTGACATTGTCAAAAGCCTTTCCTTCTGCGACAAGCATTTGGTTTCTCTCTTTGAGTCCACATTTGTGATACATTATGTTAATTTGAATATATTGAAACAACCCTGTAACTCTTGAGTTAAGTCAATTTGATCATGGTTAATGAACTTTTTGATGTGTTCTTTGTTGTTGTTTTGAGTAGATATTAGTATTACTTTAATTAAATTTTCTGAGATGAAATCTGTATACTGATGTATCTGACACAGTTGGGAAAATTGAGTGGTTCTCTCAATCACCCTATAACCTTCATCTGTCCTCAGAAAAACACCAAAGCTGAAAAATAGAACAATTCAAGGTGGAAATAGAAACTTAACACACTGAATACATTGCCCAAAGTGATTGTGGTACAATGAACAGTAGATTCACCATGCATCCATCTTATCTGTAAAGCAGTCTGCTACTTATGTTCTTCCTCCCATCATTTCCTCCTCTCTCTCCTCTAACTACCCCTTCTCTTTTTTCCTCCTGTCCTTACTTCCCCATGAAAGATTAAATGTTTGTCCAGGTTAATCAAGGTTGTTTCTCAACAACCCATGACTGAGAACAGGAGGTAGTTATATCTGATTCAAGGCTGTCATCATTCCCTGGGAACTATGTAAAAGACTTACCTGAAGGTGGTGGCTGATCTCTTGTTTGAGTTTAATGTGGAAACATTATATGACAAAATTTTTGTGGCTATGTTCATTGGGAAATTTAATCCATATTTTTTATTGTCTTGTTTCTTGTTTAGATGCCAGGGTAAAACTTTGTAAAAATAGGTTGGTAGCTTTCATTTCTATTTTATGAAAAATTTTGAAAATGATTAATGTTTGTTTACTTTTAAAAGTCTGATGCAATTCAGCAGCTGAACTTCTTACAAAAGGGAGAATTTTTATTATGATTTTAATCTTGTTGCTTGTTATAGATCTGTTTAAAGTACTGATCTCATCTTGACTTACTCATACATGCACACCTAGAATACATCCATTTTTTTAAAGATTTTTCAATTTAATGGAATAGGTATGTTTTTATGATTACCAGAGTTTCATTGGTATATTTGTTCATCATGAATTTTGTAAGCTTAAATATTCTTTCTTTTAATAAGGTTGACAAAGAGTTTGTCAATTTTATTTAGTTTTCCAGGGAACCAGAATTTATTTTCTTGATTCTTTATATTATTTTCTCTGTCTCCATTACATTAATTACTGCTTTTATTTTATGATTTCTTTTTATCTACCGATTTAGGATTTGGCTTGTTTGAGTTTTGTGGGGTTTTTTGCTTTGCTTTGTTTTAATTTATGCCCTTTTTTAATTTTAAACATGATCATTTTTTAAAATTCATTGCTGGGATTTCATCTACTTTATAATGTTGGAGAACATTATCATGGTATCAATATTTTCTGAAAGAAACAATCACATTGCTCTGAATTTTTGTGTTCTTTTTATTTTTACATTGATGATTGTGCAGTTGTGGTGAGGTCATTGATCATATTTTTTTCAATAGCCATTATTCTTTCAGGGGAAATTTTACAATATTGGAAAGAGGTTAGATTTAGTAGAGTGCTAGAGAGGCATTGAGGTCAATCAGGTTCAATGTCCCGCACTCCCTGAATCTGCCACTCATGGATTCATTTAGGCTAAAGAGCCAGTGAACCTAAGTGTTGCCTTCCTCCTACTTCCAGTCTACAATGGTACACTGCTATGCCAGACTCTTTTACATGGATGCTGAACTCAGATCTTCGTGTTTACTTGGCAAGCATCTAACCAACTGAGCCATTTCTGCAGCCCTTGTCCCTCTGTTTTCTTATTTGGGTTTTTTGTTGTTATTGTTGTTCTCCTGACTGTGAAATAAATACTGTTTCAGCTTTTCTCTAAGAATTTCAGTTGCTCCTGAAGGACTTCATTCTCTCTCTCCAGAGTATCTCCCATTTTAGGAGCACAGGTGACCACAAAATATCCACATCCCTGTAAATGCCACCTCTCATGAAAGACGGCCTCTTGCAAGCTGGGTCATGACGGCCACCTTCAGCCTGCCTTCCACTTCCTACATACCTCATCATAAATTTCAAGATAATTTGTCAGAATATCAATAAGAAACCCTTCAGGGTAGTCTGAAAAAGAATCAAATCATAGCAATTATTTCAAAGAACGGTGCTAGGCAACCTGGCGGTCTTCTTATTACCTGCTGAAAACTCATGTATCATCCTTCAGACTGACTGTCCCACTTAAAGACATGAAGAAGGCAAACCCAAGCAAGCAGCCGCTAATTTGAAACCAGTCAGTTCAGGGAAGCCAAGAATTCACAGCCACAGGATGGAACTCTCTCAGGGTCTACACCACAACTCCTCTCATCAGGACTGTGCAGGGGGATTGCTTTCAAAGCTGCCAGTCATGTGGGAAATGGAACAAAGAGAGGCACCTGACCAGAAAACTAATCTTGAGTCTCAGCGGACAGTTTTGGGGTGATGTTAGGTGGACCAAGCTGTTGGAAAGAAAAGACTGTAAATATTAATGAAATAGGAACCTCATCCTGCACCCATACAGACCTGTCACCAAGAGAATAAAGCTTACACTAAGAAGGAGAAGTGTAGCTATGAAAAAATATTAGGGTTTTTATTCCCCGAGACTTGCATCTATGCACACAAAGTCAATTGATTTTACACATAGCAAAACAAACACATCCCCTGTCCCCCAGTGGTACAAAAGAGTTTTGGAAATGAGAGTTTTCCTTTTCTGTTAAAGTAAAGCATGAAGAACTGAAGCAATGAACTCACCGATTTATTCCCAGGATGAATAAACTAAAGGAAATTAAGTAGAATTGATGTAGGGATACTGAGAAGCATCCCCACGCTCCAGAAGATGGTGTCAGTGTAAGGTATGGCCCACAAATGGAATGATTGTCAAAAATGCTGGTGTCAAGAGGGGAGTTAGGCATGGAGAGAAGAGGGGCAGAACAAGCGTCAAGAACCAGATACTCCAAATTTGTCAAGTTGACACCTTTGGCCATCAACTCAGTAGTAAATCTCCCTGTGTTAGCCTCAGTTCTGTCATTGTGATCAAACACCCTAACAAGGACTAGAGAGATGTCTGTGGTTCAGAGCCCTGAATGTTCTTCCAAAAGACCCAGGTTCTATCCCTACCATCCACATGGCATCTCTCGATCATCTGTAATTCCAGTCCCAGAGAATCCAATAACCTTTTCTGGTCTCCATGGATACCAGGCAACATGTGGTATGCATACAAACAGGCAGGAGAAACATTCACACACATAAATAGATAAAACTACTTTCAAAAACCACCCTGAGCACAAACAACTTAAGGGAAATGGCTGATTACAGCTCAGAAGTAAGAATTACAGACCATCACAGCAGGAAGGGAAGGGTTGCAGGAGCTCAAAGCATTGACTACATCCCATCACAAAGCTTCCACAAAGCAGAAAACAGAGACCCATGGACTCAAGTTTCTGCTCAGCTCCCCTCCTTCCTCCATTTTTCCACAATCTAGGATCTCCTGTCCAGGAATAATCCTGCTCTCAACTGACAGTTGTGAACTGTCACAATGGACCCTCCCTTCAGCTTTCTTTAGGGGTATAACCCTCTGGTGTGTCAACCATGGGCTAGTGTGTGACCCATGTGCATATGGGCAGCAAAAATTGGACTCAGTGAGCTATTAAGTTAAAAGGGGGCATTTCTGGAAGAGTGTTGGAAGAATGAGAACTAGATAATGAGGAATTAGGGGGATGGTGATGGGTGAATACAACAAAAACCAAATTGTATGCATATATGAAATTCTCAAAGAATTGACACATCATATTTTTCAAATATGGGTCTTCCCACATCAAATAGTATAGTCAAGACATCCCCTAAGAGCATATTCAAAAACCCATGTACCAGATGATTCTATATTCTGTAAATTAACACTACCATCAAAGCTTCTAGTACCATAATTTTCTGTATAAGAAGGCAAAGGTAGAAAACAGCATTATTGAATTACCACAAATGACTTTTAAGACACACAGAGTACTTTTGCTTTTAAAGACAACTCTACTCTCAAATGGAAAAAAAAATATAAGAAATTAGCAGTAACACCAATAAACAAAGCACTGCCCCTCTTGTATATTATTATATAATAATATAATAATTATATAATATTCTTATTATAAGATTATAAGAATAAATTAATATGACCCTTTTACCTTGACATATGCTTCAAGAAAGTTTATCGGAAACACAGTTTTTGATCCTTAATTCTATTTTTATTTACTTATGATGTGTAGATGTGGTGTGTGGCAGGGTGGGGAGTGGAGGGCACACACGTGTGATGAGAGATGTGAGTTGAGGCCAGAGAACAGCTTCTGGAGTCTGTTCTCTTCCTCTAGGGTCCCTGGGATCTAGAGCAGGTGGCTAATCTAGACATAGGTCACCTTTATCTATGCAGCCATCTTGCCAGCCCAGCAAAACGTTTTAAATAAGATAATTGACAAATCAGGGTGGTAACTTTTAAGACCTGACCCTGAAGGAACAGGTGGCTGCATTTATTTGCTACTAAAATGTTTGTAGATTTTAAACACAGTTATTTTTGACATAACATGAAGTGACTTTAAAAAGCTGACGACTGATTGGCTTCCAATTCCGACAGTGTGTAGGGTGCCTTAGCTCTTCCTATAATCACCCCCACTGAAGGGAATTAAATGACTAAATGTTCTACTTTGTTTTTAATCTTCCAGATAACAAAACGAAGTCAGTCAGCAAGCAGGTTAACCTTAGTTTCTATTGGCATCTGTCAAAACCTAGTGACCTTGAGATACTGATTGGACAGCTGCCAGGGGCCATTCCACCAGGGAGAGAAAATAAAGCCCAAATCCACCTGAGGAAAATAGAATGGAAACCCCAGCATTAAATGGGAAGCCCAAAGGTGCATCCTCTCTCATCACAGTTTGTGAGTAAAAAGAAGACTGTCTCACTGTGCTGAGGTAGAGCGAAACCAGACAGCTGGTGAACAAATTTCCCTTGAGAATATGTAGCCACAGTTTTCACAAATATTTCTAGTTAGAAAATTCTCAAGCTGAGAAAACTAAGTTATTTAAGCTGTAGGTTGGGAATGTCCCAGTCAAGATCAGAAGCAAAGACAAATTTTCTCTGGGGACACTCAACATCAAACTAGTCCTTACACAATTCTCACAAATGAAGCTTCAGGAAACACACACCCAGAGTCTAATGTCACAACACATCCTGAGAATCAGCCAGCCAGAAACTAGAAACACCAAGCATCATAATCAGACTCCCTCTCGCTGAAAAAGAAAGACCAGCAGGGTACGGCATAAGAGATAATGAACAATACATCTAAAAGTAAAGAGAATTTGAAATCAAGAAGGAGGAACAAAATTATAACAATCAAACTAGACCCTCTGAATGTGGGTGACAGTTACATGACTGGGGTACACTGTGGAGCCACTGACAGTGGCACCAGAATTTATCCCTACTGCTTTCTGGCTTTTGGGAACCTTTGGATTGATATCTTGCTCAGCCTAGATATAGTAGGGAGGGCTTTCCCCAAAGCAACGTGCCTTACCCTCTCTAAGGAGTGAATAGACAAAGAGAGAATAGACTCTTGCAAGTTGTCTTCTGACCCCATCAATATTTGCACTACACACTCACGCGCACATACACACACAAACACATGCATGTGCACATGTGTACAAACACACATACACATACCAGAAAGAAAAGGAGATAATGATGTTTTTAAAGTATAACATATTATTAGAAGTAAAATATAATCACTGAAAGAAAAACAATGTGCAACTCCATTGATCAGATACAGATGATGAAAACAGCAGAGTGGAGTTTTGCACTGAGTCCTTTGGAATGACAGAAAACAATGCTTAAAGTATGAAATCTGAGGAAAGATCAAGAAGTAGTGAAGACAGAGTGAAAAGTGCTGACAATGTCACGTTGAAGTTTCAGACAGAAATAAGAGAAAATTGAAGGAGCAATAGTTTTAGAAGTGATTAAAAGTTTGCAGAAATTTTTAAAAACAGGTTCTAAGATTTGATGAGCCCAAATAATAAAGAAATCCTCACCAAGGTTTGCGTCATAGTGGTAGACAGCTAAAGTAACTCCATGTGACTCCCTTCTGAAACAGAAGAAACAGATGAATTGCTATAAAACCACTCCAAGGCAGCTAGACAATATTCCCAGTTGATGAGTTATGAATATTTTTGTCATCATTGTGATTGCATGATATGTGTTTGTGGGTGCGGATGCTACGGTGCACACACAGCGGTCAGAGGGCAGCCTTCCTGAGTCAGTTCTCTCCTCCTACATTTATGTGGGTTCTGTGGATTGACCTCAAGTTGTCTTGGGCAACCACGGCCTTTACCCACTGAGCCATCTCTCTCTTTTTCTTAAACCATTATTCTACTCTTTCTTTTTATATTTTTCATTTATAATTACTATGTGTATGCATAATATATGGGTATGAACGCAATTAATTCAGTAGATATTTTGCTGGTGAATGATATGCCCAGTTTTAAGCCAGTAGCTCTCCAGGGCACTAGTCCTAAATCAACACAGCATACCAGAGGAGCCCTTAACTCTTCAGAGACATTTTCTTCTCCTCTATACTTCAAGTAAAGAACATAGAGCATAGCTCAAAGGTGAGAAGTCCCTTGCCATTCACTTAAATAACTAATACAGGAATGCACCTGTAATTTCTGGGTGCCCCCACCAAGTTCTGCTTGAAGCACCTGCATTCTTTTACTCTTCTGTCACCTGAAGGAAGCAGAGCCAAAGAAGGGGTCACTTCCTGTTCAGTATCTGAAAGAACCTGAAGCTGTCCAGCCGGCAGCCCTTTGTCATGCGCTGCCGTGAACTCATCCATAAGAGACTACCTATTCTCTGCCTGTTGTTTTGCATGTTTTGATACTGTGACCTGAGATACAGCCTTCTCAAACTGTTGTACACAGGTAAGTTACCTTCAACATTAGGAGGAGTAGAGGGAAAATTTTTGTATGGCCTTCCTAATTACCAAGTTTCTTTATAACACAGAGTGTGACTTACACAGACTTCATGCCTGGGTCGCTGCAAAGGGTAGGGTGTGGATGAGTCAGAGGAGACGGGTGCACTGCTGTGGGGTCAGGTACGATGACCCCATGAGGTTCTGTTTTGCACACTGTCTACTCCACACCAAAGCACTCTTATAAATCTGAGAGGAATTTAGCAAGTAAGGGAAGAGATGATAGATATTGTTCATGGGGAAGATACAATTGTCATTGGCAGTATCACTATCAAGTGTTTTCTTGGTAAGTTTATGGAGTCTTTGGTATCCACTACTTCCTTTAGTGTGTAACCATCTTTGGAATAGTTATCTTCTTTCTTCACAGATGAGACAAAATATTTTTTTTGCAAATAAGTACAACATCGTTCTTGTAGTGCTATAATATTCCGACTCTTTATCATTTGGATTCTCTTAGTAGCACATATGAATTTGGCATTGGTGAATATATGCAGATCTTTTTATAGCAAGGGGACCTATGATATAATCAATCCATGCCAACAGAAAATCCATAAAAATAGTTCCAAATAGAAAACAGAGCTTTCTCATGTCCCTCCCTGTCTCCCCCTTACCATCTTCTACTCCCCCTTTCTTTCTTCATTTTTATTTTTTGGGGGGAGTGATGTTGATGTGTTGTTCAGGATGTGCTTCCTATGACCCCCATCTTTCTGCTGTTTGAGAAGACGTGCTTCCTATGATCACTGTCTCTCTGTGATTTGAGAAGAGCTTGCACTCACAGATCTCACCTAGAAATGCTTACATTTTAATCACACATTTTTTTTCAGTCTTTGACTTTCCATTAGGATTTTACTTAATCATGTCTTTTTGCCTCAAGTCTGGGGCAGATGCTACTTAGACTGTCAAAACATATGGAACAGGTCATTAATATTGGTCCCTCTGTTCTAAGAATCTTAGAACCAACCAGGCCACACTGAATATACAGGACTTGAATTGGCTTTCTCCTTTGCTTAGCTCCTTGAATCCTCTCCCCCTCTCTGTGTGCATGTGTGCCTGTGTGTGTGTGCATGTGTATGTGTGTGTGCATGTGTGTCTCTTTGTGTGTTTTCTCTGTGTGATTCTCAGTTCCCTTTATAGACTTGTCAGAACATTTCATTCCATTTCTTACAGCACCCAGCACACCGTCTAAATAATCCAGAATCAAAAAATTAAGATGTTTGCAAAGAGGAGAACAAGGCCATATGTTTGTATTGGTATGCCTGTTTAGGGCCATTTTAACATCCCTTTGTCTGACACACTCTGCCTTCAGAGTGTGGTGGTTTCCAGAAAATCTCAGCTACAATTGCCACTGATGTGTTCAAGGGTGTGGTGTTGTCTTTCTGCTTTCTCTAAGCCAACAGTTCTGAACCTGTACGTCTCAACCCCTTTCTCGGAAGTCATACAACAGATATCTTGCATATCAGATATTTACATTGCAATTCATAACCGTAGCAAAATTACAGTTATGAAGTAGCAGCAACAATAACTTTGACGTGGGGTAAACCACAACAAGAGGTTGTATTCAAGAGTTGCAGCCTATATCTGGCACCAGAGGAACACTGATGACTCCTGGCTTACATATGTTCATTATTGCAGGCTACCACCCTACATGTAGTAAATATCTCAAATAACCCCACAAATGATGATCTTTTGATGTATATCCTCATACTTTTCTCGCAGAATTCTCGTGCTATTTTTGCTTGAATCCCCATAGCTCATGATATTCTTTTTTAATATGTACTTTTACTTATTCTTTGGAAATTATGAGCTCCTCTTACAATGTAGCCCAGGTAATCATGAAGCTACACTTCACTGATTAATTCAGTATCATATGTGAAGGTATGGATCATATGCATTCTCTCCTAGAAATAACCATTACACTACTAACAAAGAGCATGCCCAGACTCCAGTTAGTGCTAGGAGTCACTTTTCCCTCAGAAGGCACACTTCCTTTTCTTGGCCTAAGACATAAGAAGTTAGGTTGACTCTGACTGACCTATCAAGAAATAATAACTTTCCTCATTTAAATTACAGGAATACATCTTGCCTGTCATTTCCCTCTCATTTTGTTTCTCAACTTGAGTAAAAATGGTATTATTGATTTAGATTTGTAGAAAATTCTTCTCAAGTGTTCAAAATCTAAGTCTTCATGAAAGGGAATGCATCTGATAATTGTTAGTGCTATTTTGACAGATGTTCAATGTGTAATAATGATCTACTGCTCTGAATAGTCCAGCCAAATCAACACTGCTTCCGACAGAATCTCAAGGCCAGTATGGGAACACTGCCAATATCTATTCCAAAGGATTTTTAACAATATAAATATTCGAATGAGATTAAAAATGGGGGTGGGTGGGTGAATCATGAGGCTATTTCCAATAACCAGGAAAGCAAGCATAGCACCACACAGCAAAAACACCAAACAAAAAACAAAAGCGGAACAAAAATATGGCCGGTATAATAGTCCCCAAGTTCAATATTTACCAGTTTGTGTACCATCTGAGCTATTTCCTTTCATCAGACATGCACATGGCTCTTTCACTCTCAGGAGACATTATCGCCATGACAACTTTATCGGGCTAAACACTGAAATGCAGCTTTTGGAATGATCTCAATTTGGACGGGGATTAGAATGCTATTTATAACGCTAGTCTTTTATCCATATACTTGCTTTGCCTGACAGAGATGAGAACATTTTTAAATGACTATTAAAATCACAATAAAAAATGTAAAAAAACAAACTTTACAAAGGGAAAAGAAATAAGCCATTAGGCTGAAAAATGGGCAATCAAAGGAGCCATTGCCCTCGGCAGCTGGAGAGCAGCAGGTGCTGCGGTGTGACGGGACCTTGCTTCCCATCACGCGTTCTCCACAATGATGCAGGCTGACAGCGAAGGGAATTAACGTGTCGGAGCAGGTACTTTCTGTCCATTAGATGATTCCCTGTGCGTCTTCACAGATGCATCCCGTGGCTTTTTGATGAAATGGCTTACAGTGTACAACTCCAGAAGTCGTGTGGGCAAACACAGCTGTGACTGGCACTGCCTACCATACCTCGGCTTAGCAGAATGTGAATGACCAAGTAAATATTTCTTTGCCCCACACTGAGATGTGTGATTTCAGTCTATGAATAAATTATGTGGCTACAGATGCTGTGAATACATTAAGATGACCAAGGGCCACAGGGTCGCAGTGTGGGGGATGGAAGAGACGACACTGATGAAGACGATTCTCAAGGCAACAAATTAGCTCTCTAACAAATGAATCTCAGAAAGATCATGGGAATATAGCCCTCCCTCTGCAATAGAAGGAAACCTGCCAAATTGTGACTCAGACACCTGAATCAATGGGCCAGCTTAGACAGCAGAGCATCCAGGCCAACAAGCACTGTACTCTAGGGCTTTGTCACCTGTCAGCTGCTTCCCTTTCTGGCTCAGCTCATGGCCTTTCTTTGCCTTTTCCTTTTTGCTTTCATTTTGTTTCCTCTTCTTCACCCTCTCCTCTTCCCCTTACCTTCCCCTTTTTTCTTTATCCTTCTTAGTCTTTCTCCATCCTTCTCTTCTTCCCCCCTTCCTCCTTCTCCTCCCCAACGCCTTCTCTTCCTCCTTCTCCTATGTTGAGTTGCTTTACACGCACTTCTCTAATATTAACAAGCCTGTTATGGTTAGTTTTTGTCAACTTTATGCAAGCTAAGGTTGATTGTGAATAAGGAACTTCAGTTAAGAAATTACCCCTATCAGATTGGCCTGTAGTCAAGTCTTTGGGGGCATTTTTTTTTTGATTAATTGATTGATGTGTGAGGGCCTGGTGCACTGTCAGACACTAGTGCCATCTTTGAGAAGGTAGTTCTTTGTTATACAAGAAAATAGGCTGAGCAAGGCATGGTGAGCAAGTCATTAACAGTGTTCCCTAATTGTTTCTGCTTCCGTTCCTGACTCATGTTCCCACTCAGACTTCCATTCATATAGAGTTGTAAGCTATAAGATGAAATAAACTCTTTACTCTCCAAGTTGCTTGTTGGTCATTGTCTTTATCACAGAAAACTAAGAAACAAACTAGAACATTGTGAAATATCAAATAAGTTTCAAATAAAAGTAGAGTTTAAAATTATATTTGTGGGGCTGAAGAGATGGATCAGCAGTTAAGAGATGGTTCAGTCTGTTCCTGCAGTCAGTTTGAGTTCAGAGCCCAGCACCCATCTAGAGGAGCTTATGACTGCTCACGTTCCAGAGGATCTGGTGCCCTTTTCTGACCCTTGTGGCACGCACCTGCATATAACCATAGCAACACATATAAACACATACACATAACTAAAAAAAAATTAAATTGTTTAAAAACATTTTCAAAGTTGCTAAGATCTGCCCTTTCCATATCTTTGTCTAATTAGTCAGCCTGCCCATGCCATTACAATCACTAACGTTAGCTGTGAAGACAACCAAGACATTGAATGAAGAAATGGCTGAAGTTGATGGAGGAAGGTCATTGGTTAAAAAAATAAACTGCCTTGGCCCATTTTATTGGTTAGAACATAGGTGGGTGGAGTAAACAGAACAGAATGCTGGGAGGAAGAGGAAGTGAGCTCAGAGATGCCATGCTCCCCTCTCCCGGGCAGACGCGATAGCTCTGCTCTCTGAAGCATAGGCGATGGAGCAAGCCGCTAGGTCAGACATGCTGAATCTTTCCCGGTAAGCGCACCTAGTGGTGCTATGCAGATTATTAGAAATGGGTTAGGCAAAATATGAGAATTAGCCCGTAAGAGGCTAGAGCTAGTGGGCCAAGCAGTGTTTAAAGGAATACAGTGTCCGTGTAATTATTTCGGGGCATAAGCTAGCCGTTCAGGAGCCGGGCGGGACAAAAAGCAGGCCCGCAGCTCCTACTACATGAAGCGATTGTTTTTCCTCTCGTTTTTTTCCACCTAAGCTGAAAACCTGAGGCTAGTTCTCTCACTCACCCTGTGTAAGCACTAGAGAATGGAAGGTTAAGGTATGTTGACATTGCTGTTAAAGCCTTGCAAATCAAGCCATGTTCATACGTGCTAACAGGTTCAGGAGTCGATTCTATCTGTCTCTATTCCCTGATCTGAACAAAGAGCATGTTGTTCTGTCTCAAAATATCTTCATAATAGTTCCTATCAATTGTATTTATGAATAATAAATTATAAAGAGATGTGAAATATGAGAAAAGAGGTAAGTATATCTTGATTACTGTTAAATCTTCAGTATTTAGTAAAATAGTAGTCCCAGCATAGAAGGTCAATATATCTTTGGAGCAAAATGGGTTGAAGAGATGGCTCATAGACAAAGCACCTGCCAAGGAAGTGTGGAAACCAGAGTTCAGATCTCTAGCATGCACATAAGAGACAAGCAGGCAGGGAAGCTACCAGTAACACTATCACTAAGGTGGCACAGACAGGGGTTCCATCTATCAGGCTGTATAGAATAAGAAAATTTTAGAGCTCTGGGTTCATCAAGAGAAAGAGACCCTGCTTCTGTAAATAAAGTGGAAAGCAATCAAGGAAACTACCTGACACTGACCTGTTGCGGGAGGTCCTCCCGCTCCTCCAGCCTATAGCAACTGAGATACCAGCCCATTGGGGCGTGGTCTCTCTCCCTTTAAAAAAGCGGCCACTTCCCTCTCCTCTCTCTCTTCACTTCCTGCTCCTCTGGCGACTAGACTCCCTTCCTGGTTGCGCAGAGGGCTGTTGTCTGGGATGGTGATCTGTAAGTTTTTTTCCCCTTTAAATAAATACCACCCTATTAATCATAATTCCAAACTGGTGTGGCATTGTTTGTGACTTACGCCTTCACTGACCTCTAGCCTACACACACACACACACACACACACACACACACACACACACACACACACACAAACACACACACACCATATACATGTTTACAAATGCAAAACAAATATATGGGGCAAATAATACTAGAAAGAAGATGAAATATAAAGGAAAGAGGAAAGAGGACCAAGAGAAAGATCTAAAGTGTGAGAAATAGCCATCAGTACCTCTCTGTACATTGCTGGCTTATTTAGAATTGTGAACCAAAGTTTCAAAAGAAAACAAACAAAATATCCCTATATTAAAAATTATGCAAGGCTGGTTGTTTGATAGAACTGTTAGCATGCAACATTGGAAGTTGCAGGTCATCTTGGACTGTCCTTAATCCCTTAATAGCTATGCCTCAACTGATTCTGTGTTTGATCTAATGTTCTTTCAACTATCAGGTAAAACCTTTGGAAAGTATTGACCAAGTTTTAGCTTCTGCCAATTGAAATGGAAGCATGCCATCACATAATATCAGAAACACGTAGCAGAATGGTTCCTGCTTTGCTACAGTATGCCTACCTGATATTCCCACTAATATATTGTAAAATGTCTTGACTTAGGACTTTGTGTGTCTGGGTGTGCCTATAAAAATTCACGTGGCCACTTCCATGACCAGTATCTTATTTTAAAAAAAATGAATTGTTTGGGGAAGGGCTGTTTGTTCATCCCAGTCGCCTGGCTAGCTTAGACCTGAAATAATCACACAGAAACTGTATTCATTAAATCACTGCTTAGCCTATTAGTTCTAGCTTCTTATTGGCTAACTCTTACATCTTAGTTTAACCCACCTCCATTAATCTGTGCATCACCATGAGGTCGTGGACTCTCAGTAAAGTTCCAGCACATCTGACTCCAGCGGCAGCCCTATGGTAACTCCTAACTCCCCCTTCCTCCTCCCATGCTATAGGCCAAGACAGTTTTCTTTATTCATTAACCAATAAAATCAACACATAGACAGAAGGACCTCTTACACTATTGAATCCCTATTCCCAGGCTATGTCCACTCATATTTTGAAAGAATGAATAGACTCACTCCCTTTGATATAAGAGTTAGTGTTTTAATGGTAGAATCTTCTGTAGAAGCCTCGCATTTTCTGTGATGCCTAAAAAAATTCTGCACTGGATTCAACAGACAGAGGATTAGTATCTAGAATATACAGAAACTGAACATCAAGAAAATAAAGACTATACTTAATAAATGGGGTACAGGACTAAATAGGGAATTCTCTAAAGATGAAACACCATTGACTGAGAAAGAATTTTTAAATATTTAAAGAATTTTTTAAAAAATTTTAAATTTTTTAATATTTTTAAGTGCTTAGAAACCAAAAAAAATTCAAATTAAAAGTACATTGAGATATTATCCTACCCCAGTCAGAATGGCCAAGACTAATAAGTCAGATGATCACAGATGCTGTTGGGAATGTAGGAAAAGATTAACATTTATTTATTGTTGACAAAAGTGCAGTCTGGCACAAGTACTGTGGAAATAAATGTAGAGTCCTCCAAAAGCTGCAAATAGATCAACCACAAGACCTACCTATACCATTGCTTGGAATATATCCAAAAGGTTCTGCATGTTAATACAGAGATACTTGTTCACCTATGGTCATTGTTGCTGTAGTTGTAATAGTCAGAAACGAAAAACAGCTTAGATGTCCATCAACTGATGAGTGAATAATGAATTACAGTGTGTTCACAGTTGTTTAAAAAATGAAATTATCAAATTCACAGGTAGATACAATCATTCTGAGTGAGGTGCCCCAGATCTAGAAAGACAAACATCACATATATTCTCTTACATGAAAATGTTAGCCTTTAAGCTTTAGATATATGTATTTCATTCAGAATATTCACAGAAGTTCAGTAGCTAGTAAGGGACAAGGCAGGAGGTGGAGACCTTCTAAGGAAGAGGAAATAGACTATTGTGTTATAAAGAGATAAATGGGGAAACTAGACGAGAAGGTTTAAATGAAGAGGGTAGTGGGAGGACTGAGTAAAGAAGGGAATGAAGGAAGGAATAACTAAAACTAAAGTCCTTTTGAAAAACATATGGAAGCCACATATGGAAGCCACTCCACAAGCATCTTAACACACACACACATAAAACAAGAAAATTATATATACATATGCATATATATACCACATGCTGTGAGATGCATATATATACATCCACTTAAATCATATGTATATAATTATATATGTGCATATATAAAATTTAAATGAAGTCACCATATAATGAGGAAATGCCAAGCTAGATATTATATGCTACCAAATAAACCCTCCAGTGCAAGGAATGGTTTATAGCTTTTTTATTCATTGACCAAGGGGATCCCATAGACCTTACCAGACATTACAGTTATTGTTAACCCTAATGATCACCAACCACAACTTGACAATAAGACCCAATTGCTGAGGATACAAACATGCTTATGTCATCTACCCTAAATAAAAATAAAAGAAAGAAGTGTGGTTAGAAGAGAGCCATTGGTGTGCACAATTTGAGGGAACACTTCATTAGAGTGCAATCCCTGATTGTCTTTTGGTTCTTATTCCAATGGTTATTAAAAAAAAAGAACCACCGTTTAGAATAAGAGACCCCTCACTTGGATGAGTTTGCTCTTTTATTCAAAGTCCTACTTAAATTAAATGGACATCTTGATTATGCAGAATTACATAAGATAATCATAGCACATCTCAAAGTAAAAATAAAATAACAAATATTACAGATTCTGTTAGAATTAACATGATCAACAACAATAGTCTATTACTATTATTATTAGTGTAAGTAGGCTCACACTAATCTACCTATTATCCCATCCAATTTTTTAAAAAAAGAGATCCCTGATCCTACATAATTTCCACCCCAACCCTATATCACTTGTAATTAACCCCCTAATATATGTACTTACATTGGCTATTGAATAATGTTGTTTTGGCCAATGACTTAGCAGATTAAAGCCAAGTGGGATCAGAACAGAGATTTATGGAGAGAGTAGGCAGAATCAAAGAGATGTCATGTAGCCATCAGAGGAGAAACATACTAGAACAGAACCTTACCAGTAGGCCACAACCTCGTGGTGATTCACAGATTAATAGAAATAAGTTAATTTAAGATGTAAGCATTAGCTAAAAATATGCCTAAGCTACTGGTCAAACAGTGATGTAATTAATATAGTTTCTGTGTGGTTATTCATAGCCCAGTGACCAGAAAATAAATGAGCAGCCTCTGTCTATAGCCATGTGGCTTGGTACCTTTTCTCAGTAAGGTATTCTCATCTTGTTTCCTCTGCATCTGGCTGGTGACTGCATCTCTACCTTTCCTCTTCCCAGAATTCTCCTAGTCTGGTTGCCGCACCAATACTTCCTGCATTGCTACTGATCAATCAGCATTTTATTAAACCAATATAAGTGATAAATCTTTACAGTGAACATGAGCATTATCCCACAGTAACTAGGGGTTGGCTTTGAGGTCTTGTAGCCCAGAAACACTGTTCAATCTCTGCTTACTGAATTTAGATACAATATGACCATTCAACTTCCTGTTCCTGCCCTCATGTTTTCCTGCCTACTGCCATGCTTTCCTCAACATGATGAGCTATATCCTTCAGGAAATGTAAATCAAAATAAACCCTTACACCCCAAGTTGTTTTTGTTGAGATACATTATCAACACAAAAGTAACAAGAAAGCAACCAAGACACTGTGCTTTCCAGAATGACTCTATGTAATCGTATTCAGTCTTAAGGAATCTGCAGGTAAGCTCTTACCAATCCTGTTACGCCCAAAACATTAATTAAACTCTCTGCTGTTTCCTTTTCCCTTTGGAAGCTATATATAAAGTAGATTTTTAAAAATTCAGTATATGATGCTTCATGGAGAATGTTAGCTGCATGGGAGATAGTCACTGTGCTCCGGATATTAAGTAGTACAGGAAAACACTGTAAGAAACAATTTATAACATATCAAAAGCCCAAGAGATTTAAATGATTCAGAGCCTGCTTAGGAGTAGCCTCAGAGCTCTCATGTCTAATTCAGACACCATCACACTTTGTGCTTGCCAAATTACCTCCAGGCTGCAGTTGACTCTAAGCCCTGAGCTTGAGGATGTGCGGTCCTTCTGAAACACCTTTCATTTGGGGATCCAAGGGACAGAAACTTAGTGTGGCCCCAGAGCATCCATCCAGCAGCAGCAGAGTCCCAGAGCCTGCTAAAGAGTCGAGTCAACATCAGCTCCTCCTTGAAGCCTCCAAAGAAGCTGACACTCTGGCTTTCTGTCATTTTAACTTCTGTCGGTTTCAAAGGAGACAAGCTTCTGGGGTTGAAATTGATGTGCTCGTGTGACTGTTCCCATCTGTTGAAATTGACAGGCTGAAGGGGATGAAAGTAACCAATTTTTCAATTTCAGCAGAGGACAGCTTTGCAGGTGGAGCCTCCATAGTATATACTTTTCTGTCTGATCAGAAAATTTAATTTTCCCCTCACTTTAAAAAAGTTTTGTGTTCGCTTTCAGCAATTATTTTGGACTCTTCTCTAGACACAACAAGAATTGGCCAAACATGGAAACAGATGGTCAGTGCTGTCAAAATTCAATCCAATGTATTGTTCAGCAGAACTTTGCTCCACATTGCATTGACTGATCAATTTACTCAAAATAGGATTTTGGTTGTTGTTATAAAACGGACAAGAAATATGGAATCACTCTAAATTCTACTCTTCTTGAATTCTTATGTGTCATGGAAAATCCACCTAGCTTTGATTAACCAGTCATAAGCTTAGGCAAATTACTCCAGAAGTCCCTACTGCATCTTTCAAAGACCTGACTTTGACAGGCTTTTGATTGATTAAATCAAAATGTTTTGTAGAGGCTTAAAAGAATTTCATAGAAAGCATTGAGTTAGAAGTTCTAAGGTCTACTGTGAACTAATTATATGACCTCATCCAATTCCTAGACTTCCTGCCTGTCAAATGAGGAAGTTGGGCCATAACAGCACTTTAAAACTCTGTTTTTATAAAAGTATTTTCATAAGATATAAGTATTTCTAACAAATGTGTTATGTTTAAATAACTTTGGAATACACCATGTATGGCTATGTAAAATAGTAATTTCCGGAGTTTGATCATTTGGATGTGACAAAGTGATACAAATCTTAGTCACAAGTCTTGCTGTAAGATAAAATTAATGGGTTTGGAGAATGGCTCAGTGGTTAAAACTTGCTCAGGACCTGGCTTCAATTCCCAGCACCCACATGGCAAATCACAGTCATCTGTAACTCTAGTTCCAAGGGATTCAGTGCCCTCTTCTGACCTCCACAGGCACAAGGCAACAGTTGGTGCAAAGATACACATGTGGGCAGAACACCCAGACACATGAAGTAATACAATAATTTCTTTAAAAAGATAAATTATTCTTTCCAGAATTCATCTTATAGAATTCATCAGTGTTTCTGTTCAGTCATGCCAAGGCTATAGTTCTATACTCTTTACAGGCTTCATGTTCAGGCTGGGCCAGTTTATCCTTAGTCATCAGCCAAAAGTGTTTATTTCTCTTAAGACTGTCTACGTTAAAAATAGTGACTTTTATTTATCTGTAAAGGTGAGAATGAGAAATAATTGGATTTTGTAGGCCGCTTTGACTCTATTGAAACTACACTTACTTGCATCTACTCAGAGCTATCACTGCACTGCAAAGGTATATGTGTGTAATGGGTGATACATTAACATTTTCTGTTTGAAAACCCATTTAAAAATGTAAAAGGGAACTTGGGGTGTGGAATACACAGAAAAGCAAGAGTGGGCTAGATTGTCTTACTGACTGGAGTTGGACAACCTCTGATTTCATAAATACTCTATTATGAAACATAAATACTTCATTAATACGTGCACTGTAAACCTTACAAGGTGGTGGCTGGATGGTTTCATCTTCCTAGACAAATCAGATCCACTCCTTCTTTGAAGTCTTACCAATTCATCATTTCTATGTGGGAACTGGGGCACTACAACATAACCAAGTTTTACTTTCTTTAACCTCCAGGAATTCACAGGAAGTTTAGTTTCCTATCACATCTTGTCAATAACTTTCAATTTCCCTGTCTAGTTTGTTTCTCGTTTTAAGCTTTTACAACCATGAGATGCTGAACAGATGATCTTTTACAGTGAGGGATATGGGGAGCTGCAGGAAAAAAAACAGTAAATAAATTCCTCAGCACTCATCTTTCATACATGCATTTTGAGTTCCTAAGTATAACATAGCATTGTCCCAATGGCCTTGGCCTAGGGACCATTTTTATGAACATCTTGTTTTCCATGGGATACACTAAACATGTAAGTAACCAAGAGAATATTTTATGGTTCTTATAGCCTTACTAAATACTCATTAACACCTAGAACTCTGTAGAAAGAACTAAAGTCAGATATGTATTTGCAAATTCAGAGGCTGCATTTCCCTCACTGCCTCTCATTTTCTTTCTTCCATTCAACATTTTAACTTTTGCATATTTAGGAGTATACTTGCTGGGGTAAATGATAAGATATTTATAGTTGTGATACCCATAAACCTTTTATATATAATAATATAACCAAATCATTGGCTATTTGTGTATATTGGTGATGAATAAGTATGTATTCTTCACGATGAGTATTTAAGCATTAGTCTCTAGCTTCTTGTATAAATAATTCCTTCATCTAATTGGATTAGTAAGTACATATTTCTGGAGATTATTTCTAACTAGATATATTATATGACTATTCTGGCTTCTTAAACCACCCATCCATTCCAAAAGAAGGACCTGTAATGCTCTCTCAATCTTTAAATGAAAGTCACATAATCTGAGAATCAGCCTCATTCTGAGCTCTCTGCTCCATAGGCACTGTCCTGGTGATATCCTCCCTCTCTACCACCTACAGACAGGAATAAAGCCTGGTAGATCTCATACTTCCTTAGAATTACAAAAGTACTCTAAATCCTACAACTTCAACATTGCATGCCTAAAATAAATGTCTTGTTTTGATTCCCAGGACCTAGTTTGCTGTATTAATTCTTTTAATATTTCCTGTATGCCCAAAAGGTAAATACTTTAATAAAAAAAGAGGGTATGTAATATAAGCAAAAAAAAAAGATACAACAACTTCACCCGTAGGTGGCTTAATAGGGAGAAAGATATTCCAGGGTGAACAAACAAAATATTGGTAAATACAATTCAAAGTTGGTAAGTTCTATCAGTAGAGCCACTAGCAAAACTAGTGTATTCATTACTGTTCAAATTTTCATGTCAGATGGCTTCCATTACAGAAAAGTGCTTTGTCTTGGTCAAATGAGGATGTTTGTTCATTCTAAAGAAGTAAAACATGAATGCTAAGAGGAAGTGACATAGGGGTTTACATCCATAGTCTAAAAGAACAAACTGACAAAAACAGTCTTATCCATATGAAGAGAAAAAATGGGGGTTGTGGTAAAAAAATATAGTACATACATGAACAGTTTGAGGTATTTAGGAAATTGGAAAAAAGCTTTTTTAATTGGTGCTAATTGGCTAAAGTTTCTATCAACTTAATATAACATTAAGAGGTAGAAAGGACACAAGTCTGATTCATGGTAAAGAGAGAGAGAGACAGAGAGAGATCAGGTCATATCTGGGTAACTTACAAATCATTTTCTGATTTTAAAAGAACACTTTGTAAGTATTAAGAATCTATTTTGTGTCTAACATATATCTATATACATATATATGAACATTAATGCAATGTTTTATTTAAAGATAAGCAGTCTTCTGTGTAATACCATTATTTATATTTCTTAGTGTTTATTAATTATATAAGCTAATAGGTTCATTATGACATTACATCTATATTTATAATATACTTTGATAATCTTCTATCACCTATTACCACATCCTCCTCCTCTTTCCACTGTTATATATATATACACACGCACACGCACACACACACACACACACACACAGCCTGGGGACTGAGTCTCCCTCTCTCAGCAGTCATCAATTTCTTGTCATGCTTCATCTACAGATGGGTCCTTGTGATGTTTCCCTTGTTCATGTTGATATGTGAACTGATATCGTTGTTTAGGTCTTGCTTAGGCATTCATATTGTTGAGATTTTATGATTGCCGCTTGCCTACAACGACAATACCATCTCAAAGCAAATATCATGGTCCCCTCACTCTTACTACCTTTCTATTATTGATGCAATCAAATGTAATGCAGGCATTGACGGGTAAAGCAGGTTAATATGGAGGAAAGAGTGTTCAGAAGTGAAATAAGTGCCTTAGAGCATTCTACCTTCTTTGGGGGTGTCTAAGGCTTCAAGCTTTTGTTTCAAATTCTGAAACACTCATTTCATTTTACCACTTGGGCACACTACCATTATGTTTTTATTTTTATATTCTTCTGGGACCTCAGCCTATGTGATCTGATTTTTCCAGGCTTCATTCTCTATTCTTCCTGGATATGGCTTTGTGATTGACATCTCTTAACCACGCTAACCACATCTAGAGCAGCAGAAGTCTGCTTCCTACATACTCCGAGATCGTAGAACATGTACCTGTGGGAAGGGGAAGACATTTATCTTACTTAGGTTTCTACTGCTGTGATAAAACACCATGACCAAAAAGTAATTTGAGGAGGAAAGGGTTCATTTCTCCTTTCAGATTTTAAGACCATCACTGAGGGAAGCCAGGCAAGGAACTCAAGGTAGGACCCTGAAAGCAACACTTGAGGCAAAAGCCATGGAATCCCACTGCTTACTTACTTGCCCCCATGGATTGCTCAGTCTGTTTTCTTATAGCACCCACGACCACTAGTCCTGGCACAGCATTGCCGATAGAGAGCTGGACTTCCCCACATCAATCATAAATCAAGGAAAAGTGCTATAGGTCAGAACAATTTCTCAGCTGAAGTTTCTTCTTCCCATTCTAGCTCATGTCAAGCTGGCATAAAACTAGCCAGTACATCATTATTACTTAATAACTAAAAGCATCCACTTTGCATATGGAATACAATTACAGACTGGTGTTTACTCCTTTCAAACAGAAGTCATAAAAACCTATAAGACATGACATAGACTTTGGTGTCTGTCAAAGTCTTATCTAAGAATAGTGCATTAGATCAGTCTTCATCAATAATGTTGGAAAGGAGAAGAGAGCTATTGACAGACATTTCTATTCTATGGAGGACAGACTTTGTTATAATGGGGACAAGTGTAGTTACTAAGTAATGTGTCATTGGATGTGAAAATCAGAATTATATTTCATCATATTTCCCATGTGAAAAAGTACCCTCATTTAAATATCCTGAGATCGCTCTCAACCAGGTCCAGGGAAGAGAACTGCTCTACAAATTTGCCTTTAGTTACTATGATAATACTTCAACTGGACACCAAATAATTGTATTTATTAAAATTTATTATTACATGATAGAGTTCAGTAATATACAGGCGTTCTTCCAGCCATAGCTTCTCATCCCAACCTCACCATCTCTATATATTCCACTTTTAGAAACTGCTGTTTAAATGCAGATGGCTTTATAAATTTCCACTCCTAACCTAAACTATTTCCAGCAAATAGGACATGACTAATTCACACTTTGGAGAGCCCATGTTTCCCAGAATGACAGGCTCTCCTCTGGCAATACAATTCCCTCTGCCTCTCTCGGAGCAACATCTCACAGCAATGCTGGACATTTCCCCTTTATCCTCTATCGCTGTTGGATGCTTCAGTCACATCCGATAGTCAGTGAATGTCTTGGATTGGGGAGGTCATTCTCTCAGAGTTCAGAAATTATCAGTTATTCTTTTCTCTTTTTTATTACCAAAGGCTACGTTCTGTGTCCCTGACTATGTTCATCACTGATGAATGTTGACAAGCCACAAACACTGTCACTAGCGGTAGTTAAAAATGTAGCTGGGTTAATGCTGACATATTGCTGTCTTCTGATGTGTGCTCATTTATAATCTAATTGCATGTCCACTTTTAAAAATCAGCTCCCAGTGGAGAATGGATAAAAACACAATTACCAAATGATATGTGTAATCATTCAGTGCTGTTAGTCCTGAAAGGTGATATTGCGGTGACACAGGGGAAATTAGATCCAATCTTCTCACAGCTACGTAGCTACATGCTCACAGGACTGTCATTCTAACTAGGAAGGAACACTGAAATGTGAAACTGGGCGCACTCTGGTTGCTAATTATCACCACAGAGAAACTGGTTTTTGAGAAAGGTTTTGGGAAGACAGCCTCCAGAATGCTCAGATGGTCCCCGATTGCTCACTGTTGCTTTCACGGAACCCAACGCTTGTTTTCTTTTTGTACGTTGGATTGTTCCTGAGACATGGCTAGGAAGAGGTGATGGTCAGTGTGCACAGTTTAATCTATGTCTGCCTGCTAAAAGAAATGTTCATGTAAACATGTGCTCCTTCTGAATGATCCCTCAGTACTTGAACACTTCTCCCAAACTTTATAGCATAACGTGCAAGCTACATAAGCATTGTTATCAGTTTATGTTGTGAGGAAGAGCAGGAAGAAGGGGAGAGAGAATGAGGAGGGCCTGAGATGTGTCAGGACCTGATTTTATCGATTAGTTGCCTCTGTGAACAATAACTGTAAAAATTCTGCTTAGATCAGCATTACCTGATTTAATCCAGTTGTATCCCTTCTGTACAAAGCAAGGGTGTTTTGATATCTGTGTATTTATTCAACTTTATTCCCCACTCCTGGAATCATATATTTATTTAACAGACAGCATGACTTAAGTGCATTAAAGCTCATCAATTATTCTACGATCGGACTGCAACATTAGGAGGAATAAAACTGTCTCTACACAGAAAACACTGAAAAATTACTTCTAGACTGTCTATGATGATACAGTCATGTTACCTAATCCTAATATTTATGGGTTTCTACTCTTTACGTCAGTGAGCATAGCCTTGGCTATTTTCAAGTACTTGTCAACAAATTCTAACATCTCAGTTATTAGATATGATGGTCTAAGTCTTTATTGTCTACTTTCTTCCTTCAATGTACGTGGCATTTTTCTTATTTTAAAATTTTGTTTTGTATCTAGATGTCATGATTTCTATGGTAGAGAGTCTGGATAGTGGTACGTTGCTGCAAAGGTCATCTGAATCTTTTGGGTTTTTTTTGTTGCTTTAATAGGAACTTTGGCCTCACTGACACTAAAATTTTCTATTAGTAGCAAGCTGAATGCAGTCTGTGCTGCATACACAAGACATTCTCATTACATTCTCTGGTTCTTTGTTTTCAGAAAATCTTTCCAATAACTGTATTTGCCCCAAATCTGTCTTTTAGTTATCAATACTAGGGAGACGGAGCTTCAATAGTCCTTTTAGCTTCCTGATGCATGTTCATTACACCCCACACATGAACAAAACCAGGAACCTCACACCATGCCATTTCCTTCCTCTAGTGTCTGTGCCACCCCCGAATCTGCCTCCTTTCTTCACTCTCCATAGTTTTCACAGGTCACAATTTTCATCTGTAGAAAGGATTTTTGTTCTTCCATTAGAGTATGCATAATAAATTCTAAGTTCAAAGAGGTTGTATGATTCTTCTGAGATCATGAAGAGAGCGTTAATTCTCTAGTCATGGCCACACAACCAACCACAGTCCTGAAGATCCTATTTTATGATTCCTTTCAGCAGAGATTGCTCTCCACTGGGTTGTGGAAGCCTTCTGTTAGTGACCCATCTCAGTTTAAGCTTGTATTAGGATGAAATTTAAAGTTGTCCCTGTATATTCCAAAAGCTTGGAGGATGCTTCCCCTTGTTACTAAGCTTAATTCAAAGTTTATTCCATGATTATGGTCATAGTTTGCAAACACCCAGCTGATAGTTATTGGCCACCTCAAATGAAGATACCATGAGGCTGGGTGCTTAATCCAGGTACTAACTCAGACAACAAAGCAACCATGCATATACCTCACCAATTTAAAATTTACTAATCAATGTAAAATGATAAATACAATCTCTACATCTGGAATCACTAAATCATGACAATGAGAAAGTTTATACATCTGATTTCCTCTTTAAAAATGAAAACTCTAGATTAAAGAGTCTAATACTTTAGAGCTTTAATTTAATACTTCACCAAGCCTGTAAATTATCATTTAAATGGTATCTCCAGGCTCTCATAACCCAATAATTTTCTTCTGTGGTAGTCACAGATACTGTTAGTGTCTGAATTCTCAGTATCTATTCAGATTGCATCCTTCAGATGAAGGAGAAAGAGACAAGAAAACTGAAAGTGTGGGGTGTGTTTTAGGATCATCAGCAATTGGCCTTCTAGTTATGTTTCCTGTTTTCCCGATGTGATGGGCTGGTGTACAGATACAACAATAATTCTCTTCTTCATGTTTGATATTCTAGGGATTTTTTTTCTTATTCCAGACGTTTATTCTGTGATAATTTAGCTGCCTCTAGTGTGTGTCACTGAGAAGCAGCTTCTGACTTGCTTTTGTTTTTGTGCTTAGGGTTTTGTTTTACTTTATTGTCTACATTCTCTGAGCTTCTCACATCAGTTGTTGGAGGAGAAAACGTAGCATCTCTGCTGATGAGTGGAGAATATATATTCCAAAACCTAGGATCAAACCAGCCTTTTTACACTTTATAGTCCTCTGTGGGAAAGGATGTAGTAAAAGCCTCTAGGACTTATAGATAGTGCATCCATCTAGCGTAAAACTGTTAAGTTTAATATTTAGTAAATGAGTCAGAATAGCCCTAAGAGAACAAAAGTACAATATAGTCTCAAAAAAGGCAGTGTTGTGAGGCAAATCTGGCATTAAAATAGACACTGCTTGTTGAAGACACATTCTGTGCTTGAATTCTTTCATGAATTATTCACATGGTAGCTCCTTTGAATTAGAGGATGTTGCCATCTCCACCGTAGAAACAAACAAAAGACCAAACCAACGCCATACAGTTTTGTAAGGTGACCAAGGTAATTTGTCCGATCGGTATCAAGGGCAGGAACCAAGTTTCACACTGTGGATTACTTTGCCAAACACACCTTCCAGCTCTGGTCATCTCAAGGCCACTGAGTATGTTAACACCAAAAATGCCCCCGGGGGAAAGTGGCGTGCCGCTTTCTACAAATCAGAAAAGGAAGAGCTGAGTGGTTCAGTGACTGTAGATCAGGTCCTTAGACTAATTTCAATAACCTCTTGCACTCCAAATGAATTCTCCATGCAATGCCAAACCCTTTTCCAAACCATGGGGGAAACTCCCACACACGCAAATGCCCTTCTTATTTGTAGGCACTGACACTTACCTGTGATACCTTCCAGCTTTGGGGTCTGTTTCCAACAACACTGCTTGTCTTAATTGCTTGCTTCCTTTTCTGATGCTCCTTTGCCAGACTCTGTCCCTTCTGTCTTACTTAACTCGCGGGTGGATTCAGTGATTCCAATGACATGTTCTTCCAATCTTATGAGAAAACAACACAGTGTAACCCTGCCTGCCCAGACCAGTCCTAAAACTGAAACCCCAGTGTCATGTCCACACTGTCGAACTAATCCTTCTTACATGTCAATCACAGCTTGGCCTCTAGTCCTGTCTTCTCATCTGTGAAACGTTGAACTGAACTACATGATCTCTTAAATCACTTCTTTTCTCTTTTTCTAGCATCTAGTAGAATTCATGGCGAATGAGACTTGAAAATATACTCTTAAATGCTATCTTTGAGTAAAAGTTTGACAGAAAAAAATTCATTCAGGGTGTCAGACAAATCTGTGATGGTTTGGCTTTAATACAAACTGTTTAATCATCAAAGTACTTTAAAGTGACCTTGTCTTCCTTACTCCATTTGATTTAAGTTATAATTTATACTCTTTGTTCTAAAAGAAAATGTGTTTTTTTTCCTTTGAAGATCTTTCCTGAGTTTAGGGGACCCATGGGAAATGTAGAAATCTTTATGAAATGCAAACACGTCTCCTTTACCAGTGTTGAGTTTTGTTTCCACTTTTAAGGTTACCTTACTGACAGAATTCACCCACCCCAAATCTTGCTCTTGTTATGAAGATGCTGTCATTTAATTTCAAGGACTAATGGCTACAGGGAGTAACTCCAGGGTATGGCATGCATTCAATATCAAAGATATCAAGTCTCATAGAAAAGTCTGTTCTTCCTAGGGAGTCAGGTTTCCTGCCCTGTTCTTTTTCTCCAGCTAACAAAGGTCTTCTGGGACTTGTGCTTTTGTGGAAAAACTACATATCTAACTAGTGACAGCAGATAGTTTCCCACGTGCTGATTTAAACCTCCCAAGTGGATTATATTTTCAAATGCATTTTATGCTCATGACAGCGCTCTCCATTGGATTAGGTCATCGCACATGATTCAGACATGCCACAGACAAATATCAATGACTTAATCTGAGTAAAGTCCATACATCTATATTGGACCTAAGCTTAAAATTGTATTTTGCTGGTTAGCACTGATTGCCACCAAGACAGGAAAGAGAACCATATAGGAGATTAACCTCTCTGATTTCTATAAGGGAGATTCTATACTAAGTGAACCACAGTGGGAAGACACATCTAATGCGGGTATCACTATGCTATGGTTCCCAGCTTAATGAAAAGGAGAAAATGAGCTGAATATCAGTAGTCGTTGTTATCCAGCCATACACTGCTTCATGATGTGATGTGACCAACTGCTTCATGTTCCTGCCTTCATGTCTTCCTTTCCGTGACAGACTGTACCACCAAAGGGAAGGGAAAGGGAACAAGGGAAGGGAGATGAAGATACTGCTGCTGAATTATGCTTTCTTAATATGACCACATCAACCAAACTTATCAGATACTTAGTTCCAGGATCATTTTTTTTTTGTTTTTTAATGAAGAGGCTTATAGTGAGGTCTATGAATAAAGTACAAGGTCAGAACCCAAAGCAGGACATTCCTAATGTTCACATTAAATATTCCAATGACCCATACAGACAGGAAAGACAGCTGGTGATGACTTCAGAATTGAGCCAATATAGAGCCTTCCTCTGTCGTTTCCGCTTTGGTTTCTATTTCCAAGCTCATACCTTGAATCCGATCTTTGGTTTCCCTTGATAGTAAGCTAACACATGTAAGTTAGACCCTTTCTTCCCGCAGTTGCTTTTGGTCTGTGTTTTTATCACAGAGATACAGAAAACAAACTACAGTTCTCTGAATCTTGCATTTTTTGTACCTGCTATGTGGATGATGCTGCCAAGGTCTACTATTCACTTGGTATCTGTAGCTTTTGGGTCACATCTGCAGCAACCTCTGTGTACTGAGCTTGGGCAAACACGTCCCTAGGCAGCTGCTTGCAGGAACAGAAAATTTCTTCAACAGCATTCTCAAATGATGCTCTCTACTATTGGTCGAATTGCCTTGATGGTTGGATTTTTGCCCTCAGAGCACCTTTTCTATTGTCTAGGCACAGAACACCAGGTTTCTCCTCAAAGGAGCTAATCTCTCTAACAGTCATATTTAGGGAATCTTTCTCTCTACTGCCAGCTCCCAAATAATGACACAAAGACTTATTGTTAACTATGAAAGCTCAGTCTTAGCTCAGACTTGTCCTACTAGCTCTTAAAACTTAAATAACCATTTTAGTCTACATTCTGTTGCATGGTTCATTACCTCATCTCTCATGCTGCTTCTTCGTGTCTGGCTGGCAACTTTGCCTTCTTCTTCCCAGAGTTTTCTCTCTGCTCTGAAGTCTCACCTATATCCCCTGCTTGGCCATTGGCCATTCATCTTTGTATGACATCAATCACAGCAATACATTTTCACAGAGTGTACAAATATCCCACAACAGTCATACTTGCTCTCAAGTCTACCCTGTCTGCAAAGCTACCCTTTCATCATAAAACTGCGTAGTTCCCACATTTTCCACTTTTTGCTCTTCCTCAATTTAGAGCTGAGTAGATATTTAAAAAATTAGTAGACATGTCACAGACTAAATGCTACCCTTTGTGAATTTTTCCTTCACCAAATAAATTGGTCCATTATCTCTGTATTCAGTCTCATGCAGGTTTTGGGGACACAGGCAGAAAACAGCTTAGAAAGATAAGTCCTGCATGATTTTCGTCATGCGTGGAAAATAACAAAGTTGATATATCTAGAAGTTGAGAGTAGAATGATGAGCCAGGCAGTAGTGGTGCAAGCCTCTAATCCCAGCACTCGGGAGGCAGAGACAGGAGGATCTCTGTGAGTTCAAAGTCAGTCTGGTCTACAAAGCAGGTTCCAGGACAGCCAGAATAGTTACACAGAGAAACCCTTTCTCAAAAACAAACAAACAAAACAAAAGAGAGAGAGGAAGGTAATAGAAAATGACTTTTTGGATTCAGACGTGGGAGACGTAGAGAGAAGGGATCCATGAATAAGGATAACAATTATGTAATATGAAGTTGGGAGAAGGTACATCCAATATTTTCACCCTAAGGCATGTTAGTCATTTGATAGGATAGCAGTATGTCTAACATAATTGAAACAACACATACATTTAAAATACAAGGTTTATGTAGATCAACACATCATGGAAACTCATTTATGAGTATAGTTTTTATATATCAGTTTAAAATGTGAAACATAAACCAGTAAGTTTAGAAGAGTAGCTCAATATCTTAAAAGTCTAATGTTTCTGAGGAAGTTGGCCCAGTTACTGGCTGCTTCAAAACAACTTTTGTGTACACTGCAACAGGAGACACTCAATAGTGTTCATGCCAATCACAGGTACCGTTTCCATCCCATTTGTAGCTTGGATGTTAATGCATGGCAAACGGATTTCCATAGACCGAAACCAATGAGGAAGCACAGCATGTAAGATGGAAAATGCTAATAGGAAATGCAAATGTTGTTGTGTAGCAAACTGTAAAAGAGTTTCAGGAAGGACCGCACCTGGTATGAACTGAGTGTGAATGTGTTCTCTGCAAAGAGTCATGTCAAAGATAGAACACAGCTACTTATCATGATGCAAGAATTCAAAACAGTCAGTGCTCATGGAAGTCAGGCAGCTCTTACAGACTGTCTCCATGAAATTATCCATAATCTAGCTCTGCAATAATTTATGTCATTTCTCTCTTTTTTTTAGTTTTATTAATACTTTTAGAAATATTTTCTCCTTTTTGCCCTTCTTCCAGCTTGTTTATACTTTCAACTTATCAGCTGTATTTTTGTCTTGGAATCATGCTCAATGTTGAGCCATAAGTCATTTAAGAACTTCTATAATATTCTAATTCATTTTATTTAATTTTTGAAAGTTAGACTCCATAAGAGAGCATTATCTAGAAGTTTGCACCTGTGCATGCCTTGCTTGTGTATGTGAAGATGTTAAAATTCCCTCAGGAAGTGAATAGATGTCCTCTTTGCATGTCTATATTTGTAAAAGATAAAATTTCTTAAGATCTCAGTTACTGGGAGTCAGCTTAATCAGATATGATCAATTGATGTTGAAAATTTGGTTCACAAGGCAGGCTGTTCAGAGGACTGCAGTTCTAAATTAGGTACCACAGTCACTAACTACAGTAACATGTGGTTATCTATTGCACTTTGACCTATTTCTCTGTGAATATATTTCATCCATTTGTAAGTACTTATACCCATATTGTTTCTTAGTACAAGCGATGTTCTGTTTATTCTTGTAAAAATGAGAATGCTAAGATTATTTACTTTATTGTCTAAAATGGTCTATGCAGTCAGTGTTAGGTCATGTTTATATGCTTCTAAAATAAATATCATACCTACATGTAAGTACCAGAATCATGTTTTCAGGATTTGAATATGTAGAGATTATACATATTAAGGCTTTGGATCTTCCTCTCTCCTCTTTCCCTTTCCCCCTTCTCTCTCTCCTATCCCTCATCTCTCCTTTCTTTTGGTCTGTCTGTCTTTGAGGATATGACCTGTTCCTCCAGCAGACACCCCTAGACATGAGGATTTAACTCACTGAGTCATGATCCAGGATGAGTCTTTGCTCTTAGCAATGCAATAGTAACAGACACACCCTTTCATCTCTCTGCCTTCCATCACCTCCTACGTTACCTGGTTTTAATTGAACATATTCTAAGGACTTATTTTTCTAATATCTCAGTGTGTCTATTAGGTGTTTATATTAGTGATGCTGATATAAACCCTGCTTCATTACGATTTGCCTGCTGTTTGCTATATACACTTATAAATTATTTAAGTCCACTCAATAAGACCACACAGCTTCACAGGTGGTACGAGCCCATCATAACAAAGATCCTCCCAGCTCTCCTCTTCATCCCTCACTGTGATATAAGTGAGTCAAAGGCAGCATTTGCATATTGGTCTTCAGACTGTTTGCTGCATGCTGAGACCCATCTGCTCAAAAGCCCACCAGGGTCAAAAGCACACATCCAATTACTTAATAAATACTGCAAACAAGTAGGTTTTTTAGCTATTTAAAGAAACTTGCTTTGCATATTACATGACACTTCACCCCATGTTTCCCAACTGTTGACAAATAGATCCTTGTGGCTGTACGAACTCAAGCTAGGGGGTTCTGTTGAGGACTCTGGCCCAGAGACTTTTAGCTGGCTGCCATCAACAATGCCTAGGAAGATAAACTTACAGTTTCCTTGTAAACCAACCTCTGCCCTTAGCTTCTCACCTAGGTAGAGACCCCCTTAGCCTCTGGATTAAAGCTTCTTCCACAGAAATCCTGCCAAGCTGTCACCAGTTAGAGCTTGTGTGTGGTCCTGTCATGGGAATCACAGTACCTTTCCTGGGTCACCCCCCAAAACAAGGAAACCTCTTTGAAGGCTGTCATGCAGTCCACTGATCCACCTGCTGTAATTATCCAATACATTATTTTAATAACCATGTCTTAGATAGATTAGAGTAAGAAAAATCAAGTTATTTAATTTTGTTATTCCATCTCACAAGTTCTCTCTTTATACAGATCCCAACTTCTGACTTTTCTGTTTGTCTCCTGCAGAGAGCTCTGTGTTGTTTTTTGTTTGTTTGTTTGTTTGTTTGTTTTTTGCTTCTGAGACATGCTGCTATTGTGACTTCTATTTGCCTAGTTTCTGACGAGTTGCCTGCCCTCCTCTGTCCCTCTGTAGTTTGAGGATTTTCTTTATCTCCAGCTTCCTCAAGTTTCGTGTCCATGTGTAGGATGTGTGGATTTGATGTTTATTTGTGTTTTCTGAACTTGAGTTTCCCTGGCTGTCTTCAAGATCAATGATGGATTTCTGTCACCATACCCAATGATATGAGGAACCATCAAAAGCTTTCATTTCTAGAATATTCTTTGATTCTTTCTCAATCTTTTTTTTATCTCTGTTTACATTGCCTACCTATCATTACATCTTATGCTATTCATTGAAGTTCTTATCATAATAGTTATAGCTATTTTTATGACTCTGTCAGGTGATATCAACATCTTTACTACTTTGAAGTTTCTTCTCTCTGGGTTTATGCTGCCTTTAGCACACTTTGCCATCACATATGGAAAGGCAAATGGGCCTTTAGCATCAGGACGAAAGCTGTTAATTCAACCTGACCTAGACCTTGTCTAGCCTTTACTGTGGTCTTGGTGATAGGATTCTGGACCTCCCTGTCTGTCTTTAGATTTCCTGGAACCCTTTCTTAAGTAGTAGTCAAGCATGGTGCTGACTCCATGCACAAAATCTAGATTTAAATCACTGGAGGTCATGTAAACAAGGGAGAAGTGTATAGTCAGAATGAACATGGCCTGTGCCATTGGATCTGACCTCCACATGTGTTTCTAACCTTTCCTTTTTTCCTCTGGGGTAAAATATAACAGGTAAAGAGGGAGCACCGCAATGACTCAGTGGTTAAGAACACTTACTGCTTGTTTTTCCAGAGGACCAACGCTCAGTACCCATTACCCATACTGAACAGCTCACAGCTGTCTATAACTCCAGCTCCAGAGGATTAGAGATGCTCTTTGGTCTCCATGAGTACCTTCACACATGTGCTCAGGCACATACATAGGCACACACACACATACACAAACACTTCAGATACATATTAAAGGCTAAGGATCTAGAGCTGAGGGATGTCCATACCCTCATCTCCACTAAGACTCTAATAATGTCTTTTCCTTTGCTGATCTGACCTTTATGCAGAACGTTTTAGCCACATTTCAAAAGTTCTCCCCTTTCCCTTCCCTGGGTAGAAACAGTTTTTTGTTTGTTTTTGCACTAGCACCTCTAGTTGAAATCCCTAGGGAGAGTCCCCCCCTAAGCACCCTACTCTGAAGCAGGATGACTTCCAGCTTCCAGGACCCTTCAGTGCTTCTATTTCCAGTGTTCAGATCAGTTCCTGGCACCAGCTGCCTCTGTTCTACTTAGGCTGGTCTCACCTGTCATCCCTCGTATTCACCTGTCTCTCCAGATACCAGGGAAACAGTTTGCCCTCAGATCTCAGTTTTCTGATGAATTCAAGAAAAGCCATTGATTTTTCAGTTTGTTCAGCTTTCCCTAGTCAAAGGGACAGTAATAAAAATGTCAGAGCCAGAAATAAAAGTTCTCTTGATTGATTTCTAAATGATGAAACAGTTTTGCATTTATGATGTATTATTATTTTGTGTATGACAGGATTGGATTTGCTAAAGCATGCTTAATAAAATTTGCATTTATTTTCACAACAGATATGGCTCATTATTTCCTTTTTGTTTAATAGTCTCTTCTTCTTTTGAAGCTATGGGTGATGCTGACTGTCAAAAATTAGTAACTTGCTGCCCTTTTTAGTTTTGTGAAATAGTTGGTATCGATTTTATACCAATACCTCCTAAAGCATCTGCCAAGTTTTCTAGTAAATAATATGAATCTGATAGCAAGTGTTTAGCCATAAATTAATTTACTGTCATAAATGCATGTGTATATCAGCTTATACAAATAATATGACCTCCTCTCTCACTTTTTTATGTCTAATGTATTAGGTATCAAACTCAGGGCCTTGTATGCTAGGGAAGTGTTCTACCACTGAACTACATCCCCAGTCCTCAAAGAATCTATGTCATTATAAGACTTCTTTAATAGCTTATATTTCTATCTTAACTAGGGTTTCTATTATTGTAAAAATACACCATGGCCATGGCAACTCTTATAAAGAAAAACATTTACTGGGGCTGGTTTACAATTTCAGACATTGAGACCATTATAGTCATGGTTGGAAGCAAGGCAGCATGCAAGCAGATGTGGTGCTAGAGAAGAGTTGAGAGCTCTACATCTAGATCCAAAGGCAGCAAAAAGAGAGGTACCACACTGGGCATGGTGTGAGCATGTGATACCTCAAAGCCTGTCTCACAGTGGCACACTTTTTCCAATAAGGCCATACTTAATCCAACAAGACCACACCTCTTAATAGTGCCATTCCCTATAGGGCAAGCATTCAAACACAAGAGTCTATGAAGAATATTCCTATTCAAACCATCATGCCTTCCATGAAATCAACTTCATTTAAATTAGTTAATTTATTGGTAACTAGGAGATGACAGTCTTCCCTTACTATTTTTTTCACGTCTATAAAACCTTACTCTCCATCCTAATCTTGGTGTTCTCTCTCTCTCTCTCTCTCTCTCTCTCTCTCTCTCTGTCTGTCTCTCTGTCTCTCTCTCTCCACATCTCCCTCCTTCTCTGTCTTTTCTGCTGTCTTCCTAAAGAGTTAGTATTCTATTGATTCTGTTCATTTGATAGTTACCAACTGTTCTGTTTTTGTTTGTTATTTCATTGTTCTTTATTGTTCCTACTACTATTTTCTTCCTATTCATTACTGTTTAATTTTCTCCTCTATTTTGCTCAGATACAAAGGCAATCAGTGCTATAAATATCTGTCCTTCTTAGGTGTCTTATACGTGGAGGTGTCTTCACTTTTCATTCGAAATATCTTCTAATTTCTCCTTAAAATTCTTATATGAACCAAGATATTTAGAAGATTTATACTTAATTCTCTAATCACATTATGTACTGGCCACAATTGCACCTGAAATGACAGGTGAGTGTCTGAGATCCTGGCTGGAAAGCCCTGCTCTCTAGAATGACCTCAGCTAGGTACCTGAACTGGCATTCCCCTGTAATCAGATTGATGACTACCTTAATTGTCATCATAGAACCTACATCCAGCAAATGATGGAAACAGATGCAGAGATCCACAACTAAGCACTGGGTCAAACTCTCAGAGTTCAGTCCATGATAGGGAGAAGCAATTATGTCAAGGCCATGAAGGGTATACCCACAGAAACAGCTGACCTGAGCTAGTGGGAGCTCATTAACTCTAGACAGACATCAGGAGAACCTACATTGGACCAAACTAGGCCCTCTGAATGTGTGTGACTGGGTCGGTCTGTGGGGCCACTGACAGGGACCAAAATTTATTTCTAGTGCAAGAAGTGGCTTTTTGGAGCCCATTCCCTATGAAGGGATACCTTGCTCAGCCTAGATATGAGGATGAGGGGGGCCTTAGTTCTGCCTCACAGTGATGTAACAGACTTTGTTGATGCCCTGTGGGAAGCTTTCCCTTCCCTGAGACGTGAATGAGTGGGGTAGAGGTGGGAGAAGGTGGGGGAAGTGGGAGGAGAGCAAGGAGTAGGAAATGAAAAATGATTGTTTCAAAAAGCAAAAAAAAAATCATGTTTTATTATCAACGTCTTTTATATTTACTATTAAGTTCCTTTGTAGTCAGAGAAAAAAGTTGACATACTTTGAAAAAAATGAATTTATTGAGTTTTGTTTTATTGACCAGAACAAGTTTCTTTTTGGTCTAATTTTCTAGTACTCTAGCAAAGGAAGTGAAAAAGAAGTATTTGGTTATTTTTGATGCAATGTTCTCTAAATTTTATGTATAACTACATAATTGACAAGGATCTTAGTTACTTTTATATTATGGTGAACAGATACCATGACCAAGGCAAGTTATTTTTAAAATATTTTAATTGGGGGCTTACTTTGAGAGTTAAAGTCCATGACCATCATGGTGGGGAGTGTGGTAGCAGGAGGCAGGCATAGTTCTGGAGCAATAGCTGAGAACTTACATTTCTATTGATCCACAAACAGGAAAGAGAGAGAGAGAGAAAGAGAGAGAGAGGGAGAGAGGGGTGGGGGAGAGAGGGGGGGCACTAATTGGAAATGATATGAACTTTTAAAACCTTAAAGCCCACCCCCAGTGACTCACCTTTTCCTACAAGTCTACAACTCCTAAATCCTTCCCAAATAGTTCCATTAACTGGGAACCAAGAATTCAGATATATGAGACTATGGGACCCATTCTCATTTAAAACAACTCATTTCATTCCCTGGCCCTAATAGGCTTATAGCCATATCATAATGCAAAATGCATGGAGAGGGGCTACTTATGCTTAATAGATTGCTTGTCATTACTTGTACAGTCTTCTTTCTTATACAGCCTAGGATCACCAGCTTAGGTATGACCCTACCCACAATAGACTGGGCCCTTCTACCTTAATTACTGATCAAGAAATGCTGTCCAGGCTTGCCTACAACCAAATTTAATTGAAATACTTCTTTTTATTTGAGGTTCCTTCTTCTCAGATGATTCTAGATCATAATAAGTTGAGATTAAAAAATAGCCAGCACACCTGGTGAATGCTTTCATATAATAAAGCATTTAATTTGTTCCACCATATAACCCTATTCCTATGCAACATTATGGTTTTTTTTCTTGCTTCAGAAATAGAAAAATTAAAATGTAGAAAAAAATACATAGTTTTTCAAAATGCATTCTGCTGTGCCCCTATAAGTTAGTCATATCTGAGAGTAATCGTCAGTGCTTAGAACCCTCTCATTATGAGGGAGAAAACACAACTCCAAACTCAGTAAAACTGACCAGGTGAGTGAGCATCTTTGAAATCATATTACAACTGATTGAGGGACTTTTAAACTACAAGAAAGATGTCATCACAACAAAAATCTATCTCAGAGTATATGAGGGGGACTAGTGTAAGAGAGAGAATCTATTTGTTATACTATAAAAAAGGTTATGACAGGAAGTGACACCACAAGAGGAGCAAAATTACAGGGTATCTGAGAGAGCAAATAATCCCTTATATACCTTTTCAAGTAGGCACATCCCCATCCATCAACATTCAAGTGTACAACCAAGTTGAGTTCAACCCTGCTGTTCCAGAGGGAACTCCAGCCCAGAGGCTGTTTGCACTGGGTAACCATTAGCCTTCCCTTTGCACAGTGACCTTTTAGAGCTTGATAGGGACTCAATCCTTTCTTTCTTGAGACAGGGATCTCTCCAGTATAGAGCTAGAGAAAATACAGAAAGCACATGCAAGCACCCTCAATTACATAACAGTATCCTGTACAGAGTAGGAACCAACAAGTTTTGGTTAAAAATCAAAATGTTTGACTTCCCTGCATGAGGCCCAGATGTTCTGGATGAGAAGTGATGTACTGACTTGCAGAAAAGGGAAAAAAAATAACCACTTGGTTACTTGGCAGCAGGATGAACCTCCAATGGGACTCTCTCCAGCTGATTCTGACCCCCTGCCAGTTCTAGGCATGAGTGGGTTGTTACTCAAATAAAGACAGACTACAGTCTCTCAGCATGCCAAGTCCTGGTGAATTAACTCTGCTTACTGAAGACTTGTACTCCACTCAGTTAACTCCCACCTAAATGAGTTTTTTTCCCTGACATACTATAAAGCTAGGGGGGAAATATACTTCTTCTTCCAGCCTCCCTGTTCCCGCTGGGCTAAAATCAGAGAGAAGAGTGAGTTGTCATTGTGAAAGGAATGACACTTATGACATAAATTGGGATTCGCGGAAAGGAGCAGAAGACCAGTCCATCCTGGTGGAAAGATCTCTTCAGCGTGTAATTTTCATCTTGCCTGCAGGCAGTTTTCTGCAGGTGTACATGTAGTTTCCAAGAAAATGTGAAGCTTGAAATTGCATCCCCATTCAAGGCTGCTGTGTCCACAGCATAAATTTAATATGGTCAGATCTGTTTTTCTCCTGGAATAAGGCCCTAAACCTCATCCAAGGTTGTGTGGAAGACTGACACATCAGGGGCACAAATACAGACAGCGTGTGGAATAAATGACGTTTGATAATACAGGGCTTGAGTATTTCATTTCACATGGTGCAATAGACAGAGTGTAAAACCTGAAACACTTAAATATTGCACTATTGTTCTGAAACATAGAGCATGACATGAAGAAGACCACAGGAACAGTGGACAGGTGGCTTCAGGTGGAATTTGCTCTCCTTTTCCCTGTCATTTAGACTGAAGCCAGTATTGCTTAATGACATACACCTTTAGACACACCTTTTACCAGCAAATATACAGACTCTCCGCTGGCCTCTCTGACATCAGGCCTTTTGTTCCCACACACGTCCCCTTTCCTCTACTCTATAGGGTAGTGTTCCACAGCAATGGTAAGATGATGGAGTTCTCTCCATTTCAAAATCTTTGGTGTCGCCCTACAAGATTCTTACCATGGGACTGAAATGCCCCATCTGGCTCCCCAGGTTCCTCCTTCTTCTCTTCCTTCTTACTCTTTCTCATGATGCATCATGACTTTCTCATGATGCATCGATGCCCCCAAGTCCTTGAAAGTTTCTGATTAAATATTCCCTTCTAAGTATCTGTTATCATCTCCAATTCATGTTCTTTCCCCTTCTCTTCCTCTATCAAGTTCTGTATTAATCCACCAGTTAAAGACTGGCGGCACTGATTTCCACCTCCCTCTACCATCCTTTCTTCCTCCTGTCTTGGTGACTGTCCCTTCATGATGCTTTCAGTGCAGGAACTCGACTCCCTGTGATTAAAGTGTATGATGGTGTGTTCATTCTCTGTTGTGTTATCCAAGCACAGTTTCCTCTTTGTATCCACTGCTCATTGTATGCTTAGCAACTGAACAAGCAAATGAAAATACATTCTTATTACTTTAACACTATGTTAGCATTGTTTTTGCTAAGTAGTCAAGTGAAGCAAATGTAGATAATCGCACAAAGGAAATATTAGTGGGAGAAAATGTCACTAACAATCAAGAAGCTAATTGAGAGACCAACACATGAGCTGTCCAAGGTGAGCTTCACATTCAGTGATAATTATCATCTAATATACGTCATTACCTCATCTGCATTGTGATTTATGGAAGCTAGTCCCTTACCCAGTTACATCTACAAAAGAGGATGATATCTCTCACACTATGGAGGCTGAACCAGCTCTGAGTCTCGCTGACAAGCACCACATAGGTTGAGGATCTCATACAACGGGTGATTCTGATTCAGCTGTTTTGCAGCAATTTCCAAGACTCTGAATCTAGCAAGCTCTCACCTCTTATTAATACTTGTAGTACTCAGGCCTTCTTTTGTGTTATGAGGAGGAGTGGTTGGGTGCTTAGATGAGGGTCTCATGGTTCTCTCCATCTCGCCTGCTGGTAGGAAACATCGAAGGTCAATCAGTTCCATTGTGATGACCTTTTGTAAACAGATATGGCAGAATTTCTGAAGATGGTGGCACTTCCCTTGGAAGAGGGTCCTGTACAACAGACATCATCATTTTTTATCTGATGTTTATCCATGGGATACAGTCTTTCTTGTGTTCTAATGGATTCTTGACAGAATGGATTTCTTCTTCCTCACTAAGCGATATGCCTTTATAAATTTTCCCAAAGCACTTGTTTGCTTGTCAAGAATTGCCTGAGACAGTGGAGCTGATCTACTGGGAGCTCACCAAGGCCAGCTGGACTGTTACCAGAAAAAGCATGGGATAAAACTGGACTCTCGGAACATGGCGAACAATGAGGGCTGATGAGACGCCAAGGACATTGGCACGCGGTTTTGATCCTACTTAATGTGCTGGCTTGGTGGGAGCCCAGCCAGTCTGGATGTTCACCTTCCTAGATATGGACGGAGGGGGGAGGACCTAGGACTTACCACAGGGCAGGGAACCCTGACAGCTCTTTGGACTGGAAAGGGAGGGGGAGAGGAGTGGGGGGAAGGGGAGAGGGGTGGGAGGAGGGGGAGAAGAGTGGGAGGAGGGGGAGAAGAGTGGGAGGAGGGGGAGGGAAATGGGAGGCTGGTGGGAGGAGGTGGAAATTTGTTTTTTTTTCTTTTCTTTATCCTCCTTTTATCAATAAAAAAATTTAAAAAAAAAGAATTGCCTGAATTTTTGTTTCTAGCAAAGGACTCATTTCTTCATCACTTCTCAACAGTAACTTTTCTGGGTGTAGCGGTCTTGGTAGGCAGTGAGTTACTTTCAGGAACAGAAATATATCCTGTAATGCTTTTCTGGCATTTGGGATTTAATATATTAAGTTATTCCTCTTGATATCTGAAGATATTCTGAATGGGTAGATATCCCACTACCAAAATATATTCTTTCTTTTGTATGTGGATTGGCATTTTTCTTATTGGTTTTAATATTATCAGAACTTTATATTTTTGACATTTTCACAGAAGTGAAACCTTTAAGCAATGAAAGAATAGTGTCAGTTTCTTCATCCCCATCTGAATGTGAGTTTCAGAGCTTCATGGAGACTCACAGTGGACATGAGTGTATTGCCAGTGTTCATAGTTCACTTGCTACGTGTATCTTTCTGACTTTTTCTTTTCTTACTTCATTTCTCTACCCATGAATCTGCTCTTGTAGTTTATTTCACACGTTAATATTTTCACTCAAATTTGTGATTCAGGTTGTGTTTCTTGGAATAACCTGAATTTTCTAGAAAGCCAATCTTGGGGAAATCTCTAATTGCAGCATTTCCTGGAAGTTAACAAAGTTTTCCATTGCTAAAGAGGGACGAAGATGAATAGGTACAGCACAATAACATGTTGACAGGTTTCCTACAGTGGGCTGAGAAAAAACAAGAGCTACACACAGGTCCAACACATGCTTATGAGAAAGAGAATAATCAGCCTAATTAATTCAGATTCGTTTTTCTTCAGAACAGGCTAAATTAGCTGTAGTATCCTGCTTCCACAAACTCAGCCAGGGTTCCTGGATTGGGGGACATTAAGGCTAAGGAAACGTCAGGTGAAAGAACTTGAGACAGAAAACAGGATAAAATTGGGAGGTCTGTTTGGTCATTCCAAAACAGCCAAACAGTCCAGAGTTTTATTTCAGAGCTTCTTTATATACAAAAGCAGAACAAAGCCCAGCACAGATGGTCAGTCAGTCTCTAACCACAAGAGTATGTCGGTCCTTGAGTGAGCAGCCTCCTCTCCAACGTGTACTTGCTACTCAGAAGCAGCCTTACTTTCTATCTTGATGTTCCTGAGGTTTGGCATCAGCAATATTCTTTCTACTAGAGTGTTTTTTCCTCATCAGCAAAATGCTCTTTCCCATGGACTAAATCAGAAGTTTCTCACAGGTTATTGAAAAAAGCAGAGCAAGCAAGCTTGAACTCAAATGACCTATAAGTCAGAATTGACTCCAGATGGAAACTGAGTCACAAGAGGGCTACCACAATCACTCAAATATTATCTTAGAGAATGCTGAGAGAGATGGAAGGCCCTTACTGCACTCTGAAGCTTCATCTTCGGCCAGATGGCAGACAATGCTGGAAATCATGATAAATTTTCAGCCTGAGGATGACAGAAGTTGAGAACAACTTGAACTTACAGCTATGGCTGGCATCCTATGCTGCAATCAGGGTGTGGATAAGGAAAACTAGGACCACGCACTACAGAAAAGAAGTGTTGCCAAGGAACTTCTAGAATGTTCCAAGCCATCTGGGTAAGAAGAAGATCCCATGCTCACTGCTTGAGAAGAGCAAGCTATTAAAAAGCCTAATGCTTATAGCCACCAGATGACTTTACTCTCTCCAATAAGAAATAATTAAATAAAACTCAATGTGATTAGATAGCTTCAGTGTCTCATGTCACTGACTATGTCTAGCTCCAGCCAGTTCTGAAACCACAAGTGTGGCCCTGCAGCAATTTGGGAATGTTTCCACAGTGGCTTCCTCAGCCAGCATCTCCAGATCCTTAACAAGTCCCAGGCAGCCATGCAGAGACTCACCAAGGCCTAATGTTCCAAAAATAAATTTTGCCCTTTGGGGTTTATTTGTTTATTTTGCCTAATTCTGTTTGCTAATAGCACCAAGACAATGGTATATATTTTACTTTGCCATAGATTAGGGTAGTGACACCAAGCTATGGTAATATCTCTCCATGCTAATTTTTGGAGACCGCAGAGCAGTCAAAATTATTAACTGCTAAAACTGATCTTTGGATACATTCCTTTTTAATATTTTATGTGAAATTAGAAAATGTTCATCAGAACATTTCAACAGAAGTTACCACAAGGGAAATGTCTTCTGAAATCATTTCCATAAAGCTGAACATGCCCTTTTAATAAAACAAAATTTTTCTTGAAGTAACTACCCAAAGACAGATGAGAGCTTTACAGACATAGCTGTGTGGCAATTGTTTTCTCAAAAGTCAACAAGGTAAGCTCTCTGTTTCTTTTTCTTTTTTTATTGATTTTTTGATACAGGGTTTCTTTTTTATTGATTTTTATTGAGCTATACATTTTTCTCTGCTCCCCTCCCTGCCTCTCCCTTCCACCCTTCATCCCTCCCCCCAAATCGCCATGCCCCCAGTTTACTCAGGAGATCTTGTCTTTTTCTACTTCCCACTACCCATGTAGATTAGATCTATGTAAGTCTCTCTTAGTGTCCAGATGGTTGTTTAAATTCTCTGGGATTGAGGTTTGTAGGCTTGTTTTCTTTGCTTTATGTTTAAAAAACACCTATGAATGAGTACATGTGATAATTGTCTTTCTGGGTCTGGGTTACCTCACTTAAAATAATGTTTTCTAGCTCCATTCATTTTCCTGCAAATTCAAGATGTCTTTTTTTTTTTTTGCTGTGTAGTACTCCATTGTGTAAATGTACCACATTTTCCTTATCCATTCTTTGGACGAGGGCATTTAGATTGTTTCCAGGTTCTGGCTATGACAAACAAAGCTGTTATGAATATAGTTGACCACATGTCCTTGTACAATTGAGCATCCTTTGGATATATACCCAACAGTGTTATTACTGGGTCTTGAGGAAGGTTGTGTCCTAATTTTCTGAGAAATCGCCACACTGGCATCCAAAGCAGTTGTACCAGCTTGCATTCCCACAAGCAATACAGAAGTGTTCCCTTTTCCCCATAACCTCTCCAGCATAAGTTGTCATCAGTGTTTTTGATCTTGGGCATTCTTGCAAGTATAAAATGGAATCTCAGAGTTGTTTTGATTTGCATTTCTCTGATGACTAAGATGTTGAACATTTCCTTATGTGTTTTTCAGACATTTTAGATTCATCTGTTGAGAATTCCTGTTTAGATCTGTACTCCATTTTTTTTATTTGATTATGTCATCTTTTGGTGTCCAATTTCTTGAGTTCTTTGTATATTTTGGAGATCAGACCTCTGTCTGATGTGGGGTTAGTGAAGATCTTTTCCCATTCTGTAGGCTGTTGTTTTGTCTTGTTGACCGTGTCCTTTGTTTTATAGAAGTGTTTCAGTTTCAGGAGGTCCTATTTATTAATTGTTTCTCTCAATGTCTGTGCTGCTGGGTTTATATTTAGGAACTGGTCTCCTGTGCCAGGGCGTTCAAGTGTACTTCCCACTTTCTCTTCTACAAGGTTCAGTGTGGCTTGAGCCAGATACAGGGTTTCTACATGTAGCTTTGGAGCCTATCCCAGCTGTTGTAAACCAGACTCGCCTTGAACTCACAGAGATCTGCCTGCCTCTGTCTCCCTAGTGCTGGGATTAAAGGCATGTGACACCACCGCCTGGATTGACAATGTTTTTTATAGCAACAGCTTGAGGTTTCAGTGGGACCAGGACTTATCCCGGGTACATGAACTGGCCCTTGGGAACCCACTCCCTATGGTAGAATACCTTGCCTAGCCTTAATACAAGGGGGTAGGGAGCTTGGTCATGCCACAACTTTGTATGCCAAACTTTGCTGACTCACCAAGGGAGGCCTTACCCCTCTGAAGAGTGGATGGGAGTGTGGAGAGGGGGGGAGTAGTGAGGGAGTGGGAGAAGGGGAGAAAGGGGAACTAGAGTTAGTATATAAAATGTCTTTTACGCTTTGAGTTTGATCATTTCCCAACACTAAAATACTTTCTACAATGAGGTTACATATCTTAATCCAAATTTATGACTGAGTAATTATTGTCAGGACAACTGCATCAACATTTGAAAGTTCTGCTTAACTTAGTGTGTTAAAATGCTCTAAGTGGCTGTCACCTCTTATTTAAGACTAGATGGCTACAGAACTGGCTAATATCACTTGATAGTCACTGAATTTTAATGTAACAAGAATTCATAGAATTTATTTCAGATCTACTACAGTTCTACTACAGGGATTCCACTTTCCAAGTTTTAGTACAGTGATGGCCACAGCTACCCGAAAATGTACCATTTCCAACTTCCTGTTTTTTGAAGCTGGATTTTCTGTATACATTTCAACCAAAATAACATATATTTCAGTTGAATTCTTAAACAGAAAGGACAAAATCTTCCATTGAATCAGGTTTGAAGAACACACAGCACACAACAATGACCCTGTTCTTACAAGTGTTTAAGCATATGATACACTTGATTAACATATATTACACATTGATCTATAGTGGGATTGGGTTTTTTAATTTTAATATCAATAAGTACAAATATAATTTGATATTTCCCAGTGTCTTTATTAGAATTTCTGTTGCTGTAATGAGACACCATGTCCATGGCAACTCTTATAAAGAAAACATTTATTTGAGGTGGTGGCTTACAGTTTCAGAGGTTAGTCCATTATCCTCAAGTTTGGGGACATGGCAGCATGCTGGCAGATGCAGTGATGGAGCTGAAAGTCCTACATCTTGCAGGCAACAGGCAGTCAACTGCGACACTGGGCAGTATCCTGAACACAGGAGACCTCAAAGCCTGCCCCCACAGTGACATACTTCCTCCAACAAGGTCATACCCACTCCAACAAAACCATGCCTCCCAATAGTGCCACTCCCCATAAGATAACTGCCAAACTCAGTTTTAATTTTTAATGTGGTATATATTGGTATTTAGATAGAAGTGTAGTTCTTCAGAATTCTCTGGTAAAGTTACAAATAGGTCTTAAGATCAAAGTACTAGAGAGCTACTATCATATTGTCCCCTTTTATTAAAAATAGATTTTTTTCTCACATAAAGTATACTAATTATGATTTCCCCTTCCTCTCCTCCTCACAGTTCCTCCCCCACATCCCCTGCCATCCAGATCTACCCTTTCTTTCTCTCATTAAAAACAAACAGGCTTCTAAGGGATAATAATAAAATATAGTTAGATAAAACAAAAATTAACACAATAGTAATAGGACAAAACAAGCAAACATAAGGGAAGAAGCCCAAGAAAAGGCACAAGAGAAAGATATAGATGCAGAGACCCACTCATTCATACATTGAGAAAACTCATAAAAACACACTAAACCAGAAGCTTTAATATATACATAAAAAACCTGTAGAGTAAAAATAAAGAAGAAAAAATTTATATACAATAAAATAAAAATAAGAGAGAATTTCTTGAAGAAGTAGAAGGAGGAGGAGAAAGAAAAGCCCTGACATGACATTGTGAGACAAGGAGTATTGAAACACGCTGTTGAGTTCCTTTTCCATTGATCATCTGCAGCTGGGCCTGCAGCCTACCCTGAAGAGTGGTTTGTGTCTCCCTTAAGACTCTCTTGGAGAAAACTAAATCTTCATTTGCAAGTGTGTGTATATCCACTGAAGTTTGCCTCTGGGTTAGGGATAGGGGCATGAATCAACTTCCTTCAACTCTAGGATCCCATTTGGTGCAGACCCATTAAGGCTGTGCCTGCTGCCTCAGTCTCTGTGGGTTTCTATGTGCATGCATCTTGTTGATTTAGAAGGCCTAGTTTTCAGGTGTCCTCCATCCCCTCTGACTCTTACACTCTTTCCACCTCCTCTTCTGCAAAGTTCCCTGAGCATTTTTACCTGTGGAGTATTATGAAGATAATTTCTTCATAAGCTGTACTGTTTAATTGATAACAATGATGTTAGTTTAAATACAAGAAAATTTCAAACAGCTAGAACACGTGAGTTTCTATTGAGGAGCCTTATAGACTATGACTTGGGCTAAAAAGTAAGAGAAACAATTGAGTCCCAGTAGTCCCGTTACCTTTAATTATTCTTTTATTTTTTAAATCTCAATGTTGAGAGATGTTTTCACAGGTTTGAGAATGCATCATAGCTGAAACAAAGCTTTGAAAGTAACTTAAGTTTAGACTAAGATGTTTTTGTCAAATAGCTTTGAGGTGAAAATCTAAGAAGACAATGTAAAGTTTTATAAAGACACATAAGTGAGCAAGGGACCCCTTAATGTCAGGGAACAAAACCAAATCAGCCCAATTATTATTAGTTGACATGTCTTTCTTGCTAGTATTGGTTGGTGATCAAAGACGATGATCAATCCCTTGTACCCATTTCTGCCTCTGCTTACTGATATAAAAAAAAAAAGTTGATGAATGGGTATGCGACATATATAGATTTAAAGTAGATGTGACTAACTGTTTTTCATAAACAAAATTTTGTATTTGTGATTCTTCTAAGATTTCTTGCAAGATTACCTTTTGACATAAATAATAAGATAATTGGTCCTTTGTAACCACACAATGCAGTCTGCCAACAAAAGAATTGGCTATGAAAAATACATTGCTTCCTCAGACTTTGTTAATCTATAAAAAATTGCTTGGACATTAATTATATAGATTCCTGGGACAACTTGTTTTTCATCTGTAATACATAAAGTATCATGTAAGGGATATGGAAAGCATGCTGATTTTATTTGTATTCTTTGTAATTATTCACTTGAAAATAGAATATAACCACATTGTAATTTTTATATTGCCTGAAAGGTTTTGCTGGAGTATATAAGCTATAAGGGGAAAAATAAAGTTAGTTAGAAGGAAAACATCAAGAAGGAGAGAAGAAAAATACCAGGAAAGATGTAGAGGAAAAATAAGGAGATGGAAGAATACAAAGAAGTAAGAAGGAAATCATCAAGAATGTAAGGAGAGAAGTAAAACACCAGGAAAGATGTAGAGAAAAAAATGAGATGGAATAATAGAAAGAAATAAAAAGGAAATCATCAAGAATGTGTGTCATGTCCTTTACTCCCTCTGATTAAAATAAATGTCTTAGTTCACCAACTCCATTGGATCCACACCAAGCCTTGTACTACTGCAGGCTGGACCTCAAAACAGTGGTAAGATATTTTTTGCATCTAATGAGAGGACCAAGGTTTTTTGTTTGTTTGTTTGTTTGTTTTTGTTTCTCTATTTGTTTATCAATTTACTTTTTTTGATGTAAAAGCAAGAGGATTTTAATTCTGCTGTGATAGGGTCACTTAGCATTCAATAGCATTCAATGCCAAGGACCCCGAATGCCTGTTACAAGCCATTTTTAAAGCGAAAAGCCATAGAAACAAGGGTGGGGGACTCGGGAGCAGTTTTCCAATTATTAGGAGTGGCTTATTCAGGGGGGTTCTAATTAACAAGTGGTCTGAACCAGGGCTGGAGAGCGGTTACCAGATCAGACGAGGCAACAGGGAATATCTGGGGATCATTCTGACTCCTTTCCAGGGACCAAGTCAAAACATTGGTGGACATCTGTGGGTTATCTTGTTTCAATTCTAGAAACGGAGCTCTATTTGGAGAATATCCGCAAGGTCATGGGAGATGGAAAGTTTCCAACGTTTCAGTACATGCATGTATTCCAAGGGAGGTGTGGGGGGAAGCACTAAGGCACTCAGAAATGGTTTATCAATTTACTTATGTTGAACAATCCCTGCATCTTTGTAAAAAAAAGTCTATTTGATCATGGTGGATGATCTTTGTGATGTGTTCTTGGCATCAATTTGCAAGTATTTTATTGAGCATTTTTTTGCATCTATGTTCATAAGGGAAATCAGTCTGCAATTTACATTCTTTGCTGGTTCTTTATGTAGTTTGGGAATTAGAGTAACTATGACATTGAAAACAAGTTGGGAAATGTTCCTTCTGCTTTTATTTTGTGGAAAATTTGAAGAGCACTGGCATTGACTCTTGTTTGAAAGTCTGATAAAGTTCTACACTAAAAACTATCTGGCCCTGGTGGGTTTTGTTGATTTCTTTGTTTTGTTTTGTGGACAAATTTTCAGTTACTATTTCTATTTTACTAGAGGTTATAGATCTGTTTAAATTGCTTGTCTTTTCTTGATTTAACTTTGGTAAGTAGTATATATAAAGTAAATTATCTATTTCTTTTAGATTTTCCAATTTGGTAGAGTACCAATTTTTAAAGTATGTATTTATAAATCTTTGGATTCCCTCAGCATTTGTTATGCCCCATTTCTTCTCTAATCTTGTTAACTTGGGTATTTTCTCCCTGCCTTTTAGTTAATTTAGATAAGGGTTTGTCAAACTTACTGATTTGTCAAAGAACCAATTCTTTGTTTCTTGATTCTCTGCATTGCTTTTGGATTGTTTGCTTGTTTCTATCTTATTGATTTCAGTCCTCTGTTTGATTTGTTGTCCCATCTTTTCTTTATGGTATGATTCTCTTTTTTGGTCTAGAACTTTCAGTGTGCTCTTAAGCTACTAGTATGAGATCTCTACAGTTTTTTATATACAACCTATTGCTGTGAGCTTGCCTCTTTTAACCCATTTCACCCGTTAACTTCATTGTGTCCCATAAGTTTGGATATATTGTTTACTCATTTTCATTCCATTCTAGAAAGTCTTTAATTTCTTTCTTGACAAATTTTCATTTATTTATGAGTTGTTTTGTTATTAGTGAATTGTTTCTATGAGTGTTTAGGCTGTCAGTTGTTTGTTATTGATATCCAGCTTTAATCCATGGTGCTCAGACAGGATGTGGCTGTTATTCTATTTTATTGTATGTGTTGATACTTACATTCTGTTCAAGTATTTGATCAAATTTGAAGAAAGTTCCATGAGATGCTGAGAAGATATAGTCTTCTGTGTTTGGATGAAATGGTCTGTAAATATCTGTTAGGGACATTTGGTTTATAGCATGAGTTTCTTAAGCATTTCCCAGCTTAGTTTTTGTCTAGATAATCTGTCTATTATAGAAAGTGGGGTATTGAAGTCACTCACTGTCAGTGTGTGAGGGACAATATGTCATTTAAGTAGAAAGTAGAAGTTCTTTTATAGAAAAGAACTTCTGTGCCCTTGTGTTTGGTGCATTGATGTTAAGACTTAAAAATGTCAGCTTGGTGGATATTTCCTAAGTATTTAGTGTCCTTCCTTATCTCTTTTAATTAGTTTTGGTTTGAAGTTTATTTCATCAGATATTAAAATGTCTGTACCTGCTTGCTTCTTAATTATTTTTCCTGGAATGTATTATTTCATCCTTTTACCCTGAGTTGATGTCTATTCTTGATGTTAAGTTGTATTTATTGGAAACAACAGAAGGATGGACCCTGTTTCTGGTCAATGCGGTTAGTATGTATCTTTTTATTGGAGAAATTGAGACCATAGATATTGAGAGATATCAATGAGCACTGTTCTTGATTCCTGTTGTTTGTTATTGTTATTGTTGTTGTTGTAGTGGTGGTAGTGATTGTGTGTGCATTTGTGTGTGTTCCCCCTTTGATTTTTGATTTTCTTTTCTGAGATTATTTATTTTTTCTGTTTTTCTGAATGTATTTAACCTCCATTGGACTTTTCCTTCTAGAGTCTTCTATAGTGCTGAATTTGTAGATAAATATTGCTTAATTTTTTCCATGAAATATATCTTATTTTCTCCATCTATTGTAATTGAGAGTTTGCTAGGTTTAGTATTCTGCTTTGGCATCTTTAGACTGTTAAAGTTTCTCTAACAGCTGCCTAGCCCTCCTGGCATTTAAGTCTCCATTGAAAAATACTTTGTTTAATAGGTCTGCTTTTATATGTTACTAGGTTTTCCCCTAACAGTTTTTAATATTTTTCTTTGTTTTGTACTTTTAGTGCTTTGATATTATGTACCAAGGAGAATTTTTTTCTGGTCAATTCTATTTTGTGTTCTTTATGCTTCTTGTACCTTAATAGGCTTCTCCTCCTTTAGGGCAGAGAAGTTTTCGTCTATAATTTTGCTGAGAACTTTTTTGAGTCTTTGACCTGAGTTTCTTATTATTATTTTATCTGGTCTTTTCACAGTATCCCAGATTTCCTAGTTGTTTTGTGCCAAGATTTTTAGGTTTAATATTTTTTGACTGAGATATTCATTTATTCTATAAAATCTTCAGTACCTGAGATTCTCTATCCCATCTCTTGTATTCTTCTGGTGAGGCTGACCTATGACATTCCTGCTGGAGTTGCTAAGTTTTTAATTTCTAGATTTCCCTCGGCTTAAGTTTTTTTAACATTTTTTGATATTATTGAGCTATAAATTTTTTCTGTTGCCCTTCTTGTCTCTCCTCTACCCTTCAAACCTCTCCCATGGTCCCATGCTCCCAGTTTACTCAGGAGATCTTAATTTTCTACTTCCCATGTACATTAGGTCCATGTATGTCTCTTTTAGGGTCATCATTGTTGGCTGGGTTCTCTGGGATTGTGAATTGTAGGCTGATTTTCCTTGCTTTATGTCTAAAAGCAACTTATAAGTGAGTACTTATAATAATTTTCTTTCTGGGTCTGGGTTACCTCACTCAATATGATATTTTCTAGATCCATCGTTTGCCTGCAAATTCCAATATGCCATTACTTTTTCTGCTGTGTAGTACTCCTTTGTGTAAATGTGCCACATTTTTCTTATCCATTCTTTGGTCGAGGGGCATTTAGGTTGTTTCCAGGTTCAGGCTATGACAAACAATGCTGTTATGAACATAGTTGAGCACATGTGCTTGAGGTATGATTGAGCATCCTTTGCATATATATCCAAAAGTGGTATTACTGGGTCTTGAGGAAGGTTGTTTCCTAATTTTCTGAGAAATCACCACACTGATATCAAAAGGGGCTGTACCAATTTGCATTCCCACCAGCAATGCAGAAGTGTTCGCTTGACCTCACAACCTCTCCAGCATAAGCTGCCATCAGTGTTTTTGATCTTGGCCATTCTTATAGGTATAAGGTAGAATCTCAGAGTTGTTTTGATTTTCATTTCTCTGATGACTAAGGATGCTGAGCATTTCCTTAGGTGTCTTTCAGCCATTTTAGATTCCTCTGTTAAGAGTTCTCTATTTAGGTCTGTACTACAATTTTTATTGTATTATTTGTTCTTTTAATGACCAATTTCTTGAGTTCTTTGTATATTTTGGAGTTCAGACCTCTGTCTGATGTGAGGTTAGTGAAGATCTTTTCCCATTCTGTAGGTTGCCAATTTGTCTTGCTGACTGTGTCCTTTGCTTTACAGAAGCTTTTCAGTTTCAGGAGGTCCCATTTATTAATTGTTTCTCTCAGTGTCTGTACTACTGGGATTATATTTAGGAAGTGGTCTCCTGTGCCAATGTGTTCAAGTATACTTTCTCTTCTATGAGTTCTTTGATCCATTTGAACTTGAGTTTTGTGCATGGTGATAATATGGATCTATTTTCATTCTTCTACATGTTAATATTCAGTTATGCCAGAACTATTTGTTAAATATTCTCTCTTTTTTCCATTTCATTTTTTTTGTTTCTTTGTCAAAAATCAGGTGTCAGTAGGTGTGTGGGTTAATACCTGGGTCTTCAATTTAGTTCCATTGGTCCTCCTGTCTGTTTTTAATGCCAATACCAGGCTCTTTTCTGTAGTAGAGTTTGAAGTCATGGATTGTGATGCCTCCAGAAGTTCTTTTGTTGTACAGAATTGTTTGGGTATCCTGGGTTTTTTGCTTTTCCATGTGAAGTTGAGTACCATTCTTTTGAGGCGTTGGAAGAATTTTCTTGGGATTTTGATGGGCATTGAATTGAATCTGTAGATTGCTTTTGGTAAAATTGCCATTTTTACTATGTTAATTCTACCTACCCAAGAGCATGGAAGATCTTTCAACTTTCTGGTGTCTTCTTCAATTTCTTTCTTCAAAGATTTAAAGTTCTTATCATACAAGGCTTTCACTTGTTTGGTTAGAGTTACTCTGAGATACTTTATGCTATTTGTGGCTATTGTGAAGGGTGATGTTTCTCTGATTTCTTTTTTAGCCCATTTATCATCTGTGTAAAGGAGGGCTACTGATTTTTTTGAGTTAATGTTGTATCCTGCTATATTACTTAAGTGTTTATAGTTGTAGAAGTTCCTTGGTAGAATTTTTGGGATCGGTTATGTAAACTATCATATTGTCAGCAAACAATGAGAGTTTGACTTCTTTTTCTGACTTATATACCCTTGATTTCCTTTTGATGTCTTACTGTTCTAGCTAGGACCTCAAGAACTGTATATGATAGATATGGACAGAGTAGACAACATTGTCTTGGTCCTGATTTCAGGGGGATCACTGTGAGTTTCTCTCCATTTATTTTAATGTTGGCTGTTGGCTTGTTGTATACTGCCTTTATTATGTTTAGTTATGTTCCTTGTATCCCTGACCTCTCCAAGACCTTTATCATGAAGAGATGTTGTATTTTGTTAAAAGATTTTTTCAGCATCTAATGAAATGATCATGTGGTTCTTATGTTTTATTTGTTTATATAATAGATTACATTGACAGATTTTTTTTATTATGGTGGATGATGTTTCTGATGTGTTCTTGGATTCACTTTGCCATTATTTTATTTAGTATTTTTGCATCAATGTTCATGAGTGAAATTGATCTGTAATTCTCTTTCTTAGTGATGTCTTTATGTGGTTTGGGTATCTGGGTAATTGTAGTCTCATAAAAAGAGTTTGGCAATGTTCCTTTGGTTTCTATTGTGTAGAACAATTTGAGGAGTATTGATATTAGTTCTTCTTTGAAAATCTTGTAGAATTCTGAGATGAAACCATCTGGTCCTGAGCTTTTTTTGGTTGGGAGACTTTTGATGACTATTTCTATTTTTTTTAGCAGTTATAGATCTATTTAATTTGCTTATCTGGTTTTGATATAATTTTGGTAATTGATATTTTTTCAGAAAGTTGTCCATTTCCTTTAAGTTTTCCATTTTTGTGGAGTACGTGTTTTTGAAACATGACTGATGAGTCTCTGGATTTCTTCCATGTCTGTTGTTATGTCCCCCTTTTCATTTCTGATTTTGTTAATTTTGATATTCTCTCTCTGCATCTTAGTTAGTTTGGATAAAGGTTTGTCTCTTTTGTTGATTTTCTCAAAGAATCAACTCTTTGTCTCATTGATTATTTGTATTGTTTTCTTTGTTTCTGTTTTGTTGACTTTAGCTCTCAAATTGATTATTACTGTTGTCTAGTTCTCTTGGATGAGTTTGTTTCTTTTTGTTTGTTTTCAAATGTTCTGTTAATTCACTAGTGTGGGATTTTTCATTTTTTTTTTAATGTAGACACTTCCAAACTTTCCTCTCAACACTGCTTTCATTGTGTCCCATAAATTTGGGTATGTTGTGTGGTCATTTTTATTGAATTTTAGGAAGTCTATAATTTCTCTTTTTATTTTTTTTCTTAACCCATTGATGCTTCAAGCAAGCACTGCTTAATTTCTATGTGTTTATGGGCTTTCTGGTGTTAGTTTTGCTTTTGAATTCTAATTTTAAGCCATGGTGATCTAATAAGATACATGGGGTTATTCCATTTTTTTTTATCTGTTGAGGTTTGTTTTGTGGTCAATTTTTGAGAAGGTTCCCTGAGGTGCTAAGAAGAAAGCATATTCTTTTATGTTTGGATGGAATGTTCTATTGATGTATTTTAAGTCCATTTGAGTCATAACTTCTGTTAGTTCTCTCATTTCGCTCTTAATTTTCTGTCTGACTGACCTGTCCAGTAGTGAGAGTGGAGCGTTGAAGTCTCCCACTATTAGTGTTGGGGGGAGGCGGGGGTTAATTATGATTTAAGCTTTAGAAGTGTTTCCTTTACATACGAGGGTGCCCTTGTGTTTGGGGAATAGACATTCAGTGTTGAGATTTCCTCTGGATAGATTTTCCTGTGACTAATATGAAATGTCCTTCTTTGATTCTTTTAATTGATTTTTGTTTGAAGTCTATTTTTTTAGATACTAGGATAGCTACACCAGCTTGTTTCTTAGGTCCATTTGATTGGAAAAATTTTTCCATAGCCTTTATTCTGGCAAGATGTCTGTCTTCGAGGTTGAGGTGTGTTTCTTTTCTGGGGGGTGGGGGTTAATGCAATGTAGTTCTTTTATTTTTTTGATTTTTATTGAGTTCTACATTTTTCTCTGCCCCCCCCCCCGCGCGGCCTATTCCCTCTCCTTTAACCTTTTCCCAAGGTCTCCATGCTTCCAATTTTTCAGGAGATCTTGTCTTTTTCTATTTCCCATGTAGATTAGATCCATGTATGTCTCTCTTGGGGTACTCATTGCTGTCTAAGTTCTCTGGGATTGTGGTCTGTAAGCTGGTTTTCTTTGCTTTGTGTTTTAAAACCACTTATGAGTGAGTACATGTGATAATTGTCTTTCTGTGTCTGGGTTACTACACTCAAAATGATGTTTTCTAGCTCCATCCCTTTTCCTGCAAAATTCAAGAGGTGTGTTTCTTTTATGCAAGAATAGGATGGATTCTGTTTTCGCATCCAATCTGTTGGCCTGTGTCTTTTATAGGTGAGCTGAGTTCATTTATATTAAAGGATCTTAATGACCAGTGATTGTTTTCTCCTGTTAATTTAGTTTTTGTTGTTGGTGATGTTAATTTGTGTTATTTTTCCCTTCTTTGGGATTTACTATTGTGAGATTATCAATTGTCTGCATTTTTTATAGCCAACTTCCTTGGGTTGGAATTTTTCTCTAGTACTTTGTGTAGGGCTGGGTTTGTGGCTAGATATTGGTTAAATCTGGTTCTGTCATGGAATATCTTGTTTTGTTCTTTATGGTGACTGAAAATTTTGTTAGGTATAGTAGTCTTGGCTGGCATCCATGGTCTCTTAATGTTTGCATAACACTTGACTAGGACCTTCTGGCTTTCATTGTTTCTATTGAGAAGTCAGGTGTAATTCTGATAGGTCTGCCTTTATATGTTACTTGGCATTTTTCCTTTGCAGCTCTTAATATTCTCTCTTTATTCTGTATGTTTAGTGTTTTGATTGTTATGTGGCAAGGGAACATTTTTTGGATCCAGTCTATTTGGTGTTCTGTGAGCTTCTTGTATCTTAATAGGCATATCTTTCTTTAGGCTGGAAAAGTATTCTTCTATGGATTTGTTAAATATGTTTTCTGTGCTTTTGAATTGAACTTCTTCTTCTATACATATTCTTCTTAGGACTGGTCTGGTCTTTTTATGGTGTCCTATATTTCTTGAATATTTTGTGTTAAGCTTTTGTTAGATTTATTGATTATTTTGAGCAATGAGTCTATTTCCTCTATTGTATCTTCAGCACTTGAGATTCTCTGTTCCATCTCTTGTATTCTGCTGTTTATGCTTGCATTTGTGTTTCCTGATCATTTTCTCATGATTTATGTTTCTATAATTCCTTCAGTTTGTGTTTTCTATATTGTCTCTGTTTCAGTTTTCAAGTCTTGAATAGCTTCTTTTATGTGTTTAATTGCTTTTTCTTAGGTTTCTTTAAGGGATTTGTTGATGTCTTACAATTTTTTGTTTTTCTTTTCCCTCATTTCTTTGGGGGAAATTTTTCTCTTTAAGGGTCTCACACGTTCTTCTAAAGTTATTTTTAGGTCATTTCCTTCTGCTTCATCTATTTTTAGTTGTTCAAGACTTGCTGTTGTAGGGCCATTAGTTTGTACTGATTTTGTGTTGCTCTTTGTGGTGTTGCATGTATTGTCCAGATGTCAGTGGATCCCAGGTTCAGATGATTGCTTCTTGTAAAACAGTCAGGACCACATTTCCAGTTACCACATTGGTCACTTTGTATTTCTGGAGGTTGCTTATCACTCCAGGGTTTGCTCTGCAATACCAGAGCCTGTTCCTACTGAGACTGCTTGCTTGGGGCTCTTTCTGCTGAGGTTGCTGCCTTGAGCCTGCTCTGGCAGAGGTCCTGGCTCAGATAGACTCCCTCAGAGGTTCCAGATTTGTGCCCCAGGCTGCAGAGGTCTCTTGTTCAAGCCTATTTCCTTGGAGGTCACAAACTCATGCCTAGACTTGCAGAGATCTCTGGATATAAATGCCTTAGCATTTGTTCTCTTGTACCTGCTCACTGTCTCAGGCTTGTTCTGGCCTAGGTTCTTGGCTCAGACCTGTTCCTGTAAATGTCCCTGGACCCACTCCTTCAAAAGTCCCTGGCTTGGGTTTGATCTCACAAAACTCTCTGGCTCCGGTCTACTTCCTTGGAGCTCACAGACTCATGGATCCACAGAGGTCTTGGCTCAGGCCTACTCCCTCGGTGGTCCCAGACATATGCCCAGACCTACAGAGGTCTCTGGTTCCTGTCTTCTTCCTTGGAGGTCCCAGTCTTATTCCTAGACCTTCAGAGGTTTCTGCTTCCTGCCTAATCCCTCGGAGGTCTTAGACTCGTGGTGAATTTGCAGAGGTCCTGGTTCAGGCCTATTCCCTCAGAGGTCCCAGACTAAGGCCCAGACCACAGAGATCTCTGGTTCTGGCCTACTCTGTCAGTGGCTACTCCCTTGTACCTGCTCCTGTGGAGTTCATTGTCTCAGGCCTGCTCCAGCCTAGGTCATTGGCTCAGTCCTGTTTCTGTGAGTGTCCTTAGTCTGGGTCCACTCCCACAGAGGTCCCTGGCTTGGAAAGGACTCTGGCTCTGATCTACTCCCTTGGAGGTCCCAGACTTGTGCATGGACCTGCAAAGGTTAGTTTGGGTTTTCTCTATTGATTATATTTCCATGTTCAGGTCCAGAACTGTTTATTCATTTTTTATACTGTTTGTTTGTGTTTTTCATAGAGTTCATAAGGGATTATTTTTAAATGAAGCAAAAGATATAAAATTTCATTAGTATATAGAGTAAGGAGTAAAAATATCAGATAAAATGAAGTAACCATAGAAAACTAAAGAAATTGCCAGCTGACAGTAGGCACGAGAAGGCACCAGAGGACAATGTGCATACTAAAGCACTAGGGAGGATCCAACACAGGAGGCAACTGATCACCTGTATCTGGAACAACACAGTCCATATTATGACCTTAATAACCCGGGATAAGATAATCATTACAGTGATAAGCTGTAAGGATGATGTCAGAGTTCCTCTGAGGTCACAGAAAATGGGTGGGTTTTGAGATCAGAGTGGGAATTTACAGATTCCGATTGATGTGGGGGGGGTTGGGAAATCCTTCTTATATACCAAGACAAAGTCTCACCCTCCCTAACTCATTAGTCTACAAACACAACCTGATTACTTTAGAGATTTTTTTGTGAAATTCAAAGAAAAAATTATACTCTCTGTAACTGTAGATATGATTGCCTTCCTTTTTACCACAGTCAGAATGGCTAAGATCAAAAACAAACCCATTCTCTATATTTTACCATTTCTCAAACACAGAGCTCACCAATTAAAGGGGAATATATATGGAGAAAACATCTCACTCAACCATATTCAAAAGGTCCTAGATCTACTTACACATAAAACACTGGGGAAGCAGAAGTGTTCCTTTTTTTCTAAGGACCAGTGAACACAGCATACAATATGTAAGGACACTAGAAGTCCCACAATACTAAGCTTTGTTCAATTATATGAATGTAGAATAGAAAATGTGTGATTTAATGGAATTCCGGGTTTAGTGTATTTATGTTTATTTCACAGTGATCCTTCTGGGTCATCACTCTGTGTTCACTCCCTTGTCCCTGAATGAGATAAATATAACTTAGAAAGTAAGAACACCTCTAGCTCATTTCCCAGTGTGTAGATCAAGAGCCTTTATAACAAAATGGGCTGGATTAAAGTAACTGAAATTTCATCTCTTTTGCAAAAGTACTAAATTGTACTCCATATCACAATCCTGCTGAATATGTAAAGAATAGTGTAATCCTTGAAGAATTAAAGGATATCAGGGTGATGGTCTGTATCATATTCCTGCTTAATTCATTAGTATGGCTTTGCAGCAACAGACTGATGCAGCAGATGGTGATAGACTGAAGTAAAGTTAACAAATGATTGCTCTAATTATAGATGCTATATTGAAAAAAAATCATCTTTGCTACAGCAAATAAATACAGCCTTCATTTTTAGTAGCTATTGGGTTCCTTAAGGTATTCATATCCATGTTCTATACACCTGGGTCCAATAATGATTCATTTTCACTGTTTTGTCCTTCCTTCTTTTTACTGCAATGTAAAGCAAGGGGAAAATGACAACCTTAGTATATTTCAGGTCATTATGAAAGCCCTGACTACTGATGGCACACAAAATTAGCCCTAGCAACATTGTAATGACATATACATTGTGTGATATACTTAGGTCCAAGCAAACAAAGAGATGGAAAGTAATTTCCAAGAGATTCAAGGAGATTGATGAATAATTAAAGATATTTTAAGTAATTTGAATATGCCATTCGGATCTCCTTTAAGAAATCTGATTTTAGGTAGCACAATAGACTAATAGCCCAGCTATCACCTTATTGTTCTACCAATACATCTGAACCAAAGCCATGTTTCCTCAAATTGTTCCTAAATAATCACTGAGCACTATGCAAGCACAAATAATGCTAGAACATTCCTCAGCAATGTGTTCTGACTGCTTCCAGAGGTTACTTTGAGTCATAGCCTCCATTAAGGCAAGACAAAGCTTTCTAGATGTGTGCCTCAGTCTTTAAGTCCTCCCTAATATTCATTGATTTCTCTTCTGGTGTTCCAAGTAACACAGATGAATCACAGCTTGTGGGCCATATCTCCACTGGCATCACCCTAACAAATCTCTTCCATCTTTAACAGCACCCTAAATGTCTACCTCTCATAGAACCTGAGTGAGTTAACCTGGAATCCAGAGGCTTGAGACATACTCAGACATTGTTCCACCATAAACTATTACATCTTGTACCTACTCTGAAAGTCTTCTGCATTTTGAAGATTTCTTCCTTCTTTGGCAGAGTATTTACTACACATAGGATGTTCTTTTAACTCCTGTCACGTGCAGTAGAAGGCTGCCAATTTTTAGTGTAGCCCCACATAAACACTAAGTGACCATATGCCAAATATTTGTCATAATCTCAGTGCTTTTCTGACTAGAATGTACTAATATTGAACAACACCCCATAATATATTCACAACAGGATATTCAGAGTCCCAGGAAAATGAATATTATTCAAAAAGTTGCTCTAATGTTGTGGAATGGCATCTTCCAGACACAGTGCTTTCTCTTGAAACCAGAACAGCTGGTTACTGATTATCCAGATAGAGATTCTCACAGATTGACCCATTAATATCACAGAGACACCAGAGGATTCGTGGGGCATACAAGGTGATCTACAAAAGTTCAACTGATACCTGGGGGAGATGAGTCACACATCAGGCAAAGTATGAGACTGTAAGAAGGTTTTTCATGATCTCCATGCTCCAAAGATATGTGAGATAATAAATAACCATAGAGATGAGGAGATCATACCGGTCCATACTCCTGCAAACAGCTCATTATCCATGTTTCTGTAACTCAAGTTAATCCCACCGGTACTCCCTGCTGAACCTGGGTAGAATCTTGATTTGGCCTGTTGGTGACCCATTAATGGTGAGCAGTCATCTATTCATGTATCTCAAAGAGAAATTTACGGAACACCCAGATGCAGGTGTCCTTCACTTTAGCTGCTGGAGCATTTACTTAGCTGATACTTACGGTGCCATGGGGTTTTACTTATGGCTGGTAAATACACAAAGAAAGAATATACCTCAGGTCCATCGATCATATGGCTCTATCTATTGGCAATAGTGAAAATCAGACTGCAGTGCTACTCAGGAGTGTATCCAAGTGTCAGGATCTAAAGCAAGAATGGCAGGAAAAACAAAGACAAGAATTTCTGGAGATGGAAAGGTAAATATAAAAAAGTATAGGGTGAGAGTATACATTTGGAGTTAATGGTCACCAGTCAATGTAGAAAAAGTACCAAGTATCAATAGATGGAGGCCATGCCACACAGCTTTGATCAGGACTTGCACACTGGGTCCATGGATAGAGTAGTGATGGTAGTAAATTGAGGATTATTCCTGGCTTCCTCAGTGTGTATCCCATCACATTCAAGCTAACCTGAACATTGACACCACGGATAATCCAATCTGGATGCTTAAGTAAGAGCTGTGGGAATCAATAAGTCTGGTGCCATTCTTGGAAAAGAACACTGAATCACTTGATAGTGTCAGGTGCAGTGATTTATACTTCCTGCACATGGCCCAGATGTGTTCTGGGCAAGGATTTAACACTCCATATCACTACTATTGGAGGGCTCACATATTTTCTTATTTGTTAATAATGGAATCTTATACAAGAGTGCTTGCAGAAAGTGTGTGTATGTATAGACACTAACTGGCCCATTGCAGGACATAACATGACCCTTTCATAAATCATATCTGCAGGGCTGATAAAGCTAGATCTTTATGAGTTTATGACTCACTTGAAGTATGATTTGGGGGTATTGGCAAGTCCAGACTGTTGTGGCTCTTTGTCATATCTAATATACGGAATTAGGGGTGAGGAAGGAGGGAACAAAAAGATATAGAATCAGTCTAACTGTCCATCAACAAATGAACACATAAAGAAAATGTAGCTAAGACAGACAATGGAAAAATGCTTGTCCATAAATGGAGATGAAATTCTGGTTTTTTTGTTTTGCAGTGAATTGGGATGGAGTTGGAGGGTTTTGCATTAAGGGAGATGAACCATACACAGGAATATAAATGGTGCAGGTTCTTTCTCGTATTTAAAAGTTAGAGGTCAAGAGAGAGAGGGGGGCAGTGTCCACTGGACACGGGGGGTATGCAGAGAGAGGTGGCAGCGTCTACTGGACAGTGGGGATGTGCAGAGAGAGGGGCAGTGTCTCCTGGACACTGGGGGTGTGTTGATAAAGGGGCAGGGTCTACTGGATGCTGGGGATGTGAGGAGAGAGGGGCCGTGCCTACTGAATACTGATGGGGTGGAGAAAAGGGCAATGCATATTGGACACTGGGGGGCATGTAGAGAGGGACAGAGCCTACTGGACATTGGAGGGGTGGAAAGAGGGAAGTGCCTACTGGACACTGGGTGGTGTGTGGAGAAGAGGGTAGTATCTACTGAACCATAGGGGTAGAGAGAAAGAAGAAGTGCCTACACGACACAGGGAGTATATATAGAGAGCGGCAGTATCTACTGGACACTGGGGGTGTGAAGAGAGGGACAGTGCCTACTTCTGCACACTGGGGATGGTGCACAGAGAGCAGCTAGAATTATCCACTGAATTTTGGATTGTGTGCATGGCTGTATCACAATGAGCATGCAGTAATATATGTTAGTAACAAAAACAATCTAATTTAGGAATATATTCTACAAGGTTAGAGCTTACATATGATAAACCAAAGGACATTTTATAGTCTTCCAAATATCTAGATAATAGAGGACTAGAAGGAGGATCAATCCTTTTACTGTCACTGAAAAATGTCTTCTTGAAGAATTTGATTTTTCTATTCCAACTTTACACTCAGCTGCATTTTCTTTTTCTTTCTTTAAAGGTTTATTTTATTTATTTATTATGTTTATTACTGCCAGGCTCACAGTAAGTATTCAAGTGAACTTCTTTCTGTTCATAGATTACTTGGCAATAATTTAGTGTTCTTTTAAATTACATTTAGTTAGTTATTAGTTAGTTAGTTAGTTTTGTGTGTTTCCTTTCCCCACCTTTATTCCACCCAAGTCCCCAGTGTATGTAACGGTGCTGCCAAATAGGAGATGTGGGATGTCCTTCTGTATATGTGTTGTTTCTATTGGTTGATGAATAAAGATGTTTTTGCCAATGGCTTAGCAGAATAAAGCCAGGCAGGAAATCTGAACAGAGATATAAAGAAAGAGTAGACAGAGTCAAGAAGATGTCAGCCAATTGCAGAGGGAACAAGACATGTAGAAAATGAGGTGATGCCTGTCCACATGGCAATACGTAGATTAATGGAAATGGGTTAATTTAAGATGTCAGAGCTAGCAGAAATATGCCTGATTCATTGGCCAAATAATGCTGTAATTAACATAGTTTCTGTGTGATTATTCGGGTCTGGGAGGCCAGGAAACAGAAGCGCAGGCTCAGAATACAAATAGAAGTGCAGTCTCTATTTATAAACAGGTTTTTCTCCTCGTTGTAAAAGCCTTTACAGACAGCCAGACTCCACTATTTCCTAGGCAAAATTACCCACCACACTTTTCCAACCTCTCAGATTGCATTTATCATCTAAACAACACATACCCCCATCTTATCACAATGTCATTTTGGCAGAAACTGCTGTTGAGAGAGAATCCAGTTTCATTTTATTGTTTTCTGGTGTGTTCTTTATGGTTCATAACTGTCTTCCCATTCTGTACATTGAAAACCCATTATTTATTTTCTGGTCATGAGTTCCACTTTACTTACAGACTGTTAGCTTATAATTAAATCTCTTTCTAAGATATCTAACCTATATTATTGGCCTACTTACCATTCCCAACATTAATGATATGCCTTATATGTACAAGGCTAATTTCACTTTTTTGGTAACTGCAAAGAATAAGTAAATATTCAGATTTATACATAAATTTCACAAGTTTGTCAAGTTGTACCAAAATGTTAATTGGGGTTTCTGCCAGCAATGTACAAAGGTTCTCTTTTTCCACACCCCAACGCTTGTTAAATATTTAAAATAATGATCACACTAATGTTTGAAATGAGGTCCCATTGCAGTATTTTTCTTCCATTTCCCGGAACTTTAGTGTTGAGCACACTGTCATGTATTTGTGCAGCATTTGTACTTCTCTTTTAAGAAATTTCTATTCAGGATTTTTGCCAATTACTTTTTGGGTCACTTTTCTGCTATGCTATTGAATTTTTCTCACATGGGAGAAAAAACACACCATACAAATGAAATATTCTCTCTCTCTCTCTCTCTCTCTCTATATATATATATATATATATATATATATATATATATATATATATATATATATATATATATATATATTTCCAAAACACAATGAGGGTATCTAAATCAACCAAATCAGCATCTTGTACTTTGTTATTAAGAAAACTGTCAAGCAAAATTATATACCCTCTAGGAATCATAAAATAATTCCTATGGATGTTAACCCAGAAAGTTAATAAGTGGTCAATGTAATACTCAAGCTTGCAAAAAGACTAATAAAATTTATCACATAGTGATCCATTGCAAAGATTCAAAGTAGTCATTTATTTGTGTGAAGATTAAATCATGCCACTAGCAATAGAGTTTTCAGTCTTGAGAGGCTTTCGAATCACATAAAGAATGTAAATGCTATATGTGGTTTCCATAAAATTTCAGCCCCATGTGACAGCAGTGTTCAAGGCTTTGAAATTCATGGTCCTCATTCCCACTGTGCCACATGCTGAAAAAGCTGACCTCCCTCCAGATGTCTGAGAGCCCAAGACTCCTCTTACAGTAAATATCAGCCTAGGGGAATTCAGAAACCCTTTTCCAGTTGTAGGTTCAATTAACTGAAGAAATACATCCGGACCATATGATGAGATTGATCAATAACTCTTAAGCATCAAGGGGTTTGGGGCAAGGGTCACCAATATTTGATGGAGTGCATTAAAGCTGCCTAGATGTGATGATCTCAAACACACACTCTCTGTCCACAACAGGAGTGAGAGGTAGTTCATGACCTCAGCTATATATCAAAATCACCCAGGGAATTAAAAACATTAAAGCAAATTTCCTACCCAACACCACTTAAAGGTGGCTCTTTGTACAGGGAATAATAATAATAATTTGTATGTGGGAGGGTGGATAGGCACATGCCCAATAGCCAAGCGAAGATACATTCTCAGAATCAGGGAGATGGTGGGCTGCAAAGCAGTGAGCTCACTAGTATGCGGGGATGATCCTGGCAGCAGTGGGAGGTAGAACTGGTGTGCGGGGATAACTACATGTAACAAGTGCTGTCTTAGCAAGTGGTTGTGGGAGCTGCACGAATTTATAGGAAAAAGGCACCAGAAAAGATTCAAAAGAGAGAGAGAGAGAGGGAATCCTCAGTGGGATAATAAAGCCGGCTGTGATTAATCTATTTTGTTAGAGACTAGCAAGGAAGGAAAACAAGGACACAGACAGAGACAGGAAGAGAGAAATGAGAAAACAGCTTTACCATGGAAGGGGCCCAGTGTTATGGCCACAAGAGAAGAGAGGATGAGGGGGTTAAAATTTGTTGAAAACAGTGCTTTCCAGAGTGACGCAATCGCTTTATGTGAAGGAAATAGTGGACCGTCTTGAGAGCAGCAAGCCAAGAGAGTCAATAGGGAGGAATAAAGGAGAAAACATCTTGTCATTAACCAAAAACCAGATACAGCAGAAATAAGCACATATCATGTTCATGAAAGCACCTGTGTACATGGATAGGGATGAGAAAACTGTCTATAGATACCAGCCTTCCAGGCTCACAGGGAGAGGAGGCTGGGTCATTGCAGAGATCATGCATTGCCAGAGGGTTGAGAGAGCTTTGTCCAGACACAGACTGCCTAAGTTAGTTCAGAGATAAGCACAGGGTCAGAAGTTCCTGGAGGAGTTGTGCATTCTCCTATGCCAGTCCTTAGGAATAAAGAAAGTTAGGGCGTGGACTAGGGTCCATCTGTTGCTTGCTAGGGAAGATGCTTTTCCAAGGCAACTGAGATTCATCTAAAAAAAAAAAGCCTTCATCACTCCTGGAATGAATTTTGATAGAACTGGACATTTGTACCACTTTTGTATTTGAATGATCTTTTCATAGAATCATCTGAGCTTTTCAGTAATCTCAAAATGAAAACAGCATGATCTCAGACTCCTATTTCATTTTGGGCTTAGCCACCTCAACAATGACTCAGGTAACTCCTGCCATCCACCCAGTATGCAAATATATGCACTCTATGCAAATATATGAACAACTTGCCATACTCCTAAAGATTGAGGTTTTCTTTTCTTTAAAGATTTATTTATTTATATATTTATTATACAACATTCTGCCTCCATGTATGCCAGAAGAGGGAACCAGATCTCATTATAGAGTCTGTGAGCCACTAAGTGGTTGCTGGGAACTGAACTCAGAACCTCTGAAAGAGCAGCCAGTGCTCTTAACCTCTGAGCCATTGCTCCAGCCCAAAACTGAGATTTTCAAAAAGCAGTATCTTGTCCTGATCTCCAAAAGGAGAGTAACAGAATATTCTATAAGTCACACAAAGTGTGTGTAGCTCTTGTTCATATGTGTTTTGCTTGGGAAGAGAGACCATAGCTTCTGAGAGTCCGGTAGCCTTTTCTGGCCATCATGTTACTTGATTTGTCCTGCATACCATCCTAGTAGATAAGGCTTTATGGAATAAGAAGGTTGAGTCCCTGTGGCACATAGAATGAAGCTTACTGGAAGACAGCAGAAGCAAAAGAAAGTTTTGTGTGACCAGGGAATAGGCTCCCTATAGAATAGTACCAGTTTCATGGCTCCTACATTTTGGACCTCTTGAGTTTTCCATTTACAGAAAAGATTTTTCTGATTCTATAGGGCAGGTCATAAGATTTTGTCAGTTAGCTGGTTGAGATAAATCTGAGTTCCTTTCTTTCAATCTTAATTACTAATATTCACTCTTATATCACACATCACATTGTAAACATTCTCTAAATATGTCCCCTCATTAACCAAAATCTGATGCCACGGAAACAGACACAGATTAACATCTATGGCTTTACCTGTGTAAGGTGACACTAATCAGAAAAGTGGTGTGTGTGTGTGTGTGTGTGTGTGTGTGTGTGTGTGTGTGTGTGTGTGTGTGCCTGTGTGATGGTACAGATGGTTAAACAGGTTTTAGAAAAGTTTTCAGAAGTTTCTGAGGTGAGCTCATAGAAATGTAAATAAAGTCTGTTTTGATAAGATAAGAAACCCAAAGGAGCTGAAGGAAAGAAGCTGTCTCTAGAGCCAGGCTTCTGTGGTCACAGGACTGAGATGACAGGTTGGTGGGGACTGTCAGCATCCCAGTGCTGAGCATGTGGCTCTTAATGATGTTCCTGTAAGGAGTCCCACCCTTTCCTTGGTCTGGTGTTTGTGATAAGTTCTTGGGCTCATTTCCCTGATGTGATTTCAGTGCACCATGTATTCATGTACCATCCATTTTCCCTAAAGAACACTCTGATGATAGCCTTTCTACTTCTAGTAAGAAGTCATTTATCAGTCTATGCCGCAGGGGTGAGGCTGGACAGATGATGTGTTTTGCCTGTCTGTCCAAGCATGCGATCATCTTCCAATCTCAAAAAGGAGTCAAAGACTATTTATAAAATTGAGTCCCTCCATGCAAGACAGAGCCTGAGAAACCACAGTTATATACTTTTGGAGTAACTTGAACAGGACACAACCTGATCTCAACAAGCAGTCAGGAAGCAAAGACAAAAAAAATGTAGAGCCAGATTATAAAATCCCTAGTCTTAACCCCAGCAAATATTCACCCTCTAAAAGGTTCAAAACCCTCCTAAACACATAAAGTTCTGGGAGACATTTCCCAATCAGACCACAATGGGGATTAACAATCAAGGCCTTTTGCTAACTATCTTCAGAATCTCGACATCCCTCCAACGTGTCTTCATGTCCTAATTAGTCTTCAGGCTCTCCTAGGATCTCTGCACCCCAGCAAAAGGAACCTCTAGCCCATGTGACTAAGTGCTACCAAGTACACTTCAGGAGTCAGTCAACAGGGCTGAGAGATGATACTCTGATTGGTTACCTGATACTTCACCACCATTCCTATTAATTGTGGCTTTGGGAAATTCACCTAGATTTTGGATGAATATGTTAGTGTTATGTCTGTCAAATGTATAATCTAGATTTGAACACACAGTCTTCCAAAGTATATGAATTCTGTTTCTTATAAAAGATGAACAGTTCATACTCAGGCATAATTCTTATTCCAGAGGCCATGCATTCACTGATATATCTTATCCTGAGCATCATGGGATGGGTGATGCCACTTTCAGATACCCAAGGGTACACTTTCACAGTCACATTTCCATACAGTGATGAGGGAAAGGTGGAAAGCAGGGATCAGGTAAGTGGTAATTATGTCCCCACTAGAGGCATCAGAGAGGTGAATGAATCTCTCCAGGGTCTGCTGCTCTTCATGATCTAGACAGTTCCCACACCGTATGCCTTATCTCTACAGGCTCCTCTGTTTCAGAAGCAGTATTCCTCTCATCTATTCTGTCTTCTGTAGTTATGATTTGTAATGTATGCTTAGACTTGGATCAGAGTCACTAGAGGACTAAGGAAAGCATAAGAGCAGGACCAAGGAGGTTAGATCACCCGTCTTAGTTCTTCTGCATTTGTTTTAAATCCTTGGCTTCTACACTTTCTTAAGGGTTGTCTTTAATCTTGTGTGTGAACGTATGTCTATGTGGGATACTTGTGTACTAGAGTACAGGCGCCCACAAAATCCCACAGCATTGATGGATCTGAAATGGTTCTGAACTCCCATGTGGAAGTTGAGAATTCTCTACAAGAGCAATGGATATTTATAATCACTGAGCCATCTCTCCAGTCCTCCCTTGTACACCTTCAACCAGGGCTCCTGTTAGAACTAAAGCCCATTCTACGAAGTCAGCAATGTGTAGAATTTAAAAATGACTCTTCCAACCTTGATTTCTGCTATATTTGTACCAATATTGACCAAAATAAAACATTTATTGTCAAAAGTGAAGTATTACACTCATTCTTGCTCAGAAGTCAATTGGTACAACTATATTCACAATTTATACTCTTTCAATATACCATCTATTTTACCATTACTATTCTTAGCAAAGAGTTTAACCAGCTAACCATATTTCTGTGGAGTCTATGAATGCCTATTGGCATGCACTGCATGGTGGCCATGCTGCTTGACAAAGTTCCAGCATTCAAACTTGCAGACCACACTTCTCCAGCACCTTTCTACCTTCATTTGTAATGATTCTCAATATTAATGCTTTCCCCTTTGCTTTGAGAGGATTCTTTGTTTTTGTGGGTTAATAGCCTGGCAAGGGAGGCCTTGAGTCACACAGTCCTCCACCAATTGATTTATGTTAAAAAAAATTGATGTTTTAGTATTACAGGAGTTCTTCTGATTTTCTTTGACCTAAATGTTCTCCCTTGTGGATTTAGTAGATCAAGGACTCGGCCATTTCAGTTGGCAGAATGAGTCTTCAGCCAAACTGTACCTCCAATCATTTTCAGCCAAGGTGTTTGATAAAGAGGCAAAGTCTTTATATCATTTTGGGCAGAACCATCTAGCATCTCAGGCAACACAGTGTCTGGTATTGTTATCAATAAATTGATGGTGGCCAGGGCAGCCACATTAGCTGCATGACCTGACCTTCTATTGCCCTGGGCTTCATAAGATTTAACTTTCTGATGTCCTGAGGAATGGATGAAATGCTCAAGTAACCCAAGGTCCTGAATATATCCTAATTTTATATGTGTATGTATACATATACATATATATATCAAGAAGAGAATCATTAGTGAGGAATAGTTTTAGTGAGGAATAGTTCAAATAACTTCTCATATGGTTATTATTTTTCTTCATATGATTGAGGATTGTAGTCCCTTAGACTTAAACGTATTTATCATTTTGAGCCTGGTTATACTTTCCTAGTGGGTGTTTAAGACCACGTAGATGATCAAAATTGTTCAATTTTGTTTTTAATGTCAAAGTCAGTTGAAGATCTGGTCCTCAGGAGTCATTTGGACTTGGAAGAAACTTCTGACTCCTCTAGTCTTTCATTTATCAGTTAATCCAGCTAGATAGGAATGAGCGAACGGCAGGCCATGATTGACACCGGTTACACTTGGAATTATGGAGGAAATCTTGCCTTTGTGTCAATCTTCCTCTTGCTTTGAGGAATCTCCATGACATCCCTGAGCAAGGGAACAGATGACTTTTCATAGTTACAGGATACTTTGAGAGATGTCCTCCAGTCCCCTGAGACTTAGTTGACCTTTGTTGAGCAAGAAGAAAAGACATTTTCTCTTTTAATCCCTCTGTTCACATTGGTATCATCAGTATCAGGCTCCAAATACTATTAGTGTACACTCAGAGAGTCAGTTGCACCAGTTTGGTAGTTTTAATTAAAAACTTGAGCAGAAATTAAGCACATTAAACTAATGCTTGATTAGACACACAATTCCTAAGCCATTGCCTATCTAAATCTCATCTGTTACAAACCTTCAATGACTTACTTAGACTCTCATCCTATTTTGGAAAAGGAAAATTCTAGTCATTTTAATTGTTATGCACAAGTTCTCTTTTAATAAAGATATTTGATTTTTATATTCCAACATCTTTTTGTTCTATTTATTTCTTAATTTTTTAATCCTGATCACAATTTCCCCTCCTGTGGCATTTCAATTATATTTTAATAAATAATGACTGACTGAAGATCTGAAAGTAAAACAGTTCCACTGGTCAGCCTTACAGTCCAGATAATGATAACACACACCTTTAATCCCAGTAGCCACACTAACACACACTTTTAATTCTAGTAGCCACACTAACTGCTGCAGCACCCTTGCTCAACATAACAAACACAACCTATCTGAAAAAGAAATAAGCTAAACTTTGTTTTTGTGTATGTGTGCTTAAAATTCCTTTCCAAGCTTTCTCAGGTTTTATGTGGATTTAGCTGGCACATGTTGGAAGGCAATCTGTTGTTGGAGGCCACCCATTTGTTTCCCAACTGCTCAGACCCAAAATAACCTCAAAGAAACTGTATTAATTGTAATACTGTTTGGACAAAAGCTTAAGTATATTTTTGGCCAACCCTCTTAAATTAACACATTACTATTATTTTATATTTTACCATGAGGCTTGTAGTTTACCAACAAGTTTCTGGTGTGTCTTTCTCCTGTGGCAGTTACACGGTGTCCCATTGACTCTGTCTTCTTTCTCCCAGCATTCAGTTTAGTTTTACTCCCTAGCTCAATTCTGCTAAGCCACTGGCTGAAACAGCCTTATTCATTAACCAATAAAAACAGCACATATACAAAAGGATTTCCCACACCAGTGTGTGTTGGGTTTTGAGTAGGTAGGCAGAGATGAATTCACAAAGATGGCAGTTGCATGGCTTGGAAGATAGTATTTTGTAAAAACCTCCTATATACAGCAACATTGAATTCAAACTACATATATAGAATAATATAACAAATTAGGATTATTTGTACAGATAAAAAAATTAAATTGTAGCAAGCATTTTGGTACATAATCAAAATGACCTTGAGGTGAATATATGCCCTCTGCAAACAAGAAAAGGTAGGGAAGAAAGCTCTGAGTCACCAGTCCTTACATGTTAACCCTGTAATTGCAGTTTCCGGTAATAGATATCATTTATTTCCCTTTCTTTAACTTCTGACTATTCTAATTATCAGAAATTGAGGAGAATATCCCTTGGGTTTTTTTTTAATAGCTTTTCCAGTCCAGAGAATGATTTACCACAGCCCTGCTTTTGGTTTTGGATGAATGAAAGTAGCAGACCATGAGAAGCAGCAGGTGCACAGCCAAACATCCTCCAAGCTTTGTTTACAATCTCCTCTAGAAATAAACTAGGGATTCCCCATCATTCTATTAGAGTTACTGGTTGGGCAACTGGAAGGCAAACAGTCTCTCTATGATTGGGCCTTCCATTACTGCTTGAATTGTAGACATCTCTGCATCATGAAGTAAATAGCGGTAATTTATGCTGTAAATAGTTTACCCATTAGCTGTCCTCAAGAGCATAATGTTTTCACTTTGAAAGCTGTTTGGTTCACCTTTCCATTGTCACTGAGTTAAAGGGTCAGCCTGACACAGAACAAGGATTTTGGAGGACATTCTGAGACAAAAATGCTTGTGTCTGAGAAGGAAGGGACAAATCCCATCTCTAGAGCCAGCTTCTCAGTGATTAAACAGCAGAGGATAATTTGCCAATATAATATATATGTAAGAGGAATTTACTTCTCTATAGAACTGAACTCAGTGCCTTATAAACTGGCAGGAAACTTTCTACTGAGTCCCATGACAGCTGTCTGAGACCCATGGCACCTGTCCTCCTTATCACTTCCACAGAGTTGTCCACACATGTCTAATCTGCTGGGTCATGCTTTGGGAACAGGAATTGACAAGACAGAAAGCATTTTCTTTTCTTTTAGAAGGCTGTAAGAGGCAGAACATTTGATTTTTTTCCCTCTTGTGTCTTTATAGGTATATGATAGTCTGCTCTCAGGATCAAGATGATAGTGACATCTAGCTTACCAGTGTCTCACCTGAGATCCTTTCTGACTAAGCTGGGGGTGACAGACTACTTGCAACTGCATACTCACAATCGGTTTGTTTGTGGTATGTGTATATGTGTGTTTGGGTGGGTATCTGAAAATGGAGATGGACAGCCTGAAAAACTTAACCTTCCTCCTATACAAAATAAGGACTTTTCAGAGACTTAAGACTTTTGAACTTCTTGTAGGTCAGGGTACCCAAGAATTTATTTTCTATGAGCAATTTTTTTTAGAAATGATTCTTTTTTAATTTGGCTTCAGGATTTACTGGGAGTCTACATGATCTTCCCACAGTTTTTATGTCCCCTCTGGAAACCAGTAAATTTTATCATGTAAAATAATGTGTTAAAATTAAAACAAAACAGAAAACAAAAATCCAAATCAAGAAACAAACAAGCAAACAGAAAACAGCTTGGAGGTCTGGTGTTACATTCTTAGTCTGATATAAAAACAGAGCAAAGTAGTTTCCCAAGGGATCAGTGGGACCAGGAAGTTGCAAGGGTGCCTCCATTTTCTTTTATGTCATGTGGTTACAGTAGCCAAGATGGAGTGACGTCAAAAGGTATTTGTGCTCTTATGATATCATTAGCAAAGATGGCAATCAAGTCACATGCTTCCCTCCATTTTGATAAGGTCATTAGCCAATACTACAGCAAGTCACATAGTTGCTTTTTGCTCATGGTAAATTCAGTTCCATAATAAAGTAAACCTATTTCTAATTAGGGCACAGGTACATATGGGATCCACACATCTCAGAGATTGAATATGAACTGCTATACCATTTCATTTTTTAAAAAGGCACACACTTTAAATTAGCTTGATATAGCTATAGGAGGGGATGGTATCTGTGGCCTAGGTACAGAGGCCAAAACAAGCAAAATAAAGGAGCAGAATCCTATGGGCTCAGCTCAAATAGGCAGATAATACATTGTTGTTAGAGTAGTTTGGATCAATATGAGGTCTCTCTTTGCTTCTAGAGAGGGGAAGAGAAGAAATTTATTCATTGTCTAATTTTAGCTCAAAACAAGAGTGGATCTCTCTCTCTCTCTCTCTCTCTCTCTCTCTCTCTCTCTCTCTCTCTCTCTCTCTCCCTCTCTCAGAAGAGACAGTAAAGGATAAGAGATACAGATGCTTTGAAAAATGCAAAGATTATTCTGTCTCCAGGTAGAGAGTAGCTCCCCATATCTCCCTGGTGAAAATATCTCCTTCTAGCACCTGGATCAGGCTCTACCCTGACCCATGTGAGGTAGCATCACTGTGGAATCAGCCCCCAGCTTTCCTTGTTATGAAACATAGACATTAGAGCTAGGAGACATGTCCATGAGGACCTTCCTTGTTAGAGAAAAGTAAAGTCATCTGCCCTGCTCCACCAGAGAGAAAGGGCGCTGACAGCTCAAAGGTCACACATTTCTGTCCTTTCAGGGACTGACTTTCTTCATTGGTTGGTCAGTAAGTCCTCGGAAGGAATCTGAGACGGGGTCCTCAAAGCATTACCATTAATGGTTCTTTTTTTAAAATTTGTTTATTTATTAAAGATTTCGGTCTCTTCCCCACAACCGCCTCCCATTTCCCTCCCCCTCCCCCAATCAAGTCCCCTTCCCTCATCAGCACAAAGAGCAATCAGGGTTCCCTGCCCCATGGGAAGTCCAAGGACCACCCACCTCCATCCAGGTCTAGTAAGGTGAGCATCCAAACTGCCTAGGCTCCCCCAAAGCCAGTACATGCAGTAGGATCAAAAACCCATTGCCATTGTTCTTGAGTTCTAAGTAGTCCTCATTGTCTGCTATGTTCAGTGAGTCTGGTTTTATCCCAGGCTTTTTCAGACCCAGGCCAGCTGGCCTTGGTGAGTTCCTGATAGAATATCCCCATTCTTTCAGTGTGTGGGTGCACCCCTCGCAGTCCTGAGTTCCTTGCTCATGCTCTCTCTTCTTCTGCTCCTGATTTGGACCTTGAGATTTCTGTCCGGTGCTCCAATGTGGGTCTCTGTCTCTGTCTCCTTTCATCTTGATGGGCTTTATTTTCTCTGACAGTTAAAGAAGGAAAAGTCTGCAAAGTGGTTAGCAGATGGGGAATTCTCAGACACAGCAAGTAAATGAGCCGGTGAGGCAAGGCTTTATTAGTGATGAGAATATTCACACATACACAGCAAGGAAAACAGGAAAAGATCTTCTACAAAGCATGGGATAGGGAGAGCCAAAGGTCCTCTACTTTAATTTTTAGTTGATTAAAATTGATCCCTAAGGATTTTATGTGTACATAATGCATTCTAATTACTTTTGCCTCTATCAGCCCCATGGCCGTTTACCACCCCCCACCCCCCACACACACATCTACAAATCCATTTTCCACATTCATGTGCTTTTGTTTTGTTTTGTGACCCATTGGGTTTAGCCTGGCCATCTATGTGACACTGGATTTGATACTATTTCCTGAGACTCATCTTTCATTTTGACACAGGGTCTCTTGTAGAAGCTATCACTCATCATTTCAGCTAGACTTGTCAGCTAGAAAGTTCTAAAGATCTGCCAGTGTTTATGGAATACACCAGCACCCCTGGTTTTTAACTGGGCTCTCAGGATCAAAACTTAGGTCATCAGGCTTGCATAGTAAGCATTTTCCCACTAAACCTCTCCCCAGTCTCTGTATCCATATCTTAACTTTGAGATAGTAAACTTGGACATCCTAAGATGCTGATAGTCACTGAGAAGTTGCTTGAAAACAAACATGAAAAAATATTAAATATTATGAACGAGCATTTCTGACCCTTCTTAAAACAATATTCTGAGCTTTTCTTTTGGCTAGAGTGGAAATACAGCAAAGTTAGTCCCTCTTACATTGTGAACCACATCCCAGGCATAGCAACCAGGGTGCTTCCTTTCCTTCCATTCTACATTAATCATGTTTTGAGGAAAGATGGGCAAGGTCGTGAGCAACTGGCAAGCAGGTGTCACCTCTTGTGCTTCTGGCAACACTGCCACATGCTGCCTGCCAACCAAGATGAAGCTTCATACTAATCTGCACCCATTTTCTCTGGTCTATTTTGTACCTCCCAATAGTTCAAAAAGTTAGAGAAAGACAAATTTCAACTCTAACCCTTTTCATATTCTAAGGATTTTTCTCTTAAAGAAAAGCCACTGGTGATCTTTCCCCCTAGAAAGCTACTGTGCAATCTGAACTCAGATGAGTATGTAGCGCTGTGAAGACATATTTGAAAGTCCAAGTGATACCCGCTCACTTCTTCACTGACAGTGTGCTAGCTACACCTATGCTCTCTCTGGGCATAACTTTCTACATTAACTCCTTTCTAGTCTCCTGTGTTCTGAAGCAGAGATCTCCATCTGTTCTTCCTCTCTGGGGTGGGCAGAGGAGCTTTTGGCATCGCATTCTCTACCTCTTAGCATGAAACTTAGTCATTTTATTTAAGAATATATTGCTACAGAAAAAAAAATACACTGTCCTGACAATGCTGTTCCTTGATTGAAAATGGTGCAAACGCATCTAAAGGTTGGTACAGACTTCTTCACAAATAAGGAATCATGGACAACTGCCAATCCAACCGAATGCAATTCCTGTTTTTATTCCTTGCTGCTATTTTGGCTGCTTGAACAAAAGAACTACACATGCTCTTGCCTCAGCACACAAAATCTGAAATCCTCTGTTCGTGTTAAAGGCTTGTTAAATTCTTTTCTATGGCATTCTAGCTTGTGGGCTTTCATTTTTATTATTATGGAAGTGTTGTAAAGTATTCATTCCTTTAATTGGAAATAACAATAACAAAGCATGCTTCAATTGTAGGTATGTACTTGCGGGGTTGAGGGGGTATTGTAACATCCCTACTCTCAGCTAGTAGGCACTAGGAGGCCAGTTTTCTTCTTTCTAGAGCTAGTGATATATTAGACCCTTGCTCCAGAAATTGTCCTATTCTCTCCATGTTTCTTGATGTCACAGAAACCACTTTCAACTGGTTTGAGGATGATTTCATTTCCACAGCCCTGAAGATACGGTGACAGGAATCCAGTTCTATTAAAAACCAAATACCTACAAAGCCCTGAATCATTAGAAGCATTCGAGTAGACCATTTTACTTGAATGCAGCTTCATTCAACCAGAAACAGTTCTTTGCAAAAAGACATAAGTAGGATTTATCATAGATGAATAAATTGTACTTTATAAAACCTTTATAACTGTATATATTTATAGCTTATACTGAGCAAAACTAAAATCCTGCTAGTTTTAAATTGGATTTTGGTCATGGTAGTAGTAGTACTTCAGAAGTCAGCAATAGACTCTTAATGATTTCTCAGCAGATTTTCTCTATGACTGGCAAATTGTAGAATTCCTGACAACCAAGACCTATGCTTTTCCTGGGCCCTCAAAGTAGATGATCATAGATGAATATATGCCTTCTTTTCATGATAAAACTGGGAAACAATATTTATTAACTGATTGTTGCCATAAGATCGCAGATGGGACAATAGGCAATCTCTTTCTAATTGGGGTGGAGAGAAAATATTCCACTCAGATTTTTCAGGAACCATCATGAATTCTTGATTTCTAACTTGATGGGGTGATGTCCCTTCCAGAGCCAGGGATCTCGGGATGAGGCCTTTAAATTCATGACTTAGTTATACTTTTCCCTCATGCTGCATCCTTGCAGGTAATTCTCTGTCATTAAAATACATATCCATTCTAAGAACAAACTGTAATACAGAAGTTCAAGGCTATCTTGTATTTATAGTTTCGTAACAAAGGTCTGTTTGTCATATTTGTAAAGACTTATAAGAGTAAAGTAAAGCCGGAAGCATACTTTCATCATCCATTCAAATGATGGGTTTGCCGTTTCTCACTAGGGCACAAATGAGTGGATCTAAATGCCAAGATGTTTGATTGTCAAGAGGTCCCAAGTTTCTGCTTATAGTGGCATTTCTTTGTAAACTGATCTCATACAGGTAACTTCAAACTCTAGGCAGAGATAGGTATTTGGAAACAGTATTTCAACCTGGACTTGGTATGTAAAAGAAGAGTGAGAACTGATGAGGAAAAGCCAGTGTGAGAATGGGTTTCAGAAGTAGTCAGTGAGATAACCAATGAGGTATTTTATCTGAACAGAATCTTATGAGATTGATGTAAAACACGTCAATATAGCTTGACTGTTAGAGTCTAAAGAATTGATCCAATAATTTATATTTCTAAGACCAAAATTTCACCTCCTGATTCTTAATTGTATTTCTGAGCTATTCTTGCTTCAAACAAATGGCAAGATTGTTTGGTTTCAAAATGCCCAGGAACACAGAATGGAAAGATGCATAACTTCTCCCTTGAGTAGTGTGCACAGTAAACAAGGGATAAGCCCAAGCACCCAAAACCACATGCAATAAATATTCAAGTGGATGAAAAGATATGGCAAGAGACCCATGATTATCTCCACAGATGTGTAAATAAGCAGACAGTGCTATCATGAGTAGAAATTCATGGGGTATATTCTCTGTTAAAGAACCAACAAACATACAGATTTTCACACTGGGGATTTTTCTAAGGACATATAATGGCAATACCCTTCTGGGTCTGAATGAATCATTTATGGCTATTTAAGGACAACACCATCAAATTCAGAGGCTCTAGCCTACGGAAACAAAACATATGAAGTTAGTTACATGTAAAACTTAGATTTAGAGCCAGGTGATGGTGGCTCACACCTTTAATCCCAGAGTTCAGTGAAGCAGAGGCGGGCAGATCTCTATAAATTTGAGGCTAGAACACCGGGCGGCGGAACGCGGCCGGAGGACGCCCAGCACAGCTGGCGGGGACCCACTGGGACCAGAGCGGCAGCAGAGGACACAGGCTGCTGGCGGCGGGAACCGTCCCAGCAGCAGAAGCAGGCTGCAGGGACCGCGCGCAACACCAAGAACAGATCGCCCCACTACAATTAAACCAGAGAGGTAGGCCTTCGGTTGGGGAGGTCCGTGGCAAAGGAGGAGCCGGGTCCTATTCCTGAAGACCTTTCTGAGGGGTGAGAGGGATCTTGGCCCCCGACAGGAACCAGGAAACAGAGCAAGGGCATTTTGTAAGAGGAGCCCCTGGCCAGCAGGGGAACCTGAACCAGTTTTAAAAGACCCCTTAGATAGCATCGATAGGAGGAGATGGGCAGGCGCCAAGGAAAGAATTCACCCAATAATCTGAAAAACAACATGAAAACACCAGAACCCAACGATCTTACAACAGAAGGTCTCCAACACCATAACACAGAAGAAGTGGAAAAAATTGACTTTATGAAAGCTGTAGAGTCCCTTAAACAACATGTGAAAAATGCCCTTATAGAAATGGATGAGAAGTATAACCAAAAATTTGAAGAAATGAGTAAATACGTACATAATACCCTGGGAAACCAAGAAAGAACGATCAAACAGGTAATGGAAACAGTTCAAGAATTGAAAACTGAAATGGAAGCAAGGAAGAAAACACAAACTGAGGACCAGCTGGATATGGAAAATCTAGGTCAACGAGCAGAGCCTACAGAAACAAGCATAATCAATAGAATACAAGAAATAGAAGAAAGAATCTCAGATTCTGAGGACAACATAGAGAAAATAAACGCTCTGATCAAAGAAAACTGCAAAGCCAACAAATTCTCATCACAAAACATTCAGGAAATATGGGACACAATAAAAAGACCAAATCTAAGAATAATAGGAATAGAAGAAGGAGAAGAGTCACAGCTCAAAGGCCCAGAAAATATTTTGAACAAAATTATGGAAGAAAACTTTCCCAACATAAAGAAAGATATTCCTTTGAATATTCAAGAAGCATATAGAACACCAAACAGACTGGATCAAAGGAAAACATCTCCTCGCCATATAATAATCAAAACACAAAATATACAGGTTAAAGAAAGAATACTAAGAGCTGCAAAGGAAAAAGGCCAAGTAACTTATAAAGGTAAACCGATCAGACTTACACCTGATTTCTCTATGGAAACAATGAAAGCCAGAAGGTCCTGGATAGAAATACTGCAGAAGCTAAGAGACCATGGATGCAAGCCCAGACTACTATACCCAGCCAAGCTTTCGTTCACTATAAATGGAGAAATCAAGACATTCCAGGATAAAAACAAATTTAAACAATATGTAGCCACGAATCCAGCCCTACAGAAAGTAATAGAAGGAAAATCGCAACCCAAGGAATCCAACATTGCCAACACTGCTTACAATAACTCAGGCATCTAGCAACCCTTCACTAGCACAACTCAAAGAAGGGAGACACACAAATTCTTCTTCCAAAAACAATTAGAATATCTGGCGTAAACAACCACTGGTCATTAATATCACTTAATATTAATGGTCTCAATTCACCTATAAAAAGGCACAGGCTAAGAGATTGGATACGAAAACAGGATCCAACATTCTGCTGTTTGCAAGAAACACATCTCAACCACAAAGACAGGCATCTACTCAGAGTAAAGGGCTGGGAAAAGATCTTTCAAGCAAATGGTCCTAAGAAAAAAGCAGGTGTGGCCATATTAATTTCTAACAAAACTGACTTCAAACTAAAATCAATCAGAAGAGATCGAGATGGACACTTTATATTCATAACAGGAACAATTGGTCAGGATGAAGTCTCAATCCTGAATATTTACGCCCCTAATATAAAAGCACCCACGTATGTAAAAGAAATATTACTAAAACTCAAGGCAGACATCAAACCACACACACTAGTAGTAGGAGACTTCAATACACCTCTCTCAGCAATGGACAGGTCAATCAGACAGAAACCTAATAGAGAAGTAAGAGAACTACTGGAGGTAATGAAGCAAATGGACTTAACAGACATCTATAGAACATTCCACCCAAATAGGAAAGAATATACCTTCTTCTCTGCAGCCCATGGAACCTTCTCGAAAATTGACCACATACTCGGAAACAAAGGAAACCTCCACAGATACAAAAAAATATCAGTGTCCACCTGTGTCTTATCAGATCACCACGGATTAAAGTTAGAATTCAACAACAATCCTACCTCCAGAAAGCCGACAATCTCATGGAAACTGAACAGTCAACTACTGAACCACACCTGGGTCAAGGAAGAAATCAAGAAAGAAATTAAAGTCTTCCTTGAATTTAATGAAAATAAAGGGACAACATACTCAAACCTATGGGACACTATGAAAGCAGTGCTAAGAGGAAAGTTCATAGCACTAAGTGCCCACTTAAAGAAAACAGAGAAAGCATACATCGGAGACTTAACAGCACACCTGAAAGCTTTAGAAAAAAAAGAAGCAGATGCGCCCAGGAGGAGTAGAAGACTGGAAATAATCAAACTGAGGGCAGAAATCAACAAAATAGAAACACAGAAAACAGTCCAAAGAATCAATGAAACAAAAAGTTGGTTCTTGGAGAAAATCAACAAGATCGACAAACCCCTATCCAAACTAATTAAACGACAGAGAGAGAACACGCAAATAAATAAGATCAGAAATGAAAAGGGGGACATAACCACAGACACAGAGGAAATTCAGAGACTCATTAGATCTTACTACAAAAGCCTGTATGCCACAAAACTAGAAAATGCAAAAGAAATGGACATTTTTTTAGATAAGTACCACATACCAAAGCTAAACCAAGACCAGGTGAATGATCTAAATAGACCTGTTAGTCGCGAAGAGCTAGAAACCGTTATCAAAAATCTACCTTCCAAAAAAAGCCCAGGACCAGATGGTTTCAATGCAGAATTCTACCAGAACTTCCAAGAAGAGCTAATACCTATACTCCTTAATGTATTTCACAATATAGAAACAGAAGAGTCATTGCCAAATTCCTTTTATGAAGCTACAGTTACCCTGATACCAAAACCACACAAAGACCCAACCAAGAAAGAAAATTACAGGCCGATCTCACTCATGAATATCGATGCAAAAATTCTCAATAAAATACTGGCAAACCGAATCCAAGAACACATTAGAAAAATTATCCATTATGATCAAGTAGGCTTCATCCCAGAGATGCAGGGCTGGTTCAACATACGCAAATCTATCAATGTAATCCACCATATAAATAAACTGAAAGAAAAAAACCATATGATCATTTCATTAGATGCTGAAAAAGCATTTGACAAAATTCAACACCCCTTTATGATAAAAGTCTTGGAGAGATTAGGGATACAAGGGTCATACCTAAATATAATAAAAGCTATTTACAGCAAGCCGTCAGCTAACATTAAATTAAATGGAGAAAAACTCAAAGCCATCCCACTAAAATCAGGAACACGACAAGGCTGTCCACTCTCTCCATACCTCTTCAATATAGTGCTTGAAGTTCTAGCAATAGCAATAAGACAACATAAAGGGATCAAGGGGATTCGTATCGGAAAAGAAGAAGTTAAGCTCTCGTTATTTGCAGATGATATGATAGTATACATAAGCGACCCCAAAAACTCTACCAAAGAACTCCTACAGCTGATAAACACCTTTAGTAATGTGGCAGGATACAAGATCAACTCCAAAAAATCAGTGGCCTTCCTATACACTAAGGATAAGGAAACAGAGAGGGAAATTAGAGAAGCATCACCTTTCACGATAGCCACAAATAGCATAAAATATCTTGGGGTAACTCTGACCAAGGATGTGAAAGATCTATTTGACAAGAACTTTAAGTCTTTGAAGAAAGAAATTGAAGAGGACACCAGAAAATGGAAAGATCTTCCTTGCTCCTGGATTGGGAGGATCAACATAGTAAAAATGGCAATTCTACCAAAAGCAATCTATAGATTCAAT